>NC_091070.1:53202500-53827500 GCF_032405125.1 Capricornis sumatraensis
GGTCTCCTTCGGTCCTTAGGATTTGTCCTTTCTGTGAGACAGCAGGGTGCCTTTCTCTTACCTAGACTGAAAGGCTAGGTGACATATGGAAAAAAATAGCAGACTGGCAGTGAGACAGAGCTGGATTTAAATCCCTGTTCTGTCATTTGTAGCCAGGAAATAATGCACAAGTTACTTAAGCCATCTTAGGCCCAGTTTGTCCAATCATAAAATTATTAAAGGCAATTGATGGTATAAGAAACGCATGCTGCGGCTGTTTAGTTGCTCGGTCATACCCTACACTCTGCAGCCCCATGGGCTGTTGCCAGCCAGGCTCCTCTGCCCATGGGACTTCCCAGGCAAGACTAATGGGGTGGGTTGTCACTTTCCTCTATAGGAGATCTTCCTGACCCTGGGATCGAACCAGAATCTCCTGCATTGGAAGGTGGATTCTTTATGGCTGAGCCACCAGAGAAGCCAAGGAAGGTATAGTTAGGGCCAATAGGGAGAGGTGGTAGGGAGATAGATTACCTGGTTAGTAAACAAAAGAACCTGCTAAAACCCAGCTTGGCTCAAAAATAGAATGGACTGCTGTGAAAAGAGATCAAGAAGTAAACATCATCACTTGCAGGGTTTGTGCTTAACCTGGATGCTGGGTGGAACATTCTAGGTAGATGTGGGAGCTGAGAGTGGCTACTGAGAATTTCCCTGCTAACCCTGAAATTCAACAATTCTACAATTTGTATATGCATCTTTCCAGAAAAGCCAAGATAAATCCTCTCAAAATCCCCAGTGGAGAATCAAAGTAAAATGACATTTTTTTTTTCTGCCTTTCATTTTCCTTCTAGAAAACTAATCCCTCCCACATTTTTTCCCCTCCACTCAGTTGGTAGAGAAGCACATTTCCATCGAGTGCACAGAACATATTTAACCATTTTGAAACACTTAACATTTAACACAAACCACATGGCCATACATTTTAATTACTTCCCACTATACAAATAGTTCCATTTTTAGAAGAGTCAAAATTCTGCCCGCTGCCTCTTGCTCTCTTTCTCTCTACTGTGTTTCTGTCTTGGACTAGGCCAGCAGAGTTCTCCTATCCTGCTCTCGCACTGTCTGAGCCCATGGCACCTGCCAATAAAAGGATGACAGACTTGGACACTCACACAGGTTTCCAACAACAGAGTTCATTCTGTAATCCCCAGGGTTCAGCCAGCAAGCCCAACCTGAGTGACACTGGATTTTTCACCTGAGATGTTACACTGTGGGCTTTCATTTCTACAGGTGATGAACCACTTTGAAAGTTAATTTTTTAGCTTGCTAGGAGAAATGACCTATGAGCCCACAGACAAATCCCACCAGATTGGGCAAAGACAAAACCCTTGTTTCAGTTCTTGAGTTTGCTTAGAAAACTGCCTGTCAGGTATAAGTCATAGAGACAGGGTCATCCTCTGGGAGAGTGTGGACCTGTGCTTGGGTGTGTGTATGAACATATCCAGGATAGGAAGTGAATCATAAGTGGATCTTACAAATGGTGGCTAAAGGGAATGTCAAGGGCAGCCTTAAACTGGAGGAGGGCCACAAAAAATAAAGGATACCATGCAACAGGGGAAGAGAGGAGGACTAAGCCCGCCTCCCTCTCATCACAAAATAATGGTTACACAATGATCACACATTGATCAGCCAGGCACTGAGAAAGCAGGTGCTTGTACCCACACGATGTTATTTATTTGACTAGGTGCTATCATCCCCATTTGACAGATGAAGCTCAGAAAGGTTACACAGCCTACCCACAGCCATATTCCCCAAGGTGGTGGTAGAGGTGGAAGGTGACCCCACGACAATGCCTCTGAGGTTTCATGGCACTGTCCAGCTTTTCGGTGCAGAGTCTGACTACATCTGCCTCTTGGGCTCTGGCTGAGCACCTTGTTTTGTGTTTGCCGCTGATATGTTATTACTATTCCTTGCTATTTATGGCCAGATTCCTCCCCCTCCAAGTCAGTTCTCTTATTTCCTGATGTCATAATTCATGCTTCAGATGCCCAAGGATATACTTTTCCACATTCAAACTTTGAAAGCTACAAAGTACTTTACTTTAGGGACAATTAAAATCCCAACGGGAGCATCGATTCTGCCTGGAGACCTCTACCTGTGCAGCCAATGCTGAAGATGCAGGTGTAGCTTTTCTTCCTCTGTCATGGATGCTGCCTCTGTGGATAGCTGGGGTTTAGAATGTCTATCATCTTAATCAAAGATGCCATGGAATAAAGACTCATTGACCAATGTTTCTCACTGGCTAAAGACAGAGCAATCTTCTTTCCTTCCTTTGCAAATCAAGAGTCCAATCTTATCTTGTGGAAATATGGATAATGTGACAGTTAAGATTTATACTCTAAAATATTTGATGGTACTGTTAACATTTGGTCTTCAAGGCAGAGTTTTGTAAGAGGAAGATTTATTTTAAAATGACACAATTTGAATTTAACAGACATATTTTCTCTACATTTTATTTTCCAAATGTATTCCGCTGAAACTATAGGACTGGAATAAAGCATCAAAACAAACAGGCAGACAAGTAAGCAAACAAATGAAAAATGTACTCCATTTCCCTTTGCTAGGCAACCAGAACCTAAGATCTCTGAGGTTAGAAATGCTGTGTACTTTGTTGCATAAGGCTGAAAAATGGCCCTCCCTCCCTGAGAGAGGTCCACATCTTAATCCCCCAAACCTGTGACTGTGTTATTTTAGATGCAAACGGGACTTTGCACATGTGATTAAGTTAAGGATCTTGAGACAGGGCGATCATTCTGGATTGCCTTCGTGGGCCCAGTGTAATCACAAGGTTCCTTCTAAGAGGCAGGTGAGAGGGTCAGAGACACAGAAGGCACAATGGCCCTGCAAGCAGAGCAACAGAGAGAAAGGCACTGGGGGATGCTCTTTTGCTGGTCTTGAAGACGGGAAAGGGGTCACATGGCCTGGAATATAGGTGCTCTAAAGCTGGAAGGGTCAGGAAGCAGACTTCCCCTGGAGCCTCAAGAAGAAGCTAACCCTGCCAACAGCCTGATTTTGACCACTGAAACTGATTTCAGACCTTTGAATTCCAGAACTTTAATGAGTGTGTGTTAAGTGCCATGCTTGCGGGTTGTGGTGATGTGCTATAGAAGCAATAGGAAACTAATATACTTGGCTATCATTTATTGCATCTCATGTCTACCATCAGTTCAGTTCAGTCGCTCAGTCGTGTCTGACTCTTTGCGACCCCATGAATCGCAGCACGCCAGGCCTCCCTGTCCATCACCAACTCCCGGAGTTCACTCAGACTCACGTCCATCGAGTCAGTGATGCCATCCGGCCATCTCATCCTCTGCCGTCCCCTTCTCCTCCTGCCCCCAATCCCTCCCAGCATCAGAGTGTTTTCCAATGAGTCAACTCTTCGCATGAGGTGGCCAAAGTACTGGAGTTTCAGCTTTAGCATCATTCCTTCCAAAGAAATCCCAGGGCTGATCTCCTTCATAGTGCTTGGCATATAATCTGGACTCATAAATGAATATTTACTGAATGAATTGGAAATATAAGTGAAGGAAGTCATGAGAATGGGATGCTCAGTTCATGGCAACGTTTTTTTGGTTTAAAAATTTCCCTGTTTCTGGAGAGGACATATGTATACCTATGGCTGCTGATTCACGTTGATATTTGGCTGAAAACAACAACATTCTGTCAAGTAATTATCCTTCAATTAAAAAATAATAAAAGAAAATAAACAAAAAGGGGACTTAAAAAATTCCCCTATTTCTAAGGACGAGAAGAACAGTTCTTTAAGCTCAGTTGGGTGGATGGTTACCCAGTTATCTACGACAAGAGATCAGAGTTTAGGCAGTTTTGCATGGCAACCCACTCCAGTACTCTTGCCTGAACAATCCCATGGATGGAGGAGCCTGGTAGGCTACAGTCCATGGGGTCACAACACGACTGAGCGACTTCACTTCACTTCAGGGTTAGCAAGCTCTTTCCTGGGAGCAGGTCCAGGAGGCCATGGAGCATAATAAGCAGCCTTTAAAGGTCAATTGCTTTAAGAAAACCTACTTAGGACTTCCCTGGCTGTCTAGTGGTTAAGAATCGAAGCTTCCAATGCCAGGCGTGCAGGCTCGATCCTTGGTCAGGGAACTAAGATTCCACATGTTGTGTAGCACGGCCAAAAGAAAGAGAGAAAGAAAACTTATTTAGTGCTTTGAAGGACTCAAAGCCCCAGGAAGACAGGGAGGAAGAAGAGGCAGTTTCTACACTGTATAATACAAATACCAGACCCTTGAAGAAAGTCTAGTACACAGTAGGCTCTCAGGAAGAAAATCATAGACTGAATGACATTTAGAGCCAGTGTATAAACGTGACCCTGAACCCCTGCCCAACCCCTTTCCCAAAGCCTTCTACAGCAGACATCAATTTCCCACCATCTCTGCATGCTGTACTTGTTTGCATGTCATTGCCACCAGATTTTACCCATATAAACTAAAGAAGAGCAAAGGAGGGCACCTTCTAACCTCAGACACACACACACACAGAAACCCCAACATGCTATGTGTACGTTGGCCACAGGGGCTGCAGACCATATTAATATACCCCAGCTTTTCTGGGACCCTCTCACTTGCTCAGTTTTTACAAGTCTTATAATCTAAAGACAAATGAATTAAACCATTCTAGCTGATTGTAGAATAGTTACACTAAGGAATTTAATACTTAATGATCATATTAGTGATTTGCAGTAACTTCTCATTCAGGATACTTTTAGATTTATTATAGAGGTAAAATCAATACTTTCCACTGAACTGGAGAATTCAGATGATTCACTTTTGAAATATAGGGACAGAAAAATAATAAATGATAAAGACTAAAAATAACTCCAGTTCTTCCAGTTGAAGATCTGGCTGACTCTGAAGATGATAATTTAGGAAGGGAGACAGTCCTGCTTCTTCACTTCGCAGATGAGGAAAACTGAGGCCCTGGAGGGTATTTCTCAGATCACCCTGGCCATGGGCCCAGGCCTTTAGAGTCCTGGATCCAATATGCACATCTGTCTGCCTCATGTCATTCGATGATGGGACAATGGGTTTGAAGCACATAAAAATAAATAGAGAGCAATCTCGCTTTCAAGGTGTTTACAGTTGAGCACGGGAGGTAACATATCTATATCTAAAATTATGACAAAATAAACAGAGATAACCTCTATAAAAGTGGTATAGATTCAAAAGGACCCCTGAAAGTTTTTCCCCCCAGTTTCTTGTATAATAGTAATTAGACTTGTGAAATATTGAAATTCTTCCTTTACTCATGATTCCTTGAAATCAAGTCTGTGGACTATAACTTAGTTAAGGATTTCACAACAGACCGTACTCGGGTATCTGATTTGAAAACGCAAACAACTGGGCCAGACCACACAACACACATTGGATGAGGTCTTCTGGGCAGGTATCCCCCATCTACCCAGGAAAGCCAAACCAAAGAAGGCACTGGGTCAAAAAGGAAGGAAGGGTAAAGGATAAATCCACTGACCACCACCCAAGGAGGCCAAAACAGTCTCTCCTCCTGAGTAGTCATGGCTGGTTTCAAAATAAAAATAACACACTCAAGCTGTGATAGAGGAAAGCTCTTGGTTTGGAACCCAACTACAAAGTATTAGCAAAGAGAGATTATTACCCACTAGAGACTCTCTTGTAGGTATAATTAGAAGGAAAAAAAAAGGCCGCTGAACAGTGGGATTTATGAGACATATGGGTCACATGGCCACAGCACTAGTTGCTTGCAAAATTGGCTATGTGGGTTGGCACATGGTACCGTGAATATTAGAAACCACAAATCTCCAGAGTTTCCTGAACAAAGGAAAAGGCCTTGTCTACGGATTGCCAGCTTGGAGGTCAGCTCATGAAAAAAGCCACTGGGTGAGCTCCAGCGCTACCTGGGCATTTTCGACTTTTCATTCTCTCCCCTCCCCCACTTCCTCCTCCTCATCTTCCCCTCCTTCTCCTCTCATTTTGGAAGTGGACATCTCAGTGGGTCCTACTGTAATTAATGATGCTTCTGCCAACCCCTCCAGAGGAAAGAGGCCCTCTCCATGACAATGACCAGCGAGGGATCCACAAGCAGCTCTGCATAATGGGACAGACCACATTTCCATGAGGAAAACAAAGGGAAGCTGATTTTTTTTTTTTGTTGCCCCTGAAAGACTAGAGGAGTTACTCCTCTATCAGATTATGTTGCATTCAAAGGCCTGAAAAAGGAACAAACCTTCCTCTATCTGCAAGCCAGTTCTTGAGACACTGAGCTAGAGGAGGGACCCTTTAGAAACTTCTTGGGAGCCTGTCATGGAAACCAAGCACTCCCATGTTTTCATTTGTCCAAAGACAGACTCTTCTACAGGATCGTTATCTTGAGTTCTAAAAAGTGAAGTAGATTCTTTTAGTGGGCATAATTTGAGGGGGAAAAAGGAAAAGTTGAAATGCATTTTTCAGATCCTCAGGATGAAGTATCCCAAGGACAAGACAAATAGCCATGTTTGTGCACTGAACGCCCATCCACCTCTGCCTGGACTGTTCTGCTTTCCCTTCACCTTCCTTCATGCTCTGAAATGTTACTTCACTACATTTTCATCCCAAGTGATTTCCAGGAGGCCCCAGTTTTGAGGCGGGGGAGAATCCTATGTCATCTGTTTTCTTTGCAGCACTTGTCTCCAAAACACTTAGATTTGTGTACTTTTCTGTCTCTGCACCCTTGCCTCCTCCAAAAAAAAAAAAAAAGGGAGTGGCGGTAGTAATAAAGATTCAGTGTTTTCTTTCTCTGTCTCCAGTACTTTCTACACATTAGGAGGTCAGTAACAGCAGGACAATTCTTGAATGAAAACACAAACCCTGTGGCTGGTCTCTCTATAGGTAATACTAACATCTATCTATATTTCTATTTTCCCATCTATTTATATAATTATGTTTTTAGGAATTAGAAGGTTGCTCTTTTTAAAACTCTTGAAAATATTGGGTAAACATTATTTTATACATGCCAGTCTGATCTTCTACTTTATCCCAATGAGCTGCACTTATATACAATGAAAGAAGAGGAAATTTAGCAGGGAAGTTTGTGCTGAAAAGGATTTGGCCACAAATGCTAAACAGGATCCATTTTTCCAATTAGAGAAAAACATCCCTATTTCAATTATGATATTTGGAATTTCAGCTTAAATTACAAAAGGCCTTGAGAGAGGCCTTGTACCAGAGGCTGAGGATGCTGTGGAACCACTAGGCTAAGTGTATCTTCCTGGCAGCCTAGATTGTTGTTTGAGTATATTGACCTGTTCCTGACGGAAAGTCTATGAAAAGCCAGAGGAGGAAGAACAGAATTAAACATTATCTCTTCTGGGACTTATCATACAACTTGAAAATGGTGTTCAATAAAAGAAAAGATAATTTGGGGCCACACTGCAGAATGAACATCTGACACATAGTCACTGGTCTGGATTTAGAACACTGCTTTGATCCCCAGAGAACAGATTGTTAATGAGTATTTTTAAGGACAAGACTGAGGTAGCATGATGAGTTGAAAAGAGTACTGGTTTCCAAGGGTTCCAGTCTTGCTTCCACTTCTGTAAAAGCAACTGGAACTGACTTTGAACAAGACATTTTCTAACTCCCTGAGAAACTGTCCACACCTCAAATACAGGAGGGGAGATCAACAAATAAACACTCTGATCCATTCAATTCTCAAATCTGGGCCTTTATGATCATTGAAAAGGTTTATAAACAGAGCAACTAACACTCATATCTTTTTCTTTTTAAAACTGTTTATTTTGTTTTGGGGTATAGCTGATCGACAACGTTGTGATAGTCTCAGGTGCACAGCACAGGGACTCAGCCACGCATGTACGTGTGTCCATTCTCCCCCGACTCCCCTCCCGTCCAGGCTGCCACATAACATTGAGCAGGGTTCCTTGTGCTATAAAACAGGACCTTGTTGGTTATCCATTTTAAATAGAGCAGTATAACACGTGTATCTTTTCCCTACCTAAAGTGAAGGTGAGGGAGCCTTAAGATAAAAGGCCATTTTTCTTATAGGCATGATAACAATTTTTACAGCAATGCATGGATTTTTAAGAGATTATTATCAATTTCCTGAATTTGACAAGCTCATCAGTGTCACTTCTTTCTCCTTAATTTTCCAAGGTGATCAAATCTCCAATGTAAAAATCATCTTCTTATAAGTCCCAGACAAGGTGAAAAAAAAAGTAATCTATTAAAACATTTCCAGTTTATTAAAAAATGGAATAGTATAATACATCTTCATGTACTCCTCCTCTCCTCCCTGGTAAACATTTGGTCACTCTGATTTCTTCTATCCCCAGTTTACTTTTTTTCTGGAGCAATTTAAAGTAAATCTTAGATATCTTCTCATTTTACCCATAAAATCTTTAGTATTCATCTCTGATAGAGATTAAAGAAAAACAAAACCAACCAAACAAAAAAACCCTGCCAGGCCATTATTTTACCTGACAATATTATTTAAAAAATCTTTTAACATCATCTAAACTACCAGTTCATATTCAAACTTCATCAACCATCTAAAAAAACTATTTTTCTGTTTTAGCTTGAATCAGCATGTAAACAAAGGCAGAAGTGAAACTGACTGTACCCAACTCACAATCCTTTGTCTTTCAACTATTTCTTTTAGGCGCTTACATGACTAAGGCACAGTGTATCTGGTCACAGATAACATGAAGGCCGCTTTCATTGCTACTAAATATTTCATTATTTGAAATGCCCTGTTCTATGAATCAGATACAAATGTAGTTAAAGACTCACTACTGGAAAGATATCAAGTAATTCTCACAGCTTTCTCTAATGCATAAACAATTTGGGCAACTTTAACTGCATGCTTTAAAGATATTTTGTTAAATTTTATAATATTTGCAGGAGGAATCCGTTTGACAATCCCTGTTGCTGCTGCCGCTAAGTCGCTTCAGTCGTGTCCAATTCTGTGCGACCCCATAGATGGCAGCCCACCAGGCTCCGCCGTCCCTGGGATTCTCCAGGCAAGAACACTGGAGTGGGTTGCCATTTCCTTCTCCAGTGCATGAAAGTGAAAAGTGAAAGTGAAGTTGCTCAGTCGTGTCCGACTCTTCGTGACCCCATGGACTGCAGCCTACCAGGCTCCTCGGTCCATGGGATTTTCCAGGCAAGAGTACTGGAGTGGGGTGCCATTGTCTTCTCTGAACCCTAGTGGGCCTTTATTTTACCCATATAAAAGCTGAATGCCCTAAACTGTACAGCGACCCAATGGCAAATGTAGTGTTTTCATTTGTAGCTTCATCTATACTTAAAAAAAGAGACATTTGAAGGAACATAGCCATAAAGAGGCCAGCTTTTAAATAGGTAGAAGAGCCCTAAACTGTCATGGACTCTGACTTTTCTGGTAACACACAGGCACTGCTGTGACACAGAACTAGAAATACTGGTTTATAACACAAGTCTGTGTTTTAGAACACACACTGAAACAAACAAACAAACATGTCTGTTTAGAAACCCAAACCAAGCCCTGCTGCTGGGCATTGGAATCAAGGATGTCAGAGTGGCTGTTCAATTCAGGTGAAGTAGCAAAGCTCTATCCCTTTTTTTGGCAAGAAACTAGAAGCTTCTTGCCTGATGCTGCACATGCCCACATGAGGAGCAACCAAGAATTTAATTTTCTTAAAACAGAAGCATTTTCAGACTTGTGTTTTCCTGGACAGCTGCCTGGTGGTTGTAATACATAATAAGGGCATGTAATTGACAGTAATGTGAATCACTCACAAATTCTGGCTATATATATATATATGGAGCTACTTTTTTTCCAGGAAAAAGTTAAGGAGCAGATTCATCCTGTCCATTGAAAATAGCAATTACTTTACATTTCAGCTCATTAGCTAATTATATATATATATATATAAAATCACTGTGATTTGCACTATCAACTTATATTGCAAAGAAGTAGCGTGGGTACACAGCTCATGCAATGGGATGATTTGGGTCAGACATAATCTGTGAAATGGCAAATTTAGATGGGTTACTTGATATAGCATATATGAGACTCTTCTCCCAAGAGTCAGTTACAAGAGGCTGTCCTCCCAATGATTTTGCCACTTGAAAAGCTGCCATCTGTCAAGACTTTGTAATTATTATGGTAATACCCAGGGCAGACTGATCAGGCTGTCATTGACATTCATGGGCAGCTTCAGAATTCCTTTCACAAGATCTCAGACACAGGGATTTCCAACATAATGGATGGGGATTTTCCCAGGTAGGACCTCTTGGAACCATGGAAGCTTTCAGACAAAGTAAAGGGTGGCTCCTATCTATTAATTCCTCTTTGGATAAGGGACAGAATAATCTGAATTAACTTCACTATTAACCTGAAAGGGGCCCTCTTTTCCAAGGCAGAGGCACAGAAACTGAACCGTGGAAAGTCATGAAGCTGAATGCCATTGAGATAAACCCTGACTCCATCTGAACTCAACAGGTTAGGGAATTTGTTGGTAGCTTCAGCATCTGTGAAACTGGAAAGCTCCTGTTCAGATCTGCAAGGTGTTTTGAGCTTCTGTGTTCTGGCGGCAACAGGGGTGTTGATTTGTGGAAACCTCAGAAAAACATAAAGACAAAGCTGGGGCTTTGGAATGCTGGGGTTTGTGTTGCAGCGGTGGGGGTGGGGTGGGGTGGTGTATCTTGAATCAAGGTGAGAAGAGTGGAAACACTTACATTTTCCTTCCCATTTATAATACTCCATGAAGACAGTTTGGATTAATTTTTCTCAGATTGGGATCTCTCATTCTTAGGAGTAGAATTGAAGTCAAATTTTGCTACATCAGAGGTTATGTTGAGATTTTAAGGAATGAAACTAAAATTCATTCTGTACTTGACCACTGATCACTAGTGAGAAACTTTTTCCTCTACAACAGCAGTTGGGGCCTGGGATTATTGGCTCATCATGGTTCTCATCACTGACACCTACCACTAATCTCCAACCTAATTCTGGAGTTTATTTGGCAAGTAGTTGCTAAAAGGCAAAATGAGGGTGGAGTCCCATAAACTACAAAAAAAGAGAGACATGATGTACATAAAATGGCCCTGCAAAATATTTCAGATACTGCATCTCAATTATAAAACAGTAGCAGACTCAAAATCTGAAAAGTAACATGTAACACGTGTTAAGTAGGCATCTTCTTGTTCATATGTGAATACGTTTCACATGAGCCCAAAGAGTTGGAAATGTGTTATCTATTTCTTTTAATTGAGAAAAATGTGTTAACTCTCTGGAATGTCCATGTGTGGAAAAATAATGCAGTATGTGGAATTGCACACACATGATTTATAATGCACATATCCAGGACCAGAAATTCTAATGAAGAACCTTATTCAACAGAAAAAAAATATTTTTTTTTTCTTTGGCATTTGCAATTCTGGTATACCATAATGCTGAGGCCAAGCATATATTTTATTAGTTTAAATCCTAGCTAAGCAATAAAATGTATGTCATTTTAAATAAAGAAAACATGTTTTCACAAAATTTAATGTCCATTTTGGCTCCCCTGCAAACGCTATAGTGTGCCACCCAGATGCCTCCCTGTAGGATGGAGGCCCTTATTTCCCCTGGGCCCAGAGTGTTGACTGACAGTGGCTCACAGCTGAGTTGTTTTCTGAGCCTTGTCTTTAGCTAAAGGGAGCTGCCTTGCCCAAGATGATGCTTTCCCCTGGGCGCAGCTGGTATCCAGTGGCTGGTTGATTTAGGGTAAAATATCCAGTCCCTTTGCCTCAGTCTAGGATATCTCTCAAAAACTGTATGGCTGCTTCTGATCTGTCTGTGGTGTCTGCTGAACTCCAGTTGCAGCTCTACGACAGTTCAATTTCTCCTGCCCAATCCAGCTTCCTTCACTCCTTATAGCTGTTGTTCCTAAGAGTATTCCCCAATCAGCTTTCTGTATATAAATCTCAGTGTCTCTGAGTCTATTCTCTAGGGAACCCAATCTAAGATAGCCATTTCTTTAAGGATACCTCAGTGGAGTGACAAGTTGGGAACAGTGATGAATTTCAGATGAGAACAGGGTAGACTTCACTTTATTCAGTGTGAGGTTATCCCAGCCTCATCTTCATGCCGAGGGTTGTTCCAGAAGTTTCCTAAGTCTGGCATTAAGAGGTGAGTTAACTTAATGCTGATCATACAGGAAGTTTCATCATGGGGTTTTACTCTTGTATGAATACAGGCAAATGATGGACAGTATGTAGATGCTTAGGCTATATGCAGAATGTTAGAAGCTGGCTCTTCTCTCTTGGGTTAGAAGTTAACCCAACTGTTCAGAATTCTTCCCTATAAGTGAGGCTCTGGAACAGATCGGCTATTAAAGAGGAGCTTAAGCACTAGGAGAATCCGTGAGAATGGGACCCATATTGGTCATTTTATTCATTAGAAATCTAACTTAAGAGAAGCACATCAATAGAATCTCAGGTAAAGCAATTTAGGGCAATAAAAACATAGTCTTTTAAGTGATACTGTCCCCCAGTGGCTCCCATAATGAAAATGAGAACATTTTCCCATCTCTCAAATCACCCCAATTATACGCAGGATTAGGTAACTTCCACAAATCAGGCCATGGAAAGTTCTTTGATTTAGAGGTATCAGTCAGAACTTTTTTTTTTTTTTGGCAGAGGGATGGTGGTGTGTATGCATGAAGGCATAACACCTTTTCCTTTTCCAGTCTGGAAAACCATGGGTTCAGTTGCCTTTTAGGACAGTTTCTACTTTGCACTTTGCTGTGTGAAACTGCAGCATGAAATGAAGATAGTCCCTCTTCCTGTGTTATTAAAAACCCCAGTCTACCAGTGCAAGTTCAATGCGTGAAGCAGGGTACACAAAGTCAGTGCTCTGGGACAACTCAGAAGGATAGGGTGGGAAGGAAGGTGGGAGGGGGGTTCAGGATCGGGGGACACAGGTATACCTGTGGCTGATTCATGTTGATGTATGACAAAAATCATCACAATATTTTAAAGTAATTATCCTCCAATTAAAACAACAACAACAAACCCTCCCATCTGAGAAAGGAAAGGGATGAAAGAGGCTACCAGAGATGATGCTTCTATGAAAAAAAAAACTTCAAGTCCCTAAAAATCTCCTACGTCCATCCTGTTGTCACTCAGCTTGTTAACAGATGCATAAAAAAGAATTATTGTGAAGCTGAGAAAACTTGGATTTAGATTTCATATGAAGGGATGGACTTTACATTAGAGGCAAAGAACCTTCATTCTCTGAGTACAATCATCCCAAAGTGCTTTTTGACCTTGGAAGAAAGAAAAAAATCAGTGTTAAGTTGGAACTGGTTAGGTCATCGCCTAAGGAGGCATAAAAGGCCATCAGGAAATAAATTAAAATTAAAATAGATTCTTTTATTGGGTCACATCTCATCCTTTCATTTATAAGCAAGGTTTCCACTCAAGGAATTGATACTGCAGGGGATCATCTTGCTCCTGATGTTTTGTCTCAAGTTAAAGTTACAAACAAAACTGGGGAGGAAGCTGCACATAAGCCTTGAAAAACAGAGGGCTCCAAGGAATAGCAGACAGAAATCATGGTTGTGTGCAGCTACTTACAAAGTGGACAACAGTTTTGAAATCAATGGTCCCTGCTAAGTTAAGGAAACATACTTAAACATTCCAGACCAGACAGACATAGCAATGTCACATGTTCTGACCTTGAAAAATAAATGTCATTTCTTTCCAGAATTAACTTTATGATTCAGTAAGTAATCTAGGATTATCAGAACATTTACTTCCTAAATTGTTTAACAAATCAAGATAGCTTTTTCCTCTAGAGACCAGACAGATCCAGGATATTTCCCTTGATAGAACATACTCTCCATTCTTGGGAAGATCAGCCAATTCTCTTTTCTAGTAGGTAGTTTTCTCCTTCACATTTTAATAGATGCCAGTGGTAACTGAAAACATCTCTTTTCTTTTTACTCTATAGATTTGATGATCTGGTTTATAAAATCTTGTGTGGATAATGCAAACAGTGTCAAAACAGTCACTCCAAAAAATAACACACTCTGCATCTTTATTTACTATATGAATATTTTAAAATTTTCTGGATGAGATTCTGGCTTAAATCTTACAAACTCCTAATGGAAACCTCAAAGCAAGCAGTCATATAAATCAACTATACTTCAATTTAAAAAATTAAAAGAAAATAAAACAGAGCAATTTGATCAATTAAAAAAATAAAGCAAGCAGTCTTGAAACTGAGATTCAGAATACATCTAGTGAATTGTCAGACATTAAGAAGCCCTTTGAGTTCTAATATTGGTTTCCAAAATAGTATAGTATAAATCTCACAGTATCATTTCAAATAATAAATATCTGTTCTCCCTTATAGCTGTTAACAAGGAAAAGATTATTTTTTCCTATAATGAAATGTGCAAGAAGAGTGGTCTAAAATTGTATGTACACACACACACACACACACACACACACACACACATTTAAAGTCTACAGAAAGGACTTTGCTTGCAGTCCAGTGGTTAAGACTTCACCTTCCAACGCAAGGAGTGTGGGTTCGATCCCTAGTTGGGGAGCTAAGATCCCATGTGCCTTGGCGTCAAAAAAATCCAAAACATAAAACAGAAACAATATTGTAACAAACTCAATAAAGACTCTAAAAAATGGTCCACACCAAAAAAGAAATCTTAAAAAAAAAAAAAGTCTACAGAAATCAATGGAGCACATGGTAAATACCAATAACTCTACTAAGACCAAGATACACCAGGATAATTAAAGCATATCTAGTGAGAAAAAACTACAGAACTGCAACTAATCTACAATATATTTTCTATCCTGTCACCTTAACAATGTCCCCTGGGGGCAGAGGAGCTGTTAAATTAATTTAGCAAGGTGGGATCAGAGAAGGCTTTGCACAGATGTTGCTGTTTGCACTGGCCTTTGGTGGAGCAGTAAGACTTCCACAGGCATAGAATTCGGTGAAGGCCATTCCTGGATAAACAAGGTGCAACAGAAGCAAAGGCACTGAGGTGTACCCATGCACAGAGTCATCTAGGAACGAGTCATGGATAGTGGCGGAAACTGCCAGCTCAGAAGCCAGGGAGAGAGCAGTGGAAAGATTAACACCAGACTGTGAAGGGCCTTGTTTCCCATACTAAGTATTGATAGTTTCGATTCCTCAGGCAACAGAGCACCCCAAAGGTTAAGGAGGTGGAATAAGATCCTGCTGACAGTGGAATCCCAAAGCAAGACATAGTTTTTCTTTTTCTTTTCTTTTGATTTGGGAGAGGAGGCAGTACACACTGCTGAATGTAAAGGTTGTATTTTCTAATCTATCTGGTCTCAGACAACAGAATTCGGCCAAGGCACGTTCTTTCTTCTTTTTTTAAAAAAATTTATTTATTCATTTGTTTGGCTGCATGGGGTCTTCGTGGCAGCAAGCTGGATCTTTTGTTGTGGGCAAGGACTCTAGTTGCGGGGCACAAGCTCTGTAGTCACGGCACATGGGCTCAGTTACTCTGGGGCATGTGGGATCTCAGTTCCTTGACCAGGGATCAAACCCACCTCCCCTGCATCGCCAGGCAGCTTCTTAACTACTAGACCTCCAGGGAAGTCCCAGCCGCGGCATGCTCTTAGCACACGATCCTAGCACCGCACGACTGACATCTCCACTAAGAGAGTCGCAACAGTCCTTCTGATTATTGGCGCTCTACTCCATTCACATAGCAAAGCGAGAGGGGTGCCAAGCCGCATCTTGAGTACCCTGCTCTGCAGATTTACTGCCTGACAAGCCTTAAAGTTAGAAAAATATTTCAAGTGGAATCTGTCACTACCAGCTTTATACAGTCTGTTGTTTCCTGAGCACCTGGCCACTGGGAGACCAAGTGTGAGGAACACATTTCCTATGGTGAGCCTTCCTGATAACTGCGTTATCATTCTTCTCATGACATATACCAGTTCATCAAAGCTCTTTCAAGCCAGAAAGCCAAGCTGATGATGTGAACCACCAACAAGGGATTTCTCTCCTAATAGCCTACATTTACAAAAAGTCTTTGAATTTATACAGTACATGGGTAGCAAAGAAAGCAACACTAATTTTTTTATTTTGATTCTCCTTCACGACAGTCCCTTGTGGCAGGAAAGTGGTTAGTCTGCAGTTAGACACCTAGGACCAAAGAAATAAAATAATTAGACATCATGGTTCTGATGGCATTGGGGCAGAGTTAACAGTCACATTCCTTCGCTGAGGTTTTCCAAGGGAAACCCGACAGCCTTGCTCCCACAGCAGACTTCAATATCCTCCATCCATGTTGATCAATTCGATGTCTGAGCCCGAATGACAAGCTCAACTGGCGATAATGCCTTGCACAGGATTTTAAGCGACATAATCAGCTGGAGAGGGACTTGTGTCAGTTAGACTCTGTCTCCTTAAAAATCAAGAGTAACCGTGGTGAGAGAGAAGTTTTTAACAAGGAGGAAAACCCTAGACAGTTGTCTCTGAGATTCTTCACCACAGCTTCAAGGACAACCAGGAAAAGAGCTGCTATTTGAGGCAACTTCATTATAAAATCATTTTTAATAAGCAATCTTAACAAAGAGAGGGAATACTCTTGTGGAGAAGGCCTCCAGGGACCCAGAGGCTGCCCAGTTAAGTTATTAGGAAGTTTTACACAAGGGACCAAACAGCTATTTCATTGGCCTCGGGGGACAGAGTTTAGTTTTCACCTGTTCTCTAGAGGCACTGGTGTTATCCTGTCTACGAACAGCAGAGACTGGTAACAATCAATTATCTCGATGCCCCAACTTGGTGAGGGAAAGTGAATTTTCAGTTTTGTCGACGCAAAAAGACACGGTGAAGAGAGACAGATAAATTACCGTGAGATGGTTCATTACATACTGAAGACTTTTCTGAACGTGCAGCCAATAGAATGCTACATCTGAACCTCAGTATTAAGTGTAACAATAGAAACTCATTCTTGTGAAATTAAGAAAGGATAACAAAGAGAAAAGGACATATCATTAGCTAGCTTTGAACTGTACTGTGCAGTCATGTGAGGGAAATAATTCTTTGTGCTTATGAAAAATAATAAGGCTATTTACTTTGTCTGTGTAAGGAGTGAGCAAGATTGGGAATGTAGGGTTCAAATTTTTAGAAAGCTCTGTGTTGAAAAGGGTTGGAAAGATACAGGCTCTTGGTATATTACAGTTGCCTCAGCCAATTAGCAGCACGAATGAAAGAAAGCAAAAAGAAGCATTAGCCACATAATTCAAAGTGTATATGTATTTTTCAGGTTTCACTGTTTGCTTCATTCCTCTGATTTTAATGAAATGGCAAGCATTGGTCTTAAAATTAGACCTTCAAACTGGGAAGATGGAGAGAAAAAAAGAATGAAACACTTTTTCTTTAATAATTAGAACAGCCTTCTCTTTTTGGACTAAATCTTTCCTGCTCAATAAGCACTTTTTTTTACACAGGTGATCAGAGGAAAGACCAGAAAAGAACCTCCATATGAGGCTAAGAATTTTGTTGGAGTTCAGAAAAGGGATTGAAGTATGGAATGTGTGATTCCTATGATGCTCACTAAATGACAGCAATAAAAACATTGTTTACAGGTCACTGTGCTTTTCACACCCATCTCGTGGGTTCCCACTGGTTATGAGATAAAGCCGAAATCTTATCTCTGTTCTTCACATCCTGTCTTTTTCTTGTTAATACTCTACTCTAGTCAGATAGGTTTATACAACCACCCACCCCAAGTCCTCCATCAATCTACCTTCCAGCTGATCTTCCAGCTACTCACTACACTTCCAGCTGATCCAGTTCAGCTCCCCGCCTGGGCTGCCCACTCAGACAGATGACAATCCGATTAAATCACAGCCCTGCATTCTTCTGCAACTTCTTCATTACTAAAAGTTCCTCAAGTGTCCTTTCTGCTCAGATGCAGACTAAACTACTGGAGAGTGAGGATTAAGAGGTAAACCTTCTGTTTTATGCTGTGCCTAACACGCTGCCACACACAGAGTAGGTGTTAGGAATATTAAGCTAATAAAATCTGACTCCCGACCACCTGCATTTGGTACAGGGATTGGCTGTGGTCTGCTTTCTAGCCCTCCCTCCTTAGATTCCAGTATCACAGGTATCTGGATCATCCACCATAGAGTCTCCTCCTTCTCTCCTCCAAAACGGGATGATTAAAGTAAAAGATGTATGGATTAAGTCTCTCTGAATCCAAACCTGAATCTTGCATATTCTTGCCGTTTCTGCTCTTTTCTTCAATATGCCCTCTAATTTACCCACTCCGGTGTTCTTGCTTGGAGAATCCCAGGGACAGGGGGGCCTGGTAGGCTACCATCTATGGGGTCGCACAGAGTCAGACACGACTGAAGTGACTTAGCAGCAGTAGCAGCCCTCTAATTTATGCTTGATGGTTAAGCATTTAAGACACGAGGGGCTAAAATCCATGCCTACAATTTCAACAAAGCAAAACAAGACAAACAGAGCTATTAATCCTACACAGGAATAATGTGTACCCAGAGGTGGAGGTGAAGTGGGTGGAGAACTCTGAGGAAGCTCTAGCAGTCACAGGAAAAAGGGTAATTGAATAGCGTGGAAATGAAAAACTTAGTCATCATTTGTGCAGTTATAGACATCAATTATAATCAAAAGGACCATGTGACTTTGAATTCACTAACTTCCTGCAAGTGTATTTGATAGACTTAGTGGGCAATTTTTTGTGTAATTCATAAAGTTCATGTAGACAGTAACTTTCTTCATATTTCAGACACTTTGATAATACCTCTGCTTCTTTTTAGTCCTTTGGGTGCAGATCTCAATAAAGAGAGAAGCTGGTATGACTGCAAACCCAATCCAAAATTCAGGTACTCTCAAGCATACTTGAAACCCAGATGTTTAATTCTCCTATGCATCCCTTTGATGTACATTTCAGTTCCCTAAGGAACTTTTAGCTTTCATGGTTTTGTTTGTTTTTGGTTAGGTTTAGAAAAACCACAGTATCCTGAATTATTCTACCTCTTAGTGGCAATGATAGTTATACATGAATTATCAAGCTGATCTGACAAAAGAATGCTAACATGCAAGTTTCTTATAAATGCCATAAATAACTGTTAAAGGTTTTGATGCAGTGGAAAACAGGTTCCTGCTGTCAGAAATACATATTACCACTAGTGCAAGGAGCATGATTATCTTAGAAGCAAAAATAACCATTTTAAAACTATCATTTTATCGTGGAATCAGTTGAGGTATATGAATAATGGTGTTAAATGGAGGTTTGTTCTTTGATGAGTGAGATTAGGTTGTTAAAAAATAAGTAATAATGTATTTATATTATTAGTCATCATACAGACTTGGTTCATAAACAGAATACCCAAACATGTGCAATAATAATTAAACTCAGTTTTCTTTGAAAAAAAGTAATGATCATTTTAGTTCAATTGGTTTAAATTAACTTTTTCATATAGTGGGAATAACATATTGTTTTTTTGTAATCAGTTGATTCACCAAGATTAGAAGTCTGTGTTGGTAAAACAGTTGTAAAGTAAAAGAAAATCTGAGTCAGTTGTAGGAATGACTGTTAGTTACACTTGACTTTCTTCCTATATTTTTGAGTGGAACGATCACTCTAAGGAGTGAAGTTCTTTTCTTCATTCTGTGGTTCTGTGGGTTGGCTTAAACCACACACTAGCTGGTTGTAGAACCCTGGGCCTCAGTTTTCACCTGTAGAGGGGGGATAGTAGCGATACCTCCCTTGCAAGACTATGGGAAAGATGGAATGAAACAACATATACAAAATGTTTAGAAAAGCATCTAACACTTAGCAAGTGCTCCGTGGTGACTACCCAGTGCCGATACTGGAGATAACAATGTGGCCCTCATGTGCATGCACAGAGTCAATCTGCTCTGAGTCCCGGCTCTGCCCCTTTCCAGCTAGATGCATGAGTTTGCAAGCTGTCTCACTTCTCTAAGTGACTGATCTCTCAGACTAATTTCCTCATCTCAACTTGGGGGTACAAGTAGGACAAAGCTCATGGGACCAATGAGAAGATTAAATGAGAAAATTCATGTAAATCACCAAACATAATGCCTGGAATATCAGAACTGCTTAGTAAGTGATAGCTCCTGTCGCTACCATAGCACCTACTGGAACCTTCAACATTCCTAAATAACTGTTATTACGATTATTATTGAACTTGAAGTAACACAAAATCCTGAAAAGACATACAGCTCTTCTTTAACGATCAGCCCAATCATGTACAAGAGTTTCATTAAATATACAACAAATCCATCAAGTAGACACCAGTACTTGGTAGGCGAAGCATTTTTATTTTCTAGTACTGGTCATAATTTTTTTTTTTTGGCCATGCCATGTGGCATGTGAAATCTTAGTTCTCCGACCAGGGATCAAACCCACATACCCCGTATTGGAAGCACAGAGTCTTAACCACTGGACCACCAGGGAAGTCTTGTAATTATGGACTTTAAAAGAGCTATTCCTCATCTCAGTTCACCCTTTTGAACCTATGTTCTGAAATGAGAACACAAATACTTTTTGCCCAAATTCAGTTCACAAATCTGAGGTCCATAAACAGCAAATATGAACCAGTTGGATGCTCTGATGGAAATACTTAGTTAAAGATTCAGATTTTTAATGGAATTCACAGATCCCCACCAGGAATGGTGGATTTTTAGACTATGTAAATCTCCTACCTTGGAAGAACTGACTGGCAGGGCCAAATGTGATCCATTTATATCTTAATATGATGAGACAGAGGAATCCTGTATAGTTCAAAGAGCTTGGCTCTAGACAGACAGGCTGAGTCTAAACAAGGCAAACGTCTCCAGACAGTTCGGGGGATTTTTACTTCCTCGGATTAACTGATCTTGAAGGAACAAAGTAGGTATTCCTCTGGGTGAGAACAGGGGGAGAGGAGGAGGAGCAAGGGTCGTTTTTAGCATCCATGGTTAAACATTCACCGCTCCCTCCACTGCTACTGTATGCTTGGGTCACAGTGTCAGAATCCTGGAGGTCTCTCTAATGCTCTTCTCCTCTTTCACTTCTCTGGTTTAATCTGCTTTCCAGTTATGAGCTGAAACTTCTGGAAACTGTACACTTAGCCTTTGTATTTTCAGATTATTTCCTGTGATTATGTGTTCACACTTTCCTGCAGTCCCAATCTTGAACTAAGTGGGTAAGCTCCTTGGGGTCAAAGAATCTGTCAGTACATAGTAAATCCTTAATAAACAATTGTCCATTGAGTAGCCCTCTAAAGAGGCCAGCACTTGTATTTTGGTCATGCTCCATCGGTAGCAAACTTAGTGTCTGGGATGGCTAGTGGTCTCAGCAAGCTAAGAAATTAAACTTCTGGCAACTTTGTGAGCACTAGTTTGTGGCTGTTGGTCAATGGGTGGATGAGAGCTGGATGAAAGCCTACTGAAAGAACTTCAGTGTGGCTTCTTCTCAGGTCTGTCCCAATGAAACATCCAGCCAGCAATTGAAATTATAATTGCCGTGAGTCACACCATGACTCACGCTGGTTGTCACAGCAACCAATTAACTATACAACCAAAGCACCTTCCATTCACTTTGCCAAGAATGGTTCTTGAGTTTTCCTGGACTGTGAAAACACTGTGGGTGAGCCCCAAGTTTGGGGTTGCTAAGAGTCTACAACCAAAAGGAATGGCCTCAAGGAAAGGAAAAGAAAACAAGAAAATAAGGCGAGTCTAGTTCTCGGACCTCCTGAGTAAACAGCAACAACCATGACAAACTGTTGGGTTCACTTTGCGATATCAGCAAATATCCATGGAGAGGAGGTTGAGGCCTCAAAACTATTTTCTCTAAGTCAAATTTAAAGCTAAGTCTCTAGGGGGTAAGAAGTGAATACATTAACCAAGTCTGCTTGGATAATGTAAATAGTTTTTTTCTTTAAAGATACAAAAGGGTTAGTTCTCAAAGAAATATTCTGATTTGTAGTAAAATATTTTTACTTCTAAGAACTAAAACCTATTTATAAATAACACAGTGCTTTAATTTTCTATCTTAGGTGTTAGCCTGATGCAACCAAACATTTGCAAATGTACTAAATTCACTTTTGATGGTTATTTGGGTTAAAATGCAAAGTTCCAGAAGGTTCAGAAGCATATTCTATTTTTATTTACTAGGGAAAACTGACACTCAGTGGGACTACACTGACAAATTTTAGTGATTGCTTACTGAGTAACTTGTAATTTTTGAATGTCTGGAAGTCCCTGAGTGTGGAAGAAAGCAAGGAGAAGAGACTTAAACAAGAAATACAAGGGATATGATTTAGGAATATAAATTAGGGTGTTGGGGTTAATATATATACACTGCTGCTGCTGCTGCTGCTAAGTTGCTTCAGTCGTGTCTGACTCTGTGTGACCCCATAGATGGCAGCCCACCAGGCTCCCCCGTCCCTGGGATTGTCCAGGCAAGAACACTGGAGTGGATTGCCATTTCCTTCTCCAATGCATGAAAGTGAAAAGTGAAAGGGAAGTCGCACAGTCGTGTTCGACTCTTCACAACCCCATGGACTGCAGCCTTCCAGGCTCCTCCGTCCATGGGATTTTCCAGGCAAGAGTCCTGGAGTGGGGTGCCACTGCCTTTTCCAATATATACACTACTATATATAAAACAGATAACCAACAAGAACCTACTATATACCACAGAGTAGGGAACTGTACTCAATGTTTTATAATAATGTATAAGGGATAAGAATCTGAAAAAGATCTATCTATCTACCTCCCTATCTATCTATCTGAATCACTCTGTGCTGTACACCTGAAATAACACATTATTGTGACTCAACTATACTTCAATAAACAAAAATCTCTAAGAAAAGAATAAAGAGTATAAACAAGGATGAGAACAGGAGGAAGTGATCATGGTCTACTGACACTCTGGAGGCAATCCAGGAGCCAACCAGGTATCTCTCTGGTCCACGCTGTGGTGACTAGATGCTATATTCCCTAAGATGATGACAATGATGGTAAACTCCCTAGTAGCTGGAAATAGCTAAGATTATTATCTGTTGTATTTTTCACTTTTTCATCTCCGTATATGTCATCTTCTAACATTTTAGTGAATGCATAACTACCCATGCAGAATTAGATTAAGAAGTCAGGAGCAAATGAACAGTTGTCCTTGGCAAATAATAAAAACAAAGACAGCAGTGGATTCCAAGAAAAAACATACTTATCCACACAGTACTATTTTAGCAGGAAAGGGACCAGAACAAACTTGTGAATCACCAAAGCTAAAGCAATCTTGGAAGTGTCCAACGAAATACAGGTGCTATATAATCAACCACGAAAATTAAATTCTACACCACGGTAAAATTTCTCGAGGACACCCCTATCCCACAAATAAAAACTCCCTTTTATGTTCACACATCAAAACCCATCAGGAAAATTTCCTGTTGACAAGTGAAGAACATCGCAAGCATAAAAATTCCTTGATCTGTCATGCTGACGTCATAGCAGAAGCCCCCAAACTTGGCCTTTCCTCACCTGCCAAGTAAAGCTAATGACACTGACGGGGCTGTCCCAGGAACCGAGGAGAATCAGTGGTCTCCAAAGACCATGCTTATGGATTTCTGTGAGGCTAACAATCAGATCTCTTTTCCTGGGAATTTATGGCTTAACTCACTCCAAACACTTGTTTTTTTTAAAGAAGCAATACCTGTATTTTCCAGATAACAAGGTGGCCTAAGTGTCACAACTATTCAGGTTCATTTTGTAGTTCTTGCACCTCTGACTGGTGTACCTGTGAGCTGACACTCGGGTCCGATAATATATTCTGCAATGTACATGTTAATTTGTAAGTGGAACAATCTCTCTCTGAGGGCAGTTAGGAAATTCAGGTTGAAACTGCTAATGGGAGGTGATTTCAGCTGTGGGTGATTATGTAGTCAAGCCTTGACTGAAGTTTGCCAAACCCTGGCTAAAAGTAGAAGTCTCGAGATAGTCCAAAAAATGAGTTCACACATTTCCCTGAGAGTGAAACTTTTTGAAGAATAGATGTCAAGATGATTTAGGAGGAGCTGGAATTTAACATATTAAGAAAACTGATCAGCAAGTTGGGAAAGTTCAGTTTTCAAGAAAAATCAGACAGATGCTAAAGAAGTCATTTGGGTGATGGTTATTAGAGGAAGAACTGATTTGTTTTCCTCCTCCTCATGACTCTTCAGGGCCTGTAGAGACACTAAGATCAGAAATATGATGGCCTGTCTGCTAAGCTTAGTGACAAAAACAATCTCCATGTTGAAGTGTCATAGAAGACTTTCACTAGCATGCAACTTGGACAGTTCAATTTCTCCTTGGTATGTGCAAAGTTTTGTGTCAACTGTCTATTCAGATGCTATTCTTCCCAGCTTGTCATTGGGACATTTTATTTTGGGCCCTGTCTCCACATCATGAAAGTAAACATCAACCAAAAACACCAAGATGATTTCCAGTCTAAATCGTTCTTATAAATGTAATATCGAAGCTACACAATAAAGGAAGTATTAAATCTTTCTACATTTACATTATGCTTAAGCCCTAAGAATTTTCCTGCTGATTTTCATAGTTAGAAAGGCACTCAAAATCTACCCACTCTGGCTATATCTTGATTTTGTTTTCAAGCAGGTATATCTGATAGAGTTCAGTAAGCCTCCAATGAAAGACCAACCTGTTACACTGCCTGAAGTGCCACCTTTTCTCGCTAGCTACCACTCTCATGCTTTCACCCAAATCCTTCCATGCATTTCAATCCAACCACAGGTTATTATTTCTGCAACAGGCCAATGAAATTATCCTTAGGGATGACAGTTCCTTGAAGGTCCTTATGGGTACATGGTCTGTATGTTAAGTAACATCTCTGGTCTCTGTCCTATTCATTGAATCCAATGGAGTTGAACTAGTGGTTTTGTTCACTTATCCAGGAGCCAAGTCATAATGCAAACAGTCAGCGGCTTTCTGTATATTGCCAGGTGGCCAGGAGTCCATACCCCAAACCGCCATCAATAGTAGGCACAATCATCCGCCCCTGTTCGGGAGAGGCCCAGGACTGAGCTAGCAGAAAGACTGAATTACTTACCACCTCTAGAGTGGGTCCCACCAGGCCAGGGACGAGCTCATGGGCAAGGCTGTGCAAGGAAGCTCTCTGTACCATGCCTGCCCTGCGGATATACAGAGGACTTCAGTCTCCTGCACTGTCAATCTCTCAGTCATCATGAGCTCAATTATGCACCGACAACAGCAAGAACAACAACGACGACGACGACAAAACAACCCCCAGAAAACTAAGGGCCACAGACTATCCTGGTGGAGGGACAGCCAGCTGGAACTGTGCATTGAGAGACGAGGTGCTGTCCTGAGCATGTGTCCATTACGGGCCTGAACTTCCCTCTATCCTCAAACTAACATTCTACTGGAGCCCACGGGAGAGCCACGTGGAGAGACTGCAGGACTGGGACCTAAGAGTCAGGCAACCATCAAACTGGGTGGGGTTGTTGGCTTTTGTGTTTTTTTTTTTTCTTTTTTGCTTTTTATGTTTGTTTTCTACAAATACAGATAGACAGACAGACAAATCCAAGAGCAGATTTTAAGAATCAACCGAGGCACAAGATAAACTACTTTGATGGTACACAGATTTTCTTCCCCCTCCAAATGGTTCACATAAAATCAAAACTTTTCAAAGCATACATAGGAAAAATTGGGGGACACATCTCTGTCGGCCCTAAATTGTGCCATAAGTATCTCCACTGCTTGCCTTAGAAGGATGCCCAAACATATCTCATAGGTAGCACGTATCTGTGGTCTAAAATAGTTATCAAATTCTAATGACACTCTTAATTCAAAGTCTAAATAATATGCTGGTAGACTACAGCGAAAGTTGACTGCCTGCCATCAATGACATATTGATTTCAT
This sequence comes from Capricornis sumatraensis, assembly GCF_032405125.1. Taxonomy (NCBI): domain Eukaryota; kingdom Metazoa; phylum Chordata; class Mammalia; order Artiodactyla; family Bovidae; genus Capricornis; species Capricornis sumatraensis. The sequence continues at coordinate 53,228,481 of NC_091070.1, forward strand.
CCTGAGGTTCAAGGCACAGTCAAATTTGCTCAGAATGCAAATCACAACACTTTACATTGACGTGAGTTTGCAAACTTATGGTGGAGTTCGAATGAAGGCAATTGATGGAAGCAGTTGAAGCTGAGAGGTGGGAATGAATACAGAGGATAAATTCAGCACATGTTTCCACATCAAACTACCCATGCGATTTACCAGGGCCCACAAAGGCCACACTCAGGGTCAACCGGCAGCACCCAGATTCCTGGTCAGTATCTCTGCTCCACAGACACAAGTACAAAACGACCTACATCGTGAATGGTGAGGAAAAGGAAACCCAAGTTTAAAAGAAATCAAGGTGATGTTTCCTGGAAACATATCAACTCCTCTAAGAAGGATCCAGAGTAAGGGTGACCAGTAAGTAATTAATTGATCCTCCTGGCTAGATTGTATGGTTTTTCTAAAGATGAATGCCTCGAATTGCTAGAATGTATCACACTATGCCTAGACCCTCTTTAACACACACTCAGTACAAACAGGTGGAGATGTACCACTTCCAACCACTACAGGTAGAGAAGTATGACCTGTACTGACCATGGATCACAGTTGAAACATTAGTTTATACTTGGAAGGGCCACAGCAGCCAGACATATGCGAATTCCAATTCTGCAGAAAACTTTGGACAAGAAAAAAAGATGCATTACTTACATGTATGGGTCTTCTTTGTTACTGAGATACCTAGAAGAGAAGAAACAAGGACAAAGGTGAGAAAGCAGCCTATGTGTATTTCTTAGAACATACATCATTCCCAGTGTACACTGAAATACATTTTGTTCGGATGGGGATGGAGAGGGAAGATGAGTTCTCATTTCACCTACAACATCATGGGATCTATCCCAGAGTAATGAAATCGTTCACCATGAGGCCAGCAAGCACTGCCTACTGGCTTAAGAGATTCTGTGGTTAAAAAAATAAATAAATAAATAAAATAAAAATAGAGGCATAGATAGTCATTAAACAGAGTGAGGGAAGACTTATTTTTTATTTTAAAAAGGGAAGATGATCACGTTTAGAAGTAGAGTGGGAAAGATTTAAGATTTAAGGGAAAGATTTAAGAGAGTGAGGCCAACTTACTCAGACAAGAGTGAACTGAGCCACGGAGCAATTAATTTGCTCTGGCCATTGATTTCATGTTTACTTTTTAATGAAAATGACTTTTGCTGCTTACATGAAGCATTACACTTAATGGGGAGCGAAAATACATCCACAAAATGTGCCTCTCTGTCCGTACTCATTAAAGTCAGAAGGGGGATGAATGCTCCTTCTGCAAATGGCAGCACGATGCACACAGACCACGTGAAAACACGAGGGATTCATGAGTCAGCAGCCCTGAGGCTTCCAAGCTGCTCTACAGAGAGCAGGAGAGGAATGGAGCTGGGCAAGACTCAGCACGTGAGGACCTCAGAAAGGTAATGTAACGCATCCTTCAATGAAAACAGTGCTACTGCCATTTCACAAGTGTTCCACTTATTAATTCTGTATGCTTCATTCTTCTTGGGGGATATTCTTAAAATGGAATAGGCTCAAAGTCATAAAACTCTTGAAAACATTTAGCCTGTGACTAAGAAATGCGGTAAACCTTAAATGTGTTTTTTCTTTCAAGTTATTAAGAGAACTATTTAACCCTCGTTTAGAAAGGAACCTCATTGAAAAATTTGGCACCCACATCAGACCTATTACTTAGCTATGGGACGTATCATACAGGGAAGAAATCTGTTGTGAAAATCCATGGTAGACATAAAAAAAAAAAAAAAAAGTGCCAAAGTTGTGCACCAAGACCAAAATCACACACTTGTTCCCCCCACAACTTTCCAAAGGACTTATTTAGGGAAGCTGAAATTACATAGCCCAACTCAAATTCTTTTTTCCCTCCTTTTTATTGAGGAAAACGAAACTATTGTTTTTCATCGTGTTTGAGTTGGCTTTGCAGAGTGAAGTTAAAACCCTCTGCAAAGAGTCTTAAAGACTCTCTCACATGGGAACTAACCAAAGGGTTTTAGGAGTTTTTGAAATAAGCTTTTTCATGGGAAGGGACCTTCTCCCAACAGCAACAGGGAGTCAATTTGAAAATCTGAATACCATTTGCAACTCCAGCTCATGACACCAGCACCAATAAATTGATATATTAGTGCTCTTTCAGCATTATGAGAGCTATATGTGTACTTTCCTTAGGAAATAATGCTTTCTGTAAAAATCACTTTGAAGAGAAAGTGCTTATGCTGTCACTCCTGATTATTCAGAACCTTCACACAATTGGATTTAACACAGCCCCAAACGCACCTATCTATATTCGCTGAGTGTGGAACAATTTTTCCTGACATCCAAAGGCCTGATGAAAATACCACTGCTTTGACTTTTCTACTTAAATTTATTATACAGTGTGATGCAGGGTTCTCATCAAATATTTTCATGACGATTATAATGATAATACATTTTGAAAATCTTTCCAGGAAAACTGCTTGGTCTTTGCGATCAGAATAGCATGGAGCTAAAACTTCTCATATCTGTCTCCAGAAGAAAGTATGACTTCTGCAACAGCACAAACTCAGCCTTTTTTTTTTTTTAACTGCCAATTAGTGATCAGTATAAATAACTGGGGGATATATCTATACAAGAGCTGCCAGATTCAGCAGAAACAATACAGGATTCCCAGTTACATCTGAATTTCAGACACTAATAATTTATCTGAAATTCAAATGTAACTGAGCATCCTGTATTTTATCTGGCAACCCTAACTTATACAAATAAAGTGTAAATTATATTCATTACAGCAAGGAAAAATATACCAATAAATTAGTAGATATACTTTTATGGAGAAAGGCTTAAAAAACAGATCCCTCTCACATTTTAAATATCTTTTAAAATGCATTACAACTCCTAATTATAGAGACAGAACTGTGTATAGCACTTAATTTTCTTTTCCTTTTTTTAACTTAAGAGCCATTATGAAGTCAAAATTCTGTTTTCATAGGAAAGGAAAATGAAATGAAACAATTTGAACACATAAAAGACAAATTTAAAGAAATAATCAGAAAATATCATGGAATCCCTTACTTCTTATTTCCTTAAAAATAACTGTGATCACACTAATGTCTTATGGTAGTTGTTTCCTCTATAGAAGCTCCAGTACTTCAAAGTAACTGACTCCACAGAAGTGGGGAAAAAAGGAGAAAATGTCCTTCTCATTGCACAAATGAGTCAACTCTGGAAAGTTTAACAAAGACAATAAAAAGTTTTCTGGTGGGAAGTGAATCCATGGTATGTATTTAAAGCTCTCTAAGGAGGTAAAAGACTGGTACTTGAAAACTATAAGACATTGATGAAAGATATTGAAGATGACACAAAATGATGGGAAGATATATGATGTTCTTGGACTGGAAAAAATAATATTGTTAAAATGATCATACTACCCAAAGCAATCTACAGATTTCAATGCAATCCCTATCAAAATACCAATGGCATTTTTCATAGAACTAGAACAAATAATTTCAGAGAAGGTAATGGCACCCTACTCCAGTACTCTTGCCTGGAAAAATCCCATGGATGGAGGAGCCTGGTAGGCTGCAGTCCATGGGGTCGCTAAGAGTCGGACACGACTGAGCGGCTTCCCTTTCACTTTTCACTTTCATGCACTGGAGAAGGAAATGGCAACCCATTCCAATGTTCTTGCCTGGAGAATCCTGGGGACAGGGGAGCCTTGTGGGCTGCCGTCTATGGGGTCACACAGAATCGGACACGACTGAAGTGACTTAGCAGCAGCAGCAGCAGCAGAACAAATAATTTAAAAACTTATATGGAAACACAAAAGACTCTGAAATAGCCAAACCTTGAGAAAGAAAAATGGAATTGGAGAAATCATGTGCTGTGACTTCAGAAAATACTATAAAGCTACAGTAATCATAACAGTATGGTATAGGCACACACACAAAATATATATAGATCAATGGAATAGGATAAAAAGCTCAGAAATAAACTCATACACTATGGTGAATGAATCTATGACAGAGAAGGCCATAATATATAATGGGGAAAAGATAGTCCCTTCCATAATCATTACTGGGAAAACTGGACAGCTACAGGTAAAAGAATGAAATCAGAACATTTAACACATATACTAAGATTCAAAACGGATTAAAGACCTAAATATAATACTGGAAACCATAAGACTTCTAGAGGAAAACATAGGCATAACACTCTTTTACATAAATTCTAGCCATATTCTTTTTGGCTCTGTCTCCTAAAGCAAAGGAAATAAAAGCAAACTAAACAAATGGGACCTAACTGAACTTAAATGCTTTTGCACAGGAAAGGAAACCATCAACAAAATGAAAAGACAACCTACCTAATGGGAAAAAAAAAAATTGCAAATGATATGACTGATAAGGGGTTAATATCTAACATATGTAAACAGCTCATACAAATCAACATCAAAAAGGCAAACAACTTGATTAAAAAATGGGCAGAAGCCCTGAATAGACATTTTTCTAAAGAGAAAAGGCAGATGGCCAGCAGGCATATGAAAAGATGCTCAAAATTGCTAATCATCAAGGAAATGCACATCAAAATCACAGTGAAATATAACTTCACACTGGTCAGAATGGCTATCATCAAAAACACATCACTCAGCAATCAGCTCTATAAATAATTTAAATGTACAGAGCCCTGTCCCCCAGCCTTAGCTAAGCCAGGAAGCCCCACCAGTGCTTGGGTCAAAGAAATACTTGAGAGGCCTGTGTACCCTGGCTTCTGACCAGCAGCCATTTCTTCATCCCCCTCTCCCTTAAATGGGTTGGCTAGTCTTCCATTTTGCTTTCTTGTCATTTCCCCAGAGGCTGCAAGATCCCTGTCTTTCTTGCTATAGAGCTTATCATCCCTGAGATCAAGGCTGTCTCGGTTGCCCATCTTTGTTCTCAGGTGGAAGGGGTAAGCCTTTTTCAAACCTCATGTTCCCAGCAGTGACTCAATCAAGAATTCCAGGATAGTTGGGTTTTCTAAAGATAAATAATGAGTGTTTAAGAGAAAAACAGCTCTAATTCAACCCAGAAGTGAAAAAGAATAGACTTTTTAAAGGCAACTTAAAAAATATATATTTATTCATTTTGGCTGCATTGGGTCTTAGTTGTGGTTTGTGGGGCCTTTCACTATGGCATGTGAGCTTCTCTCTAGCTGGCCCAGAGGTTTCAGAATGTAGGGGCTCTGTAGCTATTGTGTGTAGTCATCATTGCCCTGTGGCATGTGAGATATTAGTTCCTAGACCAGGGATCGAACCTAAGTCCCCTAGGCAGATTCTTAACCACTGGACCACCAGGAAGTCCCAAGGTAGCTCTTAAGATAACTGGATTTGGAGTCCAACTGACCTGAACTTATGTTCTTAGTCCATCCACTTTTTTCCTCTTGGCAGAGACCCTGGGCAAGTTACTTCACTTCTCTGGTCTCTACAATTGCGTATAATCAGAATAATACTCAAAAGGCTGTTGTGAAAGTCAAAATAAAATAAAAATGTGCAAAGAGCTTTACAAAGTGGGAAGTGTGATATAAATGTTAATTATTAACTTTGATAAAGGATGGGCAACCCACACAGTCTTGCTTTAACAAAGATGAATTAGAATGTTCTACCAAAAGTTATACCTTAGCTTCTTATGGTATCCTGGGTTTCATACTGGTTATCAGATCAAGGGCTCTGACTTCAAAGTTTGTATCTGATGAGCGTTAAGACAGATAACCAAGTTTCTAGAAGTAAGTGGACTCTTATTCTAGACCCCAAACTCCACTGGATTTTACTCTCTAAAATCAAGGGAAGATACTTGCACATGGGCAGTTGGCCTGCGTGGACAAAGGACTTGGATCAGTACCACCAAAGCACGTTAAACCAAGTCCAGATGTTGTGAAGGTTTTGATCCACTTCCCAATGTCTGGGAAGTGATGGCAAGATCCTTCCCCAGAGATCTGCAGAGGCATGCGCTCTACAGAGACTGGGACTTCATGGAGTTGTGGAAGAGTGATGGCTGGAACCTGGAACTAACTTTCTAAACACAGACCACTCATACACCCTGAGCCAAAAGTGACCCTGCTGGATGATTTGGGAAAGTCATTTAACTTCTCTGGGGCTTAGTTTTCTCATCTGTAGAATGAGTAGCTGAACTACACGATTTCTTGATTTCCCTTCTAGTCTCTTGATCAGTGACTCCTTGCCCTGCATTCAAGCTATCAAACCAAACTTCCTCTATGCAACAGGCTGCCAGGTCTATTTCTCACTGAGAAAAAAATCTAATGTAGCTCACAATCAAAGGCAACCCCCTGAAACTTTTCTTCTTTTTACCTTTAAAAACCAAAGAAGAAAGAAGGCAGTATCCACAAAAGGTTATATAAGGAAAAGATACACTTCTTTGGGGTGATATTTTAAAATTATCTGGGCTAGAGAAAAATGGTACCTTTTGATAAAATTGTGAGACTCCTTATAATCTTACCCTGCTCATTTTATATGTGTGTGTGTGTGTGTGTGTGTGTGTGTGTGTGTGTGTGTGTGAGAGAGAGAGAGAGAGAGAGAGAGAGAGAGAGGGAGAGAGAAAAACATCCCCAGGTAATGCTTTAGAGTAATTTCTAACTTAACAGTGTGATAACAATTTTAAACTACCAATTAATACCCTTAAAACTAAGGGCAAAAAAAATCTCCACAACAACTCTCCCCAAACTAGAACTTCGAATATAGCAAGATTCCTTGACTCTATTTAGCCAACCACACTTCAGAATAATGAAAAGGAAATGTCATGAAAATATCACGGATTCATCACTGTCATGATTATCAGTAGTTTCAGAGTTACAGTTATGATGGAGCAGCATGATATATCCCCTTGGTGCCAAGTCTTTGACCAATTAACTTCCTCGATGGACTTCTTATTGTCTCTTGGTTTCCAGGCAATGGTACCAAGTTTAACTTTTTTTTGGTAGAAAATGGCATCTTTCCTCCTCTCCAGACATGCCAATTACCATACTGGCATTTCCAGAGGCCCTGCATGATGGACGAATCCCTAGCTACAAAGAAGCCCCTTTGTCTCTTTGCTAATATTTAGCCCACAGATCTTCTCTTGCCTCCCTCATGATGAGATAATAATTCTTGAGATAGAGACATTTGCAACATGGATAAGGTCTGTGTTAGAATAAAAAACAAAAGGAAAAGCAAACACAACAAAAACTAGCTGAAATAACATATATGCTATCATATATAAAAGAGATAAACAACAAGGACCTACTGTTTAGCACAGGGAACTACATTCAATATCTTGAAATAATCTATAATAGAAAATAATTTGAAAAGAATATACATGGATATCTACATATATCTATACATATATGAATCACTTTGCTGTATAACTGAAACTAACACAACACTGTAAATCAACTATTCAGTTCAGTTCAGTTCAGTCGCTCAGTCGTGTCCGACTCCTTGAGACCCCATGAATCACAGCACGCCAGGCCTTCCTGTCCATCACCAACTCCCAGAGTTCATTCAAATTCATGTCCATTGAGTCAGTGATGCCATCCAGCCATCTCATCCTCTGTCGTCCCCTTCTCCTCCTGCCCCCAATCCCTCCCAGCATCAGGGTCTTTTCTAATCAGTCAACTCTTCGCATGAGGTGGCCAAAATATTGGAGTTTCAGCCTCAGCATCAGTCCTTCCAATGAACACCCAGGACTGATCTCCTTTAGGATGCACTGGTGGGATCTCCTTGGAGTCCAGGGGACTCTCAAGAGTCTTCTCCAACACCACAGTTCAAAAGCATCAATTCTTTGGCGCTCAGCTTTCTTCACAGTCCAACTCTCACATCCATACATGACCACTGGAAAAACCATAGCCTTGACTAGATGGACCTTTGTTGGCAAAGTAATATCTCTGCTTTTCAATATACTATCTAGGTATACTCCAATTAAACAAAAAAACTTAAGATATTGTGGAATTTGTATTTTCTTCTTTTTATTTTTAAATATATCAATGTTTCCCTATTTCCAGTGGCTGTGTATGGTGGAGAGGAAAAGAGGTGCCAAAAGATAATTAACAAAATTTTTACTGGGCCAGCTTGTTTCATGTGTCTACAGCGATCCCAGCACACTGACTCTTGGTTTTATTTCTAGAAAAGGAGGGCTCCAAATACAAAGGCCTTTGCAATACTCATTCTCCCTCCTCATGAGATGCTTGAGTTAAATAAGATGCCTATTGTTCAAGCTGCGGTCTTGGGAAAATGGCTTAACCTCTCTTGAACCTCTGTTTTCTTATCCATAAAATGGGAATAAAATTCTCAGTGCTAGGTTTATAGTAAGACTTAAATAATGTAATTGACACGGGATGCACAGTGTAGTGCCTCTTTCCTACTAAAGATGTTTTTAATTGCAGATACTCTGCACTGGATAAACAGAGAACAATCCCTGGTTGGGGCCGGGGGAACTCAGGCAATGCCCATTAGAGCACTGCTGTTTAATGGGTGGATAATCTGGTAAATAAATATTTGAGAGCTCGGGCAGAACTTTCAAAATACAATCTGGAAAATTAGGGCTCCCTTCTGCCATATTATCAACAAGCATTGTGATAAGGTTGAGATCGTCTGGGTCCACCTGCTCCCTCCTGTACTTCTCTTTCACTTCCTCATCATAAGAAGCTGGTAGTTAAAACAGTGATCTATACGTAGCATAAGAACACAAAATAAACAAGGCCCAGAATGTAAGATTTTTGTTTTTTGAATGGCTAACAATTGTTTCATAAAGAAAACATATCACTTTGTGCTGGCATCTGGTCCCACTGTCACCCATTCTGACTTGTCCTGTGAGCTTGCTCCATTCCACACTGTGTAGGGCAGAATCAACATAGGATTCAGATCAGGAACACAGCCCGAGAAGGTCTTGGCCAAACAAAATGATATTACAAAACAACGTCCTTGCCTAGGACAAAAGAGCTATTAATGATAATCAGTACATATTACTGAAAGTGCTCCAAGTAATCTCTGGACTTTGTTTTAAAATTTCTTAATGGACACTAATGCTTAGGGTTCACTCAAAAGAGAAATAAATTATGCGCCAGGGTTGTGGGGACCAAGGACAACATGAGGAAGGCAACAAAGCATTAGCAATGTTACGACAATCAAACATTTTGTAATTGCATTAAAAAGCCTTTAAAATCATCAGAAATACTAATTATGATAATAAATAATACTTTAATGTGAAGTTTCTTTTCTGTTAGATTTGAGCTTAGGTTGAGTAATTTCGATAATAAAACTTCAGCTCTTTTACCAATCAAGGTACATTTTATAATACACACACACACACACACACACACAAATTTACAGTTCAGTTTGAAAAACGATTATGGGAATGAATAAGATAATTTTTTTTCTGTTTTTTGAATTAAAAAAAATCTTATTATTGCCCTCCATCTCTAGGTCATATTTCCTGACATATGTGGCCAGAAATATCTTTTAATTTTGGGCAGGCAGGCCAGAGTTATACTTGCTTTCAAGTCCTGCCTTTATCTTTGACAAAACAGTTCCAAGGACAAAACCTTATTTCTGGTCCCCCAGCGAAAGTAACATAAAGAGACCATCGTCTATCCTAGAAAGAAATTCTGAGACTAAACGTATTTGGGAAACATCCATCTTCTCTCTTTGAGATGATTATTCAGTGCATTATGAAAAGCCCATACCTAAGGAGGGTAATTTCTCCTCTGGCTTGCTGGTGCCGAATGTATGATTAGTACTAATGGACAGTAAGAATAATAAGAATCTTTATTCTTTCAAATTTATTTTCTTTTATCAAGTCTCTATCCTGAAAATGGAGCTACCCATTAGATATTACTTGGATGACTTAAATTTGATCTTGGAGCTCTAGGCAGAGATATGAATGGACAACTGTTAACACTTAACAGCTGAGCCTTCTGAAATTGAGTAGTTTTAGCTTATAAGTGAATGATCCAAAGCAGGTAAAATTCAGCAGCTTTTACCATGCGTTTCCAGCAAATGCTTCACTTATATGCCTCTGAAATCTGTTGAAATTGCTCATCTTTGCCACTAACAGGGCAGGTACTGACTTGTACGGTCTATAGGAGACTTGTCTGGATGCTGTCAAACTCATGGCTACAGCTTTAAAGCCCACAGTCGAAGCTACCAGAGCTAGTTGGTTGCTTCATCATCAAAGATGATGAAGTTGGGGCACCAAAGCAAGTCAGGCTTCTCATATATTATGCCCTTGTATATGGATACTTGTCATATATTATGTATGTCTTAGTATACTCAACATAATCATATTTCATGGACCATGTTTTGCGGTCAGCATATCAGGTCAAGGCAAGTAATGATGGAAGAAATCTCACCTGGTCTGCAGCCACCCCAAACAGTTTGCTACTAATGTAAGAAGTGTGGATAGAGCAAGGGTATATTGGTTATGTCAAATGAGGAAACAATTCCACATGTTCACTCATGTGGTGACTCACCTAGAAAGGAGAGGGAAGCTAATGAAGTGGAAACAAGGAGAATTTGGTTCTAAATCAGGAGGAAATGAGCTCCACTCTCAGAACTAAAAACTCCAGAATTCAGTGAGGATATCAAATGAATATTCAGAAATGGAGAGATGGCTTCAGTTATTCCTGAATGTATAGGATACCAAGGGTCTGTAAAAGTTTCAAAAGATGTCAACATTATCATCATCTTGAAGAAAGATGAAAAGTCCAGTTAAGTTAACTATATAGCCTTTCTCTTCTCCTCTGAGGACAACTTTTGGCAGTTTGTCTGGATTGACCACTGCTAGGTGACAATTCAAGAAAAGACAGTAGCCAGCAGGGCATATACTTTGCATTCACAGAACTGGTATGTGATCATTATTAGAGCAGATGCAGAAACTCTTTTCCCACATGAGATTTAGAGTTGAGAAAATTGGATCCCAGGTCAAGCTCTGTCACCTGCCAGCTGTGTGAGTTTGGCCAAAATACTTAATCTCTCTTGAGCCTCAGTTTCCTCATCTCTGAAACAAGGGAATTTTTTTTTTCCTTTTTCATCTGGCAATTCAACTACTGGAAACGTAGGCTTAGGAAGTAATTATGGATTTTCATCACAACATTGTTTGTATTAGTAAAACATGAGGGGGGAACCACTCAAATGTCAACAGTAGATGATGAGTTAAATTTTTAAAAATGTGTGTTTACATAATGGAATACCCTACCATCATTAAAATAATGAAAACTTAATCACATAGAAAGATGTCTTAAGAGAAAGACTAAAAAATATACACAAAATTAATGACACTGGTTATTTTTGAGTGGAGAAATAAAGAATGATTATTATTTAATCCTCACTGTTTATACTTTTCTAAAATATCTATAATAAACCTCACAAATAAAATTTTAATAATAAAGAAAAGTCAACATTAAAATGACACTATAAATGGAAACATGACGATACTGGTTTTTAGTACAACAAACATCACCTCTCTGAGACCAGTAGAAAACCAAGTTTCTTATGGCAACTACTAATTGTATTATACATTACAAGAAATTCTATCTGCAGACTTTAGTGTATGTGTGATGGCATAGCTGGCAACTATAGGAGGCCCCGTGGTGATGGGCAATCTCATAGTACAGTTGACCCTTGAACAACTCAGGGCTAAACCACATGTAACTTATAGTTGGCCCTGTTAGCCCTCCATATCTGTGCTGCCTCCACATCTGTGGTTTCACCCAGCGCTGGACTGCATAATACTGCAGTCTTTAGTACTGAAAAATCTCCACCTGTAAGTGGACCTGCAGTTCAAACTCATGCTGTTCAAGGGTCAGTTGAGGGACTTCCCTGGTGGTCCAATGGTTAAGAATCCACCTTGCAATGCAGGGGAGGGTGGGTTGATGCTTGGTTGAGGAACTAAGATCCCACAGGACGAGGAGCAACTAACCCCCAACACAGCCAAATAAAGAAATAAATTTATTTTTAAAGGGTCATTTGGACTTTGTAAAGTAGTAATCAAATCACCGATCAATATGAAGATGGAGTTCTGAAAAATCACTTTTTAAGTTCAATGTATTTTACATAACATTCTAGAATACAGTAAGAAACTTGGACTCTGATATTGAACAAATCTTGACTTCTGGGGAAACAAGGATCCTTTAGCTATTTAATAGAGATTTTGTTTATCCTGATGACCAAGGGTATCTGACTGTGCTATTAGCACATTCCAACACTCAGGTCCCCATAGGTTTGTGGAGATCTCTGCAGAGCAGGTGCGATCTCAGACACTGTTCACAAATTCAAGATAAGAGGTGGCCCTTTCGTCAGTATGCCCTGAGAGTCTCTGGGATTCAAACACTGTGTAATGTGATCGAACTTTGACAACAGAAGGACCCAGGCTGCAAGCCTGGCTTCATCATCATCAGTGAAGTCTTTTCACTTTAGGCAAGTTTCTTAGTCTGAGCTTCAGTTTCAGTATCTGTAGGGTGAAGGTAAGAATATCTTCTCTGTGGGGCTTCTATGATCAACAAAGGTATACACAGCACAAAGCTGAGAGCTGTTGATGGTTCCTGAATTCCATTACTTAAACTAGGTATCTTACACTAATGCATTGAAATGACCCCATAGAAGAGGAAAGGGAAAAGGGCCTATATGACCTTGGATTGAGGCATTAAGGTGGCACTGAGCTTCAGAATAAACTATGGGTTCTTTTTCAGACTGATATACTTTGTTATAATTTGTTTGGTCTCAGTTAACACAGCTCTTCTCTGCTAAATTTTTTACCCAGCCTTCCTCCCTCCATCCTTCCATCTTTCTTCCATCTTTTTTCCCCCCTAGTCTTAAGAAGGTTGTAATGACTTGAGCTATATCTCCCAAGAAGATATGGTCAAGTCCTAATACGTGAATGTGACCTTATTTGGAAATTGGGTCTTTACACAGATGTAACCAAGATGAGGTCATATTGGATTAAGGTGGGCCTGCAATCTAGTGACTGCTGTCTTTGTAAGAGAAAGGAGAGGACTTCCCTGGTGGTTCCATGGCTAAGACTCTACAGTCACAATGCATGGGGGCCTGGGTTATATCCCTGGTCAGGAAACTAGATCCCACACACTGCAAAGCAGATTGAAGATCCACAACTAAGACCCAGTGCAGCCAAATAAATAATAAAAAAAAACAGAGAGAGAGAGAGAGAAAGGGGGATTTTGATCCAGTGACTCAGAAGACACACAGAGAAGGTCATGTTAAGATGGAGGCAGAGATGGGAGTGATGTAGCTACAAGGGAAAGCATGCTAAGGATTGCCAGTAACCACTAGAAGCTGGAACAGAAGCTTCCAGAAATTCTCCCCTAGAGCCTTCAGAGGGAGCATGACCCTGCTGATTTTGGACTTTCAGCAACCCTAACTGTGACAGAATACATTCCTGCTGTTTTAAGCCACCTAGTTTGTGGCAATTGGTTACAGCAGCTCCAGGAATTAATACAAAGGTCCACAAAATTTTAAGAGTTTAAGGAATCATGACAATACGCTGGATTTTTCTAAAACAAGATAGGGCAGTTTTCCTGCTACCCCTTCAAACCCATTCTGCTATCTTCCACAGCAGGTGCATTTCAGATGGGCAAACAGAGGGCCAGTTAGAGATTGCATTTCCCAGAGTCCCTTTGGGCTGGGCACGGCCACCATACTAGGTTCTCCCCAAGCACTGGGTGTGTAACTCGCATGTCACTTAAAAGGAAATGAAGGAAGCTGCTTGCCCAGATCGCCTCTCTCTCTCTTCCCATGGACTGGAACCTGCATGAGACCATGACCCAACTCCAACCATGGGGGAAGGGCCATCTTTGGTGGCAGGACCCTGGAGCTCATGAGCTGGGCTTCCCTAGCAGCCTCCATTGGCTGACACCGCACAGATGAGAGAAGCAAATCTCTTCCTCACAGATGCCACTGTGTTCTTGTGTCTCTTTGCTACAGCAGTTTTTAGGCTTTATCCTGAAAAATATATCTGATTATGTAACTCCTGTTTACAGTTTAGAACCACCAAATGTTAGATCCAGAAGAGTTTCAAGAAACTGTATCTCTCCCTGGATAAGGACTCAGAAACTTTAGGGCCTGAGAGCTATTAGGTGATGGGTTCCAAGTCAACCGACCAATGAGAAGCAGAACAGAGAACAGTGCTCAGCTCTGTAGCCTCTGAGTCTGCCCACAGTCACACAAGACACCTCAGCAGTACCACCAGCATCGCTGAGAAGCGTCACAAAGGCCAGACTGAAAATTTCAGCTATGAATAAGAGCATGTCGGTCTCTTGCTCAAATGCCTTCCACGGCTCATAAGGTCTTCCAGGACCCAGCCCACCTGGTTCTCCACCTCACGTCCTCTGCCCTCTGCCTGGCCTAGGTCACTCCTCTACACTGGCCTTCTTGGGTTTTTCTCTAAAGCACTGAGTTTGCTCTGGTCTTACGTCCTTTATGCTTACGACTCCCCCTGCCTGGTTCAGTTTTCCTCCTGATCCCTCTATCACAATCACTCCTATCTCCGCTCACAGGCCACTTCCTCCCAGGATGTCCCCTGACCAGCTCATCCAGAATTGTGTTCCCTGCCCCATTCTTCACTTTGCTTTTACTTTTCTTCACAGTATTTCTCTTCTGACAGTATACCAAATGATTGTCAGGTGCCTCTCCAACAATGTCAGCTCTTGCAGGCAGGAACTTCATGTTCTTGATTTACCACTGTGCTTTTAAGTGCTTAAGAATGGTCCTTGGCACAAAGGAAGATCTTGAGAAAATTTGTTCAGTGAATGAAGATGGCTCCTAAAAGCCATGTGTCTAGTTTACTGATTGTGACCCCAAAGCTTAGTCCTCCAGAAGTGTACAGAGGGCCCAAGGGGAATACAGATGGTGAGGCAAGTGCTAAATGAGATGGTTTAAAAGCACAGGAAAGGTTTTGCACAGGTGAGGAGAAACCGGAAGGCTCCATACAAAGAGTGAGATGGGGAGAGAACATATACCGAGCCCAGCACCCACAGCAGAGGTCAGGCAATCAATAGCAAAGCTAAAATGGCCCTTTTAAACACCTCTGATAAAATCAATTTGGTCATTACCGGAGCTGAACACGGGGCACGTCGGCCTCATCTGTTAGCAAGATCTTTATGATCTTGTTAACGGATCCTGACATAGAAGCTGTAAAGGTTATAACCCAACTTGTAAAGCTAATCTCACATTGGCTGTGGGATAATAAAGAACCTACAGAAAAATTCCCACTTAGCCATATGCTACAGCAAGAAGTAAGGGTTTGTGTGGCTAACAGTTTAACTCTCCCACTGCCGAGATGGAGGAAGCTATTGTGGAAGCAATGATTTCGGTATTCAGGGTCCTCAGATACAACAGCTTAGAGGCTGGGTTTAACAATCTCCCTTCTATTCAAAGTGACTTAAAAATAAAAGCCAGGATGCTACCACCACTGAATTATGCTGGGATCAAGAAGAAATAGCAACTTGGCAAAAGACTCTTTGCCCAACTTGGTTTTTTTTTTTTTTCAGAGATAGTTTTGTTTTGGGAAGCAGCTATATAACACAGGGAGCCCAGCCTGGTGCTCTGTGATGACCTAGAGAGGTGGGATGGCGAGGAGTGGGAGGTGAGCTCAGGAGGGAGGGGGTAAATGTGTGGTTATGGCTGATTCCCATTGTTGTGCAGCAGAAACCGATGCAACGTTGTAAAGTATTTACTGATAAAAAATTAAAAAAGGAAAGAAAAGAAAATCACGCTATTTAACTGGTAAAAAAAAAACATAGTTCTGTTTTATATTTGTGTATCCCTAAGTTTAAATCCTTGTATTATTATTATTTTATATGTGAGCTTGGGGGCGTTCTTCTTAAATAATGCAGCCTCATTTCTTGATTCATACCTTCCTAGACCATATGGTTCAGGGCATGTCTATGGGAGTAGTACAGAAAGGGAAAAACCAGTTTGCACTATACAGCAGGTCCAGAAAACGCAACAAAATATCACAAAACCTTTCTGAGTGGCCTTGAAAAGGAAACAAGGGGGAATGTGAGTGCACCAGGCATTTAGTTGCTACTAAACATGAAATATGTAGGGAAGATATGATACAATGTCTGAAATTTGATTTAAAATGCTTCAGCAAAGAAAAAAGGGCCAGATAAAGCAAGTGTTGCTGCTAAGTCACTTCAGTCGTATCTGATTCTCTGTGTGACCCCAGAGATGGCAGCCCACCAGGCTCCCCCATCTCTGGGATTCTCCAGGCAAGAACACTGGAGTGGGTTGCCATTTCCTTCTCCAACGCAGGAAAGTGAAAAGTGAAAGTGAAGTCGCTCAGTCGGGTCCGACTCTTAGAGACCCCATAGACTGCAGCCTCCCAGGCTCCTCCATCCATGGGATTTTCCAGGCAAGAGTACTGGAGTGGGGTGCCATTGCCTTCTCCAAAAGCAAGTGTGGCAAACCTAAAGTATTGAATCTGAGTGTTGGGTATACTAGAGCTTATTGCAGTGTTGCCTCTTTTTATGCATGTTTGAAGTTTCCATGCCAAAGCCTTTGACTGTGTGGATCACAATAAACTGTGGAGAATTCTGAAACAAATGGGAATACCAGACCACCTGACCTGCCTCCTGAGAAACCTGTATGCAGGTCAGGCAGCAACAGTTAGAACTGGACATGGAACAACAGACTGGTTCCAAACAGGAAAATGAGTACGTCAAGGCTGTATATTGTCACCCTGCTTATTTAACTTATATGCATCATGAGAAACACTGGGCTAGAGGAAGCACAAGCTGGAATCAAGATTGCCGGGAGAAATATCAATAACCTCAGATATGCAGATGACACCACCCTTAAGGCAGAAAGTGAAGAGGAACTAAAGAGCCTCTTGATGAAAGTGAAAGAGGAGAGTGAAAAAGTCGGCTTAAAGCTCAACATTCAGAAAACTAAGGTCATGACATTCGGTCTCATCACTTCATGGGAAATAGATGGGGAAACAGTGGAAACAGTGTCAGACTTTATTTTTGGGGGCTCCAAAATCACTGCAGATGGTGACTGCAGCCATGAAATTAAAAGACACTTACTCCTTGGAAGGAAAGTTACGACTAACCTAGATAGCATATTCCAAAGCAGAGACATTACTTTGCCAACAAAGGTCCGTCTAGTCAAGGCTATGGTTTTTCCAGTGGTCCTATATGGATGTAAGAGGTGGATTGTGAAGAAAGTTGAGCACCGAAGAACTGATGCCTCTGAACTGTGGTGTTGGAGAAGACTCTTGAGAGTCTCTTGGACTGCAAGGAGATCTAATCAGTCCATCCTAAAGGAGATCAGTCCTGAGTGTTCTTTGGAAGGACTGATGTTGAAGCTGAAACTCCAATATTTTGGCCACCTGATAAGAAGAACTGACTCATTTGAAAAGACCATGATGCTGGGAGGGATTAGGGGCAGGAGGAGAAGGGGACGACAGAGGATGAGATGGCTGGATGGCATTACCGACTCGATGCACATGAGTTTGGGTAAACTCCAGGAGTTGGTGATGGACAGGGAGGCCTGGTGTGCTGCGATTCATGGGGTTGCAAAGAGTCAGACGTGACTGAGCGACTGAACTGAACTGAACTGAACTGAAGTGTCCATAAGAAAATAGTCCTTATTGATGGAAAACTTTAAACAGTGGCTCTGTCTCCCTCACACAGAGTTTGTGAGTGACTGCCTGTGCAGGTGGATATGTAGCAGTCATATTTCCTCAACAGGTAAAGAAAGTGTTACTAGAGCAGTTTTCACACTTTGGAGAACAGATACCTGCAGAATATTTACTTATTTACTGAGTTATTCATTTACATTCTTTTGTCATCACTTTTATTCCTCCTCTTTAATTCTCATTTACAACGAGGTCTTAGTTTTTCCAATCATGACATTCTCAACCATGATACATTGTAGGAACATACCCTCATTGGTTGATGAGGGAATATCAGAATGCATTAAGCCACATGAAGGAAGCACTCAGGAGAACATAAACCAGGAGAACTGACTTTGAACCCCACCATCCCTTTGTTCTCAGCAGGCCACATTTTGTTGGCTGGATAAGGAGTCCCATTGGTGGCATATGATAGCAGCCCATCCTTCAAAGCTGGCCAGCTAAACTACACACAGACCTAAATAGAATCAGAAGTCTGATGATCCCAAACAAAAAACCTGAGAAATCCTGGCAACCCTGTTAAGTGGTTCTTTTCAGGTAAACGGCTGTCTCCAACTTGCAGTTCAGTCTCTCTGTAGGTAATTTCTTTTTCTTTTTCTTTATTTTTGTAATTGAAGGATAAATGCTTTACATAATTTTATTGTTTTCTGTTAAACCTGAACATGAATCAGCCATAGGTATACATATATCCCCTCCCTTTTGAACCTCCCTCCCATCTCCTGCCCCATCCCACTCCTCTAGGTTGATACAGAGACCCTGCTTGAGTCTCCTTAGCCATACAGCAAATTTCCGTTGGCTATCTATTTTATCTGTGCTAATGTAAGTTTCCATGTTACTTTTTCCATACATCTCACCCTCTCCTCCCCTCTCCCCATGTCCATAAGCCTACTCTCTATGTCTGTTTCTCCATTGCTGCTCTGTATATAAGTTCTTCAGTACCATTCTTCTAGATTGTGTATATATGTGTTAGAATACAATATTTATCTTTCTCTTTCTGACTTACTTCACTCTGTATAATAGGTTCTAGGTTCACCCACCTCATCAGAACTGACTCAAACATATTCCTTTTTATGGCTGAGTAATATTCCATTGTGTATATGGGCTACAACTTCTTTATCCATTCATCTGTTGATGGACATCTAGGTTGCTTCCATGTTCTAGCTATTGTAAATAGTGCTGCAATGAACTACGGGATACATGTGTCTTTTTCAATTTTGGTTTCCTCAGGGTATATGCTTAGGAATGGGATTGCCAGGCCATATGGTGGTTTTATTCCTAGCTTTTTAAGGAATCTCCATACCGTCTGCCATAGTGGTTGTATCAATCTACATTCCCACCAATAGTGCAAGAGTGTTCCCTTTTCTCCACACCCTCTCCAGCATTGACTGTCTGTAGACTTTTTGATGATGGCCATTCTGACTGGTGTGAGGTGACATCTCATTGTGGTTTTGATTTGCATTTCTCTAATAATGAGCAATGTTGAGCATCTTTTCATATGCTTGTTAGCCATCCGTATGTCTTCTTTGGGGAAATGTCTGTTTAGGTCTTGTTCCCACCTTTTGATTGGGTTGTTTGCTTTTCTGGCATTGAGTTGTATGAGCTGCTTGTATATTTTGGAAATTAATCCTTTGTCAGTTGTTTCATTTGCTATTATTTTCTCTCATTCTGAGGGTTGTCTTTTCACCTTGCTTATAGTTTCCTTTGCTGTGCAAAAGCTTTTAAGTTTAATCAGGTGCCACTTGCTTACTTTTGTTTTTATTTCTGTTACTCTAGGAGGTGGGCCATAGAGGATCTTGCTTTGATTTATGTCATCGAGTGTTCTGCCTAAGTTTTCCTCTAAGAGTTTTATATTTTAGGGTCTTACATTTAGGTCTTTAAGCCATTTTATCTTTGTGTATGGTGTTAGGAAGTGTTCTAATCTCATTGTTTAACATGTAGCTGTCCAGTTTTCCAAGCACCGTTTATTGAAGAGGCTGTTTTTGCCCATTGCTTATTGTTGCCTTCTTTGTCAAAAACAAGGTACCCATAGGTGCATGGGTTTATTTCTGGGCATTCTATCTTGTTCCATTGGTCTATATTTCTGTTTCTCTGCCAGTACCATAGTGTCTTGATGTCTGTGGCTTTGTAGTATAATCTGAAGTCAGGAAGGTTGATTCCTCCCACTCCATTCTTCTTTCTCAAGACTGCTTTGGCTATTCGGGGTCTTTTGTGTTCCAATATGAATTGTGAAATTTTTTGTTCTAGTTCTGTGAAAAATGCCATTTGATAGGGATCGCACTGAATCTGTAGACTGTGTTTGGTAGTATAGTCATTTTCACAGTATTGATTCTTCCTACCCAGGAACATGGGATATTTCTCCATCTGTTTATGTCATCTTTGATTTCTTTCATTAGTGTCTTATAATTTTCTGTGCACAGTTTTTTGGTCTCCTTGGGTAAGTTTATTCCTAGATAATTAATTATTTTTGTTGCAATGGTGAACAGGATTGATTCCTTAATTTTCCTTTCTGATTCTTCATTGTTAGTGTATAGAAATGCAAGTGATTTCTGTGTATTGATTTTGTATCCTGCAACTTTGCTAAATCCACTGATTAGTTCTAGTAATTTTCTGATACTGTCTTTAGGGTCTTTTATGTACAGTATCATGTCATCTGCAAACAGTGAGAGCTTTTCTTCTTTTCCAATCTGGATTCACTTTATTTCTTTTTCTTCTCTGACTGCTGTAGCTAGGACTTCCAAAACCATGTTGAATAACAGTGGTGAAAGTGGACACACTTGTCTTATTCCTGATCTTAGGGGGAATGCTTTCAGTTTTTCACCATTGAGAATAATGTTTGCTCTAGGCTTATCATATATAGCCTTTACTATTTTGAGGTAGGTTCCTTCTATGCCCATTTTCTGAAGAGTTTTAATCATAAATGGGTGCTGAATTTTGTCAGAGGCTTTTTTCTGCATCTATTGAGATTATCATTTGATTTTTATCTTTCAATTTGTTAATATAGTGTAACATACTGATTGATTTGCATATATTGAAGAATCCTTGCATTCCTGGAATAAACCCAACTTGATCATGGTGTGTGAGTTTTTTGATGTGCTGCTGTATTCTGTTTGCTAAAATTTTGTTGAGGACTTTTGCATCTATGTTCATCAGTGATACTGGCCTGCAGTTTTCTTTTTTGTGTGTGTTGTCTTTGTCTGGTTTGGGTATCAGGGTGATGGTGGCCTTGTAGAATGAGTTTAGAAATGTTTCTTCCTCTGCAATTTTTTGACAGAAGGATAGTCATGAGCTCTTCTCTAAATGTTTGATAAAATTCTCCTGTGAAGCCATCTGGTCCTGGGCTTTTGTGTTTTGGGAGATTTTTGATCACAGCTTCAGTTTCAGCGCTTGTAATGGGGTTGTTCATGATTTCTATTTCTTCTTGGTTCAGTCTTGGAAGATTGAATTTTTCCAAGAATCTGTCCATTTCTCCCAGGTTATCCATTTTATTGCCGTACAGTTGTTCATAACAGTCTCTTAAAATCCTTTCTATTGCTGCATTGTCTGTTGTAACCTCTCCTTTTTTGTTTCTAATTTGGTGATTTGATTCTTCTCTCTTTTTTCTTGATGAGTCTGGCTACAGGTTTGTCAGTTTTGTTTATCTTCTCAAAGAACCAGCTTTTAATTTTATTAATCTTTACTCTTGTTTCTTTCGTTTTCATTTATTTCCGCTTGGATCTTTATGATTTCTTTCCTTCTGCTAATTTTGTTTTTTGTTTTGTTTTTGTTCTTTTTCCAGGTGTTTTAGGTGTACAGGTAGGTTGTCTATGTGATGTTTTTCTTGTATCTTGAGGTAGGATTGTAACGCTATAAACGTCCCTCTTAGAACTGCTTTTGCTGCATCCCATAGGTTTTGAGTTGTCTTGTTTTCATTGTCATTTGTTTCTAGAAATTTTTTGACTTTCCCTTTTGATTTCTTCAGTAACCTGTTGGTTATTTAGAAATATTTTTAATCTCCATGTGTTTGTGTTTCTTACAGTTTTTTTTCTTGTAACTGATATCTAGTCTCATAGCATTGTGGTCAGAAAAGATGCTGGATATGATTTCAATTTTCTTAAATTTACTGAGGTTTGATTTGTGACCCAAGATGTGGTCTATTGTGGAAAATGTTCCATGTGCACTTGAGAAGAAGGTGTATCCTTCTGCATTTGGATGGAATGTCCTGAATGCATCAATGAGATCCATCTCATCTGATGTATCATTTAAGACTTGTGTTTCCTTATTAATTTTCTGTTTTGGTGATCTGTCCATTGGTGTGAGTAGGGCGTTAAAGTCTCCTATTATTATTGTGTTACTGTCAATTTCTCCTTTTACTTCTGTTAGTGTTTGTCTTCTGTATTGAGGTGTTCCTATGTTGGGTGCATGAAAGTGAAGTCGCTCAGTTGTGCCCGACTCTTCGCGACCCCATGGACTGCAGCCTACCAGGCTCCTCTGTCCATGGGATTCTCCAGGCAAGAATACTGGAGTGGGTTGCCATTTCCTTCTCCAGGGGATCTTCCCGACCCAGGGATCGAACCCAGGTCTCCCACATTGCAGGCAGATGCTTTAACCTCTGTACCACCAGGGAAGCCCTAGATATTTATAATTGTTATGTCTTCCTCTTGGATTGATGCCTTGATCATTATGTACTGTCCTTCCTCATCTCTTGTAACCTTCTTTATTTTAAGGTCTATTTTGTCTGATATGAGGATTGCTACTTCAGCTTTCTTTTGCTTCTCATTTGCATGGACTATATTTTTCCATCCTCTCACTTTCAGTTTATATGTTTCTTTAGGTCTGAAGTGGGTTTCTTGTAGACAGAATATATATGGGTCTTGTTTTTGTATCCATTCAGCCAGTCTGTGTCTTTTGGTTGGAGCATTTAATCTATTTGCATTTAAAGTGATTATTGATATGTACATTCCTATTGCCATTTTCTTAATTGTTTGGTGTTGATTTTGTAGATCTTTTTTCTTCTTTTCTATTTCTTGACTCTGTAAGTCCCCTTAATATTTGTTGTAAAGCTGGTTTGGTGGTACTGAATTCTCTTAACTTCTGCTTGTCTGAAAAGCTTTTTATTTCTCCATCAATTTTGAATGAAATCCTTTCCAGGTACAGTAATCTTGGTTGTAGATTTTTCTCTTTCAGTACTTTAAATATATCCTGCCATTCCCTTCTGGCCTGAAGTTTCTGCTGAAAGATCAGCTGTTAAGTGTATTGGGTTTCCCTTGTATGTTACTTGTTGCTTTTCCCTTGCTGCTTTTAATATTCTTTCTTTGTGTTTAGTCTTTGTTAGTTTGATTAGTATGTGTCTTGGCATGTTTCTCCTTGAGTTTATCCTATATGGGACTCTTTGTGCCTCTTAGACTTGATTGTCTATTTCCTTTTCCATGTTGGGGAAATTTTCAACTATAATCTCTTCAAAATTTTTCTCATATCCTTTCCTTTTCTCTTCTTCTTCTGGGACCCCTATAATCCAAATGTTGGTGCATTTGATATTGTCCCAGAGGTCTCTAAGACTATCCTCAGTTCTTTTCATTCTTTTTACTTTATTCTGCTCTTCAGAAGGTATTTCCTCCATTTTATCTTCCAGCTCACTGATTTGTTCTTCTGCTTCAGATATTCTGCTATTGATTCTTTTTGGAATATTTTTAATTTCAGTAGTTTTGTTGTCTCTGTATGTTGATTCTTTAATTCTTCTAGGTCTTTGTTAATTGATTCTTGCATTGTCTCCATTTTGTTTTCAAGGTTTTTGATCATCTTTACTATCATTATTCTGAATTCTTTTTCAGGGAGTTTGCCTATTTCCTCTTCATCTATTTGGACTTCTGTGTTTCTAGTTTGTTCCTTCATTTGTGTAGTATTTCTCTGCCTTTTCATTATTTTTTTTAACTTACTGTATTTGAGGTCTCCTTTTCCCAAGCTTCAAGTTTGAATTCTTTCTTCCTTTTGGTTTCTGTCCTCATAAGGTTGGTCTAGTGGTTTGTGTATAGGGTGAAATTTGTGCTGAGTTTTTGTTTGTTTGTTCGTTTTTCCTCTGATGGGTAAGGCTGAATGAGGTGGTAATCCTGTCTGCTAATGATTTGGTTTGTATTTTTGTTTTCTTTGTTGTTTAGATTAGATGCAGAGCCCTGCACAGGGTGCAGGTGGTTGGGTGATGCTGGGTCTTGTATTGAAGTGTTTTTTTGTGTGTGTGAATTCTCACTATTTGATACTCCCTAGGGTTAGTTCTCTGGTAGTCTAGAGTCTTAGAGTCAGTGCTCCCACTCCAAAGGTTCAGAGCTTGATCTCTACAGATGTCACTGAGTCCCTTTCACTTCCCTTCAGCATGATGACATCAAGTGGAAATGGCATGCATTTGGGAGGCAAGAGGCTAACAAGCAGGAAGCACAACTGAGCCTGAGATTTGTTCAACCTTGGTGGGGACCTCGATGTGGTCCCTTCCTCTGTGTGAGCAGGATATCTTTTTAAAACATTTATTTTATTGAAGTATACTTGATTTACAATGTTACATTAATTTCTGCTATACAGCAAAGCAATTCATATATATATGTGTGTGTGTTCTTTTTCATATTCTTTTCTGTTATGGTTTATTACAGGATATTGACTATAGTTCCCTGTGCTATTCAGTAGGATCTTGTTGTTTCTCTGCTCTGTATGTAATAGTTTGTATCTGCTCAACCCCAAACTCCCAACCCATCCCTCCCTCACCTCCCCCTCCTCTTTTGGACCACAAGTCTGTTCTGTATGCCTCTCTGCAGGTAATTTCAGTTCATCATCTAGAAAAGCAATCTGATCCTCATTTAACAAGATGGGGCAATCTCCATGAGGATTTTTTTCTCTTTTTTTTTCTTTTCCGAGTCCTACATTAAAAAAAAACTCATTTGAAGATTATTCAAGGGCAACTTGCAGTTTGCTATTGTAACAGTGTATTCACTCTTGGACACTGGACAGCAGATTTTCCACCCATCTTCTGATTCCCTCACCTCCCTCTGTGAAGTAAGTAGTGAGGATATTGTTAAACCATTTTTTCTGCGAGAAAACAGTGTCAGAAAAATGGAGGGGCATGTTCAAGGTCAACTGGTCTCTGTACGGTAGAGCTGGGGCCAGAGCTCAGCCATGTGATGTTTTCAGTGGTCCATGCAATTATTCCTTCATCTGGTTGAATCCTTTAAGGGCTCCTCCCGTGCCCACATTAAAAGACAAAAAGCATCCAGCAAACGGCATCAGAGACACCTGAATCCTGGCTCCAGGAGCTCCCTGTGTTCTCTCATCATCCACACCAGTGCTAACTTTTTCACTACTAGGCTTTCTGGCTTTACAGTCTGATTGTCCCTTCTCATCCTGTGCAGTTAGGATTGGATTAACCAGAGTTTAGATGGCTTACTCCTGCACAAGTGGGTGCCCCTTGTTCTACTCCCTGTATCTGTGAACAAGACAGAGGAGTCTTGCCCAAGTCTCTAGGGCCCTTCTTGCTGTGAGGGGGAGAGATGGGACCCCTCGGATATTTTATTGTCCAAATGCATGGGGATCCACTCTGCCATATATAGGCCTCTGCTTTACTCTCTGCCCTTCTAACCCACAATATTAAAACAACACTCTCAAGGCCTTTATGAGTTCAGAAATCAACCCATATCCAGTGACACAACTTTAGTTATCTCTAATTTCGGAACTGTCACTTATTTGGTCCCAGAACCAAATGAAAATGTGAAGCTATTTGAACATCTAATAAATAGACAACATATGGACAAACAGATCTTTCAGCTCAAAGTAAATTTGCTCAAGTATGAAGCTTCAGACTTGTCATCTACACACAACCTGGTTGACTGGATGATTGTTCTCTCCCAGACCGTGTTGTCAGGTACTAAGTTAAGTGATGGGGATCCAGCAAGACAGCAATGATCCCTGTACTCAGTGGTGCTTAGGAGGAGTATCAGCCCAAGCCACAACCAGTGACCCAAATTCCATTCTGGTCATCCAGTTCACATCAGCCCCATTCATGCTCCTGAAGGTCATTTCTTTTCCCCAGGGAGGTCCAGTGACTGCTCTTCACGTCCATGAACTTCAAGAACAGAAAGTGTTTGGGAGGAGGGCATGGAAAAATGCAGGTTATGTTAAATTAGCCCAGCCCTTAGTACATTCCTTTTACATTGTTGGTCACTGGAGGGCCTGTTGACTTTTTTTAGGGCCATCAGAGAATATACACAACAAGGACTTCTTCCTGCTTATATACTTTCCCTACAAACATCTTGGGTTTTATTTTGCATTTTAAAAGATTCTTATACATGAGCTAAATATTCCAAATAATTCCTGCAATTGTTATATGATGAACATAACGGATCTTAGTGTTTTTTATTTATACCAACCAAGCCTGTGCCTCAATTTTCAAAGTTGCAGAACAAATGAAACAAGCCATTTTCCCCTGTTGCCACTGTGGGATGTCAATATGTCACGTGGCTTTAAACTTGGACATCAGGAAACTTTCAGCCAATTTAACATCTTCCTGACTGTTAATATTTTTTTCCCCACTAGTCATGTTTGGTATCACTTACTGAAGGGTGATTTCTATATGGCTACAAAAAACATACTAAAGAAGCAGGCAAACTTTCAGGATTTTAGTTTAAGCAAATGAAAGCAAAGTGGCTAATCAGAGTGAATGTGACTCAGTCAGGGACATCCACAGCAGAATGAATCGGCCTCAGACAGCGTCTGGCACAAAGTGCTACTTCTTCTACGACCACCGTGTCTCAGATAAAGTACCAAGCTGCAGAGAAATCCGACAGCACTTCTAAGCTGACATGAGTCTTATTATTATTATATATTATGCTGAAAATCTGAGCCTTCCGGTAAGTCATCGTTTTATATACTTGGAACAATGACAGTCAAATCCCGCCACAAGTGGTACTGTCAACTTTTCTGTGAGGGCTACCTTCTCCTCACAGTGACATTCAAAGTACAGAGTCTCCTTCATCTAAAGGAACTGTTCTATCTGCTCGCTAATGGGAACAATTCATTTAACCTGCACTGGAAGCACAGCCAAGGAATGGCGTGATATGTACACGATCCAGGGGGAATCGGCCCTCCCAGCCGGCCCTGCCCACCATTTGATTCACTGATGAGAGTTCTACTTTCTTTCCACTTAGGCTGACTTACAAAAAAAAAAGGACATTCCAGAAAAATTCAGTTACCTATTAGCCAAATCCCCTCAAACAGCTGGCTTGCATTAAACATCAACTCCTAATTCCAGAAGCTGAGGAACAGGAGGCCCACATTTCTCTGATTTTGTATCATTTTAATGCCCCTTTCACTTTCCCCTCTGCCTGCCTCAGCCCACCGCAAGGCCACGTGTGTCTCTGACAGGCTGCAAAGCACGGATTCCTCATCTGTTTTAACAATGGGGGATGCTTGTGCTTTCACTGCAGTGCATCGTGGTTTCCGAAAATCCTCACTTTTCAGGACCCTCTCTCACTGCCACTGACCCTCTCACTAGGTTACATTTGCAGAGCCAAGATTCTAGAAAGAGCACCTACCATCATTAATGTATTAAACTGCTGTCCCAAATGACTAAATGCATTATTTCTGCTGCAGGAGAAAATGCTGAGGGGAAGCAAGAGCAAAAGTAAAGGACCTGATTTTCCTAAACTGGAGATGGCCTCGGAGGCATTTATATTTTGAAGGACACGGTAGCAATTCTTCTGATCATTTTTTTGGTAGGTTTTTTTTTAAATAAATTTTTTTTTGGAGTATAGTTACTTTGGAATGTTGTGTTAGTTTCTGCTTTTCAGCAAGGTGAATCAGCTAAATGTATACATATATCCCCTCTCTTTTGTATTTCCTTCCCATTTAGGTCACCACAGAGCACTGAGTAGCATTCCCTGGGATATACAGTAGGTTCTCATTAGTTATCTATTTTATACATAGTATCAATAGTATTTACATGTCAATCCCAATCTCCCAATTCATCTCCCCACCCCATCGCCTGCTTTCCTCTCTGGTGCTCATACATTTGTTCTCTATATTTGTCTCTCTTTCTGCTTTGCAAATAAGTTCATCTGTACCATTTCTCTACATTCCACACATATGCAACATTATAATCATTTTTAAATCAATGAGTGTGAGATAGTCCGGTCCTTAAACTGATACAATAGAGAAACAATACCTGCATTTAGTCTGGGAAACAGGGAAACTGTTTCCTGAGATTCTAAAAGGTTTTACAGGGGACCAAAACATTGGAAAAGACCCTGATGCTGGGAAGGATTGGGGGCAGGAGGAAAAGGGGACGACAGAGGATGAGATGGCTGGATGGCATCACTGACTCGATGGACATGAGTTTGAGTGAACTCTGGGAGATGGCAATGGACAGGGAGGACTGGCGTGCTGTGATTCATGGGGTCACAAAAAGTCGGACACGACTGAGCGACTGAACTGAACTGACTGAACTGATGTCTAAAAGGAGACTTATGCTCAGCCCTCACTCTTGCCTGGCTGAGATGATAAACAGGGGGAGAGATTTCTGAGCTACAATGAATAAAACACAACTCCAGCTGGGATGGATTCCTTTTTGTAGGATTTTGAGCAATTTCTGTATCACAAATTTTACCTCTAGTTAGGACTTCCTTAAAAGATAACTAAGCGCCATGCCAATTGCAACAATAAATATCCACAGAGCTACATAAACCCCAACATACTGCTTTTCCAAAAACCACACGCCTAGGGACTTCCCTGGTGGTACAGTGGATAAGAATCCACCTGCCAATGCAGGGGACATGGGTTTGATACCTGGTCTGGAAAGATTCTACATGCCTCAGAGAAACTAAGCCCATGCACCACAACTACTGAGCCTGCATGCTTCTACCACTGAAGCCAGTGAGCCGAGGGCCTGTTCTTCACAGCAAGAGAAGCCAACACAAGGAAAGAAGTTTGTGTAGCTCAATGAAGAGTAGCCCTAGCTCCCCACAACTCGAGAAGGCCCATCTTCAGCAACGAAGACCCAGCTCAACCAAAAAAAGAAAAAACACCAAAGAACTCCAAGTTAGAATGCTCTGTGTCCTATATGGCTGCCCAAATGAGGCCTCCCCTCTCCCCAATCTCCTAATCACAGCCAAAACCCCACATTGGACTTTTCTACGGATCTGTTACACAGTGGATATTGAAAGCAAACAAGGCATCATCTAACTAGCTGTACTCATGCCTCAACATGCAGAGTTGTCCCTCCTTCTAGAAAAACTGGTGGACTCCTATTTAACTTTCTGCTTCCCAACACTGAAAGTTCCGAGTCACTCACACACTGCAGTTTCCACCTGCCCTGAAACAAATAAGGCTTGGTCTGTGTTAATGCAACCAGACCTTCTGCTCAGTACAATCTGGGGTCTAGGGTGACCCTGAAGAGACATCAATTTCTCATTTTTACACTTTGTTCCAATTTCATTGTTATTTTTGTTATTGCAAAATCCAGTGCTTTATGATAAATTTATAGAGTGCCTAGGGGGATAGCCATTCATATTGTATAACATCTCACTCACGGTTCCTCCGGGATGGAAATGCAGAGTTGTACCTCTCAGTCAGCCAACAACTCTCCCCTGTGAAGTTCCTGTCTGACGGGACAAATGAGGCTCCTGTGGGATTCCGCACGCACGCAGAACATGAAAGGCAACAACGCGAACGTGGAGCCACTCCGCTCCTGAAGTCGGATCACCCAGGCAAGCTGGAAAAGGCTCCTGTGTTTGTACTCATGAAATGACTATGTATTTTATTGTAGAACTGGTAAAAGTACCGATCTCAAGTGATTTTTACACACTTGACATGCTGAAATTGATGTGTTGCCGTTCTTTCTTTCCAGAAGTGTCAGCAGCCACAGTCCTATACCAAGGAGGGGAGGATGCATATGAGCAGCAGACCAGCACAGCGAGCCGGGGAGGATTTGAAAACAAAGAGCCCAGCTAGATGCTGGTTTGCTTCTGATTTTTACCTTGGGCTGACAATTCTAAACAATGTCAGTGATAAAATATTCCTTCCCCAGGGCCAGCCACTCCCATCACCTGCCCCTGTTTAATATGCCACTGGGAAAGCCTTCCAGTATTTTCTTGAGATCCATCATCATTTAAAAGCATAAAAGTAATGTACATTTACTGTAGAATTTTTAAAGATTTTTAAAAATTTAAGGAGAAAATTAAAATCCTATTAACTCTACCACTTATTAATAATCATAGTCTTTATGCCAATTCCTTTTTTTGTTTTAAAAATAATTCTACTCTAACTATCCTGTTACATGTATCTTTATTAATGTATGATTTTTTTTAAGAAGAACCTTCTTGAAAGCTTAACTTTTAAAAAGAAATGAATATATATCATTAAGATATCCAGTGGAAAAGTATTCATCAATTTATAATTCCTATAGTACACAGAACATCATCATCAAAAAGAAATTGATACTCTGTTGGCTAAAAAGGTATCTCCTCTAAATTTACATCTTTGTTTACTTATGAGATTGCTTTGTCTAAGATTGTTGATTTTTATATTCCTCTTTTGCTAGTTACCTGTTCATAATTTCTGCTTATTTTTGTATTGTAGTATCATTAGTCTTTTACTTACCAATTTATAATAATTCTGCAAAGTTAATCATATATTGTTTATTTCTTTTTCTAAATTTTGTTTCAGCTCAGTCGCTCAGTTGTGTCCGACTCCTTGCGACCCCATGGACTGCAGCCTGCCAGGCTTTCCGGTCCATCACCAACTCCCAGAGCTTGCTCAAAGTCATGTCCATTGAGTTGGTGATGACATCCAACCATCTCATCTTCTGTCGTCCCCTTCTCCTCCTGCCTTCAATCTTTCCCAGCATCAGGGTCTTTTCAAATGACTCAGTTCTTCATATCAGGCAGCCAAAGTATTGGAGCTTCAGCTGCAGCATCATCCTTTCCAATGAATATTCAGGACTGATTTCCTTTATGATTAACTGGCTTGATCTCCTTGCCATCCAAGAGAGTCTCAAGTGTCTTTGTTTGAGTTGTTATTTTGTTTGGATTATTATTTTTACATGTGCAAGTTAAAATTTTTATTTAAGGGGGTAGAATCAAATATAGTGGTCTTTTATTTATAGTTTTGCCTTTGTTTATATGCCCATAAAGACTTTGTCTATCCCCAAAATATATTTGCTTATATTTTATTTTTAAAATTTTATTTATTAAAAAAATGGTTTTAATTTATTTTGCACTGGGTCTTAGTTGTGGCACATGGATCTAGTTCCCTGACCAGGGATGAAACCCAGGCCCCCTGCTTTGAAAGCATACAATCTTAGCCACTGGACCACCAGGGTAGTCCTTATTTGCCTTCATTTTTTAAAAAAATTACTATTGTGATTGTATTCTTTATAGCTAATTTTAAAATTTAAATGGAATTTATCTATTTAATCTTATCTGTAAGACACACTGTTTTTCTTTCTTTAGCTTAAGCTTGAGAGTCCCTTGGACTGCAAGGAGATCCAACCAGTCCATTCTGAAGGAGATCAGCCCTGGGTGTTCTTTGGAAGAAATGATGCTAAAGCTGAAACTTCAGTACTTTGGCCGCCTCATGAGAAGAGTTGACTCATTGGAAAAGATTCTGATGCTGGGAGGGATTGGGGGCAGGAGGAAAAGGGGATGACCGAGGATGAGATGGCTGGATGGCATCACCGACTCGATGGACGTGAGTCTGAGTGAACTCCGGGAGTTGGTGATGGACAGGGAGGCCTGGCGTGCTGCGATTCATGGGGTCACAAAGAGTCAGACACGACTGAGTGACTGAACTGAACTGAACTGTAGATAAATTATTCTACTCCACTTCCTGAGATTTGAGTCTAAACAATACACCAACTATATTATGTCTTTCTTTGTTCTCCTCCCAAGTGAGATATGTCACTGTGTCTGTCATGTCAGGCAAAAAGTCAGGAATATCAAAAGGCTTAGATCCAAATTCTAGATCAAAAGTTTTATGTATAGAATTTGAGTTAGTTCACTCCTTCCTTAGAAAATGAGGCTAACATTAAGATTTAAAGCATTCATTTCTTAAACTCATTTTCACCAAAAAAGCCTGGGCACATGATTTGTGCATAAAAAGGTGATCATAGGGAGAAGCAGAGAACTGTGGCACCAATGTCTTAACACTTTCTATAGCAGTATTAGAAACTTTCAAGTTTCCCTCTTATCTGTAGAATGTTTTGTTTTTGCCCCCAGTGAAAATTACTGGTGACATTTTAATAGTTACCAGTAGTTTTCCAAATAGAGCCGATTCTATAAATTAGGCTCATATGCTCCTTACCCAAGTTTGTTTAGATCAGAATTATATTCCAGAAGCTAAGCGGGCTCCATTCACTGATTTCCCACAGTGCACAGAACGTGCTGTGACACTCTCGATGTTGTTCCACTAGCTGATCTGCTTTTTGTCCAGGAGGAAAGCCAGGGAGGTCAGAGAGACAGGAAGGACCTTGCAGAGAGGGCTGTCCTGTCCAGATGTGGGAACTGTGCTCATTAGGAGACATGAGGGGGGTGGGTGGCTGGGGAAAGCACACATTTTATGAAAAACACAAAAAACAAAACCTAGAACATGGTAAAAAGTAATGTGCACTCTGGGCATCAAATGGGATTTGAATAACAATTTCCCATTCTATTCAAAAGTATCTAAAATACAACAGCTCTTCTTTCTTGTTCCCTTTTGCAAGGACACCTGCCAGCAGAGAGGTAATAGAGAACATGATCTTCAGCAGCAGTGCTTTCCTTAAGGGGAAGTAAAGCCTACAGTCATGGGAGGGAAGCAGGCAGCCTGACCTTGATCCAGTCCCACCAAACCTGACATCTTCAGTGTTGCAGAAGCTGGAGGAAGCAGAGCCAACGTGATGATGCATAAGGGACAATTTTTACTCCGTTCACAGGGAATTGAAGTCCAAGGGATGTGGGAACTGAGTATAAACTTGTCATTCTCTACTTTGTGTATCAGTATGACAGGACAGCCTAGTAGATAAAGCAAGGAAAATGTCAGGAATCTTCACTGATATATTTCACCAGCAATAAACATTTTCCTAAAACAATGCATTATCCAAGGCATCAGGGAAGTTACTTCATGAAGAAAGGCACCTGGTTTCCCAGGCTTTACAGCTCCCCAAGTATTCCATGTTCTCAAAGACCTCTGAGCTTTCTGGTCTTCTGTTTTCTCTGCCAGGAATGCTATACCTTTTTTCTTTCCTGGGCTAATTCCCACAAAACCTCCAAAGACTCAGTGCAGACTCCGTTTACCAGCACACTCAGACTCTGCTGCTTGTCTCCTGCACCCAGCTCACCCTTCATCTGGCCTCGGTTTATTGTGCAGCTTCATCACAGCTCACAGGCGCTGGTTAAAGGATGGGCGGGACATATTTCCGCCACAAGTCGATGAGCCCAGGTGTGGGTCTGCATCCACCTCTAGGAAGCGGTGATTTTTTTCTTTTTTAATTATTTTTGGCTGCACTGGGTCTTCAAGCTGCACGTGGGCTTTCTCTAGTTTCAGCGAGTGGGGTCTACTCTCTAGTTGGTGTGTGGGCCTTTTATTATGGTGGCTTCTCTTGTAGAACACAGGCTCTAGAGCTCAGTAGTTGCAACCCACAGGCTTAGTTGCCCTGCCGCACGTGAAATCTTCCCAGACCAGGGATCGAACCCATGTGCCCTACATCGGCAGGTGGACGCTTAACCATTGGACAACCAGCAAAGTCCAGGGACGCTTTTTCTAAATTCCCCCAAAGTTGCCTCTCTTCTCCCTGCTTACCATTTTCAGAGATGTCATGCCACGTTATCCTTTATCTACTTAATTGTCTAAACACACCTCTTATGTACCTGCTATTACCCACCACACTCCCCCTCAAAGACAGAAAATACTACCCTTTCCCACTAAGTACAGAGACTTTCATTTCTGAATCTTAAGCTCCTGCCATAGCACCTGGCACTTGGTGACTCCTTAGAAAATATCTCTGGGATGTTTGCTGAATGAATCAAAGGTCCTTCTGTCAACTACACCACAATTAAAGGAAAAACAGTGAATGCCTTCAAGAAATGCACAGTTCTATATGAGCACCATATCCTCCTATAAGCACCGTTGACACACAAGACAGTGCTTCGTATGTTAAGTGTCTGAAGAATGGCTTGGGCAAGAACCACCATGGATCAGAGGGCTCTGAAGAAGTTAGAAGGATTTTCACAGAGGAAGTGAGATGGTATGACTGAGAAACTTTTAATTGGAGATTCGATTTCTCTAAAGTTAGGGTAATGTGGGAAACGAATTCAAAACTCACCAGTGTACTGCCTCTCCTCTGTCCTTACAACCGTGAGCGCTCATTCAGTCACACACTCCATAACATTCATCTGTTATTTACTGTGTGTGAACCCCTAGTAGTGCCCAGACCCTGCTCCATAGCACATGGTACAGGAAGTGCCTGACCCTTTCTGCAGAGGCTCTGATTTTGCCTGGTCTTGTCTTATGTACCCATTTTTGTACAAGAGAAAGACGGTACCCTCCTCCACTGTGTCACTAGTGTGCTCATCACTGAACTCCAAGGTCTGGGAGGAAGACTGATGAAGTAGTATTTGGAAAGGGCTGTGGGTACCACAGGGACTGATTCATCAGCCTCGGATCCTCACAGACCCCAGGATACATAAGACAGCAGCATCTTCTCCAAAGTACACACTTCTGCAATTTCCTCTGAGTCCCTCCCAAAGAAGACTTAACTTGACCCAACTGACCCACTGGATCCACTCCCTAAAAGACTGTCTTCCCAGGCTGGTGGAGGACAAGGACAAGGACTTTGGGAGGGAGGTAATTTAGGGTCATAGCTGAGAGTGCAGGCAGATAATAAGAGTTTAAGGCTGGGATCAGCACTTACCATCTGTGACATTAGACAAGTCATTTCTCAAAACCTCACTTGTCTCATCTGCAAAACTGGCATGGTGGTGTCCACAACCTATGTGTGCAAACTAATCAGTAACGACCAT
Organism: Capricornis sumatraensis; assembly: GCF_032405125.1. Lineage (NCBI taxonomy): Eukaryota > Metazoa > Chordata > Mammalia > Artiodactyla > Bovidae > Capricornis > Capricornis sumatraensis. Next base: position 53,263,174 of record NC_091070.1, read on the forward strand.
GTGAAATGAACCCCTTTAGGGGACAGCTGTATAATCTTAAGAAATTATTGTCATTTATAAGATAGTGTTGATAATACCTTGCTGGGGAGATTTTTAAAAGGATTAGCTAAGATAATTCATGTGCTAGTTTTTGCTACAAGGCAAGCCCTAGAAAAATGTGAGCTGTTAAGATGACTGCACTGAGATCTTTCTATCAGACTAAGTTTAAAATTTTTAACTCAGTTTGGGAGGAAGCCTCACTTTCCATGGCAAACTCGTTTGGAATGGGCCTTTTCTCTCCTGCCATTTTCATTCAAAATATCTGTGGCAGAGCTGCGGAATATTCTGATACGTCCTCTTGACCTCTATCCATAAACAGCCTTTCTCACAATGAGATGTTCTGAGTTTAGGAGCCTTGCTATTTTCAACAAAGAATTAATTGCAAAGTAATTAAGTTTAGAGCAGGGGAATAGATGAACCCTGTCTATCACAAAGGAACAGTGTGGATGGTGATATAATGAAGCAAGGAGACTATGCTTTAGATTAACACACACACACAATCTCTTTTTGAAAGCACACAAAGAAGCCTCCCATCACTTATATTGACAAGATAAATCTAAGCTGCTTAAAGAAGCACTTAATTTTGTTCTCATTAAGTCCCAGGGTTAAGGGCTTTACCCTCAATGTCCATGGAAGCAATGTTAGGTTTTCACCTTGGAAAGTTCTCTGAGGCCCTAAGTCCATTGACAAATATAGCACTAAGATGTGTTACAGAAACATGCATCGGAAAGCCAGCTGCATTGCTGGCCACATTCCCACTTGGCTCCACTTTCCTCAATGAACAGAGAACGTGCAGTGAACGCCAGAGGGGCACAAGTGTTTACCCCTCTGTCTTGAAGCACGGATATTTGCAATTAATCAACAGTGGATACTGAGCAGGGTAGATGAGGACAGTAACCAGCAGGTTTTACCACTAGAACTAGGAGACTTAATCTGCTTAAGGGCAATTAGGTTGCTGTCACTCTAACATTTTTTTTCCCAGTTGCTTTAGAGACCAAGAAGATACCAGCTCACATCACACACCTTTTCTAACTGATGTGAGTGGGCAAGGTGCTGGAGAGGTGGTGGAGGAGGGAGAAGTAGGGTGCACCCTTACTCATCCCTGAGTGTTGATTAAAGCAGTATATATCTAAATACCATATATTTGAGCCTGGAAACATTCTACCTGGGACTTAAGGAAAAAAAATGAGCACTCACAGGAAAGAAAACGAGGATGATAGCCATTCTAACAGGTGTGAGGTGACATCTCATTGTGGTTTTGATTTGCATTTTCCTAAACTTCGTGACACTGACCATCTTTTCATAAGCCTGTGGCCATCTGTACATCTCTGGGGAAAATGAGTATTCATGTCCTCTGCTCGTTTTTTTAAAGCGGGTTGTTGTTCTTTTTCTGTTGTCTAAGTTGTATGAGTTCTTTATATATTTTGGATATTAACCCCTTTATTGGGTATTTGATTTGCAAATATCTTCTCTCACTTGGTAAGTCATCTGTTCATTGTATTGATGGTTTGCTTTGCTGTGGAGAAAGACAGAAAAAAGCAAAGAAGGAAGAAAATAAAAGAAGGAGGGATGTCTAGAAGGAAATGTAAAAATTTGAACTGTGTGTCTAATGCTTATCCTTCTTTCTGCTCTTATAGCTTTTCTGTTATTTAAATAATGAATGTTGTTTCACTCTTATAGTGGGGGCACTGGAATGAATTTGATTTTGATATTTTATTAAAGTCTCTTAAAAAATTGATTCTAACAAAACGTGCTTTAAACCCCCTCAAGGAATTTTACCTCTACCTCCAGGCAATACAGTTGTGACAAAGATGGGTGGCTCCAAACTTGAATATGCAAAGCTTAAAGTCAAGGCTCTTTCCAAAGTGTCTACATTTTGGCTTTTTTTGGGGTGCTTTTTCATGGTTTGGGGTTGGACAGGAGTGGTGGGAGGAGCTATATCAGGCTGTGGTTACGAAGAAAGAAGGATGTGGCCACACTCCTTTCATCACACCCATCCTAAGAGCAGACACAACCCACAAAGCCTGTTGTCTGACTGCCTGGGTGGCTCCCTGAAGATGCTGAAGGCACACTCTGAGAGGGTGCGGTTGAGGAGACTGAGGTGCAAAAATAAAAACGATCACCCGAGCTCTCTCAGGCAAAGGTTTCTGTGTCTCCTTTCTCCCTGCCTTTGCTGTCCACAGAAGCTGACTGAGTTTTGCTTAAATCACTCAGAGAAGCATTAACTTTCTCAGAAAATAAAACAAATGGAAAAGATAGACTCCTGAAAAAGATGGCCATAAATGCACTGGAAAGGACGAGGAGCTAGAACTGAAGTTGTGAGCGTTTCAGATGCATAATCTAGGTCGGACAGGCGCCAGTTCACAGCATGCAGTGTTAGAGACACATTACAGCAGGCCTCATTGGCTACTGATTCAGTTCATCCCACGGCTACCTTTTGGATTACAATATACTGGCTTCAGATCTTCCACACTGAACGCCCCTGACTCATATCATTCTGCAGGGTGAATGAGCTTGCACATGATGCCACATTGCTCTCCACACTGACCTACATTACATGTTCCTGTGAATGAGTTTAATGGATTAAGATCTGATTCGCATGAGCTTCTACCTGTGATGCTGGGGGCTGGATGCTCCCCATGGGCTCACAGAGGCACTACAGATACTGGTTGTGGGTTGTCTTCTCTAAAATTCACTCAAAAACTTACTTTAAGGTCTCTCTCTCTCTCTTTTTTTTTTTTTTTGGTCTTATTTCCCACTCTGTGCTTTGTTTTGCTTGCCTCCAGCAAGATCCTTATTCTCCCACCGTGGAATTTTCTTGCCAGACAAAGGGAGGAAAGAGAAGAAAAAGACAAAAGTGCGCAGTCCCCTACGTACATAACAAAGAAATCTACGCAGCTTGCACCTCACTGCAATAAGTTATCCAAAACACAGGGCACGTCAAACTGGTTTCACATGAAGGCTGGGCTTATATAAATGCCGAATAGGGCATTTTGACACGATCTGGAAAATGAGGTGAATAGAAAAATGGAGACTGATTTGAGTCTTTCGTGAAATTTCTGTGGACTGGAGTTTGGATTTAAAAAATTCTATTCCTAACTCACATTATTAATTCGTAAGATATCAATACAAGTATGACTGCAATGATGACCCTATGACTTCTAAGCAGTTGCTCAACTACAATGTGATTTAATCAAAGGATTCAACAATTTTAAGGGTCAAAAGGCCTTAAAATGAATACACAGAGAAATGCAGAGCTATCTTTACCATATAATTGTTACGAATGAGACAAGGACATTTTATAAGATCAGACGGAAGGTGATAGTAGTGTCTATTTTCTTCGGTAACTAAGTCCTTAAAACAAGCTTCTTGAGTTATGGCTAGGAATCCACCTTTTTCTTTCACCAACCAGCTTGCTTCTTTTTTTTCTATGAGTATATATTCCATTCTGGAGACCATAAGAATTAGGAAAACTGGGAGATAATTCCTCTAAAGGGAAGCATAATCTATTTGCTTAATGACCCTACAAGGAGCTAATACGTATCATCCCTCTTAGAAATAACAATACTTTGCTTTTATGTAGAAGCTTACTCCAAGGAGCATATAATATGTTAGAGATACTATCTAATTAATCCTCTAGGGTCCCAGGTAGAAGGGAGGTGGCTAGTATAATGAAGGTTTATCAACATCATCAATGTGTCTCAGTTTAGGAAATGGAACTGTACCAAGAGTGGTAAAAAGAGCACATACCTAGTAACTTAGGCTAAGGGCTTCCCAGGTGGTGCAGTGGTAAAGAATCTGGCTGCCAATGCAGGAGACACAAGACATGCAGGTTTGATCCCTGGGGTGGGAAGATCCCCTGGGGTAGGAAATGACAAACCACTCCAGTATTCTTGCCTGGAAAATTTCGTGAACAGAGGAGCCTAGAGGGCTACAGTCCATGGGGCCTCAAGGAGTTGGACATGACTGAGCAATTAAACACACACACACTCTGCATGACCTCGAAACACCTCATCAACTCATTGAAAAAAAGAATCAAGTTTGATATTGTTGCTAAATGAACAACAGGACAAGACAGTTGGACCGGATGATTTGCCCTTCCCCACAGAGTGCTCATGTGGCCTGAGCTTTAATGGGGCTGCCAATGGAAAGATCCACTTTTCCTGGCTTTTAACCTGGTGGTTTCTTCAGAAGGCAGACTTGGATCCCACTGATGGTGTGGATAGCTCAAGCTTTCTGTGCACTGCTTGACACAGGACTCTCAAATAGTGCACTAGCTGTGTGCCTGTTTTTGCCTCTCATTGTCCTTTAAGGTGTGGTGGACCATGCTGGTGTCCATGGGCTTCTGCGGGTGTATCTGTATGGTATTTTGGGGCACAGTGCCTTTGGGAAGAAGGGGTCAGTTCAGTTCAGTTCAGTTCAGTCGCTCAGTCGTGTCCGACCCTTTGCGACCCCATGAATCGCAGCACGCCAGGCCTCCCTGTCCATCACCATCTCCTGGAGCTCACTCAGACTCACGTCCATCGAGTCCGTGATGCCATCCAGCCATCTCATCCTCAGTCATCCCCTTCTCCTCCTGCCCCCAATCCCTCCCAGCATCAGAGTCTTTTCCAATGAGTCAAGTCTTCGCATGAGGTGGCCAAAGTACTGGAGCTTCAGCTTTAGCATCATTCCTTCCAAAGAAATCCCAGGGTTGATCTCCTTCAGAATGGACTGGTTGGATCTCCTTGCAGTGCAAGGGACTCTCAAGAGTCTTCTCCAACACCACAGTTCAAAAGCATCAAGAAGGAGTCAGGGGGCTTGAATGATGGGTTTGGTGTTCTCTACCAAATCAACAGGAACCATGCCACAAGTCTGCATCTCTTGAATTGAGAGGGATCTGATCCTGGGAGTTCTGAGAGAGAATGTGTTGGCCCTGTTGCCTTAAGGACCATTTCATTTGTAAAAATTCTACTGGCAGAATCCATCTTCTCATCATTACACACCCTCCCTGGAGATAGAAGCCTATACCAGCGTGTTGATCAATAACTGATGCACTGAAGATGGTGCTTCAACAAAGATGGAGCAAACCTGAAAACAACAGCCTGAGTGGCACTTTCTCAGCTTCAAACTCTTCTAGGGCCAAGTTCTCTAGGGAGTTAGGCCTCAGCTAAAATCACTTTCAGAAAAGGAAAACCCCCCAAGAGAAAATTCCAATTAATAAACTACTTGCCTCTGATGTGAACTACATTTTTTGACACATTGCTATAATAAATAGTTTCTGATTCTTACCTAGCTCAGGAGATGTTGTTACTTTTTGTTGTTGTTGTTGTTTGTTTTGAGACACTAACAATGTCATTTGTTTGTCAAATAGAGATATAGGGTGTGTCTGAGGAAAGATACCAATTTGCTTAACTTTGGAACTTAACAGGGTGATTGACAGCCCTCAGTTTTTGTGGGCATCTGTGGGTCTTAGTTTGCTAGTGCTGGATTGGGTACCTGGTGAAGCAACTCAGAATGACAAACTAGTTTATAGCTGGCTACTACGAAGGGAAGACCTTTCCCCTAATCCCCGAATTAACTCACTGACTCTAGTCTGCCCCTCAAAAAGCAAGAATAATTCCCTTTAAGCATCCATGATCTTCTACTTCTTGAATTTACTCTTGTGGTTCCCTAGGACCACCTCCTTTTCTCCCACATCAATGCTCTTTTAAGATTCTCCTTGGCTACTTCTTCTCCAACAACTCTTTCTTCTTTCATTGAATTCCCACTTTGTGCCCAGTTCTTAGCTTATGCACTTGCCATTCTCCAGCCTAGAATATCATTCCATCCCTTTGAATTTATTCTATCTCCTCTTTGACACTGGGACCCCACTCTAATTGCTCCCAGATCTGCTCCTCATCTTGATTATCTCAGGAGCCCTGTGAGACGTACATAAAACTAACTGCATACATACTTGATACCATGTTTATCACCAATTTGCACACATGATTATGGATGTTGGCTCAATGTGCTCCTGGCAAAGAAACTTGGCTCCTTGGACCGAGGCTTCAAGTTTAGGCTCTGGTAGGAAAAGAGAGTATCTATTGGGTCCTCTGAACTTCCCCAGAGCACTTTGGCCACAGAGGGTCCTTCTGTTTTATCTGTGTCTACTGCCCAACTGGAACTTTCCTAGGCATCTATCTTCATTTAAAAAAAAAAGTGGGGGGATGGAGTATAATTGCTTTACAATGTTGTGTTAGTTTCTGCTGTACAATGAAGTGGATCAGCCATACGTATACATATATCCCCTTCCTCTTGAGCCTGTCCTACTCACCTCCATCCCACCCCTCTAGATCATCACAGAGCACTGAGATGAGCTCCCTGTGCCATACAGCAGCTTCTTACTCTCTATTTTACACATGGTAGTGTACATACTACCAATGACAGTGTGTGTATATATATATCTATATCTATATCTATATATATATACATACGTATCCAATACTTTGGCCACCTGATGCGAAGAGCTGACTCATTTGAAAAGACCCTGATGCTGGGAAAGATTGAAGGTGGGAGAAGAAGGGGACAGCAGAGGATGAGATGGCTGGATGGCATCACCAACTCAATGGACATGAGTTTGAGTAAGCTCCGGGAGTTGGTGATGGACAGGGAGGCCTGGCGTGCTGTAGTCCATGGGGTCACAAAGAGTTGGACACGACTGAGTGACTGAACTGAACTGAGTGTATATGTGACAATGCTGCTCTTCCAGTTCATCCCACCTTCCCCTTCCCCACCCGTGTCCACATGTCTGTGGACACCTTCTTTTAAATATCAAAATGTCACCAACTTCTCATTCAAGTATCATCCCACTGTGGCTCAGCATTAGGAGTTGAGCTTCTTTGTCATTTTATGCCTGTGTGTGTCCCAAGGTGGGTGGGAAGAACATTTAGAAATAGCTTCTATTATATAAAGGGCCAGGAAGGAATTTTCCATACTATTTGGATAAAAATACTTTCCCTCAGCTCCCCAGATGCTCCATAGAAATTCTGACATCTTCCCCTCCCTCCCAGGCCTTTTCCTCTCTCTACACTTTGGCCCTCCCTGTTCCCACCAGGGTATAGCAGCAGCACGGTGGCTAAGTCTGTTTGCTATTAGAGTTCGAATTATTTACATCTTACAGCTTAGGCTTGTTTATGCAGGAAAATTCTGAGAGGAAGTGAATCAGGAGATCTGTCCGCTAGCAGGGCATCCAGGGGTCAGGCTGAAAACAAGTACTGACAATAAGGTAACATGCCATGCCGCACAGTCGGCTTCAGTGCAGACCTTGAACAACATAGGCCATGCAGAGCAAGAGCCTTGATGCGGTGTCAGTGCAGCTAGCGAAGGGTGTGTGAGCAGTAGAGGCACACCAGCAACAGTTCCTGAAATCCACGAGGATGGGGAGAATCACAGAGGCGGCCAAGAAACCACTGAGCTGCCATCCCTTGGTCCAGGTCATCCTACTTCCAAACTCACTGCAGAAAGCTCAGTGGTAGGACTCTACAATATAACATACTCTAAACTTTCCTCCCTGTGTTTAACAAACTATACGTATACTCCTCTTTGAACTAACTATATTTAAGTTTCTTAAGCAGCAGTAATTAACAGCCACTTCTTTTACCTGGGTTTCTACTATGCATCAAGTATTTTACATCCGGATCTCATTTAATTTTACATCACTGAGAAATCATTATTGCTACTCTCGTTTTACAGATTTAGAAATCCAAAGAGGCAAGATAACTTCCTAAAATCTCCTAGCTAGGAAGTAACAGACCAGGGCCTCAAACTCAGGCCTGTGGATTCCAAATTTCATCGCCTTTCTTTAGACCGTCCTCCTTTTGGCATGATGCAAATGAGGCCATGACCATGGCTAGAGAGTGGGGCCTGAGGGTTTTGATGTGAAGGGAAGAAGTAATTAAATATCAAGTGTTGGGTTGACAGGAGTTTTTAACCTTGACTGTATGTCTCAGGCACACTTTGGGGTTGGAGACTTGGCAAGGTGGAGACTAGATTCTAAGCCAGGCTCTGCTACTTTGGACAAAGCCCCCATCTTGCCTTGCACTTGGACTTGGAGAGAAGGATTCCTCCTTACCCTAGGAATGATCTATATCAAACAACAGAACAGATAACATAGCGCAGGGAATTATGCTCAATGTCATGTGGCAGTCTGGATGGGAGGGGAGTTTGGGGGAGAAAGGATACATGTATATGTATGGCTGAGTCCCTTTGCTGTCTACCTGAAACTATCACAACATTGTTAATTGGCTACACAATAATATAAAATAAAAAGTAAACAACAAAACAAAATGAAAAACAGAACAGATAATCTTCTACTGTAAATACTCAAGCAGACTATAGTCAGATATCCAAATAGGATGTGGTATAGGAGACATTTAGGTCTCTACCAAGGCAAGAACTGTAAGATGAGGTGTTGGCTGTTAATGGCTGGGTAGCCTTCACTTGGCATATTTACTCATACTCTCATTGTTGTGGCCCAAGTTCCCCCTGAACAGTGGGATAGGCATGATGGCTCCATGGTGTACTGGTTCCAGGCCACAGAAGAGGGAGGGCAGGCCCAGCATGAGGAACCCCAGCCAACCTTTGCCCTACAGGGCACAAATGCAGTCAAGACCGGAAGCCCCTACAGCAGAAAGGGGCCTCAGTGATGGCTACTCCAGTTCTATTACTTAGAGGTGGGAAACCAAGGCCGTGGGAAACCAAGGCCATGGGGAAGGAAGCTTCTTGTGTAATTGGTCCCACGGCTAGGGAGAGGTGCACTCAGTCTAGAAGCCCAGAGCTCCTGCTACCCCATGGTGCCAGGGCTTGCCCAGCCTCTCTTTTCCCCTGCAGTTCAGTTTAGGCAAACTGATCTCAGAACAGAGAGGCATTGCTTCTATAATGCCTCATAACAATGGGTCACTGCTGCCCTCTCTATGGTGCAGCTCCCAACACAGCCTCCATGCCCTCAAATTCCATGCATCTCTTCTCTCAACTGGAATTAGTCATGAATGTACATTTCTCACTCCTGTGTCTAAATGCATGCTTCTGCAGGGCTGGGACTATGTTTCTTTCTCTCCTCACTGCCAACTTCTTTTTGCTTAAACAACTGCCAGCATAAAGCAGGCAATCAATACATATTTATTAAATAAATGAATGTATAATGAATAAATGTCAAAAAGTTACCAACAGTACTCAAGAAGATGGACAGCTTGAGGCAGTGGTTAGTTAGAAGCCAAGAGAAAGAAGGGGTAATATAAGGTGACTCTTCTTCCCCATTACTGTGCCCTGCCTTCCATAAACACACACACCATGAACCAGAGGTTTATTTTTAGGAATCTATTCTATGGTTGTAAAGGGAGCTAGATTGAGGACTGCCCATCTTGTGAGAGGCCTTCCCTAATTGCTCAGATGGTAAAGAATATGTCTGCAGTCTGGGAGACCTGGGTTTGGTCCCTGGGTTGGGAAGATCCCCCGGAGAAAGGAATGGCTACCCACTCGTGTTCTTGCCAGGAGAATCCCATGGACAGAGGAGCCTGGCAGGCTAGGATCCATGGGGTCGCAAAGAGTCAGACACAAATAAGAGACTAACACTTCGTCTTGTGACAAGCACCCCTAGCGGTGGGTTTGGTTTTGCTCCCATTCATTCCCTATTCCCTCTCACTGTTTCTGACCTTGCAGTCTCCCCTGGTCCTGAGACCCACTGATTTAAGGTCTATGGGGAGATGATACCTCCTCTAGGGCAAATGGCTTAATTTCAGATTAAAATGTCAGTTGTGTCTGACTATTTGCAACCCCATGGACATGGGATTCTCCAAGCAGAAATACTGGAATGGGTTGCCATTTTCTTCTCCAATTTCAGACTAGTCATCCACATTTTTTTAAAAGTGTCCAGAAACACACTTTTGCATTCAAGACCTACTAGAAAATCCCAAAGTTTAAAACACCTTTACTGAAACAAATTAGATAATAATAAAGGCCAAATTCTTTAGCCTTCCCACACTTACTCTCAAGATGTTATAAATTATAGTAGCAGCAGTTTCAATTCTCTTTTTTTCCTGCAACAGTACAATAACACTATTTTGTTATAGGTAATCTAATAATACATGGATTTTTTTCTCTTTTAGACATGAAATCTGAAATGTCAACAACGGTATATTTTTCTTCCATGAATATTAGAAGTGATGTTTGTTATCTTAGAAAAAATGGCTGATATTTTCAAACGGAACTCACACTCTAAATAGGCTATGTTGAAAACATCCTTGTGTTAGTTTAGGGAGGAAGATTTACTCCAGAGGTGACATACTAGTGGTTTCCTAGATGTCCTATTTGGATTAAAATGGCTGTTTAGCATGTTTAAAAAATTGAAGCATATCCAATATTTAATCATTCATATATTTCCTTTAAGAAAAATATATAGTGTATAATTCAGATCAACTATATAATGTAACTGTATGAAAATGGAATATAGGCTGTTGCCATCTTGCTATATTCAAGAAAAGGTGGAATGTATATCTATCTATGTATTAAAATTTACATGTACCTGGAAATCCTGTCCCTCAGTCTAGGAAGTGTAAAATCTCTATGCTCCAGAATATTGGACCTCTATTCAACAGTGAGGGGGGATACTTTGAACCTCAGTAAAGCGAAAACACACACACACACACACACACACAACAACAACAACAGTTAAGGTTACATTAATCAGCAAGGCAAACATTTTTTCATTTCTTTTATTTTTTTCAGACTGTGGCCAAGGTTTCACTGGCACTAAATTGTAATTGTAAACGATCACAATATATTGTTCTAAATTAGGTAGGAAGATTATAGTCATTAATACAGTCATCTTCCACAAGAAAATGAAGTGCTAAAGCCAACAATCCATGCCAGAGAAGCCCAGGAGTTCCACCTTTTATTAGGCTGCCTGGCCACCCGGAGACTCATTCCTCCGACCACAGCAAGGAGGCTCAAGAGGTTGTCTGGTTCAAGGAAATGGCTTCTCGCCTCCTCCTACCCCTCTTTACCCACTAAGAAAACCAATGGCACCTTTTATCAGTTTGGCAAAAGGACAAAGGGAATGTTTAACTCTGTACTTAAGATTCCTGGTTCCTACTGTCAGCGTTCCCAGTTCTCAGAGAAGACTGAATGGGTATTTGAAGAGTTTTGTGAAACTGACATTGCACAGCGGCAATGAGGAGGGAAAGATCCAAACTTCAAAAAAAAAAAAAAAAAAAAAACACCTTAAAATATACTTCCCCATATATTCCACTCTCTTCAATTTTCTCTTTTCCCCAACCAAGTAGTAGATGCCCTTAGGAATAATACCATAAGTTCAGTTCAGTTCAGTTGCTCAGTCGTGTCCGACTCTTTGCGACCCCATGAACTGCAGCACGCCAGGCCTCCCTGTCCATCACCAACTCCCGGAGTTCACCCAAACCCATGTCCACCAAGTCGGTGATGCCATCCAACCGTCTCATCCTCTGTGGTCTCCTTCTCCTCCTGCCTCTAATCCCTCCCAGCATCAGGGTCTTTTCTAATGAGTCAGCTCTTTGCATCAGGTGGCCAAAATATTGGAGTTTCAGCTTCAACATCAGACTTTCCAAAGAACACCCAGGACTAATTTCCTTTAGGATGGACTGGTTGGATTTCTTTGCAGTCCAAGGGACTCTCAAGAGTCTTCTCCAACACCACAGTTCAAAAGCATCAATTCTTTGGTGCTCAGCTTTCTTCACTGTCCAACTCTCATATCCATACATGACCACTGGAAAAACCATAGCCTTGACTAGACGGACCTTTGTTGACAAAGTAATAATGTCTCTGCTTTTGAATATGCTGTCTAGGTTGGTCATAACTTTCCTTCCAAGGAGTAAGCATCTTTTAATATCATGGCTGCAATCACCATCTGCAGTGATTTTGGAGCCCAGAAAAATAAAGTCAGCCATCATTTCCACTGTTTCCCCATCTATTTGCCATGAAGTGATGGGACCAGATGCCATGATCTTAGTTTTCTGAATGGTGAGCTTTAAGCCAACATTTTCACTCTCCTCTTTCACTTTCATCATGAGGCTCTTTAGTTCCTCTTTACTTTCTGCCGTAAGGGTGGTGTCATCTGCATATCTGAGATTATTGATATTTCTCCCGGCCAAATAAGATTGATTCCAGCTTGTGCTTCTTCTAGCCCAGTGTTTCTCATGATGTACTCTGCATATAAGTTAAATAAGCAGGGTGACAATATACAGCCTTGATGTACTCCTTTTCCTATTTGGAACCAGTCTGTTGTTCCATGTCCAGTTCTAACTGTTGCTTCCTGACCTGCATATAGGTTTCTCAAGAGGCAGGTCAGGTGGTCTGGTATTCCCATCTCTTTCAGAATTTTCCACAGTTTATTGTGATCCATACAGTCAAAGGCTTTGGCATAGTCAATAAAGCAGAAATAGATGTTTTTCTGGAATTCTCTTGCTTTTTCGATGATCCAGTGGATGTTGGAAATTTGGTCTCTGGTTCCTCTGCCTTTCTAAAACCAGACTGAACATCTGGAATTTCATGGTTCACGTATTGCTGAAGCCTGGCTTGGAGAATTTTAAGCATTACTTTACTAGTGTGTGAGATGAGTGCAATTGTGTGGTAGTTTGAGCATTCTTTGGCATTGCCTTTTTTTGGAATTGGAATGAAAACTGACCTTTTCCAGTCCTGTGGCCACTGCTGAGTTTTTTATATTCTCATCCTGTCTGTATTCAAATCCTAGTCACCACACTCAGGTAAGGGTGGGCTTAGGTAAGTAAAAGGTTTCCCTGGTGGCTCAGATGATAAAGAATCTGCCTGCAATGCGGGAGATCTGGGTCAGAAAGAGCCCCTAGAGATCCCACCCCAGTATTCTTGCCTGGAAAATTCCACAGATAGAGGAGCCTGGCGGGCTATAGTCCATGGGGTTGCAAAGAGTCGGAAATGATCACTATAGGCAAGTAAGTGAACATCTCCATGCCTCAGTCTCTATGTCAGTAGAGTTAACATCAGTCCTTGATTCTGCCAGCTATTACATGGGAAGTGCTCAATAGGAGCTACTGCTATTATTTTAGTTTTCTAAAGAAAGCACCAGATTTCTCAGATGTACACCTTACAACAGGACTTACAATATACGGGGATAGCTGCCAGCTAGTAGACCACTGACCTGGAGCTTCTCAGGCTAGGATTTCATAGAATAATATAGTTCTGCAACCATCTCGAGTGACTGAGGTGCCCTTACTTCTCAAACTGGACCCTGCAGTACCCCAAGGGCAATTCTCTTTCTTGTTTAAAGGATTATTTTTCCTAGATGGAAAATTGTCAAAATGGACTTCTGCCTTCCCAGTTTGACAATATGCCGATGGGAATTGTGACTGGATAGAGAAAGAGATCACCTGATGAGCCTACTGCTGCAGGAAAACAAGTCTTCTTATTTTGTAGACTGAATAATGGAATCCTGAAATTCCAAGGCCAGAAGGGGTTGTACCAGCTCTTTTTCTGTAGAAGTGCCAGAGCCAACCCTTGAGAGTTAAAGAAAGAGGACCCAAATCTCTTAACTGTTTAGAGGCATGGGTGGGGCTAGAATGCACATCATGTGACTTCCCATCAAATGAGTTTTTCACTTTACAGGCTACCTCTGGTAGTTGGCTTGATTGACTACGCTATTGGAAAATATTAGCCTTGCAAGATTCTAACTCTAGCTCTTTTTTGCCAGACAGGATCAGCTTCCACAGCTATGTAACACATCCCAAATCTTCTCTAGTAGGTTCTGTGATGCAAAGCCTTGGCCATGGCTCCAGTGTACAATCATTTCTACAAAAAGACCTACCAGGAGCAGGAATCTGATATACAAGACACAGCTAGGAGGAAAGCAGCAAATATGACGCAAAAAGAATTTCACTTGTGATGGAAGTTTGCAAACACTGAATACTGAGAACAAACAACGTAATGTGGCACATTTAAGAAGATGCAGAACATCTTTTTCTTTTGCTAACTACCTTGAGAAGTTTCCTGGCCACAGGTGGATGGTAAACTCCTGTTTTGTTTTTCCAAAGATCTTAGCCTACTGAGGCGGGCTAACTTTGACCTTGTCTAAGGAGAATAGAAGCAACCTGGGCAAACCAAGCTATGAAAACCACAATTTTATTTATTGCTTAAGGCTTGCATTCACACAAATTGTGCAAATTGGTCTTCATGCTGAAAAACAACAAAACCCAAATTATATTTTTAGAAAGGGAATATAATGAAAACACAATTGAGTTTTCATTAACCCTGCAAACAGTGCCCAACAGCAGTTTCTAACAAGTTCAAAGGCTAGCTTTTTCAAATTCCATGTGTGCAAGGGCACATGCATACTCCTGGTTTAGTAGTCCAAAAGAAACCTAAATGCTGGAGGAGAGACAGACTTGTTTCCTAGTTCAAGCCACCAATCTAGAGATTCACAGTTGGAATAAATTCTGTTACACTTTTTTTTTTAATAAAAAAATTATGATTCTCCCTCTCAGGCTAATGCAGGAGAATCGCCTTTACCCAGAAATGATCTTACGCTACACTAGAACTACTCAGTCAGCATCTTTAATTATCATTTCCCACAAGCCTCTAGGCTAGTGCTTCTCAAAGTTTAATGTGCATAGGAATTGCCTGGAGATCTTGTTAAAAATGCTGATTCTGATTCAGTAGGTCTGGAGCGGGCTCTGAGATTCCGTACTTCTTACAAGTTCTTAGGTGATGCCACAACTTCTAGTCCAAGGACTTAACTTTGGGAAACACAATTCTAGATGACGTCCACTTAACATTGTTCTCACCAGGGCCAGAAACAGGCCACACACAACTACAGAAAAGTAGGCTTCTGTGAACTACTATGTTCCCTGCGAATCTTCCCTCCTTGCCGGACCTGCACAGTACCACCTTCCTTCCCTCTCTTCTGAATGTACTTGCAGTTAGTAACCTAAAGGAGGCAGCCAGTCACACTGGCACAAGGAAAAGAGCATGCAAGACTTGGGTTTGAAGTTTCAGAAACACCCTTTACTAGCCAGACCATTCTCACCTCTGAGCCACATCTGTAATATGAAGCTAAAGACACTCACCCATGCACTTGTTACTGTGAATAAATGAGGAAATGTACAAACTCCAGCACAGTGCCTTGCACAAATTAAGAGTTCAACAAGTATCAGGCCCCTATCCTCCTTCATTGAAAGTGTCATGGCCAGAATCGGTTTTTCATGCATGGGCTCGTCAGTGCAGACCTGAAGAGAAGATGGGGTCTGCATCACATATAGCATGCTACTAACTTCTGCTCACGACACGGAAGTTGGAGGACAAAGTGGGTGGAAATAAAGGTATAGTCTTCTTCTCCTAGTAGTAAGCATAAAACCTTCATCCTGCTTTAAATTCTGTCATTACTCCTAAATTGGCATCTTTGGATCTCATCAGTGATTTAATTAACACATTATTATTAAGCTCCTAGTCTGTGGTAGACACTGAATCAAATGTCCAGAGGAAGCTTCCAAATGCAGCCAACTTTCAGATTAGTTGTATTTCACATAGGAAAACTTTGCATAACTGATCAAAATGTTGCATCTGAATTCGAGTATTTAATGTTCTCTAGCTGGGACCTTCCTATCAGTGAGGGTAGGTCAGCATGGCAAAATCAGCATAATTAAAAACTAGTTTCACATACAGGAAGAAATAAACGGTGGTCTGAACATCACTAGGAAAATATATTTATCTTGCTCATCCATCAGTCACCAATGGAAGAATCTTTCTAGAGGGCTCAAGTTTCTCACATCATCCTTGATGTGACATTCAGATGCAGCCCCTCTGCCTGCCAATTTTCTAAATGTTTTTCTCTTGCTCTGGAATTTAAGGTGAGCATGACAGTAGAGAAGTAAAGACATTCACATAAAAATAGGGGATCCCCACTTATAAAAGGAGCCCGGTAAATGAAAAAAGAGTTGAGTTTACGAACCGAATAGGAAAAACCACTTTAGAAGAGGGTTTTCTGACTGGATGTGAATGAAAGTCTTGGGTTTAAGCACATTCAGATGAATAGTGGTGGTTTTCTAAGTTTGACTTTCCTGTCAAAATTGTCACCATGTTGCAAACAGACTTTAAAAAGATAACTAGGGCCCCAGTGGAAGAGTGAGAACTTAATACACAAAGCTTGGGTTGCAGGAAATTCATCTAAACATCCCTGTCTTGACCTCCTTCTAACCCAAAGCACACAACCTGGCAGACAGCAGGTGGGGAAGTCATTAATATGTGGAAAAGGGGTCTCACCACAACCACGTGCCTGTCACTGATGAACATCCAAAGGAACTGTACAAATATTTATTGCAATAAAATAATAAGTCTGTCACAAAGCTGAGGAATTTCCACAATAGACACAGGGCACTAAGTCATCACCAAGGCAAAGTTTCTGTTTAGTGCAGGCTCTGGATCCCTTCTGAAAGTGAAGTGTGGAAGTCAGAGTTCAAGGACTGACTTTTCTTGAGCTTTAAAAAAATGATCAGCAGTGTGTGTACGTGTCTATGTGTACATGTGCACATGTGTTTGTGTGTATGTGTGCATAGATGCACGTTTGTGTGCGTGTATGTGTACACATGTGTTTGTATGTGTGTACATGTATGTGTGTGCGGCACTTTTGGATGATGGTTAACAAGATTAAAGCTGCTAAACACATCATGCAGACCACTCAGCGCCTTTCCTCCTTGGCTGACTCTTTGTAAATTTGGAAATGGACTCAAAATTATACAGCATTAAGGAATTATTAATTTTCTTTTGTTTGATAATGGCTTTATGGATATATGTATATGTATATAATTTAAAAGAAATGTCTACCTTGAACTATTTATTAGTGAAATGACCTGATGTTTTGGATTTTCATTAAAATATTCCAGCAAAATTAAAAAGAATATGTGTGTTTT
Source organism: Capricornis sumatraensis (assembly GCF_032405125.1). Taxonomy (NCBI): domain Eukaryota; kingdom Metazoa; phylum Chordata; class Mammalia; order Artiodactyla; family Bovidae; genus Capricornis; species Capricornis sumatraensis. Next base: position 53,280,138 of record NC_091070.1, read on the forward strand.
TGCAGTGGGGGAGTTGATGAAACAACTCTGGTACCATGTTGATGGCTATTGAAATTGTATGATGGGTCCACTGAAGCGCTGATTGTCTTTCAGCTCTTGAGTATGTGGGGACATTTTTACAATATAAGTTAAAAAAAATCCACCCCCAAATACCAGAGTGGATAGCCGTTCCCTTTTCCATGGGATCTTCCCAACCCATGGAATGAACCAGGTCTCCCTAATTGCAGGCAGATTCTTTACCGTCTGAGCCACCAGGGAAGCCCCCCAAATAAAGAGGGTTTCTTTTAAAAGCGCTAAAAATAGTTTACACAATAATACCATCTTTTGTGGTGAAACACAGGGAGTAAGTGCAAAAACCCAAGAGCAATAATTAATGACCAATCCTACGTGCATTCCATTAAGCCCAAGCAGCTGTCACAAACATCTTAATTTAAAGAGTTGGGGTTTGGGGAATCGTGGCACTGCAAAGAGCTATGTCCTGCTGCTGCTCCACAGAACTGGTACATATCAGACCCTTAAATTTTTAAACACGGCTTTCATGTTTTCAAGAGCTGAAAAACCTTTGAAAAGTCTGCTTGTTAGGAAATTCACCTTGCAGACTCCTGCTTCAAGGGTTGGTTGGGTACTGGCAGCGTTGGTTTGGGGGTGGGGTGGATGTTCACAGGTCAGATAGCTGTGTCATATGGGGGGAAAGAGCAGAGAGATGGCTCTGAATGCATGGGGCATAGCTTTGTAACCTAATGCAGGACAGACCACCTTGCTGGAGTGCTGTTGGTCTACAAACCCTCCTTCCTTTATTTTTTCCTCTCCCAGTTTCTGTCCATAATATTGGATGGCGGCAGCATTTTTGAAGGGAGGTATATGGACTAACCAAGAAGCAGGAACCTAGAATTCATTCCCCTTTGAGTGCACTACTGTGAATCTTCAGGCAATGGCCTTGCTACCATGCCCTCTCTGGGACACGGGAAAAGCATCCCACATCCATGTCCTTCCCACTATAATGGTGGCCAAACCCTGCTACCCCAGAGCTAGATGGTAAACAAGGGTCCTATCTGGGTTGCTAAATTTAAAGTAAACAGAGAGATACAAAAGATAGTCAACTCGATCTAAGTCAGTGATAAAAAAATCCAGACTCCCCAGTTAAAAACATCTGAATGGGACCAATCACATTTCTCAGTAGCAAATTTAACGATCCCCCTTAGTGCCTGCATTTTTTGCCTTAATAAGTAAGTACCTTGGGATTCTATGTATTGATGGTTCCCAGTGCAATAAAAAACACCTGTGTGCTGGCTGAACTTGACAAGAAAGGAAGCTTTCTGCCAGCCCGGAGCAAGGTCTCCTATTAATTTCTTAAATCGATCCTGGCAATATTATTATCCGGCCTAGGGAAGAACAGCTCTTTACTCATAGCATCAGATTTGAATTTTTTTTTTTTAAACAACAGTCTCTATTGCCCGTAAGGATGACTAATAACTGTCGGCTGTAATTTCCCAGAGTTTGCGGGTATGACTTCTAACAGTGCTCCTTGCGTTTCAATTTGCCATAGTTCGTCTGGGGGACTCTAAGGCTTTCAAACACAATTTAACCAAAACCCCCAGCTGTCTCTCAGTTCAGCCGGGAGAACTTTGTGGTACTCTTGAACTCACTACCTCCGCCCCCACACCCGAGAGTCTCCCTGGACGCTGCTTTCCTTCCCTGCATCACACATCATCAATCAAACAACCAGAGAAACGCAGAAACCTCAGTTCTCAACTGCAATCAATACAACCACCTTTCCTGGGGTAGTGCTGTGTTCGTTTTGAAGGTCACAGAATGAGTCAGGGGCAGAAGAGAGAAAAAGAGGCCACGGGTTCTTTGACTCCGTGTCTCAGAGAGATCAGCTTGTACAGAAAAATAACCTCATTAAAATGGACTGATCGCCGGGGAGCGGACAGTCCCAGTGAACACAATTTTGCACTATCAAAATACTATTGTGTTATTTTACATCTGGTCTCAAGAGCTAGACAAATAAATTTGCCTGGTGTAAGTTCTGATTCACCAACAGATAAGAGGATAAGAGGAAACTGAAACCACAATAGCCAAGTACCTCTCGGAGCAGAGCAAGGGTCTGCTTCCATTACAATAACGCTCTTATTTACGCATTCTTATGTACATTATTTCAGTAAGTTATTTACTCATAGAAGCCAGATTTGTTGAGTACTACTGTATGTGAGCCATAGTAAAATGTGTCATGGGGAACGCAGACGTGGGTATCTTCAAAGAACTTGGTAAATCGCGATTTCTTAAGTGCTCTTCCATTCAGAAAATAATTGCTGGAAATTTTATTTCTGCTATTTATATGAGGCTATTTAAAAGAAACCAGATATAGGAAACATTTAAAGTAAAAAAACACTATAATAGACGAAGCAGAATAGGCCTTCTTGATTAAAACAAAAAGACAAAATTCTTCGTAGTTCAAGCAAAGATGATATTAGCAAAGAGACATCTCTGTGAGAAGCACCTGACCCCCGACCCCAACAGAGCTTCATTCTTTAGGGGTCATTCCTTACATGCTGGTGATTCATTTTATGGAAGAAATCACTATAGAAGATATACAACCAGCTCTTTAGAAACACATCAATTGTTTAAATAAGCTATACATCTATATTCGCTTGTTTAGTAAATCATTTTGTTATGGATTTAACCCAGAGTCCACATGATCACACTGGCTACATTATACAAATACCTTTCCTACTGAAAACCTATCAAAGAAATAACAATAGCTCATGATATCACTGTTTACTATTGACTCCATTCTCTTTTAGTTTGCCACATACCGTTTATTTTCTAAAGTCCTAAATTTCAAGAAAATTTCTCTGTTATCAACATAATGAAATCACCTGTCATTGAAGAACCGAGTTACTGCTGCAGTGAGCAAACCGAAGTGGAAATGAAATCACAGAGACAGCCCAACAAGCCGAGGTGCAGCTGAAATGGTAGCTCTCTCCTGTCATCTGCTACATTGTTTCTTAGAACTTAATACAGACATAAATAAATCGAGTGTTTCTGTCCTGCCTTATTCCTATAGAGGACTCACCTGCAGTTCTCTGAACTTCTGATTCTGATTAACCTTGAAGGGACCTGGACCCAGATGCAAGAGGCTGACGACACCAGAAGAAAGCTGCCTTCTGAAGAGTCAGTTTGTGGCTCACTTTTACTACTCCTGTCACTCTCTGACCTCCTGGACTCTGGGCCCTGCCCACCTAGGGTATCACCTCCATTTGCTCCTCTGTGGTTCAGCTGACTTCCCTGGACTCATGTCCTTGTTGGCCTGAACTCTACACCCTGGATCCCTCCAGCAAGGCCGGACTCTCATCATTCCTGGGTGGCCGGGTCCTGCAGTCATCCCAGAAGAATACGGGAAAGGAAGACCACACTTGGCGGATGCAGACCTTCTTGTTCTGCATCAGTGATGCCCAACATCAGACCCCAGGGTCCTCCTTCCCATTTCTTACCCTTCTCTCTTCATGTTTCACGAACAGCGAGAACATTCCCCAGAGAGGTGATCGGGATACAGTGAGACCTGGAGGAATTCTGGGCAGGAACTCCGCCCAGGAACATGTTACCAAGGACTACTGAGTTTGTCTCACCAGATCTTTGCAAAGATGGAGCAAGTCTAGTTGGAGAAAAACTCCGGATGATTGGATTCTCTGCCCTCAAGTTCCTGAGATCTTTAAGGGTGTGGAGATAATGGAACTTCACTTTTCCCATAATAAAACATAGAAGTTTTCTTAGGCTACCGATCTCCTTATCTAAGGAAGGAAGCCAAGTAAGAGAGGGCCAAGGCTAGATTTTATTAAAAATTTAACAGTTAAGCAGCTACATATGGCTGAATATGTGGGCTTTTATTTCAACAATAGCAGCTGCCCTTGGTTTTGATGAGTAAATAGGTCGAAGGATTGACTGAAAAGAGAAAAAATAAAGACCATTTGTAACTTAAAACTGGTAGAGATAGATAAATGTGAGCCTCCCAAACCATTTACATACACACACACAGCCATTTTCTTTGAAAAGTCAGGAGAAGGGAAAAGCAAAGCAAAAGAAGGTAGGCTGGACTAGTTGAGCACTTTCTCAATGACATAATTTGAAAGATGACTTGAAAAGATTTGAATCTCCCTAAACAAAACAGATGGCAGATTCTAAACAAATAATTCTTCCTGGAGATGTTCATACATCAAATAAATGTGGTATAGACTCCTGACAGGGTAATTCCCTAGTGTCCAGTGGGTAAGACTCCAGACTTCCACTGCAGAGGGCATGGGTTTGATCTCTGGTCGGGGAACTAAGATCCTACATGCCTTAAGGCATGGCTGATATTGTAAAATAAAATAATAAATGTATATATCTAGGAAAAAAAAACACTCCTGAGATGTTATCAGGCTCAAAGTGATGGCTCAAGGCAAGCCAGTCTTTAACACCATCCACGCATCTATAATTCAAATAACAAATCAAGAAGTATTTAACGAGTGCTTACTATGCACAAGATCCTGTCCTTACACACAAGATCCTGAGTGAGGACTGGGGACTATAAGACGGAGCATGGCAAGGCCTCAGTCCTCAGGAGGGCGAGATGAAAGTGGAAGCTTGGAGAGTGTGCAGATTGGCAGGGTTCTCCTCCACCGTCCCCGAGGCTAAGAGGTCTATCTGTGTAGCACAGCTAACTCTGGACCCCCCGACCTTGTCTTAGAGAGGCTATATGCTTAGGCAAAGGTGTTCATCCTCTCAAAGCTTAGCAAGATCTGACAGCATGCAATTTGTACACTTCACCTTCATTTTATTATTTTACCCATATTTTCTTTCTACCCTGATTTATTCACTGAATTTTTATCTTGTGTACCGTCTGTACTATTATAAGCCATCTCAATGCCTCTAAGGAAATAAAGAGATTTAAATTCTTAAGAAAAAAATACAACGGCCCTACTCAATCACACAATATCAACAACGATGGTAATTTTTATTATTACGGGTAATGTCTATGGTGTAGTCCAACATGCCAGGCATCATTCTAAGGACTTTATAAGCATTTTCTCCTTTTCCTTCATGATAATCATGTGAGCCTGTCATGACTATTATTACTATTTCACAGATGAGGAAAATGAAGCACAGAGAATTGATGTAATGTGCTAGGAGGTGTGAAGCCAGGACTCACACCTGCACACTTTGCTTGCGGAAGGGCTCCTTATGGCTTACTCAGGTTCATGAGCTCTCCGGGTCTGCTGATAGAACACAAGCCCTGTGCTTCCTGTTCTGACTCACCCTAGATTTAACAGTAGGATTCCTAAATGGGCCCTGGCTAGCCTTGGGGCCTTCTTGAATACTGGCCTCATCCTCTCTGTGACCCTTCCCTGACCCTGTGGCTGGGTTAGCAGCAGGTTCCCACATCTGAGCACTTGTATCTCTGGACAGTGAGCTCCTTAAGAGCAAGAGCTGTTTTGTCCTCACTTTCAAGGTGTCAGTGCCTGATAGCACATACGAGCCATAACAGCTGTTTAATTAAGGCTGGTGTGGGTTGATGAATGCATGAAGGCTCCATCACTTTGCCACAACCACTGTACAGCTTTCCCAGAGAGAGGCATCCAGATCTCGGCCCCCACCCTCTCACACTGGTCCATTTACGATGGCAACTGTCGGGAGCTTCACCTACTTTATTTGGATAGTTCTACCTCTCTAGGTGCTGCTTCTAAAATTAAACAACTATTAATCTGTGAGCTGTAAAGCTCACGCACCCAGGTTTTATCAAACACAGAGAAGCATATTTTGCAAGGAGAAAAGGTCTTCTTGATTAGTGATTATAAAATTGACTTGATTTCAATCTAACTTAGTATATTCAAAAGCACCATATTAAAAATTGGAATGGGCACTTTTAATTATCTTATGAGTTCAGGCATTTCAACGTCTTCTCCTGCACTGCCCCCATCTCAATTCATTTTAAAGCAATGCCACCAGCACCAAAGACTTCCCTCTCCTGCTCTGACTTAGTCTTTCTTCTCTCTTCTATGCTCTTATTTCCTGGGCTACTTTACTTAACAATTAATCATGTTTTACTTAGAGATATAGACTATTGTGTTCAATTATTATTAAACTCTCATGTTGTCACGATCTCCGTGTTTCTGGTCTCCTGTGGAAACTTCTTGACAAGAGACCACTGTGACTTGTGCCCTGCTATATAGTTTAGTCACTCAAGTATTGATTCTATGGGGGTTTGGGAAAGTCCATGGAATGTCATAAAAGGTGACTTGTGCCTCAAATACTGGAGAAGGCAATGGCACCCCACTCCAGTACTCTTGCCTGGCAAATTCCATGGACGGAGGAGCCTGGCAGGCTGCAGTCCATGGGGTCGCGAAGAGTCGGACATGACTGAGCAACTTCACTTTCACTTTTCACTTTCATGCATTGGAGAAGGAAATGGCAACCCACTCCAGTGTTCTTGCCTGGAGAATCCCAGGGATGGGGGAGCCTGGTGGGCTGCTGTCTATGGGATCGCAGAGTCGGACACTACTGAAGCGACTTAGCAGCAGCAACAGCAGCAACAGCAGCAACAGCAGCAGCAGCCTCAAATAAACTGAATAGAAATGTCCTCCACTTCTGGGTATTTGTAAGTGAAGTGGAAGAAGGTTCTATGGAGCAGATACCAGCAGAACTGCAGAAGTTCTGGTCGAATAAGAATGGCAAGAAAGTCAGAAGGTAAGAGTGGTGGTGGTAGTGGGTATTCAATGTTTATTGAATGGCCGCATAAGATTGGCACTGGGCTACATGTTTTTTATACTTGATTTCACTTTGATTTCTATTAATAATCCCAACAACTCCCAGGTACTCACATAATGCCCCTTTCCTTCTACCTATGATTATAATGAGATTCAGAGAATTGAAGGAACTCAGCCGAGGTCACACAGTGGTGGGGCTGGTATATGATTCCAAGTTTATCTGACTCCACAATTATACTTTTTCCTTTATAAAGCTTTGCAGAGTCACCTCCATCTGAAATGCATGCACCAGCTAGAATCCTCCTTCAGCTGGCAAGGCCAATAAACGGATGAGTTCAGGACCAATGGGGAAGAGATGTGGAAAGGTCTAAGTCCCTAGTCACAATACAATTGTAAAAAACAAAGATGGCAAATGGTCCTCAACAGGTCTTCCATAGCCAGTTTTGAGCACTTACTGTAGGCAAGGCAATATGCCCCAGTGCAGCATGGAACAGACTGGGGACAAAGTCCGATCACCCAGTTACAGACTTGCATCCAGGCCAGCCGACCCAGCAGGCCTCCCTTTGCCTTTCACTTCCACCCAAAAGTCAGCATCCAATCGGGTCTGGAAAAACCCAGGAAAATTGGTCCCCAGCCTCCTTGCCTCCCTCCTATGGGGCTGCAGACACGCCAGGTGTCTGGAGACAGTGGTGTGTGGCAGACGCAACCAGACTGCAGGCAAGCAGGGGGTTAATAGCTCATAAAATAAAACCCTCTAACACAAAAATGTTATTTTAATTGTATTACATTGAGGAGCCCTGAGGGTCGTGGGGTAGATAATCAAAAAGGACAAGGAGGAAATTAAAAAAGGGAAGAAGGCAATCAAAAAGGCCATTTAGGAGAGCCCCTTAATCCTCCATAGAAAGAACACTAATTATACTCCAGAATCTCCTTATAATTAACCCTGATATAAAGTGTTTTTTGAGCAGTAATAACTTTCACATTCACAACTGTTTGGATCGCAAACTCTTGTGAACGCCTCACAAACAGCAGCCCTCGCGGGTTGGCCACCTTTCCTCCCCTGCAAGCCTCACAATTACATGTCCACAACCAGAAAGAAATATTTCTGCCCTCAGCTAACTCCCCTGCTCAGTTGAACTCAGCCCGTTGCTTTTTTGGCAGAAATAGCCCCAAGCGCAACTCTCCGTCCAGTCTCTTCCTTGTAATTGCTTCCCTGTGTTCACTGAGCCTTTACTAGGGCTTGGAATCCTGATGGGTGCAAACCCACTGAATTCCCAGCATACCTTCCTGAGCTCACAGACCCCTGCTTGGATGTACCTCCACTCCTAGGCCACTGGGCACACATTGCTGAAATCGTTCTTAACATTTCCAGACAAAAGCAAGGATTCAGACAGACTCTGCCCAAATCCCATCCAAACTCAAGAGCTTCACATTCCTTGCCTTTGACAGCTGATCCCTTATGAACCAAAGCTCCAAGCTGTCAACTAGTTCAGGAGCAAAACAGAACAGGGAAGGACTGCAGACAGATCTATGCTTCAGGTGTGCAGGGATCCTTGGGAAGAAAGATGCCAAGGAAAGACAGCTGAAACCAGTGCTGCAAAGGAAAAAGGCCTGGATAGGTTGTTTGTGTTTTTTTTTTTCTTAAGGCATGAAAAGGAAAAGAGTCTGTCCCTGTCCTCATATGAACTGGCCAGTGCTCTCATCCCACCCAGTAAGAGAAGGAGAAGGATCTCAGATCCCATGAGATCCCCAGGGAGTAGTTTCAATGGGGCACCTGGCTGCCAAGTGAAACCCTAGCAGAGGTTCACAGGGCTCCTGACATTCACTTCCCTGAGAAGGTATCCATTCCTTCTTTGAATGTGCTCTTAGACCAGCCTTCCCCTCCTCCCTCCAAACACAGTAAATGGGTTTGAAAGGTCTGCTTGCTCACAACAGGCTGCCTCCCCCTTTAACCAAAGATTAGGAAACCAAGGTCTGTGGAACACTGAGTCCAGTGTTTTTCCTCTTTATCAAGAGAATGCATGCCAAAGGAATTTTTCCATTTTTTTTCTTGCATGTTATGGCAACTAAAATCTTACTTCTACTTTCCATCTGGGTGATTATTCTTTATGTAGAATTTAACACGATAAGAAGATGCTTCTTTGTTTTTGTTTTTTAAACCCGAATCCATAACTGAGAGACAAATGTTCTCTTACCATTCAATAGTACTGATTAATGATCTCTAATATGCCCAACTGCCCCAGGATCTAGGCAATATGAAACAGAGATTATATTGTCCCTGCTTGTGCAGGGACTATGCTGCTCCCATGTGATTATATATTTGGTTGAGCAGCAAGTTATAGTTTGTTAATACAAACATAGGATGTTGATTCATTTGCACTTTAAAATATCACTACTAAATAAATCATCTGTTTTGTCCAAAACACCTATAGAGACACACAATTCACTTATAAAGTTGAATAAGCAGATTAAAAATGAATAGATTATGGGTCTCCCACTTCTTAATATTTATAAGTACAATGCACATACAAATATAATACACTAAAGAGAGTTAAAAGATCTGTGTTGACACCTTTGCTGTGTTCATTAATTCAACAAGTCCATGCTGAGTACTAGTCATTTCTCAATACCTAAAGGTGAGGCAGGCATAGAGCCTGCTCTCAGAAAGCTTAGAGTGTGACTTAGAGAGAACCGTTCACACTTACATATAATCAAATTGCAAATTCACACTTACATATAATTACAAGAGACGTGAAGATTAAAAAAAATAAATTTGAGGTTTTTGTTGTTGTCTAGTCTCTAAGTTGTATCTCTTTTGTGACCCCATAGACTGTAGCCCACCAGGTTCTTCTGTCCATGGGATTTCCCAGGCAAGAATACTGGAGTGAGTTGCCATTCCATTCTCCAGGGGATCTTCCGGACCCAGGGATCAAACCCGAGTCTCCTGCATCACAGGCAGATTATTTATCACTGAGCCACCTGGGAAGCCTCAGTGAAGTTGCTAGATAAACATAAAATATTATTTATCTCTTTTGGCAGAGGTCTCCTCTTAAAGTATCCCATCTGGATGGCAAGTGACACTATTGTCTCCACAGACGGGATATTTACAACTTTCTTTGGTGGGGTATTTATTCTATATTTAATTAAGATCAGCAATAGGAGCTGGAAGCCCATAGCAAGAGCTGAAGCTGGTGCTGATCTTTTCCTCTCGCTTTTCAGTGTCCCTCTCTTTGGGACGCAGTCTTCCCCTTTGGCATCCTTTCCAGGTCCCCCCACTCCACCCCATACTCTGGATGCCTTCACCACTGTTCTCTTTCATTGCAACTTCATCACTAAGGAGACTCATGAATGCCAGTGAAGAGGCCAACACATGAACTAGGAAGGCTCAATCTCTCGGTCACTTTCCTTATTCCAGCCTCTAACAATGTATATTTTACAAGGTCTTCTGCAGATGGTTCCTAAACCAAAAGAAAACCCCATATGAGAAGAGTTGGAGAGAGTAGGGTCAGGAGTCTTGGGTTCAAATCTTACATTAATTACTCACTATAGTGACCTGGACAAACCCTTTTACTTCTCTGAGCTTCCCTTTTGTTCATTGTTAAAACTAAACAGTAGCAGATTTCCTGTGTTATATGTATTATGTAATACAAAGCTCTCATGAGTTATATAAACACATGTGCAGACAATCATAGGTGGGAGCTTTAGTCACGTGCAGGGAATCTTTTTGATAGGTGTCGTGTCTGTAGTGCCTTGAGCAGGTTTGCCCTACTGTGCCAGCAAATGGCACTGAATCCATCCCATTGGTTTGCAATAATGTAAGATAGTCATTTGTTTACTTCTTCCTCTAACCATGCATTTAATTCAACCTACACTTTATACAGTCAGCGGTAGGGATAATAACATAATGTTTTCCACCGGATAATTCCCCTCTCTGCTTTAAAGCTAGTTGCTGACAAAAAGTTTAGTGTCAACATTAAGAAAATTCCATCTCTTGGGGTAGTAACACTAAAGCCCTAAATCAAAGTGGCCCTTGTCATGACCTGTCACTCCTTACATTTCTCTCTTGTTGTAGAAGGAAAAAAATAAGTAAAGCCACAAACAAGAGTAAATAGCTAGTGTGCGGGAATCAGTTTTTAAAAAGCAGACCTTGATATCATTTAAAAATAGTCAGCAGTTCCAAACGAGGCCCCCAGCATCTTATCTTCCTTCAGCTGACCACAGGAGAGGGCCTACAGCAGAACATGCTAGAAAGCCTTCATCATGATAAAGGAAGATGGCTTTCCTTGCTCATTTCATGTGTGTGTACAGGACCCTGGGAGCGAGCAGCTGGAAAGTTTAGTGTTATCAGGGACAACAGGAAATGCCATTCTCCTCACTTGGAATAACTGCATTTGGTCCAATGACCTTAACATTTCATGGCCTGATTTCTTTTGCTGTTCTCTTCCAATTAATTTCAATCATTCTTTCCTTAAAATATAGAGGTAATATATGCTATCAGTAAAAGCTAAAAAATACAGTCAGATGTAGAAATAAAAAATCAAAAGACTCCATCCATTTCCTCACACATTCCCTAATACCTCTTCTCTCTTCTAAGGTAAAAGTTTTGTTTTGTTTTATTTATTTGGTTGTGCCGTGTCTTAGTTGGGGCATGTGGAATATAGTTCCCCAACCAGGGGTTGAATCCTGACCCCCTGCCTTGGGAGAGTGGAGTCTTAGCCACTGGACCACCAGGGAAGCTCCTAAGCTAAAAGTTTTTAATATAAAGTTTTCCAGGCTACTTTATAGGCTTTAAATATAGGCTTAAATATCCATATATATGTATACATATATGTCTGAGTGTTCACTTATACTTTTCTTTGCACGTTGTTTTGTAATTGTTTTACTTAATAATATATCACAGATTGGTTTCCAAGTTAATATATCTATATTTGCATCATTCTTTCTAACTGCTGTATAGTATTACTTGGAATAAATTGAAAGGCATGTTAAAGTCTAAATTGTTATGTCTCAGCAGTCAGCTACTTTATGTAGGAAAGGAATACTTTTTCAACAGGAAAAGGCAGTATTTACTGTAAAGAACAGTATTTACATTGCTTCTTGACAATAATCTGTCACATATTAAGGTTAAGTAGTAGCAAGTAGTGAAGCAAATAGCAAATCAGTCCATCATTTTTACCTCAAGAGATCTGAGAACTCTGATGGGCCATTTAGGGTGAACAGCTATTAGCCATGGTGAATACGGTCATCTGAACATGTGTCAAGGAAAGGGCCATGCCCCAAATCTCCAAATAATACACCTGAATTTCACCAACAGAAATTCATTCCTTTGGTCTAAACATGGCTAACTCTGAACATTCTCTTTAAACATGCATGTTGTCCGAATGAGAGACCACTTGGTTGGATGCTTTCCTCCCCAGGAAGCATGATTCAATCTGAAAATGCTGAGTGTTTGTGGTGGAAGAGAATTCTAAAACTGGGGAAGGGCAGATACAAGAGAAAGAGGATGTGAATAAAGAAAAAAACAAAAATAAAAACAGTAGGATTTCCAAATTAGCTGAAATGTCAGTCCACTTCCTACAGATGGGTCCCAACTGCTTACAAGCAAAAGTTAATTTCACCAAGCAAATAAAAAGAGTCTCTTATGAAGGTGGTGACTTTCCTCTGTGGTCTAGAACAGAAGAGAGATGGAGAAATACAGCGAGCATGCCGTCACTAATCTACTGCAGCATTCTTTTCCACTGAACCGGGACTTGGCCTCAGATTTCTTCTGGACTCAGTGCTCCAGGTAGCTACTACCCAGTGACTCTCGTTGGAGCCCCAAACGAAAGCCAGTTTGTCATACAGTCATGGGAGTCGTTGGCTCCATTAAGACCAACCACGGGCTTGAATTTCACAAGTAGACAGTAACTGTGTGTGCGTGCCTGTGTGCTCAATCGTGTCTGATTCTTTATGACCCCATGGACTGCAGCCCACCAGTCTCCTCTGTCTATGGAGCAATGGCATAAGATTAAAGTTGCTGTTGGGATTCTTTATCAGCCAAGCATCTGCAGAGGACACATCCCAGGACAAACAGAGCTCTGAGCTAACAGACTGGGATCCTTCCCCACCAGAAATGGAAGCTGTGTGTGGGAAAAGACTGCGTCTCCCTAGAGCCCAAGAGAACATCCAATGTATATAGCAGGTACCGAGGCGAATGATCACCCAAATCAAGCATACAATAGAATAAAACACATCTCCAGCAGACACTTGGTCCAAGAGGTCTTGAGAATTAACAAAAAGTTTGCCTTAAAACATCTCATTTGGACACTGCAGCCTCTACATACACACCCTGCCTCAACTCCCTGTGAATTAGATATTGTCAAAGGATCTCTTATCTAAAATGATGATACTGTGTAAAAAATATATATATAAAATATGGCAATCATCAAGGAAGGCAGAAATGGAATCTGACAGGAAGGGCATGTGAGTGTCCAGTTGTTGGGTAATGTAAGATGGATTGGGAGGTGAGAATAAGCCAGCACCTTCCAGATTGCGCAGAGGTGGTGAAGCTGGCTGCCTACTCAGTAGTCAGGCTGCAGCTTTCCTCCCTGTGCTGAAGCCTTAACAAGTAACTGACTTCCTGCGCACTGAAGAACCTGCCATCACATTTAAGAAAGCCTTCTTGGAGGTTCAGGGCAGAAACTGTCCCAGTCAAAAAAAAAAAAAAATTCCGCAAATAAAAAGACTTCACCTGATTTGACCAGCTTTGTTCATCACAGCAGAGGGAGGTAAGGCAGGGCCAGGTAGCCTGTTTAGGATGGGATAAACAATCTCCTTGTCTCTCTCACACATACACACAGCCACCCACAAATGCACCCACACACATACACATGAGAACACACACATGTACTCAGATCCACATATGCTCACACACTCACATATCCACACACATACACATGCATTCACACAGACATCCACTCACATCTATTCACACACTGACACATACACACAGACACCCACATACACTCACACACACATGTACACAAGAAAACACACACACATGCACAGCCACATTTACTCACACACCTGCTCACTCACACATCCACACACTCTCCTTGTACTATTGCCAGCTCACAGAGAAGCAGACTCAGATGTTGCCCCTCCCCATCATATTTTTTTCATTCTCAACAAAAATGGCTCTCTTTTGATAGAAATCACCTTCTTCTAAAGGGACAGTGTCATCAACACCAAGCCCCGGTGACTGTGCGGAAAATAAGCACACACCTGCTGTGCCATCGGCCCCTTTATTGGCAAGATGGTATTAGCCTGTTCCTCTGGAGGAATTCTGGCTCAGAACTTTTATAAGTAGGAGACTCAATTATGCTTCTTAAGGGCTCCCTAAATTTGGAAATAGAGCTAAATAAGGAAATACATTAGTCAATGTCCTTTTCAACCTCCTCCCCTACTTATTTCTCAATCATTTTTCTTTTTGCTTTCTTGGGGTGATTTAACTTAGGAAAACTGCCAACTGTAGCACCATAAACAGGGCACTGTACTGAGATGAGAAAGAGGAAAAAATAAATGCCAAACTTAAGTCTTCTAAGTATGATCAGCATATGGTTAAGGCTTCACCAAACCAAGTCACATTAATGCTGAATCTACTAAAGGGTAATCAGAATCACAGTGAGTTTCCCAAGAAAGAAAACATTTCAATAGAGGAGATCTTTAAGCTTGAACTAAAGTGCAAAGAGTAATGTTGCTAACACTTGGGGATTACAGAGGTATCTCCCAAGAGAGTCTAGGGAGGTAAAAAGAACATGGCCTGAAAGGGTAAACTTGGTGATCCCACGTAGTCATGGCAGAGATAAGCAGTTACTTTATACAGGTCTTTCTGGAAACAAAATTTGATACCTGCTTGAATTTAGAAATACATCAAAAGAAGGTATGACCATCAAGACTGGCCATGGAAGCAGCGAGAAAGGAGAGTTATGGAGACAAGCTTGGGCAACGCCCTTCTAGGGACTTTTCAGGCTGAAGACCACAATCAGTTGTTGCAAGTGGCAAGGAAATAAGTTTAGCTGCCTAATTTATGTGTATTCAAATACATGCACACATATGAGTATTGGAGTTAGGAGAGAGAGGGAGACGTGGAGGGGTGGATGAACGAAGGGAGGGAGGGATGGACAGAAGGAAGAAGGGAAGAAGAGGAAGAGAGAGGGGAATTGAGAGGAGAAAGTAGAAGAGAAGAGAGGGAAGCAGGGGGGAGGAGGAGAAAGGGAGGGTGAGGTGGATACAGGAGATGTGACTCTGTTGACTCTTCAACCAGCCCCTGTTTTTGAGCCTTATTAGCATCTCTCTGTGCTTCATGATTATCAGCGCTTAAATAAAGCTATTGTTCATTCAATATGACCCCTAACCAGTGTTTCCAAGTTTGATCCTTAGGCCAGAAGCATCAGCATCCCCTGGGAATTTGTTAGACATGAAAACTTGGGTCCCACCCAGCCCTACTAAATCAGAAAGTCTGTGGGTGCGGCCAGCAGTTTCTGTTTTAACAAGCTCTCTCAGTGATTCTGATGCATGATAAAGTCTGAGGAAGAAGAAGAAGAAGAAGTGAAGTCATTCCGTCTAGCCCGACTCTTTGCGACTCCATGGATAGTAGCCTGCACCAAGCTTCTCCGTCCATGGGATTTTCAAGGCAAGAGTACTGGAGTGGGTTGCCATTTCCTTCTCCAAAAGTTTGAGAACAACTGCCCAAAACACAAGTCAGCTACTGCATCTTGGGAGCTCCACTGAAGAAATAGCTGGAGGAATCTCTGATTTACATAAACACAGGAACATTCGGGTTTTATACATCAGTTTGAGAGCTTGAGGGGCTTGGATCTGTCTTCACATCTCTGAATATTGCAAAGACAAGTCTTTGAGCCTAGAGGGCTGAAAGGTGATCATGGCCAAGAGGAGAGAATCACTAAGGTAATGATCTATTGTTAATCTTCTGGACACCTGACCTCTCCATATGCTTGAGAGGAGGGAGGTTCTCCTCCATTTCTAGACACTTAGAGAAAAATAGGTTTCTGTGATTTAAGAGAGACCGACACATTAGTACCACACTTCAGAAAGGTCTGGTGCACGCTCCCAAAAGCCCATTCAGCAGTGTGTATAACATCATGGTGACCCTGTGGCCACTTTCAGGTGGAGCTACAAATTTCTGTGATGCTTTTAACAATGGCTAACTAAATTGTTTTCTTGCAATCCAATATCTCACTCTGGTGTGTGTTTCTATACTACTTGTATTGTTTCATGTTCTTTGCTATGTGCACTCAGAGTTGACTTGTAGATAACTGTGGGCAGCACAGCTGGGTATAAAAGAGTTATTTAATGGTGTTATTTCAGGTGTGCACCTTAGCCATGCAGTTTACAAAAGCAAATCCCTGTGAGGTATAAAGCATCAGAGACCAAAAAAAAAAAAGAAAAAAAAACAGTCACTGATATCTCTGCAGAAGACAGAAAGAAGCTGAGTCACTGAGCCTGCAATTCAAGAGAAGGCAAATATATCACAGAACAAAGACTGAACCTCCACCCTGGGTCACAGGACATCAGCTTCAGAAATGTTCACCAACACAGAAAGATTTGTTGCTTACGATAAAAGACATCTGTGAAATGTCTTTCACTGAACAAAGCATCATCTGACCCCTAACTAAACATAGCTTGCTTTATAAAAGGTTGTTTTTTTTTTTTTTATATAATATTGCCAAACACTATTTCTGTAGCTCTTTGAAGAAGAGTTAGTGTTATTGAATCTGTGGCAGACATCATTCTAATCTGTGTCTGGAAAAGTATATCACTTAACACTTACCTGACTAATTTGTTATTTAGAGATAGAGATTAATGCCATTTAGTCAAAAACAAAGCAAAACAGCTACACTGCTGAGTGCCTACCAACTGTAGCATAGTGCTAAGCACTCTTAGGAAAAATAGAAAAGCAGGTACCATTTTGGCTTCCAGAAGAGATAAGGTACGCAGAAGTTCAGTACTGAAACATTTGTGTTTGGAGAAGGTTCATGTGAACTGGAATGTGGCAGGAGAAAGTTCCATGGAAGAGATGAGCTTTGCTTAGTAAGTAAAATTTAACAAGGAGGTTTGGCAGGAAATAAAAGCAAAGGAAAATAACCAAGACAAGAGTTGGCATTTTTAAAGATTAAAATTCAATTTCTCACTTCCATTTGGGATGAAAAAAATGCAAGCAGCAAAATCACCAATAGGAAGGTTGATTATTCACCATCAGAGAAAGATGTACTGACTTGACTGTCCACACTCAACTGAATGTTCTATTTCGGATTGTAAACACAAAGTAGATGAAATGTTTCCATGCCCTTCACACCAGGGCATCATCTATCACATTTCAGCTTTTAACTTCCTAATTATCTTGCTCCCTCATCACCTCTAAGAAGTCACCCAGGGATCAAACGGATGCTATCACTGAGGAATCAAACAGATGCTATCAGGTGCAAGGACTGAGTCTGGGGGAAGAGTTGTGCTGGTTGTGGGGGTTGGAGGGAATGAACAGGGATGTCAGTTCACTGCTGGCTAAGTATAGGGCCCAGATTCAATCTTCTGCCTTTCCCCCTGGTCCCAAAGTATACTGGAATAGTACTTCCTGGTTGTGCTAAGAGCTTTCATCTTTGCAATGTCAGCTGGTTATAGGGACCTAAGGCGGATGACAGGTGCCAGCAGCATGACAGGAGGTCAGATTTATCAAGGAAAAAAATCTCAAACACAACCCCTTCTGTCTCTCTCTCTCTGAAAGGCATTGAGAAGAGGGGCCCTTTGGCACTTAGTGATATTAGAAAAAAGGACTTCTCCTCCCAGAGGAAGACCTTTGCCTATGCCAGCATTCAGCTGAAGACTTTTGGCTTCCATTTCTCAGTCCATGATCTCTAATTTGATATTCTCTGATTTAGACACACTCTGATCTGATATTCTTTTTTTCCCCCTCCTGAAAGCTAATTACATTTGCGGTATGATGATTTCCGGAGCATCTTTGAGGAATTGTGAGTCTGCTTTTGTGGCACTGTCTATAGTGTATGATTTGTGGGCCTGACTCACTCTCCCCCACTAGAACATCAGCTCCCCTGGATTAATCACCTTGGCATTCTCCAGCTAGCCAGTACAGAAATGTACCCAGCAAAAGCGCTCAGTGAATACACAGCAGGGAGACTTCAGGTTCTTTCCATTTCTGCACTGCAGAAGACAGAGTCTTGTTAAATCTTTATTAATTGATTCTTCCCACTTCCACCCTCTGTACCTTTTCTTAGACCTCCACCCCCCCACCATGCGGCTGTTCGTAAGTGTCTCAGCAACCAAGTATATTTCCACACCTGAACCCCTGCAATGCCTTGATCCTGGACAACCCTGTTATAATCATTTAACAGTTACATATCATTAGAGAGGATGCTAATGGGGTAATGAGCAAGGGAGCAGTTTGCTTAGACTGGGAGCAGGGTACCATTATGTTATTCACATCTTGTAGCTAAACTACATGACATCCCTTTTGGGAAAGTGATGGTGTCCACTCCAGTTTCCAGGAAAGAAGATTCCATGACCTCAGGCAGCCCTTTTCTATGTTAAAAATGCTTTCTGTTCCCTACGAACTGTGGGATGGTGTTCTCTTGCACCTATTAGCCACAAAGACCAAGTGAAGGCTGATGTCTAGACCAGGGCTTCTCAAAGTCTGGCCCCTATACCAGCAGCATCTGTATCACCTGGGTAGGGAGAAATGCAAATTCTCAGGCCCTTTCTCAGACCTACTGAATCAGAAACTCTGGGGGTGGGGCCCAGCCACTGGTGCTTTCAACATGCCCTCCAGGTGACTGTGATGCTCAGTACAGTTTGAGAATGACTGGTGTACAGACTGGGAGTAGGGAGGTTCAAGTGTACATATTGCTCATCAATGTAGAATTACCTTTTGTTTGAACCAAGTTTCCTCTGTTTACTGCTGCTTGTCAGGAAGAAATATTCACTTTCACAGTTTTGTGTGAACTGTCAGTTGGAGAGGATGGGATACATTTTCATAGGCCACTAGGCTTGTGGAAGCTCAGGCTATTTGACTCCCAAGAAGTCAAATATGTCATACCACAAACTAATTAATGAATTTGTCAAGAGCTGTTCCCCTTTGTGAGGATTTTAGCCAAGACTTCAGTGACAGCCCTCCACTTTTATGGATTTTAACTGAGTAATTAATAGGGTAACAGTTACAAGTGCAAGTTAAGTGCATATTATTTCCACTGGATTGGGTCATAAATAAGTCATATAGCTTTAAAAGTGAATGAAAAGAGACGGTTGAAAAGAAGGACCTATTGGGAGCTGAAGGAGGGAGGCCAGACTTAATTTTAAGCCGTACCTTCTCATTTTCGTGAGGCAAGCCATCCATAGAGGACCAGCTGAGACTGTGGTGGATTCTGTTTCACTTTGTGCTTCAGCATGAAAGTATCGCCACGAAGACAGTCTACCAAATGGAGACATTCCAGAGCCTCTCTTTCCACAGAAATCAAAAGTGAAAACAGTTCAATACGCTGGAGATAAGGGGGAGGGACAGGACAGCAAAGCATCGGGAATATTTTGCAACACAGTTACACAGGCTATTGGATGTTTGATCTTTTTTATTTTTCCCTCAGTACCTGGGCCAACTCCCTCCCCAGCCACAAATTCCAGGGCTTCTCTCTAGCAGTGGAGAGACCTCTCAATTCGACTCCTTTTCTGAATCAATGCCAGGCCTCAGGGCTGCATCACATCGCTGGTGGGCCCCGAGTGCTTTTATTTTCACAAGCCCTTTCCTCAGCAACAGCAAATTTATAATTATACTCGAGGACTCGATTGGTATAAAGACAAATATAACCCAGGCTGGGTTTAATTATTATATATTTATTATTATAGTCACTCGAAATTTAAACACTTTATTGGATCCTTAAAAGTATTGCATGCCTGTCAGTAGCTTCCTAGGGCTGCTGTAACAAAGTTCTGTAAACTAGGTGACTTAAGCATCAGAAATTTACTATCCTGATAGTACCGATGGTCCTACATGCAAGGCAGCAAAGGACACACAGACGAAAAGAACAGAATTTTGGACACAATAGGAGAAAGAGAGGGTGGGAGGATTTGAGAGAATAGCATTGACACATACACTACCAAATATAAAACAGAGAGCCAGTGGGAGTCTGATGTATGACCACCTTGGGGAGGGGGTAGGGAGGAGGGAGGGGGGTTCAAGAGGGAGGGGACACATGTATACCTGTGGCCAATTCACATTGATGTATGGAAAAAACTATCACAATATTGTAAAGCAATAATCCTCCAATTAAAAAAAAAATCAAAGGAAAAAAAGTCTACTATCTCAGAGATCTGGAAGCTAGAAGTCCAAGCTCAAGTTGTCAGCAGGGCTGTGCTCCCTTTGGAGGCAGTAGGGAAGGAAGTGGTCCAGGGCTCTCTCCGAGGTTATCATGCTGCCTAGGCTTGTGACAAGAGAATTTCAATCCTCAGCCTGTGTCCTCCCCATGTGCGTATCTGTTTTCAAACTCCCCCTTTTTATAAGGACACTAATCATGTCAGGTTAAGGGACCGCCGTACTCCAATATGACCTCATTTTAACCAATCACTATGAATGTGACCGTATTTTCAAACAACGTCACATTCTCAGGCACTAGAGATCAAGGATTCTGATGGGACATAATTCAACCCATTGCAGGGTCTATGCCCTGTGTCTTCTGGAGAAATTGTCCATGCAAAGATTTCTCTGGGATGCTAAAGGGACGATGCAGTTCTGGGGTTTCCAAAGTATCAGAAATAAGAACCCAGAGGTGAAAGAGGGAGATGTTTTACATTTTGTTTTAACCTCTTTTATTAAAAAATAAGTAAATAGACAGGTTTTTTGTATAACTGACATACAACAAACTGCATAGATTTAAAGGGCTTTACACATACATATGTCAAAGCTGATCAAATAGTTTGGTTCTATTTTTAAAAGAAATACTTCAAGATTAAAAAACACTTCAGGAGGACTGTTCTGGTGGTCCAAGTGGTTAAGAATCTGCATGACAATGCAGGGGACACAGGTTTGATCCCTGGTCTGGGAGGATGCCCCTGTCACGAGGCAACTAAGCTGGTGTGCCACAACTACTGGGCGCTAGAGCCCAGGCTCCACAACAAGAGAAGCTGCTGCCATGAGAAGCCCACACACCACGACTAGAGAAAGCCCTCAGGCCACAGTGAATAACCCGCACGGCCGAAACTAACTAAATAAAAATGTTTTCAAAAATAAAACTTTTAAAACAGAATACTTCAAGGGAGATTTTCTGTGGATCAGCTCAGTCTAGAGGGAAGTTAACTTCTCCCAAGGCCGCATCTCCAGTAAGTCCAGGTGAGCCCTAACCTGCCTCAGTTCCAGGTCAGGAGCCAACCTTCCTTCACTCTGAGGTTTCCATCCTGAACACTTGCTGCTTGCTTCTTGGAGCTGTGCCTTCCAAAGAATTGAGAATCGACACAATTTCTTTCTTTCCTTTTTTAAAATCTGATCTTCACAGAGGCAATGTACTTCTCATGCTTGTTTCCCAATGTTAACCCTTTTCTTTCTCCTGCAAAACACCTTCAATTTGCCCCTGGGTCTTAATGAATGTTCCAGCTGAAGAGAGAGCTGTGTCTTTTGCCCCCAGATACTACCTCTTTTCCCCGCTCCTCTATTAAGAGAGAAAAAGGCTGAGGGAGACTGGGAAGGATACTCGAGACGATCACTCCCTTTGTGCCTTTCATTTTTAAAGTTACTATCAGCCCATGGCAGCAAAGGCCTCCAAATTCTTTCTCAGTCACTGGTTCAACCGTTTCATTCCCAAAGGATTCTAGAAACCCAAACAAAGTGCTGGCTGTCCTTCTTGAACCATCCCCCTCCCAATCAAAAATCATCTCACACAAAAACAGCCAAATAAAGCAGCACAGCCTGTTGCCCACAAAGTGAGAACTGAACAGTCCATGGGTTTGGCCTGTCCCGCTGAAGCTGCAAAAGCTCCAGCTCATTTGTAGACACACAATTGGGTCTGCCAGCACCATTCACAGACCTGGATGTGAACTGGAGCCTAAGCTCTGGTTAAAGGCACCCAGGACAATGCCAGTTGGGCTGTGTCAAAAACCAGGCTGTCCCTGAGAGAAGGGTCTCCTAGAGTAGTAAATAATGGTAACGGCTTTGAGGGCATGTGTGCCAAACATGAGCATTCCATGTTCCCATGGAGGAGCACTGGATACTACCTTAGGAAGGCTTTTTCTCTCTGCACAAATTATAGTAAAATAATGGCAACGGTGACTCTTGAGTCATAAATCTCTCAGGTCTCAGTTAATTAAAAAAAAAAGGGATATAGTTATATACATACACAAGACTCAATGACTTGTGAAAGAAGCTAGTTCTCCTTTCTCCTCAAAAGAGATCCTCAAGTTGGTTGACCTACCAGACTCAGCCCAGAGCTTGAGCAAAGAAGCTGTGGTCCCTTTTGAGGCTGTTCACGCAGATCATCTCTATTTCCTGAGTGGTGTTCAGTACCTATAAAATATAAGCTCCAAATGTCCTGCTTGGGCAGCAGAAATGGTGTGCTTTAGAAGGAACGCACAAGAGACTTCCCTGGGAGTTCAGTGGTGAAGACTATACTTCCATTGCAGAGGGTAGAGGTTTGACCCCTGGTCGGTGAACTAAGGTCTAAGATCCTGCATGCCATGCAGTAGGCCAAAATTTTTAAAAAACAGATGAAATGGATGACCTCAGCTCTGGGTCAGTATAGGATGAACTGCTGGAAATGTCCCAAGGTCCTCTCCAAATGCTTCAGCTAACTAAACCTACACAACACTGACCATGAGCAAATCATGTGCGACAAGAAGAGATGATAGTTCAGTGGACAAACAAACTCAAATTCCACTTCTAGCCAGAAACTTCACTCTACACAGGACAGACTTCCCAGGACAGTGTCCTCAGGAACAGTGGCTTCTGTGTCCTATGACCGTGAGCTGTCCTTTACCTTGGAGGAGCTGCCTGTGCATCTGGGTTTCTCCCTCCCAGAAAAGGAATAAGACAGTTTCCTCTGTCTCATAACAATGGCTTTCATGAGGCCACCAGCTTCAGGCTTTCCTTCTACAGGCTATAATAACCAGGATTAGGGCAAAGTGAAATGGGAAAATACCTCGTTGGGGTGAGAGTTTCCAAGGAATGGAATGAGGCAGAGGATAAGATCAGACTGATGGAAAATTCTCTGCAGAGACCTTGGGGCCAAGCTTCACTGACTTAACGGGTTCCAAGGACCTGGCTGTGGGGCTCCAGCCCTCTCCCTCCATTCTCATCCTTATAGTCTCAGGGCCTGTCTTACCCTTCTCACCTCTTCTTCATTTATGTGGAAGGGCTTGGCAACCTTACTTTCTTTGTCTGCTTTTCCTGACTTCCTAAATGGCTATGGTTGACACTCTCCTCCCAACATGCCTCATGCTAACTGTGCAAATCTCCTTGGGAACCAACATGTCATCCCTTGCCAAGTTTCATCAGAATTTGACCTTTCCTCCCAACTGAACAAAAGCTTCTCTCACAACATTTATGTAACTCCTGCAATCTGACCTCCTCCAGGAAGCCACTCTAGATTGATTAGGGAGAAATGCAAGTGATTCCCATGGTCCCAACTGGGGGAAAAAAAAAATTATATGTATATATATATATATATATATTTCTCCAGCCACCACCAAGTTCCCAGATTTTCCCTTCTCTGTCACAGCCAGTGAATGCTGTTATTCTTTTTTAAAAGTGAAAGTAAATTTAATGTTTTATCCATCATAAAAATGTCAGATGCTCACACTTAAACAGATACATAGATGCAGAAACTTGTCTGAAGAATGTTAAAAAAAAAACAAACCCACACAAACCCACTATACAGAAATAACTTTTTACATGATACATTTCTTTCCATAAGTGCATTTACTCTTGATGGATATTGCCTCTAGGACATAGACAAAAATGAAGCTAATTAACATAGCAAAGGGTAAGTAGCTACTCATTAATTGGTCCTATTTACATGCCAACCATGAAAAGATCATTTTTATGCTTAAGCAGAAACTTTAAGCTTGACTAGGATTGTCATTAAGGAAACAGTGAGTGGAAATTTCCCCGGTGGTCCAGTGGCTAAGACTCTGCACTTTCAGTGCAGGAGGTCTGGGTTCAATCCCTGGTCAGGGAACTAGATCCCACATGCACAACTATAGATTCCACGTACTGCAACTAGAAGGTCTTGCATCTTCCACAACTAAGACCTGGCACAGACAAATAAATAAATAAATGTTAAAAAAAAAAAAAGGAAACAGTGAATGGAAGTAAGATACCTACTGTGAACTGAAACAGGAATGAAGTTCAGTCCTGCTATTCCTTTGCTAGAGACACTGATGAGTCTATTAAGGGGGGGAAACACTGGTTTGAGTAAAGAGTGACTGAGGTTGACAGATGAAATGCAAACAGGCCTGGTGAGCAAATCTTTCAGTTTTTCTTCCCAATATCAGAAAGCATGAGTCTAAGTCCAAATCTAGTGTGAGGATCTGCCAGGCACAACTGATGCTTTGCCTTGAATATGTGAGGCCACCATCTCTATGTCATACGCATATGTGATCAGGATAATAAAAGAATCACAGGGTCTGTCTCTCTCCTGCCCTCTGGGCCTTGTTGTTCCAATCAGAGTAATTGATTGGGGATGAAGGAGCCTAAAAGGTGTTGAGACTAACTGGTCATGCTGGAGAAACCAGACTCATGGAATTGGAAACAGTAGATTTGGAAGAAAAGAGACAAGTGAGAGAAGGTTAAGAATCAGAAGACACTGGACTTGAGAAAAAGCCTGAAGATCTTTTTCTCTTTTGAGGAGGGGAAGTGGCTAGGGCAGCTGTCATATTGTGATGGATAGTATTTTGGGAAGATAAAGAGATATTTCCAACACTTTGGCCAGCTGATGCGAAGGGCCAACTCATTGGAAAAGACCCTCATGCTGGGAAAGACTGAAGACAGAAGGAGAAGGGGGCGACAGAGGATGAGATTGTTGGATGGCATCACCGACTCAATGGACATGAGTTTGAGCAAGATCCAGGAGATAGTGAAGGACAGGGAAGCCTGGCATGCTGCAGTTCATGGGGTTGCAGAGTTGGGCATGACTTAGGGACTGAACAACAAAAACAAAGAGCTACTTCAGAAAATCTGCTATAAACTATAGACGGAATCTTTCCCTTAAGATTTTCTGAAGAAATGTAAAAAAGATACAAATTGCTTTAAAACTCCTTTTCGGAAGTCAATGCGTGCTTCTTTGGAAGCGATGCTATGCTGACACCAGGGACACTAGGCAGCTTAGTTTTATATGGGTCACATATAAACACTTGTGTTGTTTGCTTTGAGCTCTCAGTTTGTAGTGGGCAAGGATCCATATCCGTGGAGCTGATCTGAGCTATACATCCCAGGAGGCATCTTGCCACCACTTGAAAAGCTGTGAAGGAAGAAGCTGAATTTGAGTCCTGGTCTACCTTCCTTCTAGCCATGTGGCTCAGGACACACCACTCCCTGAGTTCAGTATCCTCGCAAGTACTCCATGGGCAATGATGGTGACGTCTGCCTGCACCATGGGCTTCTGTGAAGATCAAACGAGAAAAGTATATACAAGTGTGTTCTGTGGACTGTAAAGAGCTACCCAAGTGATCATGTGGTATGGCCTCCTGGACAACCCAATATTCAGTCACTTACTCTAACTCACAAGAACAATGGTGGCTGGGTCCCTGGTGGTACAGTGGATAAGAATCCACCTATCAATGCAGGGGACAAGGGTTTGATCCCTGGCCCAGGAAGATTCCACATGCTGTGGAGCAACTAAGTCCATCTGCCACAACTACTGAGCCTGCACCTAGAGCCTGTGCTCTCCAGCAAGAGCAGCCACAGCCATGAGGAGCTGGTGCAGCGCAAAGAACAATAGCCCCTGCCTGCCACGTCTAGAGGAAGCCCATGCACGGCAGTGAGGACTCGGGGGACCCATAAATGAAAGAAATAGTAAACAAACAAACAAAATTATAGAAAAGAAAAACCATGGCAACTGGAGTGATTCCAGAACTGACTCTGCCCTCGGCTATTAGCGAGTGCTCTCTGCCCCTTCCTGGTATCTCCTCTGACTTGGGAGCCAGGGAGGAATAAACTCAGTCCTAGGAAATCTACTGGGAACTTCACAACTTCCTTACCTCATCTCACCCAGGGCCTCCACCACTGATTAAATGGAAATGCTGGAGGGCGTCATGGGCCCAGGCCAGCATTCTGTTGAGTCCAGTCTATGCCTGGCCACCGCGCCCTGTGCTGATGGTGACTTCACCGGCTGGCTCCCATCTCAATGGACAGCTCTCTCTGAAAGGCCATTCTGTGACTTGTCCTGGGAGTACTTCATTCATGCTGGCTGAAGTTCTCCCCCTTTCTGCTCAAAGTTAACCCTACTCAGCACAAAGCAGCCACAAGCAATGAATGAGACAGCGATGAGGGAGGACCTTGCACAATCTAAGTATATTTCCAGGGGGAGTTTTCTCTGCTTTCCAGGATTCCAAGAGAATGTCATCCAACCGCAGAGGCAAGGGCTTGGCGGGCGCTGAGGGCCCGCCCCCCGTGGAGGTCTCCCCCATATGTTCCCATCCCTCCCAGGAGCTGCACCTCCCTATGGAAGAGGAGCCAGACACATGGTCTACCTGCCGTCTCAGAATCTGATCCTGGCTTTTTGTTTTTAGTAGCTGAGACCAAAGACCTGGCCCATTCCCTCCTCGGTTTGAGGCAAGAGGCCTTGCAATGGATTTTCCTGAGAGGCAGCCCAGAGGCTGGTGCGACAAGGAGCTGGCCTGCTTTCCCTGGACTCAGCCCTGCCGGTTCTGCCCTCGCCCTGAGCCAGGCCAGCAGGAATCACGGCCCAGAGCGGCACCAAGACCTTGAATTAAGACACAGGCAACTCATTCCACTTTCCTGGCCGCCTCAACGCATCTGTCTTGTCGGCCTGCGTCTAAAACCCTTGAACGATTCCAGCTGCTGAGTCGGGCCTGTGGACACGGTGACATTTGGTTTCTGTTAGAACACAACAGATCAGTGTCTTCACCTGCTTCATTTTTTCCTTCCTGCACAAGGAAGGGGACACAGGCAGCCAAAACCTGATGCTGCTGATCTGGAGATTTCCCATTTTGTTTCGGTGACTTCATGCCTTGGCCCAGCCTCTGCTGGATCTTCCAAAACCACTTGATTTCCTGTGTATTTCCAGCACTTGGCCAAAAAGAATGTACAGTATGAAAAAAATGTCTGTTGCCCTCAATTGCAGAGACCCTCTGGAAAAAAAAAATATCTGGAGGGTTTTTAAATAAAAGAAAATAATTACAACCTGCTGAGTGCCTTACAGAATCTATGAAACTTGACCTTTTCCAAAATATCATAGTATTTCCTGTGGCTTCTGTAGGCTAAGCCTTCATGGATTTATAAGTATGTGTCCAACACAGTCTCTGGGCTCCATTTTTCGAAATTAAAAAGTCAGATGTGAAAAGCACAAACACATCCTTTTGGAGGACAACATCACCAAAGGTGTTAAGCTAAAACCCAGCTGGAAAAATAGAGGCTGCCAGCTCTCAGGGTGGTGGGCCTCATGCATTCATTTTATAATTTTTTTAATGAATGGAGGCTTGATTTTCCGGCTTGCCGCTCAGTTGTAACTTTGCAGATGCTGAACATGGTAGGTATGTCTCACAGATGTGTATGTCACAGCTTACAACTATCAGGTGGGTTGAGAGTGGTTTATGAGCCTTGAGCTTCATAAATTCTAGTCTTTAGAACTCTCTGTATAAACATGGTGGAAAGTTGGAAAGGGAGTAAGAGAAAACATTCTGCCCTTAAACTACCTGTGATCAATGATCCAGACTCCTGCAAGTCTTTCCCAAGAGTAAACTGAAACCTTTTGAACGAGAAACTCAAGGAGACAGAAGCTTCCACTGACTTTCCGGAAGAGGTAAAGATTCCAGGCTTCGGTTCATTGTGTGTGACTATTGCCCACTAAGTTTACGTGTGGACAGACAAGATGAAACACACGCTGGTACAATTAATGGACACTTAAATCTGCACACACCATCTCAAATCCATAGTCATAAAAATCTCTCTCCCTTGGTGGTTTTGTGAAAATAATTCAGATTATTATTTTAACTTCACATTGTTGGCTGCCCACTTTAGTGAAACCTGTGGAATTAGGGTCTTTGTTTCCAGTGAGGAGGAGTTGAATTCCCTATCAAATGACTCTTAATAAACTAGTAAGCACAAATTCACTCATCAACTCTAGTTAGTGTCAGCCTCAGGCTGAACTGTGAACTGGTGACTATTTGTTTTCACAGCCCCCCGTCACCCCCTTGTGTTCCCCTTGTTTCCCTACTAGGGACCCTGTCTAAAAGCTTGGCAGCATCTCAGAGTGGGAGAAGGCCCTCGCTCAGCTTAAAACTTACTTAGGAGTTTTCTTCTCTAAGAAACCAACAAAGAAATTTCCATTGAGGTGAGAACAGCTGAGTAGGGCCCACCTTCCAGAGGGCAACCATGTTTTAACCACCATGGGAGAGTCCAAAAAAAGTCAGATTCCTGGGGACCAATGTAAGCTGTTGAGAGAGAGATTGTAAATTAGGAGATGGGAATGTTCAAAACTCCTCATCCACCAGCTTCAGGGAAGTGGTAGAACATTCTCAAGAGAAAGAAGTGTAAGGAGAAATCTGCTTTCCCTGTGGTATGGAGTTTGAATGAGGAAAGTGGAGGAAACTTAAAGGAACAGGCTGGAAATAACCCACACCTTTTTATTCAACCTTGGCCTGTTAAACAGAGAAATAGTAATACTAACAACTATTTTACAGAGAGAGAAAAAGGCTAACACACACCAATCACCCTCCAGAGACATTTTATAAATTTCCTACAGTTCAGGCTGCCTCTTTCGACTCAGGACTTCAGAGTAGATGAGACTTGTTACCCTTTGCCCCAGCAATCCCTCTCCTGGACATATATCTGAGAAAACTCTAATTTGAAGAGGTACATGCACCCTAATATTCATAGCAGCCCTTTTCACAATAGCCAAGACATGGAAGCACCTAGATCTCCATCAACAGATGAATGGATAAAAAGATGTGCTATATATACACAGTGGAATACTACTCAGTCATAAAAAAGAATGAAGTAATGCCATTTGCCGAAGTATTGATGCTTTTGAACTGTGGTGTTGGAGAAGACTGTTGAGAGTCCTTTGGACTGCAAGTAGATCCAACCAGTCCATCCAAAAGGAAATCAGTCCTGAATATTCATTGGAAGGACTGATGCTGAAGCTGAAACTGCAATACTTTGGCCACCTGATGCGAAGAACTGACTCATTTGAAAAGACCCTGATGCTGGGAAAGACTGAAGGTGGGAGGATGACAGAGGATGAGATGGTTGGATGGCATCACTGACTCAATGGACATGAATTTGAGTAAGCTCTGGGAGTTGGTGATGGACAGGGAGGCCTGATGTGCTGCAGTCCATGGGGTTGCAAAGAGTCAGACATGACTGAGAGACTGAAATGAACTGAATGGAATGCCATTTGTAGCAACATGAATGTATCTGGAGATGATCATACTAAGTAAGGTAAGTCAGACAGAGAAAGAGAAATACCATATGATATCACATATGTGTGGAATCTAAAAATGCTACAAATGAACTTATTCACAAGACAGAAATAGACTCACAGACAAGAAAACAAATTTATGGTTATCAAAGGGGATAGAAGGGTGCAGGGGAGGTAAATGATGAGTTTGGGATTAACAAACTCCTGCTATAGTAATATTAACTACTATATATAAAATAGATAAACAACAAGGACCTAGTGCATAGCACAGGGAACTATATTCAATATCTTGTAATAACCTACAATGGAAAAGAATCTGAAAAAAAATGTGTATAACTGAATCACTTTGCTATATACTTGAGACTAACACAACATCATAAATCAACTATATCTCAACTGAAAAATGGTTGATGAGGTATCACCTCACATGGGTCAGAATGGCCATCATCAAAAAATCTGCAGACGATACATGCTGGAGAGGATGAGGAGAAAAGGGAACCCTCTTGCACAGTTGCTGGGAATGTACACTGATACAGCCGCTATGGACAACAGTATGGAGATTCCTTGAAAAACGAGTAATAGAACTACCATATAACCCAACAGTCCTATTACTGGGCATACACCCTGAGAAAACCATAACTGAAAGAGACACATGCATCTCCAAATGTTCATTACAGCACATTACAGCGCAATAGCTAGGACACGGAAGCAACCCATTAACAGATGAATGGACACAGAAACTGTGGTACATATGTACAATGGAATATTACTCAGCTATAAAAAAGAACGCATTTGAGTCAGTCCTAATGAGGTGGGTGACCCTAGAGCCTATTATACAGAGTGAAGTCAGGAAGAGAAAGATACATACTGTATGTTTACACATGCATATGGAATCGAGAGAGATGGTACTGATGAACCTATTTGCAGGGCAGCAATGGAGACAGAGACATAGAGAACAGACTTGTGGACACAGTAGGGGGAGGAGAGTGCGGAACAAATTGAGAGAATAGCATGGAAACATATCCACTACCATATGTAAAATGGGTGGGGATATACTGTGTGACACAGGGAGCTCAACCCAGTGCTCTGTGACAACCTAGAGGGGCCGGATGGGGAGGGAGGTGGGAAGAGAGTTTGGGAGGGAGGGGACACAAATATACCTATGCCTGTTTCATGCTGATGTATGGCAGAAACATATGATATTGTAAAGTAATTATCCTCCAATACAACAAAATTAATGGTTAAAAAAATATATGTGAGGCTTTACCATAGGGCCATGAGAAGGAGTGCTGTGCACAGAGAAGCATTCTCAGATGCACAATGTGTGATGGCTGGAGGGCACAGGCAAGGCACAGAACAGACTATGTAAACAGACCACGGGAAGTTCTCGGATGAGTTGTCCTGGGTTCCCAGGTAAGACATAAATCAAGTATTGGTAAGTAGACAGAATCTTTCCTGTTTTTGTGCCTTTTCTTTAGGGGTCTAATTCTTAGTAAAGCAACTCAGGAAGAAAAAACTAATGCTTCTTTGTTTCTAGGACTTGGCCCTTTGTTTTATAATTAATATAGATTCCCACCCAATGCATAAATGTTTAAAGCATCATTTATATTGCATCACTCACTTGTTAAAGTTTAAAATGTTGCAAATAGCCAAGAGTCTGTGCTTCAGTTACAAGCAAGCTTGCTCGCCCCATGATCTTAATCGCAAACAAGGGACATAAAATTGACCACTAGGTGAATTTTGCATTTGCTGTACATCCTTCGCCATTATAAAAAAGATGATTCAGTTTTGACTCAAAGCCTAGATTAAATTATTTTAAGTTATATACATATCTGGATTGAAATGTGTGTGTGTATATGTGTGTGTGATTGCACATGGACATGTTTACATGATACATTATATACAGAAATGGGTGAAAAAAATAGTCCCAATTCAAAATAGATCTAAGGAGATATAAACCAAGACCTTCAGACATTAGGGATTTTTTAAAATTAAAATATAGTTCATTTATAATATTGTGCTGGTTTCAGGTATACAGCATAGTCATTTAATTATTTTTTCTGATAATATTTCATTATAGGTTTATATAAGATATTGGATATAAATACTTGTGATATACAGTAAATCCTTGTTGCTTATCTATTTTATGTATAGCAGTTTGTATCTGTTAATCCCATACTCCTCTAACTTGTTCCTTACCCCTCCCTCTTACCTTTGGTAACCACAGATTTGCTTTTTATAGACATAGGGGTTATTTTATTAACAAAGGAATGGGGTCCAAATATTGAAAAAGCAATCTGCTTTCAAAAAGTCATATGCACGCAGGATACAGCATGCTTGGGGTTGGTGCATGGGGATGACCCACTGAGATGTTATGGGGAGGGAGGTGGGAGGGGGGTTCATGTTTGGGAACACATGTAAGAATTAAAGATTTTAAAATTTAAAAAAAATAAAAAATTAAAAAAAAAAGTCATATGCAAATAGAATAAGAATATTCCTCTTCTCATGTCATTCTTAGATAGGCTAAGGTTTCACATCTTTTGGTTGGATGGATTGTGCAGTAGCTGAAATCAAGGCAGGCTCTTTGTCAATCTTCATTCCCATCACTGGGCTCCCGACCTGTCCCATGTGACCAAGTATCTCCTGATTCAGTAATCAAGTCTTTGCCATATTCTATCAAGACCATCCTCATGGAAAAGAAATGCAAAAAAGCAAAATGGCTGTCTGGGAAGGCCTTACAAATAGCTGTGAAAAGAAGGGAAGCAAAAAGCAAAGGAGAAAAGGAAAGATATAAGCATCTGAATGCAGAGCTCCAAAGAATAGCAAGGAGAGATAAAGCCTTCCTCAGAGATCAATGCAAAGAAATAGAGGAAAATAACAGAATGGGAAAGACTAGAGATCTCTTCAAGAAAATTAGAGATACCAAGGAAATATTTCATGCAAAGATGGGCTCGATAAAGGACAGAAATGGTATGGACCTAACAGAAGCAGAAGATATTAAGAAGAGGTGGCAAGAATACACAGAAGAACTGTACACAAAAGATCTTCATGACCCAGATAATGATGATTGTGTGATCACTCACCTAGAGCCAGACATCCTGGAATGTGAAGTCAAGTGGGCCTTAGAAAGCAACACTACAAACAAAGCTAGTGGAGGTGACGGAATTCCAGTCGAGCTATTTCAAATCCTGAAAGATGATGCTGTGAAAGTGCTGCACTCAATATGCCAGCAAATTTGGAAAACTCAGCAGTGGCCACAGGACTGGAAAAGGTCAGTTTTCATTCCAATCTCAAAGAAAGGCAATGCCAAAGAATGCTCAAACTACCGCACAATTGCACTCATCTCACATGCTCGTAAAATAATGCTCAAAATTCTCCAAGCCAGGCTTCAGCAGTACGTGAATCGTGAACTTCCAGATGTTCAAGCTGGTTTCAGAAAAGGCAGAGGAGCCAGATTTGAAATTGCCAACATCTTCTGGATCATGAAAAAAGCAAGAGAGTTCCAGAGAAACATCTATTTCTGCTTTATTGACTATGCCAAAGCCTTTGTGTGGATCACAATAAACTGTGGAAAATTCTGAAGGAGATGGGAATACCAGACCACCTGACCTGCCTCCTGAGAAACCTGTATGCAGGTCAGGAAGCAATAGTTAGGACTGGACATGGAACAACAGACTGGTTCCAAATAGGAAAACGAGTATATCAAGGCTATATATTGTCACCTTGCTTATTTAACTTATATGCAGAGTACATCATGAGAAATGCTGGGTGAGAAGAAGCACAAGCTGGAATCAAGATTGCCAGGAGAAATATCAATAACCTCAGATATGCAGATGACACCACCCTTATGGCAGAAAGTGAAGAGGAACTAAAAAGCCTCTTGATGAAAGTGAAACAGGAGAGTGAAAAAGTTGGCTTAAAGCTCAGCATTCAGAAAACTAAGATCATGGCATCCGGTCCCATCACTTCATGGAAAATAGATGAGGAAACAGTGGAAACAGTGGCTGACTTTATCTTTTGGGGGCTCCAAAATCACTGCAGATGGTGATTGCAGCCATGAAATTGAAAGATGCTTACTCCTTGGAAGGAAAGTTATGACCAACCTAGATGGCATATTCAAAAGCAGAGACACTACTTTGCCAACAAAGGTCTGTCTAGTTAAGGCTATGGTTTTTCCAGTGGTCCTGTATGGATGTGAGAATTGGACTGTGAAGAAAGCTGAGTGCTAAAGAACTGATGCTTTTGAACTGTGGTGTTGGAGAAGACTCTTGAGAGTCTCTTGCACTGCAAGGAGAGCCAACCAGTCCATTCTAAAGGAGATCAGTCCTGGGTGTTCATTGGAAAGACTGATGCTAAAGCTGAAACTCTAGTATTTGGTCATCTCATGCGAAGAGTTGACTCACTGGAAAAGACTCTGATGCTGGGAGGGATTGGGGGCAGGTGAGAAGGATGACGACAGAGGATGAGATGGCTGGATGGCATCATCGACTTGATGGATGTGAGTTTGAGTGAACTCGGAGTTGGTGATGGACAGGGAGGCCTGGCGTGCTGCAGTTCATGGGGTCACAAAGAGTTGGACATGACTGAGTGACTGAACTGAACGGATCCTGATTTTCTTTCCAGGCCTCCCAGCATCACAGCCTAGTTCTTTTCCTTGCCTCATAATCTTCTTGAATCCCAATCTTACCATCAACTTTTTAGATTTTCTGACTGTCAGCGGGTTTTAACACAGGAAACCTGGCATTGATTGTGGGAAATTGGGTCTATTTTCTTAACAATTCTTCATTATGGGGAAAGATAAGTCTGTACAAGAAAAGTGTGAATTCTGAAATCTTTTAAAGAGAAGTTCTGTTGTTTTCCAGCAAGAAAACAGAGGAGCTCTGTTCAACTGCTAAAAAGAATTTCCTGGGATACTTTAGTTAAGGTATAACTGATTTGTCAATATTCTAAATAACAGCTGATCTTATACTTCAGTAAATCTAGGAATCATCACTCAAGGAGTTTGTTAAAATGCACATTCCTAGATCTCCCGTCCCTTTCCCCCAGGATCCTTATTCAAAAGTTTTGGGTGTAATTCAGGACTTTTGGACTTTCCCTCCCCATGATTCTTTCTTGGATGGAATTTTGAGAAACATTGCTTTATGTATTCAGTGAACAACATCTATGTATTAATCACAAGTTTTATTTTAGTACACACTATTATTGTTAGGAAAATATTTGCTGTCTTTAAAAAGTTTAGTGGGCTTCCCTGGTGGCTCAGTGGTAAAGAATTTGCCTGCCAATGCGGGAGATGCAGGTTCAATTCCTGAGTCAGGAAGGTTCCCTGGAGGAGGAAACGGCAACCCACCCCAGTATTCTTGCCTTGGGAAATCCCATGGACAGAGAAGCCTGGTGGGATCACAAGAATTGGACACAACTTAGCGACTACAACAATAACAACGAAAAGTTTAGTATGTTCCTCATGATTTCATTTGCACCATTATTTTTTTGAGTAAATTATTTCTATAAAACATAGACATAAAAATTAATGCAGCTTGATCCAGACTGAATACTGCAAATTGTTCTAAGAATGGATGAAATGGAAATTAATAAGACTTCTGTAAATGATTGTTAGTTTGCTAACTAATATTCTGTGGTGGTGAGTTTTATATATATATCATATATTCAAACAATGAATATATATTCAACTATTTGAATATATATATGTATTCAAATCCTGAACTGTTGGGAGATTAATTTCAAGACTATTTTTATACTATCTAAGAGAGGGAAAATACAGTTTATGGTCACCTAATTAATAACCCTTTTGGGCCAAATGGGTATGAACTAGACCTGTCCAGGTAAATGTTTCAGGGTATTTGTTGGAAAATTTACACAGTGTCTCCTTTACCAGGAGTATGACAGAGCGAAAACCTGCCCCACAATTTCAGGCATGTAAAGATGGAAATCTAAATAACACCAATAACAATAATAGCTAATATTAATCAAACCCTTTCTATGTGTTGAATGCTTTACATTCATTGGTTCATAGAGTCTTCACAGCTACCCTACTTGAGCATCCCATTTCCCAGGTTGGCATCTTTCTATTATACTAGGATAAAGGAATGACTCTATTCTGATGTGAGGGCTTTGTGGGTTGAGGGCATCTCAAAGCACTAGTGATCCAAGCAGAGAAGAAAGTCAGTGGGAGAACTGAACATGGAACAAGGCAGAGGAATGCAGAGACCAGGAGGGCCGGGAGACGTGCCGGCAGAGGCTCCAAGGGGAACGTCTTCTAAGCTCTTCCGGCTGGGTGTGCTTTTCCTCCCCATGGCGGGCATCCCTCTCCACACCCTGTCCACGTGCTCAACTGTTCACCCCCTTCAGCCTGGCTGTCCTGTCTCCATGACTTATGGCAAATAACATCAGCAGCGATTTGCAGTTGCGTGAAGATAAACGGTGGGAATAAGAAGTGGGGAGAGCGGGAAATGGATCATCATTATGATTATTATTTTTATTTAATTAGGTTTTGCTATTCTAACAATAAATAACAATAATGAGAATGATAATAATGCTGATAAACCAACACTTAGGAAGCCAGGCACTCTGCCAAGCATTTAAAATATGCAATCTTATTTAACCCTCTGCTATTCTGCTCAGTGTTATCAGTAATCTGCTTCCCAGATAGGGACACTGGGGCATGAAGAAGTCAGTACCTTGGCCGCAATCACTGGCTGGGAGAGGGTTTTGTTGGGACTCAACTCTAAAAGTCTGACTGTGGATTCTGACTGCAGAGCTGGCATCCATGATCACTAGGTGCTGAGTTTTCATAGATGTCACCTCCTTGCATCCTCACAGTGACAGGCAGAGCTGTGTGTTGCTATCCTCTGTTACAGATGAGGAAACTGAGGCTCAGAAGCAATAATCTACCCCAGGAGAAGGGCAGAGCTGAAGTTCAAAATAGGACCCCAAGCCACTCATCTGGTGTCACCTAGACCATCCTTAGAAACACATTCTGAAATAAGAATGGGACTCTCTCTCTTGAGTCTAGGACTCTATGTCCAGGTAGGAGATGGTGAGAGTCTAGGAAGAAGAAAGGATGGGCAGAGAGTGTTAAAAGATAGGCAAGCTGAAATATGCAGTACATCCCCTGTGGCTTCTCAGCAGAGTGGGTAGGTACCACCAAGGAGCTGGAGAAGGGTCACTGGAATTAAGTGGAGGTTCTCTGACTTGCTAAAAAAAAAAAAAAACTGGGGAGACAGGCAATGGCTCAGGTTGGGAGAAAATAAGAGTGAGGTAGACATAAAGGAAGAATCTCAGGCGAAGAGAGAAACCTCTTAGAACAGCATAAACATAACCCAAATTTCAGGCATCAACAAAAACCCACTGATGGTCAGGGACCTCCATTCCTCTGCCTCTCCGTTCCCCACGGCACAGCTGGAAGCTCTGATTTCATATCTCCTTTTACTTCTGGAAGATGCACATTGACAAATACAGTATGTAAAATGCAAGGACATGTGAAAAGAAAGTGTGGCAAGGGTTGTTTTCCATCTCCCAATAATAGCGTTTCAATTTGGTACCTAAATAAACAATCTATTTTAGTGGCTCCCCTTTGATACCTCGAATGTTCCCTTCTGTTATTTCTGGCAGTTCCCAATCCTGTGATGTGATTAGAGAGGATGATTACACTTACATAACAGCATCAAATTAATTTGCCGCCGAGAACAACAGGGGCAGGAAATCACTGGAGTTCTCAAATCGCTCTCCCAACCCCCACCCGCCTCCAGTTTGTTTAAGTGACATCAAGGGATTAGAGCGAAGTCGGTCAGTAGAGCACTGTTGGGAAAACAACCAAAACATCGACGCTGACCTTGTAAACGAAAGAGGAACAGAGCAAATAATGAAAAGTGCTGGTCCCAGGCCTGGCACCAGGGCCATCGGATGAATCAGCCTTCTAAACACACATTTCCGTCTGCGGGTGAAAGAAACAAACTGTACCTTTCGGTGAAGATCATTTTCTCGGGCTACGTCCTGCCAACCAAGGACTGTCAAAACCGAAGATACTTGATACTGTGTTTATATTTTTTCTTTTCTTTTGGCCCCTTTTCAAGAAAAAAAAATGAGGATGACTTGAATTTTTTACCCCGTGAGCTCTGATCGAAACAAAACACAACAAAAAGAGAGGGGGGAGGGGGAAGCAGAGGCAAACAGTATTGTCTCTGCTTTTCTAGAGAGGCAGTAACAGCTCAGAGCACTGTAGTCCACGATCTCCAACAGGGCCAGAGGCTTACAGCAGAGGGTAAACAGATGCCCGGCTTGTAGATTTCAGTTTTTCACACTAACCCTTTGGCAGTCATTTAAAGTCTCTGAGCCTCATCTTGTCTTACCTAGGAAAGCATCTCTATTACAGAGTTGGTGTTCACCCATCCGTTCATGCCGCTCCTCCGTCCATTCAAC
Source organism: Capricornis sumatraensis (assembly GCF_032405125.1). Taxonomy (NCBI): domain Eukaryota; kingdom Metazoa; phylum Chordata; class Mammalia; order Artiodactyla; family Bovidae; genus Capricornis; species Capricornis sumatraensis. The sequence goes on from NC_091070.1 coordinate 53,317,966, forward strand.
AAATACTGATTGAACACCAATTTCGACTCAAGAACTGTACTGACCAGTGGGAATACCATTTGACATTGTCTCAGCCCTAGGAGCTCATGTACTGACAAAGTGCAGCAATAAAGAATTGCTGTGCACTGTGTGGGCAGCCCCCCACCTCATTACTCTTCACCCACGATTGTTTTTAGATCTCATGACCACCCTACCAGGGGAAGGGTCACCATCCTTATTTAATGAAGGAGGAAAGGGAGCCTGGATACTTTAAGTAATCCTACGCCAAGTCATACTGGCAAGTGACTAGATTGGAATTCAAACCTGGATTTTCTGAATTTAAAGCTCCTCTAGGACCCTTTATACTCTTTTGGAATCTGATAAACTCTAAAGCATCTGCACATACAAAGAATTATTTTAACTGTGTTTAGGCAAGATGTTCATGTCCTAGGCAGACACCACAAATGTAAAAATTTTGGTTGCTTTATTCCAGCAAATCTACCTCTTCCTTGTTTTAAGGCAAATCATTTCTATGGTCTCATTTAATCCGTGTCACAGTGTTATTATTCCCATTACATGGATGTGGAGACCAAGTTACACAATCTGCCAAAATTGGACCTAAAGCTGTCCTAGAACAGGAACACTGGTCAAGGGCTACTCCCTTGCCATCCCCTACCTACCATCACCAACCTCCTTTCATTGAGAATGTACAGGTGGAGGTTGACGTTTCCAGTTTGGGCTTCAGTAGATTTCTGGATGCTGTCTGTGTCAGTCTTTTGGGTTTCCATGGCATCCCTGTTTAGGTAGAAATCCACATATGAACTACAACGTGGTGTATTTTTATACTTGTCCACTTTGAATATCATTTGCTGCTTTTTCCACCTTGTAAAAATTTGCAGCATTTCCTTCATCCATTATTAACATCATCACCATTCATTAACATGGAGATTTCATTATGCGTTCTTTCACTTAGCTCTTTTGTAAGACTACTCTTAACATCAGTATACGGGAGTTTGAAAGTTGGTGCTATTCCAATTAGATCATTCTAACCTTGTGGTTCCTGTATATAAGCAATCATATACTACCAACAAAGAGACTTGTGCTAATTTCAACTTTAGCAGAGAATCCATTGTATAACTTGATCCTCCTTGTTCATACCTCTCTTCTAACGAATTCATAATATGGTTGTCGGAAAGATTTTTGTACCATTTTACCCTCTGTGGCTGAGTTCATTGCTAGTCCTTTTGCCGAAATGCTTGCCACTGCATTTCTACAACCCTTCCCTATTCTCCAAGATCAGTTCACTCCCATGTCCTTGAAGACACACTTCTACAATTACCCTGCCAGCACCAGCATCCCCCCTACTCTGATTGTCAGTTTACTGGGCAGGTTCCTTAGTGGAGACCGAGTCCGAATCTCTTCTTATATAGATGAGGAGACTGGAGTCAGAGACATCAAATGATTTTCTGCTTGGTTTGTGGCAGGTGGGATCTTCTAGTTGCGGTAGGTGAACTCTTAGTTGTAGCATGTGGGATCCAGTTCCCTGATCAGGGATTAAACCCAGGCCCGTTGCATTGAGAATGCGGAGTCTTAGCCACTGGACCAGCAGGGAAGTCCACCAACTTCCTGATTCTTCAGGAATCAGTTTCACTGTTTTCATCAGAACCCTCTGCTTCACCCCTGATGTTTGTGGAACTGTATGGTGTGTCCACAGTCTAGAATGGAGATCTGTCTCATTATCCCCATAAACCCAATGAGCTTCTGGAAGGCAAAGGCTGAGTATTTCTTATCACCGAATTCTACAGCATCTTTCATAAGTCCAAATACACAGTAGTCATACAAGACGTAGTCTGGGATAAATTACTATCTATGGATGGTGCATTTGTTATGGAAACTGTCTGCTACCCCATCCCCTGCTGGTTCTATCTCTTGTTTCTCCCTGTTTCTCAAGCTCCCTCACCCATAGCATTCCCCACCTCCGCAATCACACATTCATTCATCTGCCCATTCACTTTGTAGGGAATCTTTGTTAAGTGCCTATTCTGTGCCAGGCACCATCCCAGGTTGGACATGCAGCAGCAAACAAAGCAAATTCTCCACCCTCTCGGAGCTCATCAGCCCTCCATGTCCCCACCTTCTCCTCCTATGTGATGGTCTCCAATGCGAGGGAACCCAGAGCTGAAGAGTTGCTCCAGAAGTGTTCATGTCATTATAGGTAATGATGGCAGGTATTGCAATTTTTATTTAAATATCTGAAACAATGCTCAAACGTGTCTGACTCTTTGTGACCCCATGGACTGTAACCCACCAGGCTCCTCTGTCCATGTAGTTTCTCTGGCAAGAATACTGGAGTGGGCTGCCATTTCCTTGTCTCCTGCATTGCAGGTGGATTCTTTACCCATGAGCCACCAGGGAAGGCCCCCATCCCAAGTCCCCACTACAGAGTGCTAAGCTGAAAACTACTAGCCACTGTGGCAATTTTAAATTGTATTTATTTAAATTTTTGTTGTTGTTGTTGTTGTTGTTAGTTATTTACTTGATTAACTTGTCTAACTTTTACCCACAACTGCTTAGGTAAAGGTAAATAGAAGAATTCTGAAGCAAAAATTTGAAAAGCTAAAAAGAGCATACATAGGGTAGAAATTCTGTAAATATACTTTAGGCTGTTCTTCACCAGATTTCAGAATTACATTTGATTGATCTCTCATATAACCCACTGAAATCTATCATTTTTAAAACATATTTTAATAAAAGAAAATTTGGTATTATATCCAGTTCAGTTTCAATTATCTATATATGAGTGCTTATCAATAGTGACCAAAAATCTTTATTTCACTATTTAGAAATAAGAGAGACAAAGAATAAAAACAAACCAGATTTTCTTTTACCCAAAATGCAAAGTTTCCAAACATTACTTAGAAAAGTAGATCTATTTTTGTCAATATTTGATGTGATGATATGCACTTAAATTTCAAGTCACAATTTAAGATTCATTTGGTTTTCCAAGTAAGCATACTATTAGATGTCATTTTAATGTATGTTTTATAAATTGTCATTTCTTACATAATTAAAGTAAATTAAACCACGTGCATCACTTGTTAGATGGAATTCATTCAGAATTTATTTTTATAACCATGAATATTAGCAAATATTGTGTTCAATTAATTTTGTAATAAAATCTTTAATACATATAGATCTAAAGTGACACATATATTTTAAAACATTAAATTATTTAATTTTGCATTGCATGTGAAATGATCAGATGATTAAAATTTTCTAAACTAATATATATTCTTAATGAATTCACAAGTTTAAAAGTGGTTAGAGAATGCTGTTCTAAGCTTTTTTATACCCATTTCTGCTTTTATCATCCATGCTCCTTCTCAAGATGAATGTCCTCCCCAGCACCATCTATCATTCTTTCTCTGTCCTGTACAGTCAACTTTTCCCTTTCTACTTTCTTCTTTTCCTCAATCTACAGACATTATCAAGTTTCCCTGTTCTAAACAGCCAGCCAACCAACTGTAAGCAACATCAGGAAATCTCCTCCTTAGTCCTGTCTTCCCCTTGAGTTGCTAACTTATAAGACACACTTCAGGGAAGAATACTTTTCTGCTCTCCCCTCTGCCTCAGGGCCTTTGCACTAGCTGTTTCCATCACTTGGAATGCTCTTCACCTAGTCTTTCATGTAGCTGTGTGAGTCCTGTAGTTCAGCTCTCAGCTCTTTCACAAGCTGACCAACCTAGATAAAGTGCCCATTTAATCCTTCTCCACCACGTCACCCTCTTCTGATTCTCAGTATTTACACTGTCTGATGTCTATTTGTTTGGAACAAAGCATTGCCTGCTCCTGGATGTGACTCCAGCACGAAAATGGTGTTTGGTACATAGAAAGTTCAGTAGCTATTTGTTGAATAAAGGAACAGATGAGCAAATAAAGATCTGTTTCAGTCTCCTTTGCTTGCTTATTCCTTCACTCACCCCTTTCCATCCTCTTCTCGTTTTTCACACTTCCCTTGGGTTACCACAGCCACCTTCATAATTCCAACACCTGTCTATATGGAGATGGAAAATACAGAGCACAGTATCTGCCCAGGGCAGACATTACCGGTGGATTTCAGTTCACTTTTTAAAACATGTCTAGTCCTAGGGTGCACGGTCCTCCAGGGAGGCTCTGCTAACTGATAGGAGTTGTTCTCCAGATGAAAACTACTTCTCTGATCTATATGCCAATGACTTCCCATGTCTATGTCTGCAGCACTGGAGTTTTCCAATCCCCTTTCACACTGTCTCCTAGACACCTTCGTTTGTTCACCTCCATCATCTAGCACTGTGCCTGGGGAAAGGTAACCACTCAATAAATGCTTTGTGTCATGATAAGCATGTATTCAGTGACACTGTCCACTCAGACAGTCCCTACGAGCTTGCCAGGTATGAAAGTGAGACTCACCTATTTGTCCTTCTCTGCTTTCAGACTTTCAGTGGCAACTTGCCAGGTCTGGAGCACAGTACCCGTTTGTAACAAGCTACACATTTTGGCCAACAGTTCCACAATTTCACCCTTGAGTTCCTTCAAAACTCTTGGGCGGATGCCATCCGTTCCAGTGATTTATTCACACCTAGAGTGTCATTCCAGGACATCCTGTCCACTCACCACGGCTTGTTCGAACTAGACTTTTCTGTTTGCAAACACAATTACGGAGTGGGAATTCTCCTTTTCATTTCTTTTAGTAACAGCTAGTGCAAGGAATTTACCATGACTCTCTCAGCTATTTTTTTGCTTATCTTTAGAGTGGTGGTGATCAAGTGGGTCCAAGTGATCTAATTGACTCTCATTTCCTTACTGCCACTGGTACATATTAAGAGATTGCTTTCTGATTGGCACAGAAGTTCTCTGCAAAACCATCCTCAAATTCTCTTCAATAGCACTATATATACCAATTAACTCTATGAAATTCAGGCTGATCACTCAAATGGCTTAAAGAGCTTTCACATCTACCAACTCATTTATCTTCATAAAAACCCTGAAAGATTGATAAGATAGGCTAGATTATCATTTTATGGATCAAAAAAATATCCCAAAATAAAAACAAGATTCAGAGAGGTCAAGAGCTTTGAGTCAGTACCTGAGCTGAGCTTGGAAATTGGAAAAATTCTCCAGTTTTACAATGCAGTGCTTTGTGTTTGTTTGCTTGGTTTTTGTTTGTTTGTTTGTTTTCTTCCTACACCTTGATTAAGTTGAACTATAGCAACCTATTCTAATCCAATCTAACGCTCAATGAGATGTCATTAGGACAACTGGAAAAAACTAACTGACGTAAAATGGTTGATTCAGTGGCCACATGTAGCTATGGCCTCATGTAACAAAAATGTGCTCTGCTAAGAAATATTCCCCAAGGAGAGCCCGAGGGAACAGGCTGAGAGCCCCGACCCACAGAGGCCAGTCCAGACTGTGTTTGAGGGTGAACATCACATCACACATAAATATATACACAGCACTGTGCGCTTCCAGGTTTAAACATGCATTCTACTAGGTTTCATCTTGAGACTAATTGAATTCTCATGATAAGACTCTCCACTGGAGTCCAGGCTGAGGTGAACCTCAGGGCCACCTCTAGCAATTAATGCATCACCAAGCAGAGGGGCGGGGGGACAGCTTTAAGTCAGTAGCAACCACAATTCCCATAAGGGGATAATGAGGAAGCTGAGTAGCTGGAAGGATTAAACACTGGCATTTCATTTTGAGGATCACATTCTGCGTGCAACCGCAGCTGCAGACCTGAAAGACTGGCCGTCTCAGATTTGCCCATGAACAGAGAGAAATCTGCCTCTAATGTAATCTGACATCGTCCCTGCTCTCTGATTAACCACTTCTGGGGAGGCCCCGAAGAAGTGCATGCCAAATGCTGCCCTGTGGATCCCAGGGGCTGCTGGCTTCGTTCTTACTTCTCCCTAGAATTTCCCCAAATATTATCCTGCTAGCTAAGCCTATCTGGCTGAAAGTAAGATATGGACTACTGTCTCTGATACAATGATAAGCGAAAAATATTACCATTATTTTCCTCCCATCAAGGAACTACCAAATAATTTGTCATTTTTGTTTTCATTTCTTTGGTACAAAGATCAGTCTGAGAGTATTTGAGACTTACTAGTCAATTACTCAATAGTTGCTCAGTATTTAAAAAATTTTAATGAATGAATTTGGACTATTTTTTTCATAGTTTTAAATTTGTAACACCCAAAATAATGTTTTGTTTTGAAGTTTCAGTTTGCTTCATTATGAGTTCTGAGTTTTCTTAAAATTTTTTTTGTATGTTCCAAACTGCCCTTTGGAAGAATGTTTTTCTAACTAATGTCAATTGATGATTGATGTTAAAATAAAATTCAGACTTTGTTGGGATACGGGGGTGGTGGAGGAGGTGAATGTGGGCTAAACATTCTCTGGACCCCTCGCTGACTTGGCTCTTACACTCCGAGTATTTGCTAATGAAGGAGCTCGGGTATGGGACTGAGAAAGGATTCCCTAGGTCTGTTAATTTATTGGCATAATTCATTAGCTGACACTTTCAGCTGTGAATTTAGCTGGTAACTCCCATGTCACCCCAACATTATGTGTAAAAAGGGTAGTGCTGTTTTTGTGCAAGGACTTGCACAAGGATGGAATAAAGCCCTCTCTGCCATAGTTACCCTGACTTGAGGGAGATTGTTAATAAAGAGCTCTTCAGAGCCTTTCTTTTGTACAGCCACTATATGAATATTTATAAAGTATTCCATTGGTAAACAGCATTAAAATATAAACAGAGCATACCAAGAAATAGGAAGGCCATTTTCACCTAATACACAGCAGTGCTGTGACACGCTGGGGTTCTATTCCTGGAATGGCTACAGAACAGCACAGAGGAACAACCGTTTGCTTAACAGACCAGGGGGCAGCAAACGGCATGGTTTGGTGGAACTTTAGTGCTCCTGTTAACTGCGTCTTCTGAGTAATTGAATGATATATGCATATCTACACACGCAGACATGACTACAAATAGGCACCTGATATTCATAATCACCGAAACCGGCCATTTGAAACCACTCCTTTTGTAGACAGAAAGTAGTCAAACATCAGCGCTTTCATATGGTTAACTTAATTCACACTGCCCCAAGTTTCTGGCCCTTTTCCTTTTGGGCACAGGCAGGGGCGGGAATATGGAATCCCGCTTACATGTGGGCTCCAGCTAGTAAGCTGTGCAGAGGAAAAGGAGTCGGGGGTGGAGAGGGGGGGAGTTGAATGGAAACCTTCACAGAGACCCATTTCAGCAGATTTCCTGGACAGCATCACCTCCTCTGAAGGAGTGGGATGGAGGATGTGAGGGTGGCCCTCAGCCTGCACACCAAAGAAGCGTCCCAGCTTGCCAGCTGTGGCTGCTTGCTCTTCACTGCACACCCCTGGTATCTGTCATAGGTGTGTTAGCAATTTTCAAAGGGATTAATATATAATAAAATACGCTCAACAAGAAAACCACCCAGAACGCAATGAATCATTCTTTAATGATTCAAAAGGCACTTTGGGATCCTGTAGTGCCTGAGGGTCAGCATTACAAACATCAATTATTTTCTGGTGAATGTGTGGAAGAGCCAGTTCACTAGGAGTACTAGTTAAGAAAGTGCTGGGCGATATTCTCTTACAATATTAAAAAAAAAAATTATATTCTATCCTAGGCCTTTTCTACTTTAAAGCTTTTGCCAAGACTATAATGCTTCTATTCTCCACGAAACTGGTTCATTTAACAGCTTGGAGAAATAGCCATTCTACAGAATGTCTGAGAAGGTCAAACTGAAATCCCCCCATTTTTTCCTAGGAACCATTTTTTGCATAGATTTCCACTCTACTCCCATAACCATCTATATAGGCCTCTAATTACAATTCAAATCACTATATAAGAAATTTGGTTTGACAAAGCTGACAAAATTATTTTTTAAATAAACAGAGTCAGGTTAATACACTGGTGCTTTGCTTAGTTTCAGATGTTCCTAAAACCCAGGAAAACGTGATTCTATCACACTCAATCACAAGTTGAGTTTCTCCCTTCTTGAAAACCACAGTGGCTGGTAATGAAGAAGAAAAAAAAAATCTAGTCCTTGGAAATCAAGTTCATGGGCACTTTTGAAAACACATTAATTCAAAACATCTGCGAGGATTTTAACTTTAAAAAACCCAGGTGTCTAAAACTTAAGAAGACAAAAATACATACATAAGATTTTAGGAAGCAAGTTTCTGAAAACAGGCTTCTAGCAGAAACAAGCTTTCACAAATAAAACGTAGTTGGCGTTATGCATCTTTATTTTCCATGGATTCCTCCTGTTGGCCTTCAACAAAGAAGGATGGAATTTTTAGGTGAGTCTCATCAGATTTTCCAAAAGGCTAATAAATGAAATGAGGGGATTCCAGGCAAAATAAAGTCTCTAGGAGGCTTTCTGACATGGATCTATTGAAAAATTCCAGTTTTTCTTAATTTAAAATTTAATCGCAGTAGACCCAAAGCAGTCAGACCTTGAGGTGATGGTATCATAACCTCGTGGTATCATACCAGGCTTGAATAACTCAAGACATAGGTGGTTGGGTTTCTGTGAAACAACAAGCTCAGGTTTTACCTAATTTGGAAAAGACTCTGATGTTGGAAGGGATTGGGGGCAGGAGGAGAAGGGGATGACAGAGGATGAGATGGCTGGATGGCATCACCAACTCGATGGATGTGAGTCTGAGTAAACTCCAAGAGTTGGTGATGGACAGGGAGGCCTGGCATGCTGTGATTCATGGGGTCGCAAAGAGTCGGACATGACTAAGCAACTGAACTGAACTGAGCTGAGAATGATTACCAAGAATTTAGCCAAAGGAGTACACGTTACTGCATCTAAATATATTTAAAGATCGTGGAAAATGTGTGAGCGTGCACACACAAGCAGAATGAATAAGTGTCTCCAGCTGCTGCTAAGTCGCTTTAGTTGTGTCCAACTCTGTGTGACCCCATAGATGGCAGCCCACCAGGCTCCTCTGTCCCTGGGATTCTCCAGGCTAGCATATTGGAGTGGGTTTCATTTCCTTCTCCAATGCATGCATGCATGCTAAGTTGTTTCAGTTGTGTCTGACTCTGCGACCCTATGGACAGCAGCCCACCAGGCCCCTCTGTCCACGGGATTCTCTAGGCAAGAATACTGGAGCGGGTCTCCAGCTTGCTAGCATATGTATTTACTCCTATTACTATGACTAGGTCAGCCTGCACATAAATCTAAAAAAAGTCCTTTTTCTTGAAGTGATTGTGGCTTTGTAGCTATGTTTTTTGCAACATCTACAAATTCAATACCAGCTAACTGCTACACTAAAATTGTGTCTCCAAAAGAGACACTATTGGTGTTTTGTAAAGCACTGCTGCTTCTCCCCCTCTCTCTGTTAGACATGGTCTAATGGGTTTAGAAAATGACATTCAAGATGCTGCTTTGCCAATTAGAACTTCCGCTACCTGATTCTTGAAGGACATAAGCATGCCTAATTGTGTGCTCAGCCATTTTATTAAGTTGTTTTGAGTGCTGAAAGTCTCTTAACCTTCAGAGAGACCCATATTCATAAAAAATAAATGTTTTGAGGAAAAAAAACTGGAGAAAAAAAAAAGACATTTAATTCCAAATTGAAGTTCTATTCATTTCTGAAACACACAGAATTTTACTAATCTACCAAAGCAAAAGTAGCCTACAGACTTGCACAGATATTTTCTGCAACCTGTCTTGACAATGTGGTAAGTGCTGTTCTGGGTAGCTAAGGGGGAAAGAGAGTATTGTCTTGCCGGGGGCAGGACTTACTCCCAAACCATTTTTTGATAGTGAGAGATGAACAAATAGGACTTAGATGCATCCTGTCCCCTGAATTAATCGGTCTTCTTCTGCTGCTGCTGCTGCTAAGTCGCTTCAGTTGCGTCCAACTCTGTGTGACCCCATAGACTGCAGCCCATCAGGCTCCCCCATCCCTGGGATTCTCAAGGCAAGAACACTGGAGTGGGTTGCCTGGCAAATTTAAATCTGGGGTCTTGGACTTTTCTGATGGTGATGCAGTGGTTAGGAATCTGTCTGCCAATGCAGGGGACACAGGTTCGATCCCTGGTCCAGGAAGATTCCACGTGCCACGGAGCAATTAACCTCATGTGCCTCAACTACTGAGCCTGTACTCTAGAGCCTGTACTCTGAAGCCCACACACCCTAGAGCCCATGTTCCACAAGAGAAGCCGCTGCAATGAGAATCCTGCGTACTGCAATGAAGAGCAGCTCCCACTCACCACAATTAGAGAAAGCCTGGGAACAGCAATGAAGACCCAGTACAACAACAACAAAACTAGGGTTCGCTACCAGGGAAATTATTTCATGCAAGGAAGAGAATTCCTCAGTATCAAACGCCTTCTCTTTAGCTTTATTTTTTTTAATTTTAAAGTATTTTTAAAGTTTTTATTGAATTTGTTACAATATTGCTTCTGTTCTATGTTTTGGCTTTTGGGCCTGGAGGCAGGTGGGACTGTAGCCCCCTGTCCAGGGACTGAACCTGCACTCCCTGCATTGGAAGGTGAAGTTTTATTCAGTGGACCACCAGGGAAGAGCCATCCTTAGCTTTCTTTTAGACAGTTTCTTTCTCAAAGTTTAGGAGGTTACAGAGTATATTAAACTCTTGAAAAGTCCTGAGGCAGAGGAGGGACAAGATATGCTGCTGCCAACCTTCCAAGGCAGCCCATTATTAACCAACCCCAACTGGCACCAATACTATGGGTCCTCATGTGGGACACACTTAGTGTGATCACAACCTCGCTTCGGGAAGCCTGTGTGAGGACACAGGTCAGATGGTAGCTCCCTGGTTCTCCCTCTCCATTTCAGAGATGTTTCCTATAAACTTCACTGATGGGCCCATTCGGAACACTGCCAGCTCCCTCCGGACCTGCCCCTCCAATTCTAGACCACCCATGTGTCTTTCTCACTTTGGGAGGCTTTTCTGTTCTGCTCTCTACATTCTGGTTCTAGTGCCAATCACCACTCTCCCCCAGCCACCCCCCTCCCCAAAGGCTCTCCGAGGTTGCTCCCTTTGTGATTGGCATCTCATTAATGAAGAAGGGCTGGTGTCTCTCTCATTACAGTTACAGTGAGTGAGAGGACCTCAGAACTAATTTACTTGCTCTCACTAGGGAAGACACTTCCTTCCATCAAGAAGTTCACTTTCCTGCTGCCTGTGGCAATAAAAGAACCCGTTTTGTTTTAACATTAATAAGGTGAGAGAATAGAGAATTTCCAAAAGAAATTAGAAAGGCAAGAGGGTAGGTGTCGGCCCGTGTAAGTTTCCCAAAAGCAGGCCTGATGCTGGAGTTCTGAGAGGGAGCTTTGATTCGCAACAATAAAGATGACTCTAGAAAGGCTGGCAGGCAGATGAGAAACTAGCCCCTCAGGGAGTTTGGGATGCAGAGCAGGGGATGTAGGTTCTAGTCCTGGGTCCTACATCCCTGAGTGACCTTCACTCAGTCTTTGACTTTCTCCAGTTCTCTGTTTTATTTTCAGTAAAACACAGGGAATGAATAAACTGATCTCTTAGGGTTCTCCCAACTCTGAGATTTTAATATTTTATAAATGAGCCTCTGGACTATTTAAAACTTTTTTCCTGTTTGGAGTGAGTCTTTATCTCTGGCAACAAATTAGAAATTCCTCCAGAATTAAAGAGCATGGAATGGAAATCATTTGACTTCTCCAGCTGAAAAGGTCAACTAGATTCAGTAATGTACTCCAAACCTGCACCGTGTACGTGGAAATCTAATTAGAGATCATACTCCATTGGCTGAAAGGGATCAAACTTATCCAAGCTTTCATCTAGATATGTATTTTTTTTAATTACTCTGAGTTACTAATTCATTTATCTTTTGACTTACAGGAAATCCCACTCATTGATAAAGCTCTGCTTTGACACTCCTGCTCACATAATATACCTTCTTTCCTAAAAACATTACTTTATGATCGTGCCCCTTTATCATGTTGTGTTTAAAATGCCTTGTCATTTAAGAAAGCATAAAAGGGACATCTTAAAAAATGTGTTCATCATGTAGCTGAGATGACTTCTGTGCCTAGAACCAGAAGTGTGCCCTCTTGATGTCTTGCCTCAGTGAATGGAGGGCAGCCTAGAGATCATTACTGCCAAAGACAGCATCCCGTGTAACTTTGATTCTATCTGAATGGGCATGTGGATGTTACATTTCAATATGGTTGGCAAAGCAGTGGAAATCAAATGCTTACATTAGGCAAAGAATGGGAAGACCCTCCAATCTATAGCATATTTCTAATTCCGTTCTCTCTCTCTTGCTGAAACAGGCTTTTGGAAAATAGGAAAATCAAGTTTACAATTTGGTTTTGTACCTTTGATATCTATGGGTCTCTGCTCCCAAGATTCCCCACTGAACCCAGTGAAAATTAATTCCATGGGTACCCACTGATTTTGGCCTGGGACAACTTGAGATCACCTGAGAATCACGGTCTTCCTGTCATTCTCCAAACTCATACCTACTTGTACCAGTTCCTAAGTATTGCCCTAGGGTACTGACAACCTTTCCTCCTACTTACAGTTTTTGAATGAAATTAAAACTAATCCTCTCTGGCTTGGCTAGGTCTTGTGCAAGATTCCCACACCCCACAATCAAGGCCTTACGATGCGGTGGCAGGAGACAGAGCCAAGCCACCACACCTCCATCACGATGTGGACAAGGATCTTTTTTTTTTGGTCTCCTGTGTAGCAGCGTGAAAACCTGAGTCACAGAACCTCGCTTATGCAAATCATCAGGTTCTTCTCAGCCAGGACATCAGCCCCTCCATTTCAAGGGGATGAACAAGACATGAGTGCACCTGAGAATAAAGATTAAAATCTTCAGCTTTTCCCCCAGAATCTCACTAGGTTAGTGTGTCCCAGCTTCACTTTCCCCTATACCATGGGGCTGTAAATCTTCGAATGCTGGTATTTTACTCTGCTAGTAAGAAGAATAAGAAGAAAAAAAAAAAAGAATCAAAGGCAAGAAGGCAAGAGACAGGGGACCAATTTTCAGGTCATCCTTTCCTTCTTAAAAGAAGGGATTTGCCTGCAGTGTCTGTAATTTAGAAGGTTTTAATGAGTGGCTTCTAAATTATTTATTACTCATCGAAAGTCATAAACATCCCTGCCTAAACCATTATGAAATTATCTGGGCAGGAGTCAAATGGTTCAAACATTTGGCACTTTTTTAACTGGACTGTTGTTGAAAACAGCTCTGATCTGTGAATAAAACTTCTTTTCCTTCCTCGTTACCCAGGATCGTGTGTGAGCATGGGAGTTTGTATTTGATTACCGACATGACATAAGGCATCTTAGCTTTGTAATTTGTTCTTTTGCAGACTTCCGACTTCATAAGCAAGTCCAAAATTAGTAAAAAAAAAAAAAAAAAAAAAAAGATAAAAAAATTTAAAAAGCCATCAGCAGAATATACAAACTGGATATTCAAGCAGAAGTGTTTGAAATGCCTGAGCCTCCTTTCAAAGAGCTTCCCGCTGTCAAGCCCAAACACCCAGACAGGTAGACTGCTGTGAAATATGTAGGCGATGCCTGCTGCCTGATTTTCAGATGGCGAGCAGGCATTTGAAAGCATCAAAGTTCCCTGTATAGATGTGTGTACATTAATCCCGGCTCCTCTGATCTCCACACTCGCCTATTGTAACTTGCTGTTTAATAGATGGTCAAACTTTGCCCTTCATAGACTGCATTTTTTTTTTTTTTTCCCAAGGACCTGCTTCTCTCCCAGGAGCTTCTTGCTGGGGCCGAGTTTTAAAAGTTTTTCATTCCCGGGCTTGTGCTATGGCACTGGGTCACCCTTTGAATTCTGCACTTTTGAACACCTCACTTGTTGGCTGGCTTTTCCTCACCCTGGTGCCGGTGTCTGTATGTGGCTCTGCTCAGAGCTCTCCAGCCATGGAGCATCCGCCATGAGCCAGCCCTGATACAAATCATTAACAGCCACAGCCCTCGCCCTGTAGGAGCCTGTAATGTGATGGGAGAGAGGAGACGGACATCAAAGGCCATAAACTGGCAGCCCACAGGTCGTGGATGGCCCACAGAGCTGTTTTGCCTGCACTGTGTTTTAAATTTGGATTAGTAGCCAATATATATAAGAAAGTTGGGAAATTTTAGTTAGATGTCTGTACTTCCAGCTTCTCCTGGAAAATTGGAAGATGTGATTGCATGGGGCTTTCTACCTGCATGTGGCCTGTTTTAGATGTTCTTTCTCAACTCAGGTGAGCGACAGATGACATTAAGCACCTTAGACATGGCTGCCTTGTTATCTTTATGTTACCCGCTGGGCCACTGGCCTTTTGAGTTGGTGACCCGTGGTAAGGACACACACAAAGGCAGATAATGATAACTGGCGTACTTGGGAAACACCAGCAGATGCTAAAGAGATGTCAACTCATTGTCCCAACACATCGACAAGGCTAGGATTCTAATAATGGCTTCCCTGGTGGGTCAGTGGCAAAGAATCTGCCTGCAATGCAGAGACCCGGGCTCAGCCCCTGGGTTGGGAAGAGCCTCTGGAGAAGGAAATGGCAACCTACTCCAGTATTCTTGCCTGGAGAATTCCATGGACAGAGGAGCCTGGCAGGCCTCAGTCCATGGGGTCACAAAGAGGGGGACACGACTAAGTGACTAAAACACACAACACACAGGATTCTAATACTCATTTTGCACAAAGGAAAATTGAGGCTCCCTGCTCTTAAGTAACTTGCAGTATTTCACACGGCTGATGAGTACAGAGAACTAGAGCTATTAGCTTTGAAGCACCTTTCCAATTAGCAATGCACACTTCCTGGGAAGGGTGCACCAAGGGCTCTTTGGACCCACCCTCTCTTCTCTCATTCTCACTCAGTGATGCTAGGCCTCAGCCACACTGAACTTCTCACTGTATCCCAGCTAGTCCATATCATTGTACCTCTTCTTGCCTTTGCATAGCCTTTTCCCTCTGCCTTGAAAGCTCTCTTCTTACCTTTCCTTCTGGACTTGGAAATGCCTCCCCACCTTGCAAAACCCAGTTTAACTGTCAGCTCCTCTGTGAAGGTTTTCATGAAACCCTGAGCCTGTCATTCTGACCTTGGAGCTCTTACAGCCTCCATTCTTATTTTTTCAGTGTCCTATGGTAGAAGGCCAAAGTCTCCTCTTGGGTGACCTCCAGGTCCTTAAAAGCAGGATCGTATCCCATTCATCCTTGCACCCCACATGCGTAGCACAGGTGCTTGATATGCAGTAGGTATTCAACTCAGGGTGGTCTATGGAATGGAGTGAGCTGAACCATACACCTGTCCAAGTCTCCCTGGGGAAGTGAAATTAACTAGGAAGGGTCAACAGTACATTTCATGTATGCTTTAGTTCATACTCTCCTGCCCCGTCACTGAATGCTGACTTATCCTCCACACTCAACACTTAACAAGACTGTCACTCCCTCTCCCGGGGTCAGATAGCTGTATACAAGCACTACTTTCAATACCCAGATAGGTTTATCAAGTGGCTTCAGAATGAAAACACATTAGAAACTTGCTGGGTATCACATGGATAATGAGAAACCAGCATATGTGCACAGCAGGAGCATGACGCAGCTGTACACTCAGTCAGGAAATGACCGATGCTACCAAGAGCCTGTGAAGATACGCGAAAGGATGGCAGGTGTGACCAGGGGTGAGCTGAGGGCTGGCCAAACATCTCTTTCCCATACCCACTCTGAATAGAGAGATTTCCCTCCAAATCATTGGCTTCAACTGACCTTCCCAATTTTACTCTCTGCTCCCATACTACCTCTGAACATGTAAAATAATCGTCTTGACAGCAAACCACTAAAGGCCTCATTAAATAACTTACGGAGTAGCATAAGCATGGAATAAACCAAACCAGAGCCCAAAGCTTAAACTCCATCTCGGGCCCGACTTGTAAGTAAGTGGTAAATTCAAGAGCAGGCACACAGACAAAGCAGGAAGGCTGGCCTTATAAAATGGATTTGCATTCTCTCTAATGAACTCATCCCACGTAGGCAATGAGAAACGAATGACCAGGCAAGAGGGAAGAGTTGACTTTGGCATTGAATTATTAAAGGTGAGAAATATGTCTTCTCACAGAAGGATTATTTCAAGAGAGGATACAGAGGAGAGGCAGTAATGCATTGAAGGGAGTTGTAATCAGCATATTTTTGCTTCTCAACCTGAGCAAAGCTTCATTGAATGTGCACTGCAGGTGTGGTCATTCCTAAAACGTGAACAGAGCCTGAGGAATTAGACCAACATCATCACCAGGCCACTGATGCCCTCAGTATCATGGGATGTATGGTGGATTGGTGTATGGCACAGATCACATTTTTTAAAAATTATTTTTCCTAGTGTTAAGGGAGGGCAAAGAAAGTCCATTCTTTTCCCTTAGAAACAGATTCTTAACTGTTAGTGCTGGAAGTAAAAGTACAAAGCGAAATTAGCTTCCATGATCAATATTTGTTAGGCAAAATACTCTTTAATTGATTTAGAATGAAAGTAAATGTGCAAACTGCTATTTAAGATAACTGTCTTGATAAGTTCTCTGCAAGTACAGTATGAAGCAGAAAACCTGTTAACTATTTTGTTTCTTCTTTATTACCAAGATCAGGTGCTCTTAAGGGATGGAAGTCTGGGAGAGAGGAATCTGGCCCAGTGATATCTTGAGAAGTTTGTAAAAAGAAACAAATAATCTACTCTGTTGAAATGGTGAGCTGACATCTGAATATGTAGACCAATATTTGGTTAGGATTTAGGGGATGATCTTCAGTCAGTTCAGTTCAGTTCAGTCGCTCAGTTGTGTCTGACTCTTTGCAACCCCATGAATCGCAGCACGCCAGGCCTCCCTGTCCATCACCAACTCCTGGATACAAGTTCATGGTTCATGTGTTGCTGAAGCCTGGCTTGGAGAACTTTGAGCATTACTTTACTAGCGTGTGCTGCTGCTGCTAAGTTGCTTCAGTTGTGTCTGACTCTGTGTGACCCCATAGACGGCAGCCCACGAGGCTCCCCCGTCCCTGGGATTCTCCAGGCAAGAACACTGGAGTGGGTTGCCATTTCTTTCTCCAATGCATGAAAGTGAAAAGTGAAAGTGAAGTCACTGAGTCGTATCCGACTCTTAGTGACCCCATGGACTGTGGCCCACCAGGCTCCTCAGTCCATGGGATTTTCCAGGCAAGAGTGCTGGAGTGGGGTGCCATTACCGTCTCTGTACTAGCATGTGAGATGAGTCCAATTGTGCAGTAGTTTGAGCATTCTTTGGCATTGCCTTTCTTTGGGATTGGAATGAAACTGACCTTTTCCAGTCCTGTGGCCACCGCTGAGTTTTCCCAATTTGCTGACATATTGAGTGCAGCACTTTCACAGCATCATCTTTCAGGATTTGAAACAGCTCCACTGGAATTCCATCACCTCCACTAGCTTTGTTCATAGTGGTGCTTTCTAAGGCCCACTTGACTTCACATTCCAGGATGTCTGGCTCTAGGTGAGTGATCACACCATCATGATTAATGGGCTGTGAAGATCTTTTTTGTGCAGTTCTTCTGTGTATCTTGCCACCTCTTCTTAACATCTTCTGCTTCTGTCAGGGGATGATCTTAGACCAGCAGAATTAACATCCCTTGAATGTACCAGTCACCAGGTAAGAGAAGTAAATTCTTTCTTCCTGGTCTTTCCAGGAGTCAGATATTGATGGTCCAAACCCAAACATAACTGGCTTGATTCTCTGAAATCTGAGGTCCATTGAGAACCATCTTCAAAACTTACTATGAGCAGTTTATATAGAACTCAACCCTCGGGCTTCCCTGGTGGCTCCGTGATAAAGAATTCACCTGCTGATGCAGGATACACAGGTTTGATCCCTGGTCTGGGAAGATGCCACATGCTGCGGAGCAACTCAGCCCATGCAGCATTATGACCAAAGCCTGTGCCCTGACATCTGTGCTCTGCAACAACAGAAGTCTGAGAAGCCCGCATACTACAACTCAAGATCAGCAACTAGAGAAAAAAGCCTGCACGCAGCAACGAAGACCCAGAATAGCCAAAAATAAATAAGTAAATAAATAAAATTATTAAAAACAAAAACCTCAAACAGTCCAGCCTCTATCCTCTGGGCCTTCTCTGAAGAGGCTAGTAGGTCTTTCTCCTTCTTCTCCTCTAATAATAAACCACCCAGTGTCCCCCTCAAATCTCTCCCTACTGTTTCGTAGCCCCTGCATTTTTCAAGCTTCTTTCATTTTTCCTGTGTATGCTGACTCCCTAGTTCCCCTCTACTAAATTATGCGCTATTATTTCCACAGCCTGAAGAACTCACAGCTGAAGCATTATTTCTAACCTTATTTTGTATTCCTAGCATGTGCTATAACCTGTTTTGAGTTTTATTTGCAGCCAAGATGCTGACACAGCTCCAAATTTGTTTTCCTACTTTGATTGGGTAGGAGTGTTCATTACTCTGGTACCAGGGTACAGAAGAAAAGTCATTTTAAAAGGCACTGTTTATACCTCCATTAAGGGACATTTTGTTTCTGAATGCTGCTCATTAATATTCTTAAAACTACAAATGTTCAAGAAATAGATGACGTGTTCTCGGAGGAAAAAAAAAAGATTTTAATGAAAACTGAAAATTGTAGTGGTCCGATATTAATTTCCTATCATGCCTTTTTATGTTAAGCTTAAACAATTTGTCTGCAATGCAGGAGACCTGGGTTCGATTCCTGGTTGGGAAGATACCCTGGAGAAGGGAATGGCAACCCACTCCAGTATCCTTGCCTGGAGAATCCCATGGTCAGAGAAGCCTAGCAGGTTATAGTCCATGGGGTCGCAAAGAGTCAGACACAACTGAGCGACTTTCACTTTCACTATTACATCAGATCTCCTTTTTACTTAACTTTCCAGTACAAACAGGCGGGTGGAGAAAGCCTAGAAGTTGGGGGTTTGTCAGAAATGATGTTTTCAAAGCCCAGTCCCAACTCGACATTAATCAGCCTTCCTAGGGTCAAATTCTTCATTTGTGATACTGTTGAATTTGTGGTAAACATTAAGGCACATCTTATAACCAGGTAATTATCTTATAACCAGTTAATTCATGCATTTCACCTATAGGGAGTACTTTAGATGGGGCATGATATTTCCACTGAGCTTTCCCATAAAGAAACATATATGATGAGTAAGGTTTCATAATACCTCAGGTCTTTATATTTGATTTTTAGACTTCATTTTGGAAGAGATTTATACTCATGAGCTTCTTCTATTTCAAAACTGGGTGACCTGGTAAGATACAGGATACCATTTATCCCTGAATTTTAGATACATAATGAAGAATTTCTCTATAAGTATGTCCTATGCAATATTTGAGATGTAACAATCATTCTCTGTTCACCTAAAATCGAAATCTAACTAGATGCTCTGTTTTGCTTTGTGTGTTTTTCTAAATCTGACACCCCTATCTGCAGTGTGTAAGAAGAGACAGGCCTCATCTCTTAAACAAGGACTTCTAAGCCTTTCCTTCCTACGCTGACTCTGATTCTTTTCTCTCTGCCTTCTTTTCTTCTATATCTGAGCTCTCCTCCCTCCTCCTGTGCTCCATTTACCAGCCTCTGAGTTTGGGTTATTTTTCCATCTGGAAAGCCTCCTTTCCTTCTCTCTCCCTGGATTATTCAAAGGTACCTCTTCCGAGAAGCCTTCCCGGAACACCCAGCCAAAAGTAACCTCTGGCTGCATTTAGATTCAACTTTCTCTCTGGACCATACACTGGTACCTCTTACACATGAGGAGCCTGAGTAATCATTTCCCCTGTATGTTGCACTCTTTCTACGAAGGCACAAGCTACTGGGTGAAAGCAGCCTTACCCTACACATTTTTGTATACTTTATAGGGTCTAGCCCTAGGCTTTGTGGTCAGTGATCCCCAGATACCTAGTGGTTTCAAAAGTGACTGTTGATTGTCACAGAGCCCATCCCTTCTGCAGCTTCCAGTTTGCTTGGTTTCTCGTATGGAGGGAAGGCATGGCACCTTCTCCACAGTATGAGCCACTGGCCACAGTGGAAACCCTCACACATGCATTCAGCTACAGGCATGATGAAGAGTTTCACGGCCAGATCCATTTCACGGGTCTCCTCATGGACACACAAGCAAGGAATGCAAAACTCCGTCTTCCAACGTCAGATGCCTCATCTGGGAGAAGGTCTTGGTACCCACCTGCCTCCCAGGTCCTAAGGATACATGTGATCTTGGAAAAAGACAGGTAACCTGATGTCTGGAGTGCATTTAGTGATGAGGATAAGAACACAAGATAAACTTCTCTAAAGTATATACTGTTTAACCTGGATGTTTAGGTTTCTCAAGAGGATTTCCAACTTAATGCCAGCATTATATCTTCACATCATGACTGACAAGATGTGTCCTAAGTGACATAAGTGGAGAGAAAACCAGCTAGGCAGCATGTGCCAGGCTAAGCTGGGGTCCTATGTGACAGTCCCTGGGAATTTACACTCACAAACTATATCGCACAATGGTCTGGATTTAGAAATACTCAGAGAAGGAAATTCTAGGAAGAACACAACAATAATTCAGGCTTTAACTTTCTTGGAAAGCTACTTTGTTTTCATTTTTCGATTCTGCTTTTCTTTGTATGCCTATTGGTCACCACACCTCGTGGGAGCCATTAATTGTCTCAAGAACCAGGGCTCTTGGAACAGGGTGGCCAGGCAACAGGTGATCCACACATCTTGTTAGGAACTTGCTTTCCCTTTTTGCTCTGGTTTCCTTGCTGCAAAGACAGAGGGGCTTTCATTTACCTGGGAGCCATACAGTAGGGTGAACGACCCACTGGGTAGCTAAGCCAAGACGGCCCAGTGCTCTCACAAAACCTCCTGTAGCCACTGGATGGGCAGGCTGTCTGTCCGCTGTGTACCCGCTCCTCATGCCCACATTCCAGGCTCAGTAAGTGGAAATCTAGTCTCACATCCACACCACAGCAGCACATTAAAATGTCTTCGATTAAGCCCTGGATTAGCATGTGCCCCGATTTTATCTTAATTGCCGATTAAGATTAATCCCTCTAGAGAGTTTTCCAAGGCTGCTCTATTACCGTGGGGTGAATCACTGACTATTTGGGGTTGTGAGTGCCATTTAGTTTCCTTGGACCAAAATAGGAGATCCAGACTCCCCCAGCCTCAGAGGAAGGGGCTCTTCATTGTTCTCTGAAAACCACCCCGACAGCTCATTTGCACCTAAAGTGTCAGGGGAATGAAGAAGCCTTGATCCATCATGACAGGTCTATGTGAGCTGCAGCACAGAAAGCCACAGGCTTTCCAGTGGTCTCTTGGCTCTAAATGTCTATGGTGAATTTTGGCCTGAAGAATGATATTCTGATCCACACAGTTTTGACTTTATTATTCACAGTGACTTGCTTAAACATTTTTTTTTCCCTCTTTTTCTAAACGGATACACATACTTTATCCTATGAACTGTCTGAGGATAATGTGTAGACAGCATGGTTCTTGAGCCTAAATACTTCAGTGTCTTTCTTAGGAATAGAAATGTTCTCTTACATAACCACAGGTGTCAACTTCATAAATTACATTACTACAATGAACTGTATCTACTCTATCAACTCATTTTGAGATCTGCTTCAGTAAATAATAACAAGGTATCTGTTAAGATCTGGTTACAAAAGAGAGGTGGAAATCAAGAGGAAGAAATAATATTTTCAAGGAAGAGTAAGAAAACTCTTTACCTTGAAGAAAGAGAAATGAGAAACAATCTGCAGTTTACACGGCAGCAGCAGAGTCAAGACAAGCTCGGGAACTCAGGCAGTCAGCTTTTCCGTCCTGCTAGAGTCTCTCAGACTGTGTTCTGCAGGGCCCCAGGGTCACGGGCGCCCCTCAGGGGTGGGCGGTGGAGGGCAGGGGCGGGCGGAGTGGCTGGAGTTCTCTCCCACCCATTGCCTCTGTCTTTTGAGGGAAAAAAAAAAAATGCCCTTGCTAACAAGCATTTCAAGACTGGTCATGAAGGGGCACACGCAGTTAAATAAAAGGCCAACAAGGCCAACCTCTGGCCATTGAATTGGTAACAGCTTAAGGAGTCCAGGAAGAACAGGTCAGTCTCGACTCTGCGAACATTAAGAGACATCCGCCCCACCGGACTTGACATAGCCCTGTCTAGATATGGAGACTTCCCCACTGCAGCAGCCAGAAATCTTTATTTTTCTTTCCTTCCTTTTTATTGGTGTGCTCAGGCATTTGCGTGGTGTGTAATAAAAACTTGATGATAGGGACTTTTCTGGTGGTCCAGTGGTTAACAATCTGCCTTCCAATGCAGGAGGCACAGGTTCAATTCCTGGTCAGGGAACTAAGATCCCACATGCCACGGGGCAACGAAGTCCACTTACTGCAACCACTGAGCCCACAATTAGAAGCCCGCATCATGATGAAGGGTCAGGGCACCGCAACTAAGACTCAGCACAGCCAAAAACAATAAATAAATTAATTTTTAAAAGGTGATAGCTGCACCTATTTCACATCCTTTCTCTTAGGTTTAAGATGGTAATTGTTTATGAAATGTTGTGTGGCTATCTGGGGAGGCATATATCAGGCACATTCAGCAGCCATGGGAAGGCCACTAAGGTGGGGCATGTACCTCTGGCCTGACTCCAATCTGAGAAGCTGGCTGGTACCTGTGGCCATGGCTTTTGAGATTCCTAACAGGGCAGTCCCCTGCTTTCTACACCAGGGAACCTAATCCTGTTACTGCTCGGATGAATCAGCTTTTTCTCAGAGTACATGGGTCAGATGAGTCTGTGTAGTGCTTAACAATGTCAAGGTCAGCCTTACTTTTCTTGCTCAGATGCACTGCCCCCTTTCATGATGTCTTCATCTGAGAATGTCTTCATTTAGGAGCCATTACTGAAAACTGCTTAATTCTGAAAAGCTAACATCAGAGATCTCAGGAGGATCCTAGGAGGCCAACTTCCTTCTTGGATCCTCCACCAAACACACCTTTCTAAAGACTCCTCCTCACACGGTTGTTGGCATTCCTGCTGCTTCTTAGGAGAGTCTATTCCTGGAAAAGAGAAAGTCACCCTTCATTTCCTTCTTTCGCTTACTGACCTGAGGAGTCACTAGCCTTAGCAGCACTTGTAAGTTCCAATGGATGTACCCCTGTGAACGTCACTCAAATATCTCACAGCTTTCATCTTTCTTTACACTGAAGTCTTGAGAAAGGCCACAACTGTCAATAGTATTTCTGAATGGACAGAAGTCACTTATGGTCTCTAAGTGTTCTAGTCTGCCCCCTCCCACAGTAATCCTGTTTTCATCCTGAAGCAGAGCATAAAAATTGAGGACGAAGCGCTCTCTCTCTTAAACCCACATGATAGCCATGTTCCTTAGATTCTGTTACAAAACAACTATTGGCTTTAACTGGAAACTTGAAAATTTAGGGTAATTGTAGTATCAATTCATGATTACTCAACACATTTCCTCAACTTTCTTTATGACTGATATTTTGAGTCTATTACTGTAACCTCTGAATAAAGTGTGTTGTCCTGAAACAGTGGGGTCTGAGACACCCCACACCTCTAAGGTTTCTCATCTATGAATCACATGGTTGCCAAAATATCTTTCCCCTCTTCTTTCAATCCTTCTCTCTTAAACTCCCTTCACTTCTACTTCCTGGATCTGCCTTCGGCATCTGCAGTAACATGACTCTAAACGAATGGGATTTCCACGTTATTCTGGTCTGAGCTGCAAATGATTAGATTCCCTACTGAGCCCTGATGGCAGTATTACTAGGCTTTAACTTGATGAGACTGACTTCGTTAATAGAATTCTCTCTTCTGCTGTTTGACTATGTTAATGTTGCTAAAAGAAGAAGAAGAAAAAAAAAACACAAAAAAACCTGATTTTCCTATATGTAAGCTATTTTCAAATTTACATGAGGGGTTCTCCTAACAGATCTGCAATCTTTCTTCCTATGGAGACACTAAAATTACGTGTTTGTTTTTCTCTCTATCTAAAAACCAATATCTTGTGAGGCACTCCACGAAGAGTACTTAGATTTAATTCTGATTAAAAATTCCTTTTGGATATTTCTGTCCTAAGCTCGAGGACCTCTTTTCCTACTTTCCCTTTCTGCTCTTCATCCTTCCCTTATTACCCTTACTCAAGGCATTTGTGTACACAAGTACACACGTGTGCGTGCATGTGCACACCCCCCCCCCCACACACACACACACTTCATTTGTGCCTACCTTGGAACAGATCTGAGCCAACATATTCCCTGGGGGTCCAGTGGTCTCTTTTCCTATTAATGAACAGTATGTTGTTGCAGATTCATGGAGGGCTTAATTGAATAAACACAGAAAGATGAATATGCTTTTGGGATATCAAACCTCCCTAGGTTTAAAGTTACCGACATAGAAGAATGATCTTGTGCAGCATCCGTGTCCTTTCACGATTGGGGCATTATGGAATACAATGTCACAGGGAAAATGTTGCCTGCACTGAGCTTCAACTCTGACTCCATCTTCTCCATCCCCAAGTGCTGCGGGGAGGCGTCAGATTTGCAGATGTCAGCAATGCCGGTGTGTGAACTAGTTCAACCTCAAATTCTGTGGCTTAGTCCTTATCGGTGATTCGACGGGAACCTGAAACTTTGTTGAAGGGGAAGGCATTTTGCTAGCTCAGTGAGAAGTTAGTTCAAACGGCACCCAGGATATTGTGATCATCAACAAGCTTGAGGTGGAGGGACTCAAAACCAGCTTGCAGGAGCGAGCATCTCCCCAGCCCCCAAGCTCACACTTTCCCGGTCACTGTTCTGCTCTCCTTCCCTTGACACTTTCCATAGATGCTCTTCATACTGTGTCCTCTGCATTGCCAACCCCACAGTCATGGGCAAAAAAAAAAAAAAAAAAAAAAAAGTCCACAATAAGAGAACAGAATCAAATTCAGCTGATAAATCAGACAGTTGACTTTGTGATGTGATTTAATAGGGACTGGCCCTTAAGCACCTCCCTCACCGGCCATGCCCTGGGCCTGATTCCAGTACTCCTCTGAGTTAAGGAATTAACACCATGAATTCCACCATCCTGAACCCATGGGAGGCATTGCTAATCAATCACAGAACTCTTTCTCAGTCCTCATACTTCAAGCAGTCACCACCAATCCACTGGAGTTGACATGGCATCTGAATTCTATTTACCTTCCTAGATTAAGGCAGTGAGAAAGCCTGGACTTCAGGGGCTTACATTTCAGCTCCACTACTTAAAAGCAATGTGATTTTGGCCAAGTTATTCTGTACCTCAGTTTCATTAAGGGCAAAAATGAGGACAATTATAGTCTCTTTCTCATATGTTTTGAGTATTAAATGAATTAGTATTCTAAAATGCTGAGAACGCTACCTGGCCTACCTCAAAAGGGATGTATGTGTTTGCCAGTGTCATTATTGTTCAAATGCAAATATCACTCAGGAGGGAAGTGTTACAGTGTATTATTGCATCCCCTTCATATTAAATGGGTCTGTCAGACGGCTGGCTAGGTACTCTCCTAATAAGGTCTTTAGGAGGAAGAAAATAGAGTAGAGCAACTCTGTCCTGGCCTTTGGAGATGCCAGTGGATGCCAGGTGGAGAGTGAAGGGCTGAGGAGCTAGGCACACAAGCTGAGAGTGGAGTGAGTGCTGGGTAGAAAGAAAGGAGGCAGTATTACATAATTTGCAACCCAGCTTTCTTGAAACACATGTGTTTTCCCTGGTCCTTTTAAATTAAGCAAACCAAACCGGGACAGTAGAGCTTAGATCCCCAGCCAAAAGGTTTGCAATCAAGCCATGGATGCAAAAGGTCTGGGTTCTCAGAGTTTGGGGTCCAGATCTAGTTGGGAGAGTAGAGGAACTGTAAATCCTCTGATCATTATCTGCACCAACCACTGTCCAAAAGCTACATCAAGAGCAGTGAAATCACTGTCTCTGGATTGATGGTCTATTCTCAGCACCATACTTAAACCAGCAATTTGCCTCCACTTTATCTGTTCTTTTTCCTCCTTCCCTTAGCTCTTAACATTTTCTAACACAACTGTATCATTTACTTATTTCTCATAGATTTTGCTAATTGTCTTCTCTCTGTAGGAACAGAAGCAACTCAAAGGCATGGATATTTGTCTGTGTTGTTGATATATTCCTAGTACCTAGAATTGTGCCTGGTTGATAGTATGTCAAAATCAACTACATCAGTGAATGAATGAATGTTGTTAGTTCTTAAACACAGTTCTCCATGCTAAAACATTGGAGCCCATTTAAGACGGTAGCAAAAACAAGACCACTCAAAACAAAAACAAAGTATAAGCATCGGCATAGTTTCAGTTCAGTTCAGTCGCTCAGTCATTTCCAACTGTTTGTGACCCCATGAATCGCAGCACACCAGGCCTCCCTGTCCATCACCAACTCCCGGAGTTCACTCAGACTCACGTCCATCGAGTCAGTGATACCATCCAGCCATCTCATCCTCGGTCGTCCCCTTCTCCTCCTGCCCCCAATCCCTCCCAGCATCAGAGTCTTTTCCAATGAGTCAACTCTTCGCATCAGGTGGCCAAAGTACTGGAGTTTCAGCTTTAGCATCATTCCTTCCAAAGAAATCCCAGTTTAGTCCTCTCTAAAAAAGTATGCTGCTGCTAAGTTGCTTCAGTCGTGTCAGACTCTGTGCAACCCCATAGACGGCAGCCCACCAGGCTCCCCCATCCCTGGGATTCTCCAGGCAGGAACACTGGAGTGGGTTGTCATTTCCTTCTCCAATGCATGAAAGTGAAAAGTGAAAGTGAAGTCGCTCAGTCATGCCTGACTCTTAGCAACCCCACGGAGTGCAGCCTACCAGGCTCCTCCGTCCATGGGATTTTCCAGGCAAGAGTACTGGAGTGGGGTGCCATTGCCTTCTCCACTAGAATAGTATACTATACTCCAATTACTTAAGTGAAAAGCTGAAAAAGCAAACAAATAAACAAACCCAGAACATTAACTCAGGAGGTAACACATATGCCTGAGCTAAACACAGAAAAATCTCCTTCATTAGGAGAAGCCTCATGATATCATAGAAAATTCACTAGCCTAGATATAGGGAGACCCTCGTTGAAGACCCAGCTTGGCACAAACCAGCTGTGACCACAGACAAGTCACTCTTCCTCTCTGGGCCTCAGTTTCTCCATCCACATTTAGCTTGATTCAATGCAAGTATTTAATGAGTGCCCACTTAATCACCTCTAGTCCTAAAATGACATGACCCTACCCAGTCCCACTGGATACTAAGATGCTAAAATAGCCTACTATCTAAATGTGATCAGTCATGGGTGAGAAATTAAAGCTACATCCCCTCCCTTCATCACAGTGGATGAGGGGACTTCACTTTCACATAGACCTCCTTACTCAGCAGAGCACACATTTACTCAGAGAGCCCAGGTGCTGAGAGCCCTTGGTGCAGCTGAGTCCAGCGTTCACCTCTCAATCGGCACTTTGAGAGCCGAGAATCCAACAGCAATCTCATGAGCGCAGAGGACGAGTCCAGTGCCCATAGTCAAGGTGCCTACAGAACTGCTGAGCCAGGGGTGTGGCCGTGCTCTTTCAAACAGCTTACAAAGCATCACAACAATGTGAGTGGGTTTTCCACTGTCTTACAAAAGCACATCTGGAGGATCTCCGTGTTCGCCTCCACCCATGAATATTGAGCCCAAAAAACTAAATCGATTTGCTGTTTAATCCAACAGTCAATACGAGCTGCTGTATAGACTCGATTGGCTTAAAACTCAAGCCAGAGCCTTCGGCAAGGAAAGTCGAATGCAACCGTGCAGCCTGGTATTGATACATACCACAGGTAGTTGTAAGAAACAAATATCCCAAACTGTATTTGGTGGGAATGGTCAGTGCTCAGTGATCGATATGGCTAATACTTTTTGATCTTGCTTACTGAAGAGCCGAGCATGGGCTTGTGAACTTCACAGTTTAGGAAAATTCTCTAATGGGATATGGTTAAGATTTTGTTCCCAGGCATAAGGATTCCTCTTTCTGCCCCTATTCTGAGAGAAGGGTTAAACATCCCCAGCTCCTAAGAGCCACTGCCCATGAATGTGCTCTCTGTCATGTGTTACTTTGGTATCAAATCTGGCCCCACAGCACAGCCCAATTACCTGGTTGTAGACCAGTGTCTATATTTCACTGTTTGGCTGCTGAGTGACAACAAGGTAAATTAGAAGAGCTAGAAATTAAATTATACTGAGTGTGCTTTAATGCCTTATGTGTAAAGTCTCTGCCTGGCAGACTACCTGGTTTCCTCAGGGACTCAGTAATGGCAGAGGGGCGGAGAACAAAATTTTCTGAGAACCAACTCCCTTTACCAAAGAATAAAATCCTCCCCCTGATTTCCCATTCCTCAGTTCTAAGAACCGCTGCCTGCTTCTTTGCTTGGAAGGGGGCTATTCTTCTTTTACTTCAGGATTCCTAACTTAGAGCCTTATAAAAAACACAGTGTCTAGTGGTCAAAGGGTAGCCATTCTCAGGGAATCTGT
Source organism: Capricornis sumatraensis (assembly GCF_032405125.1). Lineage (NCBI taxonomy): Eukaryota > Metazoa > Chordata > Mammalia > Artiodactyla > Bovidae > Capricornis > Capricornis sumatraensis. The sequence goes on from NC_091070.1 coordinate 53,346,573, forward strand.
CTTAATCTCATTACACTCTGCTTCCCCTTTGGGGACTCAGCGGATTGTGAACTGTGCTTTGAGTTTCAGTTTGGACACACCCCAGAACTCAAAGTAAAAATGATATAGGCTTAATAACAACTTCGAGGGAATCCTTTTCAAGTTCAAAGTAGAGGGTAAACATTAATTAATCGGTTCCCCTGCCAACACCGTGTGAGGTATAAACTACTAGCCCCATTTTATAGATGAGAACGTTTAGAGTGGAGGGTATGAATGACCCGCTCCAAGTCAAGGTAGACTCCCGTCAGTGAAGGCATGAGCAACTTGGATCCTTGTGCACAGTAAGGGCACGCACGACTTTTCTTATTCACAGAAATTGATGAAAACCTCATCCCAGGCTCAGGCATCTGAGTCTAGCTCAACCGATCCATCTCCTGCCTTGATCAGAATAGCAACTCTCAGCTCAGCATGGCTACTACCGATTTCTGCCCTTAGTTTTCTGGCCAGAAGGGACTGCTTTCCTCCAACACAACTCAAAGAAACTCAGATCAAAGTCTCACCAATGGGTCATTTAAACGACAAAGCTTGTCCAACACCTCCCTCTAATAAGACTCCCTGAGTTTTATTAGCCTAGCTCTGCGATGGAAGTCATGTTCAATCCAGGCTGCTCACTGCACCTTGGACCTGCGGCCCAGGGAGGTGTAAGCCAGTGGCTGGATTATAAAGGGAAATGCCATTTGGCACAAGCAGATAGGTGGGTCCGTATGTGCTCAGTTGCTTCAGTTGTGTCCAACTCTGCAAATCTATGGACTGCAGCCCACCAGTCTCTATCCATGGGATTCTCCAGGCAAGAATACTGGAGTGGGTAGCCAGTCCCTTCTCTGGGGTATCTTCTCAATCCAGAGATTGAACTTATGTCTCTCATGTCTCCTGCATTGGAAGGCAGGCTCTTTACCACTAACGCCACCTGGGAAGCCCAGATAGGTAGGTAGGTAGATAGATACATAGTTGGGAAAAATACAGAGAAACAGGTCAATACATTTTGTAACCTTTCACTATATGAACCTTTTGGCTAATCTTGGTCATCTGCATCTGCTTCACAAAGACCAAGCTGGTGGTCACTTTGTGGGAAGCCATATAAGGTTTTCCACAAGACAGTCCCAACTGTCAGAGCTTTTGATGACGCAGACATGGTTCCATATCTCCCCCATGCCTTGCCTTACACTAATGCGCACTGATAGTATTTCTGTTGACAAAACGTTGTGAAATAGTTAACTGAGTCCTGGGAAGAATTATCTCTCTAGTTCATAAGCACCAAGGGGTTTTGCCTCACAGAGGGTGGTGACACTAAGATTTCAGCATTCCCTCATCAAAAACATGTGGATACATATTTTCCAAAGCACTTGGAGGTTTCCGGCAAATCTTTATTACATCTCACAAAAGTACCTTCAGAAGCAACCACAGTCGTCCTTCACAGAACACACGTGAAACATGTCTGTTCCATAGGGGGATAGTAGGAAAAAGAGCTTTAGATGAGCCATAATGAATATAGAAATTTAAGGGAAAACAGAGGGAAAGAAATTTCTTTACTACCATGCTGGGAGTGGAAAACTTTAGCCTAGTGAATCTCAACCCTGGCTGCTTATCAAAACCATCTGGAGGACTTTTGTAAACTCTCATGTCTATTTCAGTCCTACTGAATAAGCTTCTCCAGGAGTAAGACTAGACAGAGGGATTTTTTAATTTTTTTAAGCTGTGTTTGTAATTCTGCTGTGCAGACAAGTTCGGGAACCACTGTTCTGGTCTAGGGAGTACGGTGTAGACTATGAACACCTACATGTGAGTTACATCATCTGTCAGGGAACACACAAGAGAGATATTCCTTTAAAAAGAATTGGGCAGCCACTTCCATGTGGAATCTAAAAAATAATACAAATGAATGCATACACAAACCAGAAGTGGACTCACTGACATAGGAAATGAGCTTACCGTAACCAAAGGAGAAAGAGGAGAGGGAGGGACAAATTAGGAGTTTCGGATTAACAAACAACTACACATAAAGTAGATAAGTAAAAAAGATTTACTGTTTAGCACAGGGAATTACACTCAGTATTCTATAGTAACTTATAATGAATATAATCAGGAAAAAAATAACTGAATCACTATGCTGTACACCTGAAACTAATACAACATTGTAAATCAACTATACTTCAATAAAAAATAACACAGTAGCAATAACAATAAATAATTGTTTTGGGGGGGCTCCTTGGGTAATTGCCTCTAAATTGCATCATTGTTCCATTAGTAATTTAGTTTTATTTGACGCTTCATGTGAGAAACTATTTTAAAATAAGAAATCCTTCAGGCTTATTTTCATTTAAATGGACTCAAAAGAAACTATTTGCTTGATAGATGAGCAGAATTAGGGCTTATATGACTGACTCCAAAATAATTTAAGATGAGAAGTTATTTAAAAAAACAAAATGAAATGAAACCTGCGTGGCTGCATCTGTGCCCCGTGGGGCTTGGTTTCCTCAGGCAGCTTGCATCCACACAGCTATGTAAGCATCACGCTTATGGAGGGTCCACCGTGTGCTTGGAAATGTGCTTGATCCTAGCAGTACTGGGATGGAAAAATACAGTCTCCACATGATAGGTCACCCAGTCCAGGGAGGGAGTGGGTAAAATGAGTGCTGGGCTTCCCTGGTGGCTCAGTGGTACGTAATCCCCCTGCCAGTGCAGGAGATGTGGGTTTGATCCCTGGGTTGGGAAGATCCCCTGGAGAAAAAAATGGCAACCCAATCCAGTATTCTTGCCTGCGAAATCCCATGGACAGAGGAGCCTGGCGGGCTAGTCCATGGGGTCACAAGAGAGTCAGACAGGACTTAGCGACTAAACAACAAAGGAAGTGCTGTGATAAAAACTGGCTTTAATTTGTCTCCTCTCATGGGTCACGTAATCTTTCAAGTTCCATACCTCATTTCATCCTCTCGACAATCTCATTAAGCAGGTTCTATTATTGTACCCATTTTACAGATGAGGAGCCTGAGACTTAGAGGGCTTAAGTAACTTCTTCAAGGTCATAAAACCTGTAAGGGTCTTTCTGATGCAGCAGGCCAAATTTATATCTCCATCTTATTCTGCTTCAAAAGTACACAGAAGGTATGGGGGGCTCTGGGACAGACATGGGGTGCTCATTTGGGCTGGCTGTTTTGGAGTTGGGTGCGGAAATTTGAGCACATCCTTTTCTCTTGTTACATCAGCACTGCTCCACATCAGAGCCAACTCAGCATCTTGGGTGCCTGCAGCTTTCAAGATTGGTGTTAAGGAATCTCCTTCCCCTAGAACTTGCCCATCCAAACAGACCCAGCAGTATGATGGTCAGCAATGCCTTTGTACTACTCTCTCGGTGGAGAAAATACACAACCAGCACTGAGTTCTCAGGCTGGGCTAAGCATAGTACCTGAGAGTCAGTTACTTCAGTTCCCCAGGGTGGGACTCTGTCTGGCTTGCTTACCCACATTTCAGCAGCTCAGAGTGCCGGCCTGGCCACAACGTTAGGTGCAACTGATCTGTAACTCGAAGTCATCTATTTGTCCTCTAACTGCACTGCTCGCTGGCAAGTGCAGGGGAGACCAATGCACGCCTTTGCTATGGTTCAGTGAGCCGAGCTCCTGGGCTCCTGTACCTTGGCTGTGGTGTCAAGTCAGTTATATAACCACTGGGCTGAGTGCCTCCCTGGAGAGGGAGATGGGGCGGGTGAGCAGGAAAGACATTATTAGCGTAATGTTAAGAAAACAGACTGTGAAAGCTTCCCGAGACTTCAGCGTTTGGAACCGCAGGGTCCCCTCCAGTTTGTTTCCCATTTAATTCTGTCATCTTTGAATCTTGCCCATTTGAGCCTGAATGGCTGTGGGTGGAGAGACTGGCACAGTGAAGGGGCTCAGGCTCTCTCAAGTAGTGAGCTTATTTAGCCTTAAAATATGCCCTGTTGGACATATGGACACAGGCTGGGGGGAGTGGAAAGGAGAGGGTGAGACGAATGGAGAGAGTAGCACGGAAGCATAGACACTACCATATGTAAAACAGATAGCCAGCGGAAATTTGCTGCATGACTAGGGAACTCAAACCAGGGCTCTGTAACATTCTAGCAGGGTGGGATGGGGTAGGAGGTGGGAGGGAGGTTCAAGACGGAGCAGACGTATAATACACCTATGGCTGATTCATGTTGATGTATGGCAGAAATGAAACCACTGTTATAAAACAATTATCTTTCAATTAGAAATAAATAAAATTTTAAAAATGCCCTGTTGTATGACTGTTATTTGGTAGACTGAATCCAATGCTGAAGAACGTGTGAAAACTAATGCCCAACTATAGCTAAGGGAAGTGTATTTTGTCATAAGTTTTGCATTTATTCTTTTGCTTCTAAAGTCTTCATGTGGACAAACTGGAAAGATTGAAAGACTGGAGCATGAAAGGCCCTCCAGAAGTGCCCTGAAACTTTTCAATAAGGACAACAGAAGAAACAAACAAGTACCCACTTTGTACACACAAAAGTTAAAACCATTGATTTTTTTTAAATTGGCAAAGTGGTCATATGCTATGTAGTCACTTCATATCATAGAAATCAATGCAAGTTTTATTCATCCATAGCTGTCATCTGCTCTCCAGCTCTGAGAAGTGGTTTCCCATTCATAGCCCCCACACCCACATGTGGCCCTAAAACATTTTTAATGAATGGCATTTGATAAGTGAGCATTTAGGAAAATGTTCATCCCTGCCAGTAATAAAAAATGCAAATTAAAGCAACTTTGAAAAGGTAGCATTTTAGTCTTACTAAATAATGCCCTAACACTGGTTAGGCTGCAGTGGAACTGATAGACTCAAATGCTATAGGCACTGAGTTAAATCAGCATAATTCTTCTTGAAAGAACTAAGGCAATGTGTAATAGGAATCATAGAGATACGCTTCCTCTGACCCAGTAATCCTTCTCCTGGGAGTGTATAGGAAAGAAATAATCTGAAAGAAGCAGAAAGCTATACAAACTGTAGCGCTGTCTCTAATGATCAAATCTAATCACACACATACGCACAAAATTCTGGCAGGAGCCTGATGTTGGGTAATTGGGGATGGCTTAACAAATTATGGGGTACTGATGATGGAATATTACGCAACTATTAAACTCCAAAAGGCACAAGGGAAAAATTTAAGATTTAATATCTTGAGGATGATAGGATTTACTTGAATGTTTTTCTTTATCAGTTTTTAATATATAAAATAAATGAAGAGCATTATAGAAAATGCAGTGGGAGGCCTCTTGGACAATTATTTTCTGGTACAAATGGGCTTTTATAATACTAAGGATCTCCCAGATGAAAATACTGAAATATAAACGGTCACCTCTATGGTGGGGGAAGGCTTAACATATTGTATCTTTTACTCTCTAGTCTAAGTCTGGTATTTGGCCTTGGAGTCTCTTCTTTGTACAGGACCTCTTCCATTTATTCCAAATAGGATGACTTAGAAAGGTGCTGAAATGGAGCCCCCTCTCCCTGTACCAGTCATATTAGTTTGCCTCCATTCAGGTCCTAGAAGCACCCTTGGAGGGAGCCTAAGAAAACTCAATGCCAGGGTTTCAGAACCTCTAGATGGACAAAACTGTCTCTTATCTATCCTGAAATTAAGGGAACTCAGGTCTACATGACTGCTCCTAGACAGGCAAAGAAATAAATCTCTATCCATGATAATAAACCAGTCCCACAATTGGTTTAACACAACGATTTGCAGTCAAAGCAAGTGCAGCCATGCCTTTACTATGGATCAGTAGCTTCCTGTGACTGCCAGGAAACAGTGTAGGCAGGTCTATGCTTTAGTTTCATTGGTCTGTGTCCAATTGGGGAAAATGAGTTTTCACGATGCTAAATACAGTCAAAGTAAAAAATATATATATTCTTACTCTAAGATAATGCCCTTTCCAGTTTTTTTTGGTGTTAAAACTCCATCCTTTTGAGAAAAGACAGTGACTATAGATAGGTAAATTTTTTTTTCCCATTGTTTGTCCTCCTTTGTGGTAGAATATGTGTGTGTGTGTGTGTGTGTGTGTGTGTGTGTGTGCGCTAAGTTGCCTCAGTCTGACTTTCTGCAACCCTATGGACCATAGCCCACCAGGCTCCTCTGTTCATGGGATTTCCCAGGCAAGAATACTGGAGTGGGTTGCTATGCGCTCCTGCAGAGGATCCTCCTGACTCAGAGACCAAACCCACGTCTCTTGTGTCTCCTGCAATGGCAGGCAGGTTCTTTACCACTAGTGTCACCTGGGAAACCTCCTTGGCCCTCAAAACATAAGTGAAATCAAACTACTTCATCCCATACACTGACCTTGCATTCCCATTCAATAAGGAAATGGAGATTCTGGACATTGGTATTAGGCCACACCAAACAGGTTAGTGAGAAGTTCTGGTCCTGTGTTGACTCTTCAGTGTGCTGTACGACTCATAAGCTTTGCTTTCATCAAGCTTGTGTTTGTCCTTCTGGGTTGTAAGCGTCTTTGCTGAGGAACCACTGCACTGTGTTGTTGGTAACTACCACAGCATCAAGTATACCACTGTTAAATGTAGTCTGTAGCTCGACAGACAAAGTGGGTGAAATCTGAAGACCAGCTGTGGAACTGAGAAGAAAGCTTCTGGTGTGGGTTCAGCACACCCGATCTGAACCCTGTTCTGCCACTTAACGGCTGTGGGATTAAGCAGCTAATGACCCTCTCCAGCTCCAGCTCTCACTATCTTATACCTGGATCGGATGCTTTTCACGTTCATTCCCATGTCATCCCAAGCTCAGCGCTGGCCAGAGGGGACCCCAAAGCAATGGGCAGATCCCCCCACCTACCAGGTGAGGTAGAGGGTCAGAGGCAGTTGTCAGTGAGCTCCGGTAAAAGACAAAATCAAATAGAAGCAGCATCCGCTCACATTGACTCATGATTATTGTGTTTGACAAGATAACCTGCACCCACTTGTACATTCATTACAAAGCTTCTGAAATGATTGTTCTTTGTCTGCTTGAACATTGGAATTTTGAATGAACAGTTTCAATGTCTGGTTTCACGCACTTGAGACTTAAACACTAGTGAGCATCTGTCTAACAGGTTTGGTCCTCACCTTCAAACGAGTCTATTGGAGACTCCAGCCGGGGGACTTGTGTGGGCTTGAAACTTGTGTGCTTTCTTCCTGAAGTCACTGATGCAAACAAAGAACCTTAAGCCTCCCCTTTCCAGTGATAAATGTTTTAAATGAACAGAAGAAGGATTTGAATTTTAATGGCTGATAAGTGAGGCTGGGAAAGATTGAAGGCAAGAGGAAAAGGGGACAACAGAGGACAAGATGGTTGGATGGCATCACTGACTCAATGGACATGAGTTTGGGCAAACTCTGGGAGACGGTGGAGGATAGGGAGGTCTGGTGTGCTGCAGTCCATGGAGTCCCAAAGAGTCAGATACAACTGAGCGACTGAACAAGTGAGGCATGAAGGGGCAAAGAGAGTGTTGTAACTGCCATGTGTTATTTTAAAAAAAATCATTGGAAGATTATATCACATGTAGCACAGAGAAACATTAGGCCCATTGTAGCATCGGAAGCTTCAGTAAGACCCTTCACCCATCTCTTCAGCTGCATCTCATGCTGCTCTTTCTTGCATTCCTGGGCTCCAGCCTCAGCAATCTTCAACCTGTTCCTCAAACACATGTTTTTTACCCTGCCACAGGGCCTTTGCACAGGACACGTCCTTTGCCTGTTCAGCCCTATTCGTGTTTCCCATCATGCTCTTCTCACGGAAGCATTCCCCCCTCTCATGCTGGGACAAACCTCCTGTTTTATATTCTCCCATGATGTATCCTTTATAGCACTTGTTGCTGTTGTTATTTTACATTATTTGGTTTCAATCTAATGAATTCCACTTCCCCCACAAGACTGTAAGCTCGGCAGAACAGAGACTGCCTGTCTGCTCCCCATCTTATCCACATGGCGGGTGCCAGTGACTATGTAAGTGCTGATGAATGGAATAAATGCCTCCCTGACAACCTCACCAAAATCCCTTTTTAATGACCTGTCTTTGCAAGGCACCCTGTGGAACAACTTGAAAGTCCTGGTTCCAGGCCTATGGCGGTTTTGGTAGCTGGAGAGAAGCTCTTCAAACGTAAGCAGCATCCCTGCAGTGGCATCAGTGAACTCAGGTGTGTTCCAGATGGTGCCTACTGCTTGGACAAACCCTAATACCTTTTTCTTCCTCCATTCCCTATGTGTCAAATGGCAACTAGATCAGTGTGCCCTTTGCTGAATAGCCAGAGGATAAGAACAGATAAGAGATATGAAAATGCCTTGCAAATGGAAATGTTGATTTAGAGGTTGAAACCTCTATAGTCTTGGACCTTCCTAGAGAAAGATGATGGAAGTGATCCTCTTAGGTGAGATATGGCTTGTGTAGCAGGAGGGGGATTGAGCCAAGTTGGGGGCACAGTTCAGTGACAGACAGAGAGAGGGGGATACAGCAGGGGGAGACCACCCTCCTGCCACCAGGGCTTCCCGAGGAGGATGGTGGTTGGATGTCAGCAGCAATACTGAGGGACTTCGTGATGGCAGAGGATCAGAGGGCATGAATGAGGGGGCAGGTTCTTCTCAAAAGCAAACCACCCATCTGCCCTGAGCTCCTTTGTTTCTCTAATGGTTCTTGGACCCAGTTTCAACTGCGTTGGGCAAACAAGCAGGAAGCCTCCTCTCTACCTGAGTCTCACCAGACCAGATCCAGCCCTCACTTGGGGGCAGTGCCCTCTCGGTGCCTCAAGTGTGATAACCATTTAGCAACCTTAGGGGCAGCAGGGTGGAGAGTCCCGTGTGACCACAGAGCAAGAACCATGGCCTTGCTCAGAGGAAAATGACTCGAGAACCACGGGGTGGGGTGTGAGTGGAACTGAATCAGTGGTTTCTGAAGACAGTCAAGATTTCCAGTCCAAAGCTCACCAAAGGCAATGTCATCCCGTGGTGGCTCAGACGGTAAAGAATCTGCCTGCAATGCCAGAGACCCAGGTTCAATCCCTGGTCAGGAAGATCCTCCGGAGAGGGAATGGCTACCACTCCAGTGTTCTTGCCTGGAGAATTCCACAGACAGAGGAGCCTGATGGGCTACAGTCCATGGGGTCACAAAGAATCGGACATGACTAAGTGACAAAGAAGGAGCAGAGAGGTAAATCAGCAAGCCTACTGCTAGTCACTGAATGCTGGGAAGGTAGGTGTAGGCTCATCCCATGAGACCTAGTGGGACAAGCGGGAGAAGTGTTGGGTCACCACATGGGAGTATCAGAATGGAAGGTCCTGTTATGCATCATCTGGGAGCTCAGGGACCCTGACCCAGCCAAGAGACTGATGTGGCTGTCACAGGATTAAACACTGCTCAAGTCTCTTTCTTATTTGGAAAGATTGCCTCTTCGCACGAAAATGTGGAATCAAGAAGAATTCTCTAAATGTGGCATTTCTGCACAACACTGCACCCCAACTACAGCCAACACTGAGAAGGGATGGTCACAGCCAGTCATCCTTTCTGGATGTCCCTTTGCAAGGGGTGGAGTAGGGAGAGCTCCAATAGTGGTTAAGAATCTGTTCATCTTATTGACTGGTTAGATAAGATACTGCCTATAGGACTTCCCTGGGGGCTCGTGGTTAAGAATTCACCTGCCAATTCAAGGGACACGGGTCCAATCACTGGTCTGGGAAGATCCCACATGCCTTGAGGCAACTAAGCTCATGTGCCACAACTACTCAGCCTGTGCTCTAGAGCCGAAGAGCTGTGCTCTGAGATGAGAGAAGCCATCACAACGAGAATCCCACGTGCTGCAACTAGAGAAAGCCCACTCAGCATCAGTACCCAACACAGCCCAAAAAATCAATCAATAAATTAATAAAAAAGATGCTGCCTATCTAACCAAGTGGTATGTGCAGTTGTTTTCACTAATTCTGCTGTCCTGGATGGAGCACTGACAAAGCACGGTGCAAAGCACTCAGAATGCAAAGCTGAATAGAACGCCACAACTGCTCTCAAGGAGCTATATCCTAACTGGTTACAAGGGCACAGAAGCCGCATTTTACAGCTGCCGCTTGGCACGCCTTTTGCTGTTATATGCAAGGTACTGTGGGGACTCAGAGAAAGAAGAAACTCTGCCAAGAGAACCTGGGAAACTTTCCTGAAACAAGGTGTTGATGAAAGATTAGAAATTTACCAGGCATCAGAAAGACCATCGCTGAGTAATGCAATGAATGCATCTGTTGACTTTCAACCTTTCTGGGATACAGTGGTGACGAAACAGCCCTGTCCCTACCCTCGTTGAGCTCATGGTCCAGTGGGGGTGGGAAAGCACACGAAGAGTTAAACACACATTTGAAGTCCTATGAAGGGAAAATAGTCTTCCCTGGTGGCTCAGTGGTAAAGCATCCACCTACCAATGTAGGAGATACAGGAGACATGGGTCTGATCCCTGGGTTGGGAAGATTGCCTTGAGAAGGAAATGGCAACCCACTGCAGCATTCTTGCCTGGGAAATTCCAAGGACAGAGGAGCCTGGCAGGCTAGAGTCCATGCGGTCGAGACTTGGGCACAACTTAGCATACAAGCGCATATGAAGGGAAAGTACAAAGTGTCTCAGCAGAGTCTACCCGGGGAGTTGGTCTCATCCCGGAGGTGGGAGAAGTTCTGCCAAGGATGTGGCATGCAGCCAAGATGGGATGGCTGCTCAAGAGTGTACGAGGCCGAGGGGCTGGAAGCGCAGGCAGAGAGACAGAGCAGAGGGAACCTCATGTGCATTCCTTTATTCCCTGAACGTTCATGAAATAACTGTGTGGGTCGGTACAGTGCTCAGTACTGTGGTCACCATGACGAGCAAGAAACCTCAGTGAGTGTGCAGTGTAGTGGGGGAGGCAGATCATCATAACAGGATGTGCTACACACATAGTTGGGGAGGGGGAAACACTTCCCCACCAGAGGGCATCGCATGTGCAAAGGTCAGGAGAGCAGAGCTCAAGACATGGGAGACAGAGGTTGGGGGTTCCTCACTCCCCTGGTCGATGGCTGCACAGGGCGCTGCCTGGCCCTTCACCATGCTCTTCCTTGCTTAAGAACGAAACTCCTTTCTCCACCAATGGCAGCGATGTTGCACGGAGAAGATGCCACCTCAGCAGATGCTGATGCACGCATTCTGCAGTGAGCTGGAAGCAGCTGGCCTGGCTTGGCCTGTGCCGCCCTCCCCTCCTCCCCAGGCAGGATCCACACTGTCATCAGCACCGTGGGGCTGATTGCTCAAAGAGGGCAGTCTTCCTGCCTCGCCACGCCGAGCCTGCCTCAGCCCAGGCAGCCCGGCCACACCCGAGGCCCATCCAGACCTGCTGTTTGAGGGTCGAGGCCCCCTTCGAGGAGAAAGGCCCCCAACTCGCTTAATAACATTTTCCCTCTGCCTGTCTAATTAACTCCGTCACTGTATCTGCAGTCAGATAAAATGCTCATTTCACACCACATTAATTTTTATCAGCTGAACATTAAGCAACACAAAGCTATCTATGCTTGGTTTAATTTACATACTGACAGACCTACAAAGCGTTACCCACAGTGGCTGCGAAGCAAATAAGCAGAACTGGCATCAAACAAGGCTCTTCAAAATGAAACATTGATTTGCAAGGCTGACAGTCGAGAAGTGTTGGAGGGAAGAGGGCAAGAAAGTAAGGGGTACAAGGGCTCTTTTTCTTTGAACAGTTACTGATGGGGTCAACCAGGAGGTCTCCTAAAGGTCAAGTAGAGGGGTCAGTTGAGCTCCAGGATCTGGAGGATCAGCTGTGCTTTGGGGACACAGCCCCACAGAGTCCATACAGTTCCCTGGAAATGGGGATCTTTGTACCACTCTATTATCAGAGCACCCCTCCCCCCCCACACACACACTATGATATATCTTACTTCTGTAACTGTGCTCAAGCTATTTCTCTAAAAGTATATTCCTTCCCCAACTTCATAGTCAAGCTCAGGCATCACCTCCTCCAGGAAGTCTTCTGTGATCATCCTTCCTCAAAAGAATACCTAGAAGAGGGTCCACATTGCATTTATCACAATGAACTTTAATAATCCATTTCTTATATCTATTTTCCCACTGGTTGCATTTATGTAATTTTTTTTTATAACTGAAGTTGGGCCTGAGAACCTGCATTTCAAATGTGTATGCCTAACCATGATTTTTCTCCATCCATCCCCTGCCTTAATTGGGATATAACTGACACATAACATTTGTGGAAATGTAAGGTATACAACATAATTTGATACACGTACCTATTGTTACATTTTTACTAAAGTAAAGTTAATTAATTCATCTTTACCTCACATATTTCCATTTTGTTGTTGTTGTCATGGTGAGAACATTAAAACTCGACTCTCATAACAACTTTTATGTATATAACACACTATAGCGACCTACAGTTACATGGTGTACCAAGATCCACAGACCCACCATCGTATTGTGGATTTTCTAAGAGCACACTTTGAGAACCTTGGTGATGTTAGAAGGGAGTGGATTGGGGGAACAGGGTGGGAGCTGGTTGGTAGGATGAGCAGAGAACTCTACTCTCCCGAGGAAGCTGGAATTAGACTTGGACATGATGTGGCATCACAGCTTGAAAAAGATTCAGGACTGACAGAGGGTGTGGAAAACATGCATTTAAAACCTGGAGAGCAGAGGAGACTAGATTCACCCTGAAATATCTATGTAAACCCCAGATTCAGACCAACTCTTGTCTTTCTGTGAGTTTCGGCCTGCAGATATCTGCTTTGCATCAAGCTGCCACAAGGGAGAAGAGCAGAATACCTTCCCAACCAAACAGGCCAATGTAGGTTGAGTTTTCAGCTTTGCAACACTAAGAATTTTAGAAGATAGCATGCATATGCAACACAACATCCGTGCTATGGTTGTACATGGCTCCCCCTAAAGAAACTTCTGGGCTGGCTTCAGTTTCACAATCATGCATGCCAGGGCTTGTAGATATCAGTTGGTTCCAGAATTACACAGGTTTTTCTTTTTTTTGCTTTCAACACCAACACAGCACAATTTTTCAGAGAAGTCTAACTCATAGAAGGCCTAGATCCTTCCTTTGGACCAAAAAGCTTCAAAATGATGGACTAGAATTTGTTTATTCAGTGGTGTTTAGTAGGATAGGAGCTTTTTAAGAAAAGTCTGCCTCATTTAGACTCAAATGTGCAAAAGACTGGCTGTGGACCGAGCTCAAGCCAAGGTCATGGGTTCTGGGTGCCAGGCCTGGTTCAGGCATAATCAGCTGTATGAACTTGGACAAGTCACTTAAACTCCCTTAATCTGTTTCCTCATCTCTCGTATGGACTTAATAATATGACTTCTACATCACAGAACTGTGATACTGAGTCAATGTGCTTTGAAAAATCTAAATCTAAATATAAAGAATACTTGCTTTGGGTAATTATCTACTAACCTTCCCACAGATAACAACAACACTATCTGTACAAAGTAACTTTTAAAGATTATTTGAAGACAATGGAGTACAACCAAAAGCAAACAGAAACTGGAAAAGAGCCTTTACCCAGAAAGACAGGGCCTCCACTTGGTAAAATTTATGAATTTGTAGATTTTTGCCTAAAAACACACCCTAGTTAGTTTTTGACTCTGCAGAGCTCAAGCTGTTAGAGATAAGATCAGGGTTTGGAGAGGAACTGAAAGTTAGGGGACCAGTTCTGGAAGGGTAGGAACTGTAGAAGAACAAGTCACAACACCTGTGTATAAAATCTGCCCAAATTCTTGGCTGACTGCTACACTTTGCAGGCATGGGGAAGATCGCAAGGGATTCGGTACAAAAGCAGCAGCTGAAGGATTAAAGAAAAGAAAAGGGTTAGCTGTTGCTGACCACAGGGAAGACAAAGCTGGAGTTGGCCAACCTAACTGGCTGCTTTAAAAACAGACACTCTTCAGAGGAACATAACAGAATATAGAGTCTCTGTTAACATGTGTGTTATAAATTATCTAATCCAAGTCACTGGACATGCAAAGAAAGAGTAAATTTTAACCCATACTCAAGAAAACATAAGAAAAGGAGTCAATAGAAATCAACCCCAAGAATATTCAGATAGTGCATTCAATAGGTAAGAAACTTAAAGTATATTCAAAGAATTGAAAATATATATATGTATATATACACATAATGTGTGAGCAGATGTGTAACCTTAGTGACAAACAGAAACTGTGACAGCAAACCAGATGGAAATCCTAGAATTAAAAAGAAAAATGACTACAATGAAAAAAAATTACGTATGAGCTTAACAGGAGATTGAAGATGGCAGGAGAGTCAGTGTACTTGAATATGGATCAATAGGAAGTATACATTCTTTAAGAACAGAGAGGAAAAAATTGGAGAAAAGTGAGTAAAGTCTCAGAGACAACATACATGAAATTGAAGCCCTGGAAGGATAGGAGAAAGCAAATGGGTAGAAAATATATTGGAAAGAATGACTGAAAACTTCCTAAATGTGGTGAAAGATATCAACTTATAGCTTCAAAAAGCTCAACACATCCCAAGCAGGATAAACTCAAAGAACCCCATATGTTGTCAATTTTATGTCAAACATAGTCAATTTCTTTTTGAAATCCAAAGATAAAGAGAGAATTTTGAAAGCAACCAGAGAAAAACAGACATTATATTCAAAAGAAACAGCTATATGAATAATAGCCAACTTCTCTCAAAAAACAACAAAGTCCAAATGATGATGGAATCACCTCACTAAAATAAAGAAAAGTTCAGAACTCTATATTCAGGAGTAAAGGCAAAATAAAGTCATTTTAAGATAAGCTAAAACTCAGAGATTCATTGTCAGGAAACCAGCACTAAATGGAATGTTAAAGAAGCTCCTTAGTTCAAAGGGAAATGCCACGTAATGGTAAACAGATCTACAAGAAAGAATGAGGATCACTGAAGAAAAAAATTTTCATGTACCTAGTTATTCATATTTTCAGTGTTAAGCAAATGTATCCCATATAATCATAGTTTACTGTATGATAAATGGCATGTAACCTCTAAACAGAATGTATAAATCTTATAAATTCTTTTTCCTGCCCCTAAAGAACCCCTTTCCTTTCAAAACAAGTAAAGAAAACTTGGTCTTATTACCCAGCTCTGTGATCTTAGGCAAAAAGTGAACTTATCTGTGCGTTAGTTTCTCCATTTATAAAACAAAAAAGATGGACTAAATCTCGAGTGTTTTCCAGCTTGTACAAACAGTGATTCTACAGTAAACTGGAACAGTATATTAATAATATTCTCTATTACATTTTTACTAATTATTATTTATATTTTCATTATTATAAGGAAACTTTTCTTAATGATAAGATGAACTCATAAAATCTACCCAAGGTGGTATGAACCTCAGAAGCTTCTTAGATACACCAAACCCTTCTATGCCTCACAGTTCAAAAATAACCCCAAAGGTACTCCTGTTGCTCAAGTACTCAAATGAGGTTAAGTCCACAGCACATATGTGCTGCACATGGTACAGCCTTAAACAGATAAAGGTAAGGTGGTTTGATGATCCCAGTCGTCAGATCCTTTCACATTTGCAACATAGCGACACTGGAAGCCTGTTTCTTAGTCATCTTCAAACACTGGAGGAACTACATTAAACCACATCAGCATGTGCTTAGCCGAGCGCAAAAGTTCACCGCACAAGTCCAGTCTGAGTGCGAAGCAGCGAGTAGTAAGGCCCCAAGGACTAGGAACAGTTAATTAAACCTTCAGTGTGTCCATGCGTTACTGGGGGGTGAACCTGTGGACATTCAAAGAGCTTCCTGGTGATTTGCCATAGAGATGGACTGAAGCCAGGCTAGACTCCAAGGCTTACTGGCCACCACGTTCTGGCAGGTTGCCTCTGGGGTGACCTTCCACAGTTACGATGCTCTGTGACATTTAAGCAAGGGGAGCATCCCCTCCCGCCTCAGTGCCTCTGACACTCTGCCAGAGTAAGCCAGCCTTGGAAGGTTCTCGATTGAGTGTACTCTAAGATGGCTTCTTTGAGGACCTGGGTCCAGGCTGGCCCTCTGAGTTGGGAGAAGAAAGTTAGAATAATTCCATCCCTTCATCGGCAGCAGCCGTGAAAGTCTGCTGAGCACGGTGTGTTCAGTTGTCTCTTTTCTCCCCCAGAAAACAGTCACTGTGAATCACCTGCTGTTTGGCAACAGCTCTACTTAAAATGTCATGTTAATATAATTATTTACAAATACTGGTATAAATGAAATAAAGGCCTGACTGAAACAGAAAATTTTGAAGCCTAACACCATGGCTTTAATGAACAGAGCAGAGAAATGCTGAATAATTTTCTGCTTATTTTGCAGCGTTCTTGATAAGCCCTTTCTCCCTCCTCTGCATACATCCCAGGTTAAATTTTTCTTTTTTAATTTGTTCCAACTTCCCAACACATGGCCTATCATGTGGTAAACATATCATCTGTGTTTTGAAGGGCTTGTAGACATATTTGAAAGTTGCCGCTTCAGGACCATTACACCTACTTTTATGCTGCCCTTTGGGGAAAGACAACAGGAAAGCCTTAGGGGAAAAAAATTGGGTATATAACCAGTGAGCTAAAGTCTGCTTTCCCATATCTAAATCTCCACTGATGTCAAAGGCAACTGAGTCACAGTAGTTGCTGTAAACTGCCTGTGGGTTTCTGACAGTAAAATCCAATATATTTTCAAAACAAAAACTAGAATCTTCTAAGCCATGAGCCACTGTTTCATTTTTGACAATGCAGAGTCACCAATGAGTTAGAATTTGAGCAGAAAACAACTGGCTTTCTTTCCTGTTTTCTGTTTAGATGAGTGCTTTGATCCATCTGCCCATATCCTTGAATTCACTGATCAAAGCAGGTTAGGCCTGGAGTTTTGTCTTTCAGCTTCCAGATCTTCACCCAAGCACATGTAGGAAACATGAGGTGGTGAGGCTGATCTCAGTCAGATATGTTTGTCTGAAACCAAATTCTGGACCTCAGTTTCTAAAATGCAACACCACCTCCCACCATTTGCCAACCACATAAAAGCCACAAGAAAACACTGCTAGAGCATCATAATTTATTTATCTGGCACCATTTTAGGCTTTCTAGGTGGCACAGTGGTGAAGAATCCACTTGCCAACACAGGAGACTCAAGAGACCCAGGGTTTGATCTCTGGGTTAGGAAGATCCCTTGGAGGAGGGCGTGGCAACTCACTCCAATATTCTTGCGTGGAGAATCCCAGGGACAGAGGAGCCTGGAGGTCCATGAGGTCACACTACTGAAGCCACTTAGCACACAGCACGGCACCATTTTGGCATGGATATTTTTGGGTGATAGCAGCTATTCACAGTCACCACCCACTTGGTGTGTTCTGGCTCAGGAATGAAGACAAAGAATCTTTACATCTACAGAACTAACCTAGGTGAAGAGGCTGCGAGTGAGGACCGGAATAGAGAGAATTCAACACGGAGCCTCCTAGACAATGGTGCTCAGCGTGGGGTATTCACCATGCGCAGGCTGGCAGCAATGATCACTTGACTGCTATACTCACCACGAAACAATGGTAGTGGCAGTGGTGAAACCTCAGCTCCTTTACGAGTAGTTTGTGATACATAAATTGCTTCCACACTCTTCTTATGAACTGTCTCAGAAAAAGCGGCCAAGCCTCAGGAGAGTATTTTGGAGGAGATTCAAAGCTTGACAGTGGTTTAGACTAGAAGCTCCTAGAGGGAAGCAGGCTCAGTTCTTAACTTCATTTCTGCTGGGCACAGCATGGCACCGTGGTGGTATATGGGCATCTAAAGGTACAATCATGAGGGAAGGATGTGGAGCAGCCACTAAACTCTTAAGTTTACAACTTTAAACAGTTTCTTCCCTTCCCTCACTCCACAATGAGCCAGCCAGAAACAACAGGTTTACTTGCCAGCCTCACAAGTCAGAGGAGACTTTCTTTATGATACTCCCTAAGTACGCCAATTCCTCTCATCTACACCCTCATCCTTCCTTTTCCTCCAGTCCCACTCAAGGCAAAGGTACCTCATAGGCTAGATCACCATGGGACATTATTTACAGCAGGTTATTACAGTGGAGATAGCTCTGGACAATTACCAAAATGGCCCTGTGCCTTAGTTTCTTCAGCTTTAAAATGGGACCAGTAATACCAGACGTCTGGCCTATATCCCAGGATTACTGTATCAGAATGTTTAAAGCTTATGTAAATATTATCAGCATCACTGCAATATTTTTCTAACCTCTGCATCCTCCAAACAGGAAGTGTGAAATGAATCTGTGGTTCATGACAGAGTGGAAAGAGGCCTGCATGAAGAGTGAGCCAGGGTCTGGCTGTGATTCTGTCTCCATCTCATTCTGTGTGCTAGAACAAGGCTGCCTGGCTCTCTGGATTGTGGAAAGGGTGACAGGCTAGCTCTGGTGGGACACACAGACTATTTCCTCTTGAAGGGACTCCTAAGATGGCAGAAGGATGCAAAACTAGGCAGCTCTTGGCAGTTCTGGTGCAGGCTGCAATCTTAGAGGTGACTCCCTGCTGCTGCTGCTGCTGCTAAGTCGCTTCAGTCGTGTCCAACTCTGTGCGACCGCATAGACGGCAGCCCACCAGGCTCCCCCATCCCTGGGATTCTCCAGGCAAGAACACTGGAGTGGGTTGCCATTTCCTTCTCCAATGCATGAAAGTGAAAAGTGAAAGTGAAGTCGCTCAGTCGTGTCCGGCTCTAGCGACCCCACAGACTGCAGCCTATCAGGCTCCTCTGTCCATGGGATTTTCCAGGCAAAAGTACTGGAATGGGGTGCCATTGCCTTCTCCAAGGTGACTCCCTAGATTCCCCTAAACACAAAAGCTGGATTCTAAACTTAGAGACATGATGGGGACTCAGCGGGAAAGGCTGGGCTGGGCGATGGCAGTGATTTGGCCTTTAGAAGCCTTTTAGCACTGAAAAAAAAACTTTTTTGAGAAATAAATCCCTTCCAGAGAACCCAAATACCATTTTACACCCACTAGGATGGCAATTAAATAGAAAAAGAAAAAAGAACATAAAGAGTGTTGGCAAAATGGAGGATAACTGGAGCCCTCACACATTGCTGGTGAGGACGTAAAATGGTACAGCCATTTTGGAAGACAGTTTGGCAGTTCCTCAAAAGGTTAACATAGAATTATCATATAACCCAGCAACCCTAGGTTCAATCCCAAATGTGTACCGGGAAGAACTGAAAAGCAGGTGTCAAACAAAAACTTGTATATAAATCTTCATGGCACCCCAACTTGCACTTGGCAAAAGGTGGAAACAACTTTAACCCTCTACCAATGAATGAATGAGTAAACAAAAGGTGGTGTATCCATACAATAGAATGTTATTGAGCCACAAAAAAGGAATAAAAGACAGATACAACTTGCAAGATGGATGGACCTTAAAAACATGATGCTAAGTGAAAGAGGCCAGAGGCGTAGAAGGCCACACAACAGATGATTCCATTTACGTGACGACCTCTAATAGGTAAATATATAGATAGAAAAAGCGGATTGGTAGCTGCCAAGGGCTGGGAACTGGGGATGACTGTTCAGTTCGGGAAGGCGGCTCCTTCTGGGGTGGTGAAAATATGAACTAGATAGTGGTGATGGCTGCACAATCTGTGAACATGCTAAAGGCCCCTGAGCTGTGCAGTTTAAAATGGCTAATGTGGTCGATTTCGTATGTCATGCGCCACAATAAATTAAGAAGAAAGAAAGAAAACCAAAGATGGTGATGAGCTGGGTGGAAGGGGAGGTTCTAGAGCTCCAATCACAGGAGAACCTTCAAACACCATCTCTGCCACACCATGAGTGCTCTTCCAAGGGCCTGTGTTGTTGGTTTAATTGAGAAATTATTCCTAATAAGTCCCAAGGAGATACAGGTCTTTTCCTTACAAACAGGAAACGATCATATCTCCTGGCAGCTCATTACACATTCTTTTGGTACCATGAGTTGTTTTAAAACCGTGAAATTAGTTCTGGCAGAGTTTACAGAAAAACACCCATGAGATGAGACTGAATGGGTTATGTAAGACTCCTTGTACTCTGCGTATGAGATATTAACTCTGTACTGGCAGAGCCAAGGACATAGATGTCCCTTATAAAGCAGCAGCACGCTTTGGCCTCTGCCAAGACTAGCACGAGGTTGAGGGGGAGAATCAGTCATCTGGACATGGATCTGGATGTGCCCATCAAACCATCTCCTGTGTCTAGCCACATCCTCCTTCTCCACTTGAGGCTGTGGAGGCACCCAGACAGGTGAAGGGAAGAAGGGACTAGCCCACAGAAATCGGTTCTACTAAAGTTCCAGACTTTTTCCAGGGGGTCAGTTGACACTTGTGTGTGGATACTGAAGCCTTGAAAATCAACCAGGTATGAAAAACATTAATACAGTCATCACTGTTGGAGAGCTGTGTCATAGACAAGCCCCAGTTCAACTAGGAGGGTGACTACTTTGATCAATGGAGCTTGAATTCTGGCATGAAGGAGACATATTACAAAAGTTTTACCTGGCAACGGTCACTAAACCAATGAGCACTGAAAAAGTTGCTAGGTTCATGAGCTCTGTTTCTTCCTTCTCTTCTTCCTATAGACATACACACACATTTAACCTAGAGTGTACCTCCAAAAGATACATCCAGATATATATGGAATATTCTACCAATAAGATGTAATACTTCATAATTTCATTTATTTAGAAAATAGCAAGGAAACAGAAAACAAGTTAGAAAAAAAAAAAAAAAGCCTGCTCAAGGTATGTCTCAAAGATCAAATACTTAAATCTGGAGAAGCCCTTAGGATGCTATTCAGAAGTCATGGATTCTTATTTCATAGAGAAATCACAAACTTGGTTATCTGGTTCTTAAAACCAAACACTGGCTTCTGAGAAGGGTGAGAGGAAGCCCCACAGGCCAGACACCCTGACTGCAGCAGTATGTGACTTCTGACCACTGAAGGAGGAAGATCCAGAAGGGCTTGGAGCAAGCAGAAGTAATCAGAAATTGAATAGCCTGGAGCTAACAAACCTGACCCACCCGAACAGGCAGCTGGACAGAGTACAAACTTAGGAGTCATGTAGACCCAAGTCTGAAGGCCAGACTTTGCAACTTATTTGCTGTGCAGTCTTGGGTAAGTTACTCTCCCTCTCTGACCGCTAGTTTCCTTCTCTTAATGAATAAGACAGCCCCATTTTAGAGTGGGGATAGGTATATTGAAATACCAGGGTTATTGTGAAAGTGAGATGGTTTATGTAACAAGATAACAAAGGCACCTAGTAAGTTCTCAAAAAAAAAAAAAAGGATGTTTTATTTTAAAGACCTGAGGACATCAGGGTACCACAGTGTGCTGTGATTATTCATGTTTGAAGTGAGAATCCTGAGTTATCAGAGAGCAGGCTAACATGTCCTCTGCTGGTTCTCAGTGAGAGGGCAGAGCCTTTCCCTCCAACAAGGCTCTTCATCCCCTTCCTCCCTCCCCCAGGACCCTGGTACCTCAAGCATTCACTCCTCCATACCCTTCCCTGGAGCCCTGCTTTGACTTATTCCTTCTCTTTTCAAAGTTTATTCTCAGCTAATTATGCTTCTGTATATTATCTGAGTAAACTAGTTTATCCTAAGGTGTCAATATTTTATCCTAGCAAAGTTCTCGTGGGTACTGGTTAACTAGGGGCACTGCCATCAGTCAAAGGAATCCATCCTCAGTGGTGACATTTCAGCAACGATGCATCTTCTCAATCACACCTGTAAGAAGTTTCTTCTGTTTGGCTAAAATATTACCATAAGGAGTCTGGGGCACTGATAAAGTTCAAGACCTGGATCCTGAAGGTACATGTGTTCCTTATCAGAGTGAGAGTGAAATGGGTATCCTTCCAAAACAATCCTTCCTTCAGAAGCTCTCCTTCTGATTGTTTCACAGTGACTTTATTTCTGATTTACCTTGGTCCAAAAACATTGTGGAGAGGAGTTCTGAATCTCTAAAGGAAACAAGGTCTTATGCTAAGAAGATTCCCCCCCCCCCCAAAAAAAATAAGAAGTTTATTGTGACGCTTTCATGCTAAAATGCACCAAGAAGTAGCACCCTTTTCTTTGTTCTTTCTTCACTTCCCTCTGGCATCTGATGTTCTTTTAAATACCCATGTGCTGGGACTGCCATTGCAGAGAGGCAAATAAGGACGGAGGGACACAGGAATAGACAGATGGCCGAAGGATTCTGGAATCTATCAAGATGTGTATAAGGAATATCTCAGTCTTTTTATCTCTGTCTTTCAGTACCTCTGACTCTGGCTTTCCCTTTAAAATGATCGCTAGGATCAAGTAGAAAATATTGTCCATATCTCATCTTCCCAATGATAGAGGTTCTGATTTCTTATGGGGATAGGAATCATGTCTATCTCTAGTACCTGGACTGGGGTCTGCACCAATTCTGCCTAATTCCTCTCAACGTTGCATGCGAGAATATTTATACTAGTTGCCTGAAACTGATTACAATGGAAGTGTTTACACCACAGAAAGTGGCAGGCACTGAAAATCAGGACTTCCCTGCCCCCACCCACCTGGAGAGCCAATTATTAAACATATTATCAGCAATGATAATAGGTCTTCCATAAATATTTGCTAAATAAACACAGGAAGAATGACAAGCTGTCCCACTTAATGCAGTCATTTCCAGCACCTCTCAGCCCCTTCCCACAGCATACCCTCTGATAAGTTCTCAACAACAGGATGACAAACCTTAGGATTTGGTTATGAAGCAGAGAAAGAAATGCCAGGAAGACTAAGTTAAAACAACATTTCTCTTTGGTGATAGTGTCTCTGACTCAGCTCTGGTGGAAAGTAACAACCTTATAAACCCACAAGGAAGTGGAGAAGATTTCACATCATTTCTCGTTTCTTTTGATGCTAAAAAGAGAATCGTTTTAAGTGTAGGGACAGGGCTGTGAGAGGAAGGATGCCTGGCTCAGAGAGAGCAATCACACACAGCAGCCTTCTCTCTGTGACCTCAGGGAGCAAGTGACTTTCTCTGAGTGTAGGTTTCCTTGCTATTAACTAATAAACAATACTTCCTCTGCCTAACTTAGAGGGTAATCCCCTGTTGAACTCCTATTCATCCTCCAGAACCCAGTTCTAATGCCTCTGCTCCTTCTGCAGCTTCAGAAGAAGAGGGCTTTGCCCTTTGGGGTCCTTCACATCACTGCTGTCTTGATTCCAGCATTAACTATGCTGGGCTGCATAGGGTTGCTTATAGATCTGGTCCCTGCAACTTCTGTCATTCCTCAAGGGCAGGGGGCCACTTTGAGGCTGCACTGCCAGTACCTTTCACAGTGCCTGGCACACAGTAATTGATCATTTCATGTTTACTGAAGTCAACCACTGAAAAAACTTGAAGTGAGAGGACTTTAAAATGGCACATGTTATGCATGGGGTTGGCCAAAAAGTTTGTTTGGGTTTTTCTGTTACATCTTATGAAAAAATACAAATGAACTTTTTCAACCAAAGCAATATAAAAAATATAAAGCATTATTATCAAGGACAGCCAGCACAGAAGTGTGGCACTTTCCTGCCAATCCTTAGGGATGGCCCTTGCCTGCACAGACCCTAAGAAAGTGTTTAATCCCATAGCTGCCAGATAAAACTCGTGAACACCTGGAGGACTTGGGTGGAAAGGATCAATGAGGAACTACAGAAGCATTCTTCTCAATAGTGGCCTCCTCCTCCTTCTCCCAATGTGTTCCAACAGCTTTATTCCATGTTCCAAACCCTCCCTGCCCATAGGGCTCAGAGGTAAGAATATTATATAAGGAATAAATTCTGCCTTCATTTGTTTTAATAAAAGAAACAGCCCATTTAAAGTAACACAGACATTAGTGGCTCAGATATTTCAGAATGTGAATACAATCCAGAGGCTCAGGAATACAGAATGACTGTCCTGAGAATGACCATTTTTTCCTACTTAAAACATTCTGGAAAATTGCTCTGTGTCCCCATGCCAAAACGAAAAAATGAAAAACATAAGGGCTATTTGGAATGTCTCTTTATTTTACAGATGACTTTAATGCATAATGTTATAAAGACATGGAGCTCTCTGGCCTCAAATGCCCTGATGTGGCTGCCCAAAGCCCAGAGAAGCAGCTCGCCACCGTGTGGAGTCTGTGAGCAGACCCTTGCAAAGTACACTCACCATCTCAGATGAGTTGCATCATCGTTCATGGGCTTTTCAGGCGTTTCCTCCTAAAATATAAGCCTGCTAGTGTGGGATAATTCCTTAACTGTTTCGCAGAGGAAAATGATGATGGTGGTGGTGTATTGCCATGTAAAAAGCTGTTTTCATGCATATCTGTCCCCTTTTATTAGACATAACAACCATGTTCACTAGGTAGGGAATGAATTACTGATGTTACAGATGTAGAAAGGAAGGCTGAGAGAGGTGCCTTGGCTGGCTCCAGGGGTAATTGCTGGGCAATGGACCCAAAGCTCTTTTATGATGGCTGGTAGGAGTGGTGTGGGGCTGGGGAAGTAGAAGCATTTCTGTAAGTACAGAGAATTTGAAAAAACACAAGGGCTGGAATCAGGCCGACCTGAATCTGCGCCCAGGCCCTCCCAAGGACAGGTCTCCTGGTCACCAGCCACCTCTCACTCTTCTGTCCACAGTTTCCCTACCTGAAAATATGATCAAGAGTTCCCAACTCAAAGGCTGTTGTGAGGACCATTTGGGGGTGGATAAGAGGTAGAAGAAAAAGTAGATGGTAGGGATTAAAAAAATATTATCATTACTTCTAGCTTGACTGAGGGCTCTTGGCCCTGTAAAGGGGTTAATTTCATTCATCCTCTGAGATTCTGCCTGGTGGAAATCCTAAATATTTCATGAGGCCCATCTCTCTTTTACCCCTTTAGGGGCTAAGCAAAAGACAAGTTGTTCAAGTGTCTGGCTTGCATTTTCAGAAGGAAAAACCATGCCTGTCCAAGATAGTGTGTGTGTGTGTGTGTGTGTGTGTGTGTGTGTGTGTGTCTGTGTCTGTGTGTTGGGGTGGAATAAGCCTGGCGGCCTATCCCTTCCACTCTTCTCAAATTTTGAAACAATATTCACTTGTTGTTGACAAACGATTTTTGTCTTTTTCAGATATTTCTGTGTCTACAGAAATGAAATTCTTTGCCCAGATTCAATAAGGCAGGAAATCAATTAAGGTTTTCATTTTCTGCTCAGCCTCAAAAGCAAGACAATGAGAGAAGGCCTAAGTAAAGAAAATGTGTACAGATTCCTGGAGGTTTCATTCTGGGTTCTGTGTTCTGGAAAATATAAAACAAGAACAAAGAGGCTTCTATGTTCTATTTAAAACATAAATGCTTTTTTTTTCTGTTTAAAAAAACGTACAACGTCACTCCACTTGATTTTGATTAATACGGACAAATCTGACAGAGGAAAGACACCTCAATTTTTAAGAGACAGCCCTCCACCTAAGCTTGGTTTTTAAAAGGCTACATTTAAATATTTCTTTCTCTGTTCATTTCCAAACCTGGGCCATAAATCACCCTTATGAACACAATGGTCTGTGCTATAGCAATTTATCATTTGGATAATGTCACCTGTTCAGGTGTGCATTAATTTATGCCTCAAATTAGCGCTCGGGTTGGCTGAAATCTTTCCCCCTCATCTGTACATCTTGAGCAACAGCCCCTGGGGACCCACTGTGCACAGCCCAGGGCAGGGAGGAACATCGGGACCTCTTTACTCTCAGCTGGAGGAAGAAGTCAGTGGAAAAAAACTCGGGGCCCAAGGGTCCTGTCTAGTTGACTTGTGCAGTCTCCTGACGTTCTTCATCCAGGGAAGGTCTCATCTATGATGAGACGGTCAAAATTCCACCCCAAAGAGCAGACACATGTGTCTGCTTTTAAATTTTTGCTCTAAGGAAAGACAGGGAACTGGAAAGGAGTGAGATGGAGGCATGTGGACCCCTTAAGGCAGCGTCACAGACTGGAAAGGACACTAGGGTGGATGTCGGGAGGTGTGGGTCCTAGCGTTCTTGCTATTGCGGGTTCTGTTGCTCAGCTCAATATCATCTTTCTGAGCCTCAGGGTCTCTAGTCATAAAATAAAAGGTCTCCAAGCCCTTCACTGACACTCCATGGCTCTAATTCAAGAGAAAGCAGTTGTTTATTACTACAGCCAATTATTTATTCCTACCTGCAACCCCTACAATGTAACTATTTTCTCTAGCTACCCCCAAAATAGATGAGGTGGAGGTGACTATAAGTTTCTGAGCCATAATCTGAAGAATTGGTTTTTACACATCTGGGTTGGGAAGCCTTTATTTGGTTTTCTCCTTTTCTAACTCCACTTTACTGTTTGTTTTTCTTGCTCTCCTCCCCTCTGCCCTGCCTCATGTTTCACTATCTCTTTTCTCCACATATCTTAGAACAGACAAAACACTAGCAGGAGCTGGTGTTAATACGAGCAAGCATTCAAGATGGGTTTGCTCTGTGTTAGGGAAGGAGATCAGTCCTGGGTGTCCTTTGGAAGGAATGATGCTAAAGCTGAAACTCCAGTACTTTGGCTACCTCATGCGAAGAGTTGACTCTTTGGAAAAGACTCTGATGCGGGGAGGGATTGAGGGCAGGAGGGGAAGAGGGTGACCGAGGATGAGATGGCTGGATGGAATCACCGACTCGATGGACGTGAGTCTGAGTGAGCTCCGGGAGCTGGTGATGGACAGGGAGGCCTGGCGTGCTGCGATTCATGGGGTCGCAAAGAGTCGGACACGACTGAGCGACTGAACTGAACTGAGGGATCACCTCTTCATTTTTGAATACAACTATCTCTTTTAATGCTCCAAATAGCCTAAGGAGGCCTGCATAAATCCTTCCCATTTGACAGGTGAGGAAACTGAGACACTGAGAGGTAACTTGCCCAAGATCTCACAAGGAGTAGCAGAATGTGAATCTGATCCCAGGGCCATCTGACTTCCAAATGAGTGCTATTTCCATAAGTGTTGAAGGGAGCAAGTTCAAGTACCAGGGTCCTTTAAAATGTGGTTTAGTAAGTTTGATTGCTTAAGCTCCCCTGGTGATTATGATCACCTATAGTCAAGTGGGATTACAAATGTTTTAGAATTTCCACAAATGAGAGAGGTGTGACTATAAAATTACATATGCATGAGATTAAACGACTGATTGCAGGAGCCACACACAAAAACTAGTCTCCTCTCATTCTGGCCAAGGTTTATGCATTTGAATTGTAAATTTGGAGATCCTGGCTCAGTTTACTCCTCTTAATAAGCCTGTGATCACAGCTTTTACATTAAAATCATCTCTTCAACAGAAGAAACCTAAAATCCAAATTTATTCATTGTTCTTTTTAAATGGCCTCTATAAATGCATAGTTAAAAAATGATTTCCTTGTGGCCCAAGTAAACCCAGGGGGGAAACGACTTCCCAGCCACAGTTTTTAAAGGCACCAGTTTTGTAGAGGGCGTGCAAACTATGAGAATCCCATGGACCCAGTCCTGAGCACATCCCGGGCAATGAATCAGTGCTTCCACCAGCCACTTCCCCAGTATGCAGCCTGAGTCCTCCCAGGCTCCTCTCTGCTCTCCCCTCCCCCTCACGTGGCCAGTCCCCTCTGACCATGACGCCACTCTCCACTGACAGGCAAGGGAGCACCTGCCAGAGGGTGACTTCACCACACCAATCACTCTGACAACAGCCCAAATAAAACCGTGTCATTGAAACCACAAACAACAATGCAACAGGGCTGTGGAACTCAGAATCACAGAAGAGGGAAGAGAGAGAGCGCGCCTTACTGCCACGGACAGAACACAGTCCCCCGCGCCACTGCTTGGAGACACACTCAGACAGGGCACCCGGAGGGGACAGTGAGGAGGCAGAAAGCTCTGGCTTTGAGCCCAGTATGACTCCTTACTAGGGATGCAACCTTGGGAAACACTGACCCTCTGTCCGCCTGTTTTCCTATCTGTAGCTTGGAATAACAATAGGACCCAACTCAGGGGGCTGTTCTAAGATACCGAGCACTTAAATAGAAAATGAAGTGCTTGCCATTTGATTTGAGTTCATTGACTTTCATTGTATTATTAAATTGAGATTTCATGGCAGGTCTGTCTCCCCTGTATATTACTGAACATTCTGGAGCCCAGAGTGCCCCTCTTTGGCAAACTGCTGGCTGCACCATTAAGGAGGATGGGGAAGAAGCTGGCATTTCAGTCCTGGTTTTGCCTCTGACCAGAGGAAGGACTTGAGACAGTCACTTAACTCGGTGTCAGTTTCCATTTCTGCAAGATAAACGTGAGATTGTCTAACACAGCATCGTTTCCTCTCCTTATTGTTCAGTACCAGATTGTCAACACGAATAGCAAAGGTACACATTCTAGGTGTCCAGGATCTGTCTCCTTTGGAACCTGGAGTTCTCTTCCTCCACGCCTGCTCCGCCCCCAGGAATGTCAGGGCGGGCTGGGCAGGGCTCAGTGCCTGGGAACTGTTTGCAAGGCCTGCCTCCCCCTGCAGTTCTCTAGCCAAGGCCAGTATCTCTAATAAGCATTTTAGGCAGTGATGTGCCACTTAGAAATTTTTCCTTTCAGGAGGAACAGTCAGAGGAGTTTAACTCTTCTGAATCTGACTTCTCGGTAGTAACTCAAGAGGGAAAAAAAACCACAAGGGGTTTTAAAAAAACAAAAACAAAACTATCAGGGCAAGAGGGAAGTCCATATTCTAGTGGCTGGCTGGATCAAAAATCGTCCAGTGCACCCACGCTCTGACTGCAAGCTTATTTGGGCACAGAAGCAGCACCAGACTCATTCTGAGCCAGAGAGGAAGGGAACATTTCAAACTTCTCTTGCCATGCCTTTTGGAATGCCATCCTTTCAGGTCAACAGGAGTTGCTCATCAGTACTACTAATGGGAACTTTTAGATCAGCTTCATAGTCACCTCCCCCAAGGAGATGCAGTGGTCAAGAGGATAACAGCATCTCCCAGTATCTGAAAAGTCTTTACAGTTTCATAAAGTGCTTTTATCGCTATGCTCTCCTTTGATCCCTATAACAATGCTGCCAAATGGCCAACACAGGTATTATTATCCCCATTTCAGAGATGAAAACATATTGAGTGAAGTTAAAGATGAGCAGGTCAGGAGCAGAGCTGGGACAGGAGTCAGGGCTGACTTCCTCCACTATCATCACGGGTCCCTGCCACCAAGTGAGCACCCTCTCATGCACAAAAAGGAGAAAAGTGGTCTTGAGGGTGTCGAGGAAAGACTACTGGGCCAAGTGTGAGGGGCTTGGTTTCAGTTTTGATTCTCCTCTGAGCTGGGGGCCCTAGGACAATTTACTTGCCTTCTTTGGAGAAAGGTTCCTGTCTAGAAAACAATGTTTTTCAGCTCTAAATTTCGAAACTCATTCCATGCCTCCTTGGAATGACCAAGCTGACATTATGTTTGGGTTGGTAAACTGTATGGTAATAGCAGTCTAAACGACAACCATCAGTGGAAACATGCATGGGGAATTTTAATTCGGTTTGAAAAAAATTCATGGTGGAAAGTTATATCTGCATATTATTGAAAAAGATAATTCTAGAAAACCCAATGGTCTTCTTCCTCCATTTCTCCATGCCCCAAGAGCAACCGCTTTCAACTCCTTTAGCTGCTCTTTAGATATTTCCCTCCATATCTCTAAATAACATGTTTACGTAACTTCTTCTCAACTTTTCAGTTTTCGGCTTTATCTATCGACCTTCCACTATGGAAGATGAGGTTTGTGCTCTCTTTCAACAACTCCCACCCCTACCACACACACGCACACTTCCTGTCCCCTATGCTACCAATGGAGTTCTATCAGTTTGAATGGATCAGTATTCTGTGCTTCCGGTATAATGACAGTGAAAATGCTACACACTGCTAGGTTCTATTGCACCCAATGAGTCATCCTTCTTTTCTGTATAATATTATGTTTCTCTGGAGTTAATCATGAACAGGTTTGCTTAATTTTCTATCTACTGATTACTTATTCAACCCCTACCTCTCTTCTAGGTGTGCAAGTCTCAGTACATTCAAACACATCAGGAATTCTGCCGACTTCACCTGCTTGAAATGACTTCTCCAGGAGCCTCTGGGCAGCTCTAACCTGGACGAGTGCGGCTCTGGGCTGTTGCACAGATACTGTCCTGTGATTTCCCTTCCCCTGATCCTGGAACTCTTCATGCTCTATTTTGCTGGCTTCCTTGTTTCTTAGAGTCTGTGGCTGTCTTACCTGATGTTCTCATTTTGATAGCGCTTCCTTTAATAGTCTCCTGAGAGGGGTGTGTGAGAGGTAAAATTCTGGAGATCTCATATGTCTGACAATCTTTTCATCTAACCTCACATGCAATTGATAGTTTGGTGAGATACAGAATTCTACATGGGAAATCATTTCCCCTTAGAATTTTAAAAACTTTTCTCCATCATCTTTTAGTTTCCAAAACTGCTGTTCAGAAGACTAATATGAGTCTAATTCTAGCTCCTTTATAGGAAACCTGTTGTTTTTCTTTGGGAACCAAAGGTCTACTCCTTGTCTTTGGTGTTCCGAAATTTTATCATAATCCTTCCTAAGTATGGATTTAATTTCATCCATTATAATAGGAATTCAAAAAACTTGACAGAAAACTTGTGTCCTTCACTTGAAAATTTCCTGAATCATCTCTTGAATTATTTTACCCTTTCCATCCCCCTATTCCCCTTCTATGTATTATTTTTCATTTCTACTCTTAGATTCTTAATTTGTTAATAGTTTCCTTTTATTTCTGAGCTTTCCTTCTTTTTAAAGAACATTCTATTCTTCTTTCATGGATGTCGTTTCTCCATTTATTTCTCTGTGTTTGTTAAAAACAGGACTATTTTCCTTTTGGTTCCCCCCCACCCCGCCTCTTCATGTTTGTTTCCTCTAATTTGTTACTTTAAAAACAAACAAACAAACCCTCCTCTGTCTTTCATATCAGATGCTTTCCTCAAATGCTTGGTAATTTTTGGTTATCTGCTTGTATTAAAGACTAGGGTATTAAGAAACTAAGTATGATTTGGGGTGCACGAGAGAGGTTTATTCATTGCTATAATAAACGATTGGCTCATTTCCTTGGGAGAACTTCAGTGTGTTCAGTGTTTCAGTGAAGTTTCCAGCTCCTACTAGGAGGTATACATCTGGCTGCCCCTGTTTGGAACCAACTTAGGGGAGGAAAGCACGAGTCTCCAATTAAATAGATAGATGTACCTTAACTCCACTGCTTGTGCATGGTGACATCCAAAGAATGATTTAGCTCAGAGGAGTGGGGCAGTTTCTCAGAGGGAATTTAGGATCTAATTGCTACTTAAACAGATTTTTAAACAATATTCAATTGTTAATCCATGTTCTACATCACTTTCAGACATAACTGGTGCCATCAATTCCTGGACCAGTTTAGTGATATTCCAGATTTTCCCCATTACTGGATTGGAATTCAGCTTTCTTATCTGGTAAGTCAGTGACCTGTATTCCATTGGCTTTCCAGCCTCCAGAATAGTTGCTGATATATTCTCAAATGTGGTCTTGTGGGTTATCCTTTAAAAAGGCTCTTTACAAATCATCCTAGTGGATTTTGAGGATAGAATAGAATTAAATATGTGTGTTTAACCTGTTAGCTCTAACCTTTTTGCTTAAGCTCCTTTATTCTGTCTTTGACATAGTAAAATAGTCAAATATACTTTGAACCAACAATATAATAACGTTATTTGTAAAGGAATATTAATCCACTGGAAAACTTACAGTTCCTTTGCGTCATTTATCATTGTCCATATTTCAGCTCTCATTTCTGCCTAGTACCTATCTGTAGGCCTGGTCCTGCCCAGTGGATTTGTAATTGGAGCCTTTCAAATATCTACTTGACCATTAATCCATGGTGAGCAATGTGCAAAGCTAGCCAAGACCAAACAATATCAATTTTATTTACTGTCTCTTGGGCAATGGACAATTTTCTTTCTCAGGTTATTTATGAAAGCTGAATCATTTGCATGTCTATTATTTTAGTTCTGGAATGGCTATTCCCTACCTGTTTAAAAATCCCAAGCCCCGAAATTTAATCAAGTCACAGAATTCCTTAATTTGAAGAATTGTACAAATTGTGGAAAAGTGTGCTGAGGAACATGGCCCCTGGCATCACAATGCCTACAAGTGAATTTTTGCTTTCCTCTATATATTGTCCAAGCCAGGCTTCAGCAATATGTGAACCGTGAACTCCCTGATGTTCAAGCTGCTTTTAGAAAAGGCAGAGGAACCAGAGATCAAATTGCCAACATCAGCTGGATCATGGAAAAAGCAAGACAGTTCCAGAAAAACATCTATTTCTGCTTTATTGACTATGCAAAAGCCTTTGACTATGTGGATCACAATAAACTGTGGAAAATTCTGAAAGAGATGGGAATACCAGACCACCTGACCTGCCTCTTGAGAAACCTATATGCAGGTCAGGAAGCAACAGTTAGAATGGGACATGGACCAACTGACTGGATCCAAATGGGAAAAGGAGTATGTCAAGGCCATATTTTGTCACCCCGCTTATTTAACTTCTATGCAGAAACGCTGGGCCGGAAGAAGCTCAAGCTGGAATCAAGATTGCTGGGAGAAATATCAATAATCTCAGATATGCAGATGACACCACCCTTATGGCAGAAAGTGAAGAGGAGCTAAAAAGCCTCTTGATGAAAGTGAAAGAGGAGAGTGAAAAAGTTGGCTTAAAGCTCAACATTCAGAAAACGAAGATCATGGCATCTGGTCTCATCACTTCATGGGAAATAGATAGGGAAACAGTGGAAACAGTGTCAGACTTTATGTTTGGGGACTCCAAAATCACTGCAGATGGTGACTGCAGCCATGAAATTAAAAGATGCTTATTCCTTGGAAGGAAAGTTATGACCAACCTAGATAGCATATTCAAAAGCAGAGATATTACTTTGCCAACAATCTGTTTAGTCAAGGCTATGGTTTTTCCAGTGGTCCTGTATGGATGTGAGAGTTGGACTGTGAAGAAAGCTGAGTGCTGAAGAATTGATGCTTTTGAACTGTGGTGTTGGAGAAGACTCTTGAGAGTCCCTTGGACTGCAAGGAGATCCAACCAGTCCTCCTAAAAGAGATCAGTTCTGGGTGTTCGTTGGAAAGACAGATGCTAAAGCTGAAACTCCAATACTTTGGCCACCTCATGTGAAGAGTTGACTCATTGGAAAAGACTCTGATGCTGGGAGGGATTGGGGGCAGGAGGAGAAGGGGACGACAGAAGATTAGATGGCTGGATGGCATTACTGACTCGATGGACATGAGTTTGAGTGAACTCCAGGAGTTGGCGATGGACAGGGAGGCCTGGCATGCTGTGATTCATGGGGTCACAAAGAGTCGGACAAGACGGAGCCACTGAACTGAACTGAACTGGAAATATAGATAAAGTCACTTTTCCTAGTGACTGACACATAGGAAAAAACTCAATAGATGTTAGCTAATTCTAATCATTATTATACAATATTTTTAAGGACTTTGGAATAAAATTAATAGATATGCATTATGTGTAACTATGACTTGACAATGAGACACTCTTTCACCCCTCAGTGATAGAAGAGAAATCATAGTTATTTACGAGTAAATTATAAATTTAGCACCTGTTAAGTTCAAGAAGAAATAGTCAGGTAAAACAAGGTTTCAGATCAGAACCCTAGTGGGATATGACTGATGGAATGTGCACATCGGATGGATGAACAGCATCCAGAGGTATGTCCTGCTATTTTATTTAAAAAGGATACTGCCAGAGTCTGAACTATGGTGACAATAACCAAGGCATTTCTGCAGTACTGACCGAGAAAGTTGGGCTCTGGGGTAACAAAGAAATCCTTACATCTCAGTAGCTTAACAGGGTTAGGGTTTCCAAGTCTGACATATCGGCAGTCCTTCCCTATCTTGCTTCTCTGCCCTCTGGAGCACGTGGTCTCCCAGGTCCCCACAGGAGAGTAGAGAGAGCGAAAAGGCACATCAATTCTGCAGTGCCTTGCTTGAGAGCTTGCACTTTATCCACTAATGTTCCGTTTGCCAGAACTCAGTCTTTTGGCCATAACCTAACTTGGGGAGACTTGGAAAAACGATAGCCTGTGTACCCAGAATGAGAGACAGGGTGGTGAGCAGAGAGCTTCACACAAGCCACTCCCTTTTCAGAGATCTCTCTGGACAGCCAGCTGCTTTCTCCAGGGAACCCTTTTCTGTCTCTTCACTGAGTACCCGAGGTTGTACACTGTGGACTGCCAATCTCTTTGCTCAAGTCCCATGGAACCCCATAGGGGCCAAAGCCCGAAACCTTTGTGATCAGTACTCAAGATGATGAGAACCTAGGCAGACGATATAGTTGGAGCTCCATCTCTAGAGGCGAGCAGGTCCGGACTTTGCTGACTAAAATCTGGTCTTCAAAATGAGCCCCGCACCACTATATCCCTCGCCCTTCATCCCACCAGTTCTGCCTTATGGCTGAACTTCAAGATTCCAGTGGATGACAGTTGAGGGACTAGGAAGAAAAGAAATTAGAAAATTATATCTTTATGACAATTATCAGGTCAGACCTAAAGAAAACAATATTTTGTATAACGAATCATAGTTTACACAAAGTAGTTTTATCTCTGATGCCTTATTTTATCATCAAAATCATCTGCGAACTAAGTAGCAGAAAGATCATAATTTTACATATCAGAAAGTGAAAAAGAATGGAAGCACCACATCCAAGGTCACTCAGTAGTTGCTGCTGGAAGTGACCTGGGAGCCTGGGTCTTCTCACTCATGTCTAACTTTGACTCTTCCTTTCTGTGTCTTGGGCTTCCCTTGTGGCTCAGACAGTAAAGCGTCTGCCTGCAATGCAGGAGACCCAGGTTCAATCCCTGGGTCAGGAAGATCCCCTGGAGAAGGAAATGGCAATCCACTCCAGCACTCTTGCCTGGAAAATCCCACAGACAGAGGAGCCTGATAGGCTACAGTCCATGGGGTCACAAAGAGTCAGACCACCTGAGCGACTTCACTTTCTTTCTTTCACTTTCTGTGTCTTAGTTGCTGGACAAACCTTATTCTGTGCTACAGATGTAAATAAGGTCTTTGAACTTCAGTAATTCAGAATTCATCTGGATAAAGAGGCCTACTGCATTTCATAAAACAACCTATAAAAAATTAGGAAAGACTATATAATTAGGGATTAATTGAGTTCTTCCGGTCCAAAGGGATAATTTTGCACAACAAAGACTGAAGTATTTAAATGGTTCCCAAACCCCACACAGTCTCACGTCTTCGCATCCTTGTCCAGTCTGCTCCTTCCATACTGAGGACCTTCTCTTAGGTCTTAGCCCAATACTGTCATCTGGCTACTGCTGGCTCTCATGCTACTCCCTTCTCCCCAAATCTTCCCCAAGGTCCCCAGGCAGAGTCAGTCAGTCTGCCTTCTTCAAGGCACCTTGCACCTGCCTCTTCTGTCCTGAGCACAAACCACATATGTATTCATATTGTTGGATGGAGGTGGGCAGGACAGAGAGGGTGTATGGCATCTTTTTCTCCTTTAGTTAAGTCTTTGATTTTCTGAAGGTAGGAATCAAGCCTTTTCCTGCTTTGCATCTCTAGGGTCCAGCGTATTTGCTGACATGAATGAAAGATTCATGAGATGAAAAAATAAACAATCTGGAAGAGAGGACGGAGCTTCCTAAGGTGCCCAGTATAGTCCCATTAGGTGTCTTTCCTACGCTTGAATTCTAGAATTTTGGAGGCAGGGGACCAGAGCTGAAGAAAATGGGTGGAAGAGTAGAAAGAAGCTGCATCAGTAGATGCTTACAAATTTCCGGAGTTTGTGACTGCAGCCATGAAATTAAAAGATGCTTGCTCCTTGAAAGGAAAGTTATGACAACCCTAGACAGTGTATTAAAAGCAGAGACGTTAATTTGCCAACAAAGTTGAGTATAATCAAAGCTATGGTTTTTCCAGTAGTCACGACAGATGTGAGAGTTGGACCATAAAGAAGGCTGAATGCTAAAGAATTGATGCTTTTGAGAGCTGGAGAAGACTCTTGAGAGTCCCCTCGACAGCAAGGAGATCAAATCAGTCAATCCTAAAGAAAATCAACCCTGTATATTTATTAGAAGGACTGATGCTGAAGCTCCAATACTTTGGCCATCTGAAGTGAAGAGCCAGTTCACTAAAAAAAGACCCTGATGCCGGGAAAGATTGAGGGCAGGAGGAGAAGGAGGCAATAGAGGATGAGATGGTTAGATGACATCACCAACTCAATGGACATGAGTCTGAGCAAACTCTGGGAGATAGTGAAGGACAGGGAAGCCTGGCATGCTGCCGTCCATGGGGTCATAAAGAGTCAGACACAATTGAGGGACTGAACAACAAATACTCCTGTCACCAGAACACAAAGCCCCCCACGCATGACCTTTCTGTTCTCCCACCCCGTCTCTATGCTATCGGACTTTGTACACCATTTCTTTTTAATTAATTGATCTGGCTGCAATGGGTCTTAGTTTTAGCTCGAGGGCTCAGCAGTTGAGTTTGACATGGGTTTGACTGCCCCTCTGCACATGGGGTCTTAGCTCCCTAAAGAGGGACTGAATCTGCATTCCCTGCATTGCCAGGCAGATTCTTAACCACTGGACCACCAGGGAAGTCCTTTGTTCGCCAGTGCTGACCTGACCCATGCCGTGAGTCTCTTGCGAAG
Source organism: Capricornis sumatraensis (assembly GCF_032405125.1). Classification (NCBI taxonomy): domain Eukaryota; kingdom Metazoa; phylum Chordata; class Mammalia; order Artiodactyla; family Bovidae; genus Capricornis; species Capricornis sumatraensis. The sequence continues at coordinate 53,383,380 of NC_091070.1, forward strand.
TGCTGCCTTTGGCATGGCAATGAATCTGCTTCTCTGTGTGCAGAGAGCCCATGAACGTGGAGGAGCAGGGGGCAGAGTTAGCAGCATGGTTTCTGAGTGCTTCCCCCCAAAGGTCTCTCCCAGCCCTTAAGGGGTGTTCTTTGCTTAGGCACTGGGAAGATCTGACTCTGCGTGCCGAAGTGGGTCATGTAGAGTGAAAGGGGTTGCTAAAATGTAAAATTCCCCAAATTCTCTTCCCATAGTTTGACTTCAAGGAAGTCAACTAAGCCAACAGCATTTCAGTTGACTCCTCTATAAAGAATCTAATGATACTTTGCCCAACTCATGAAGGAGTGGCGAGGCTTAATTAACCAATGCTCATTTCTTTCAGCACTTTGGATGCCCTCCATGGGTACAAAATTATGTTATGACTTGGAATAATAATAATAGTTCCCCCTAATAATTCTGTGTTATTATTACATTTAAGGAACTGTATTAGAGGCCTTCTGGATCTAGTTTAATACCTATAAATGTCTCTCCCTGGCAAAACAAGGGAGTATTGCCCGGTGATTATGGTTTGTCTCACATTTCAAAACTAGACAGTTCAAACCCTCAGAAGAGTCCTTAAAAGAGCCTGGCCAAGGGGGACCCTTTTTGATTTCAATTCTTTGGACCACTGAAAGCACTTAACTTTCACAAGGCGGCCGGCTTTCAAAGTGAGGGCTTGGCAACTCTGAGGGCCCAACCCAGCACTGAAAAGATAGGCGCAGAGCCCAGATCAGCAGGCCTAGCCTTCCCCTGCAGCCAGAGTGAGGTTCCCGTATCACAAATCCAATTATTGCTACCCCCCAATTTATTTCCATTATGTCCCCCTGCTCTCAGAGTCCAAGCTAAACACCTCCCCGAGGCATGCACTCCTTTCAAGTGGTACGTACCCTGACTGCACCCCGACTTCATCTCTAGACACCCTCCCTTGCGTGCTTCATGCCTCCATCCTGATGTTTTCTTTCCCCAAACACAGCAGGATCTCCCTCCCTCCCCCCCCCCCCCCCCGCCGCCTCTCTCTCTCTCGGGTCCTTTAATAAGGTATTCTGCAGCCTCTGCCAGCTCCTTCTTCCCTGTCCCCAGTGTCCCACCACAGCCTTTGTTTCCTGGGTCAAAGAGCTTGGCAGTGAGGATCGCACTTTCCTGTTGGATTCCAGGTTTGCCCATGAAACTGAGTGGGAGCACAAAGCATGCTGATCTTGTGCTCTGCATCTGTGCACAGTAGGTGCTTCATCAGTATTTGTTGAATGTGTGAAAGAATAGAGTTTCGCTCTCTTTTCTCTTCTGTTCACTATATCTGATGCTCTCTCACCCTTCTCCTTTCCTACTCTTCCCCAATCACGGGTAAGGAAAATGGGTAAAAAGGGGAGAAAAGGAAAGAAGGAGTAAATTCCTTAAAGGAGAGACATACTGCAAGTGGGAAGGATGAGGAACAAGGCAAAGTGAGAAAGGAAGAGGAATATCTGGGAGGGGAAGATCTGACATGAAAGTAGGGGATCAGCACATGGATTCTACTCTGCTAAGATTAGATGATAACCATCCTTGAATTTTCTTTTTCAGGAATAACTCTCCATACAAGAGAACAGGAGGGAAGGGGGAACCTGCTAGCATCCTTAATGTACATTATCTCCTTTATTATTTCACTCATGCTATGAGACAGCAATGATTGCCAAAGGTAACGGAAGAAGGCAGAAAAGTTCAGAGAGGTAGAGTGCCCTGCTCAAGGTCACACAGCTTAATAAGCGGCAAAGCCCAGCATGAAACCCAAACGTGGGTGAATCCCATCCACTTAAAAGAACAACATGCCCACTCCACTGACAGAGCATTTTTCCTCTGGGACCCTCAAGTGTCCCTTCTCTTTGAGATGTAAAAGAGAAAGGGGTAACATAACCAAAAAGGAAAAAAAAAAAACAACACCAAAACTTAGCATCCAGTTACATGTTAAATGCTACACTTTGAAGAGTGATTTCTTACGTTAGCATGAAAACAAAACAGAATGAAAGATTTCTATTTTGTTTCATCAGAAGGAAAATGAGTTGAACTGATTTTCCTTGGCTCTTGGTTTGTGTCTCCTTTTATTAGGTACAAGTCTCTGAGTCCCTTTGCATAAGTAGGCCCAATAAGCACGTTGTTAATTCCTCATCACAGCAATATTTTCTGCCACGGTTTGGGCCTGGCAGACACAACCACGCTTATGCACTTCTGCAAACTAGCACAATGAAGCCCAGCAGAATATACCCTTCACCACTGTTTGCCCTTTGAAAGGCTCTGTGACACCAATTAAGAGATGCTGGAAGTCCATTTGCTTACTGACATCTAAATAACTTGGTTGCAGTCTCTGGTTTTCGAGGTCTAAATTCCCCCTCCCTTTAGGGAACAAGATTAAAAACAAAAGTCCTGCATAGAACGAGCAACTCTCTTGTCTTTGATTTATGCTATTACAGGAACTGTGGTCCTTGAAAGGAACTCCATCACTACCATCTTGAGGACGGAAATGCAGTTAACTAATAAATCCTTCAAGAGATTGCTCTGACGCTGTTGAACTTTTCATGAAACAATAAGGCAAAAGAAAGATTATTTTAAGTAACACGATACAGATATATATTCGCTATGAAGTGAGTTGAGGCTTAGAAATACCTTGTGTAAGAAAACCAAGTTGATCATCAATAATAACACATTTCTCCTGAAAATACTACGTAACTTTGCCTTTCTTCATTCCTGGGCCTGTCTTTGTAAAGGGAAGAACGAGAACCAAAACCTATCTGTGATTCAATCAGAAAATGCAAATGAGGTCAAGTTTCTTACAGGCTTGTGAGATTTCCCTAGAGAAATTTCCACAGCGTCTGGGCTGCTGCCGGTGCCCTTCGGAGGCTGGGGCTTGTCTGTGGAGTGAAAGGCAGGCAGTGGAAGCCGCCTCTGTCTTCCCTGGGACTGCGGGCCAGCTGGACATTGAATTCCAGTAAAGGACTTCTGAGAGCTTTGGGAACACTATCATCCAGGGACTGGGGTCGTGCAAGATGCACCCAGGAAACGGTCATCTTTTTGCAGGTTCAGCTCACATCGTGCCTCTCTATCCTGCCTCAGAGTGAGGACCCTGCACTGCGAATGAGGCAGGGGGGAGGTTCCCTGTGAAGAAGACGTGCTAGAAGCGTCCTGCCTGCCTCTGGGATGGTGATTCCACTCCTGTGAACACTCCAGGGAAACCTGGAAGGAAAACTTTACACAAGCCCTCTACTTCCTGACAACTTAAAAAGTGTGTGTGTGTGTGTGTGTGCGCGTGCACACACACACACCATTTCACACAGCTCCGTCCTCCCCTGGGCCACAGAAGTCTGAAGCTATCCGGCTATCTTGCAATTGGGAAACTCGTCGTTCGGGACAAGCTGACAAGTGATGCTACAAGTCAGGACGCTGCCCTCTGCCTTCCAGGGACTTGAGGGTGGCTCAGGGAGTTTATGGGCTTTCTCTTTGCTCACACAGGTTTCAGCATGTGTTCTTTCAGTGGCCTTTTTTTTTTTTTCCCCCAGAGATAGGTAAACATTGCACATCAAAACCACATGCTAGTTCCCTTAAGTTATAAAAGACCAGACAGTATTTGGAGCTGGCCTTCCAGGGGCTGAGAAAAGCTGAGGAAAGACAGAACCCGCCCCCACCCCCAAACCGCCCCAGCTCTGAGCGAGCCAGAGGTCTCACAGAAAGCAAACCCTTGATTAAATGCTTCATACTCAGGAAAAGAGCTGGTGAGAATGAGGCCTAAGTTGCTTGAAGGGAGTTTAAGATTTGAGGTCAAAAAGTGCAGTCTCTTTCCTGTTAAATTTTTTTTTAATGATTTTTGAGCTAAATGTGATTCTTCTGGCCTGGAGCTTTCACACTGAGAATGAGCATGGGGGTGGAGGGACAGAGAGGGAGGGTGCAGGTGTATAGGTCTTACAGGAAACACAGAGGAAAACAACACAGGTTTCCCCTAAGCTGTGAAAACGGCACATTCGGAGGTCCTAACTCCACTACCAGCCGGCCTTGTCTCAGTTTTTCCTTTCTGAGCTTCCCTCAACCATGTGTGTCTCAAAGCAAAGACGCAGTTTACAGACATGAGAGTGATGGCGAGGGAAGCTTGTGAAAAGGCACATTCCCAGGCCTTGCTCTGAAGGATGCTGGATGTGGTTCAGAGATCTGGAAAGGAGACAGCTGATTTCCAGTCTCCACCCCCCATTCCAGCCCACCCCAGCTCTGCTGCCAGAAGAGTTTAGACTTTCTGGACATGAGCATGACCAGATCAGCAGCTACCCCATTATCAGGGTACATCTCACTTCAGCCAGGTGTCCCAGTTACATAGTCCTCTCTGCAGGGCCTCCAGCCTTGGCCAAGATTGGCTCCTCCCGCCAGCCCCAAAGAAGACTCCAAAAGCTGGCCGGTTGGCTATACAAGGGATCTACCCTCCATTGAAGACTCTCGCAATGCCTCCAAGCTTTCCAATTACTGGAGGTGGTGTGTGCTCCACTTCTAGGCAACTCCCTGCCTTGCTGCAACTTCCTTCTGTCTCCCTGCTCCTAGCAGCCTGCCCATCACCTTCAGGCTGACTCCTAACTTGCTCCTCTGATCAGCATGGTCTGAATCTCCTTGGATCAGGAACTCCTAGACACTGTGCTTCATGTCTTGAGCTACCCAGATCCTAGTGCCAGGGGTTCCCCAAACCTTTGCCCCACCCCCAGAAAAGTGGGGCTCACTAGTCTTTCTCCCATCAACAAAGTGTCCTGAATAGGTCCATGTGACTGGCAACTCACCACATTTACCCTAGAAATAATAGCTCCCTCTACTGCACTCCCCAAAGGCTTGGGACAAACTTCTATCATTTCATATCATGCTTCAACTATCTGTATCTATCTCTACATAGGCTGTGAGCTCTCTGATGCCCAGGACTATAGCTTACTCATCGTTGCATGAGTACGGGGCCTCTTGATATGAGAGAAACAGTTACTGAGCGCTTACTACCAGGCAGGCCCTGTGCTAGGTGCTTTCAGGCGATATGCCACCTTATCCTCACAACAACTCTCCAAGAGCAGCACTTTCATGAATTCCACATGAACAAATGAGCCAGCAAGGCCAAAGAATTTAGGTAACTTGACTCAAGTAACACAGCTAGTAAGTGGTCAGGTTAGGATCAGAATCCCAACAGTCTGACTCCTGAGTTCCACAGTAAGAGTTCATTAAAAGTCTGCAGAGTAAATTAAAAAAAAAAAAAGTGAGCAAGAGGAAGCAGGCACAGAAGCACTGTATTTGGAACTAAAAGGAACTTTGAGGCCAGTTAGTGCAAAATCCGATTTTATGCTGGAAAAACTGAGGGTCAGAGCAGAGTGGTGATGAGGGTCCCCCAGCTGTGGATGAGACGGCTGGGAGCAGAGTACGACTCCATCGCCTCTTCTCTGTGTGAGCCTGGGCAAGCTACCTAGCTTTCCTATTCCTCAGTTTCTTCATCTATGAAGTGGGGATGGTAACACCAGAATTTATCTCCTTCTTTGGTTGTAAGGATTAAATGAGATAATGCAAATTTCTTACAACTGGTATAAAGACAAGCTCTTTCTGATAAACACAGGAAAAATGCTCAACATCACTCATTAGTAGAGAGATGCAAATCAAAACTACAATGAGATCACCTCATACTAGTCAGAATGGCTATTATCAAAAAGTCTACAAACAATAAATGCTGGAGAGAGTGTGGAGAAAATTGAACCCTTTGGCACTGCTGGTGGGAATGTAAATTGATACAACCACTATGGAGAATAGTGTGGAGATTCCTTAAAAAACTAGGAATAAAGCTACCACATGATCCAATAATCCCACTACTACCCTGAGGAAACCATGACTGAAAAAAACACATGCACCTCAGTGTACACTGCAGTACTATTTACAATAACCAAGACGTGGAAGCAATCTCGATGTCCATCGATAGATGAATTGATAAAGAAGCTGTGGTACATATACACAATGGAGTATTATTTAGCCAAAAAAGGGAACACATATGAGTCAGTTTAATGCGGTGATGAACCTAGAGCCTATTTTACAGAGCAAAGTAAGTCAGAAAGAGAAAAACAAATAGTGTATATTAAAGCATATATATGGAATCTAGAAAGATGGTACTGATGAACATATTTGCGGGGCAGCAATGGCGATGCAGACACAGACGTGGACACGGGGGTGGTGGAGAGGGTGAGACGAATGGAGAGAGTAGCATGAAGATATATACACTACTATATGAAGGACAGGGAAGCCCGGAATGCCGCAGTCCATGGGGGTGCAGAGTCGGGCACGGCTGAGCAACTGAACAACGACAACAACTGTATGTAAAACTGATAGCCAGTGGGAATTAGCTGTATGACTCAGGGAGCTCAAACTGGTACTCTGTTACAACCTAGAGGGGTGGGATGGGGTGGGGGGTGGGAGGGAAGATCAAGAGGGAGGGGACATATGTATACCTATGTCTGATTCATGTTGATGTATGGAAGAAACCAACACAATATTGTAAAGCAATTACCCTTCAATAAAAAATAAATAAAAAATAAATTCATAGAAAAAAAGAAGCTCTCTTTCAATGTCAGCTATTGTCATTATTAGCAGAATTGCCACACTCAAACTGACAATAATCTTTGAAGTCACAAGTCCAACTCTGATTTTATCGAGGAGGAAATGATGCTTCAGTTTCATGTTTCTTTGCACAACTAGCACTGCTAGAATTTGATCATTAAAAAACAAAAGCCCAGGGACCTCCTAGTTTAATGCCCTCATTTTGCCAAGAAGCTGTATCCCAAGGAGTCAGATGACTCGCCAAAGTCTCCACCTCATCAAGGCACAGCTGGAAGGGGACTTGGGTCTCCTGACTCTTGCTGCAGAACCGTCGGTGAGTCAGCCCATTCCCCACCTCCCGCTTGCCCTGGGCCTCTCAGTGCAGGGACAGTGAGTCCGACCGTCCATGACTCAAGTTCATTAGAAACACTGCATGCCGGAGCTCAAATTCACGGCAAGCAAGCCCATCAAGCTCCAGTTCTTTCATATGACAGATGGGTAGGATTACCGAATCACATTGCAACTGGGGATTTGTGAGAGCTGCACTGGAAGGCGGCAGAACTCCCTACCAGTAGACTGACCCGTGAGTGGGTGAGTCAGCTTTTGTGCTGCAAGTACCTAAGCCTGTGTACTCTAGTCAGCACTCAGCAAGCAACACTCACTCTCCCTGGGGCCATCTAGCATCGGTGGTTCTTTATTCTCATGTGCATTAGGTGCTTTGGAAAATGCAGATACCCAGATCAATGATAACAAAATCTCTTGGGACGGGGCCAGTCATCATTATTTTTTCCCCCATTGGTTATTTCTTTTACACATGGTGGTATATATGCTTCATATTACTCTCTCTATCCGTTCCAACCTCTCCCTTCTCATCACCCCCAACCCATGTCTGTAAGTTTGTTCTCTATGTCTGTGTCTCCATTGTTGTGAACCTAGAGCTGATTATAAGAGTGAAGTAAGTCAGAAAGAGAAAAACAAATGTTGTATATTAATGCATATATACGGAAACTAGAAAGATGGTACTACTGAACCTGTTTTTCAGGGCAATAATGGAAATGTAGACAGAGATCAGGCATCATTATTTTTTAAAGGCTTCTAGGTGATTCTAATACATTCTGAGCTAATCCATAAGGTAATCCACCCGTAATATATAATACTAGGGTAGTGACTCTTAGAGGGTAGGCCCCAAACCAGCAGCATCACTTGGCAACTTGTTAAAAATCCGGATTCTACCTTAGGTCCCTTCCATCATTTTCTGTCATCATACTCTACTGTTAGCTTTCATGCCATTCAGCATGATGTGAAATCATGCCGTCATTCATTTCATGTCTTTGCCTACCCTCCTCTACTCCAGACAGTAGCCTCAATGAATGGAGATTCTAACCATGCCTGTTGCATTACTCAGAGTGCCTGGCACACAGCAGGAGAACTCAACAAATACAGATTCAGTGAGTGAATGAATGTTGAGTATGTATAGGTAAGACAGAGGCACTACTGAATTTTTTCATTATTTCAGATTTAATTGCTATAGCCTTATTGGGTAGAATGAAAGCATATGTAACATGGTTATCTCTTTCCAGAAATAAGCAAGTGAATTCAACTCAAGGAGCAGGCAACTAGAATTTTTAAACATCTACCATGAAAAGGAAAAGGCAAAAAAAGCAAAAAACTGATGTTGATAAGAAAAAAAAAAAAAAAAGGAACTGATGTAAAAACTTTGGCCAAAAGACACTATCTTGGCAAAAGTGTCTTGGCCAAAAGACACTGGCTTTGCCTTAATCACTACTGCTGCTTCAGGTCAGGTGCCTGGCTATTTATTAACTCTAGCTTTGGGGCATCCAGCATATTAATAAGCCCTTTGTGAAAAAATTACATTTAAGACATGGTTCAAGGCCTTTAAACTGTTATGAAAGCAGAGTTTATTGATGTGGAATTATAAAGAGGATAAAATAAGTTAGTAAGTAGTGAAGTGTGATTTCCAATATTCAGACCTGTCAAATGCTGATAAATATGAGTACTGGTCCGATCAGCTGTCCCAGTTCATGTTCAGGGAAGATCCAAGAAAAGAGATACACAGAGAGAGGACACACGACCTACTGGCATAATCAGGGGGCCTTTGTGGAGGAGGAAGAGGTCTGGGACGTGGAAATATTCTTGACTCCACCAGGCTTTCGGAAGTTAACCTAGTCAGCATTTCTCCCTAGCAGTGCATGGAGAACAGGCTTAATCTATGAGGTCAAGATAAACTTTGCTCTTAGATGGGGTTTAGGGGTTCAAGTGAGGAGAAACAATTGTTGCTATAAGCATTAAATACCATTTTGCTGACAGAGGCTGACTGGCTCTTTTCAGACACATCATCGTTTGTAAAAGGGATCCTAAAGTTCCGGTAACTGGGGTATTACTTTTAATAATAAAATCAGTGTTTCAAATCTCAGTGAACTAGTAGTGATTGAAGCAGACTGGCTGGATTCAAATCTCAGCTCTGCCACTTAATAGCAGTATGCTGCTGCTGCTGCTGCGGCTGCTAAGTCGCTTGTGTCCGACTCTGTGCGACCCCATAGACGGCGGCCCACCAGGCTCCCCCGTCCCTGGGATTCTCCAGGCAAGAACACTGGAGTGGGTAACAGCAGTATGACCTTGGAAAAATTACATAACCTCCCATTGCCTCAGTTTCCCCATCTGTAAAAATGGAGATAATAATAGCACCTTGCTTGTACTGTGATAATAATAATAGTACCTTACTTGTTACTGTGAAGATGAATTGAGGTAATTTATATAAAATTTCAGACTGTGCCTGACATATAAGAATTGCTATTCAATCTCAAACCCAAGTCATCTGTTGTTTAGATCTATATGCTTAACCAAAAGACTATTCAAAATGAACTCTAACTCAGCTAAGGGACATGAGAGCAGCTGGTTAAGGACAAAATAACCTGATACTTATAGAAAAGGTCACAGAGGTGTCTTCAGTGATGGAATATAAAATACCACCATACTGAAGCCCGCTTGCCCTAGAGCCTAGTCTCTGCAAGAAAGAAACTACCACACTGAGAAGCTTGTGCCCTGCAACTAGAGAGCAGCTCCCGCTCACTGCAACTAGAGGAAGTCTGTACAGCAATGAAGACCCCGCACAGCCGAAAATAAATAGATAAATACCATTTTAAGACAGTACCAATAAAGAAGGTCTGAATAGATTAGGGTAGGACAGGATAGCCCAGAACTTCTAGAACTGTCTTTGCTGATGCTTGGGGATGAATTCAGGGGCCTAGGGCATCATTGTAAGGAACAAAACGTTCCAGCCGCTGCTGCTGCTAAGTCGCTTCAGTCATGTCCGTCTCTGAGTGACCCCATAGACGGCAGCCCACCAGGCTCCTCCATCCCTGGGATTCCCCAGACAAGAATACTGGAGGGGGTTGCCATTTCCTTCTCCAAGGTTACAGGGTTAATCCTAATTGGAGTCAGCTGACTTCCTCCCTCCCTCCCTCCCTCTCCTTGTCCCCCACTGCCACCCCGCCCCAACTGGTGCCATGGTAATAGGGATAGCTGGGTAGCTTTCTAAATTTCTGTGCCATGTTACCAAGTAGAACTGGAAGAAAGCATAGCAGGGATGGCTCACCACAACTCATCACCGCTTTTAGCATGTGCGTAGGTACTTCTAAATCTGCACCCTCCATATACACGGAAGGCGTTAATGCAATGACTGCATAGGAAAGTTGGCTTGGATAAGAGTAGTAAAATGAAGCTTTTCTATGGAAGTCACTGTGGCACTAACAACTATGTTCATTATTCATTAGATACCAGAATTTGAACTATGACAAACTATCTCAGAGCCTCATTCAGGAGGTGTGTTCAAATCACTGGAACTCCATAAGGGGTCTGATTCAAGGTGGCCTCGTTTATAAGTCCCAAGGCTGGCGAACTCCTCATCTCTGAGTAGGCCTTCTTTCTCGCCCTATAGCTCCAGTCACCCCCTCCCACCACAAAATGTGAATTTAAAATGATCTTTGATACGCATAATTTAGATCTAATTCATTATTTTAAGATTTTTTTTAAAATGTGGACCAGTTTTAGTCTTTATTGAATTTGTTACCATACTGCTTCTGTTTTATGGTTTCTTTTTTTGGCTGTGATGTGGGACCTTAGGTCCCCAACCAGCTCTCTAACCTGCACCACTTGCATTAGAAGGTGAATATTTTTTAATATAAATTTATTTATTTTAATTGGAGGTTAATTACTTTACAATATTGTATTGGTTTTGCCATACATCAACATGAATCAGCCACAGGCATACACGTGTTCCCCATCCTGAACCCCCCTCCCCGTGCCATCCCTCTGGGTCGTCCCAGAGCACCAGCCCCAAGCACCCTGTATCATGCATCAAACCTGGACTGGTGACTCGTTTCATATATGATATTATACATGTTTCAATGCCATTCTCCCAAATCATCCCACCCTCTCCCTCTCCCACAGAGTCCAAAAGACTGTTCTTTACATCTGTGTCTCTTTTGCTATCTCGCATACAGGGTTATCGTTACCATCTTTCTAAATCCCATATATATGTGTTAGTATACTGTATGGGTGTTCTTCTTTCTGGCTTACTTCACTCTGTATAATGGGCTCCAGTTTCATCCACCTCATTAGAACTGATTCAAATTCTTTTTAATGGCTGAGTAATACTCCATTGTGTGTATGTACCACAGCTTTCTTATCCATTCATCTGCTGATAGACATCTAGGTTGCTTCCATGTCCTGGCTATTATACACAGTGCTGCAATGAACATTGGGGTACATGTGTCTCTTTCAATTCTGGTTTCCTTGGTGTGTATGCCCAGTAGCGGAATTGCTGGGTCATAAGGCAGTTCTATTTCCAGTTTTTTAAGGAATCTCCACACTGTTCTCCAGACTGGCTGTACTAGTTTGCATTCCTACCAACAGTGTAAGAGGGTTCCCTTTTCTCCACACCCTCTCCAGTATTTATTGTTTGTAGACTTTTGGATTGTAGCCATTCTGACTGGCGTGAAATGGTACCTCATTGTGGTTTTGATTTGCATTTCTCTGATAATGAGTGATGTTGAGCATCCTTTCATATGTTTGTTAGCCATCTGTATGTCTTCTTTGGAGAAATGTCTTCTTTGGAGAAATGTCTATTTAGGTGAATTCTTAACCACTGGACCACTGGGGAAGTTCTCTGGATCTAATTTATATGATTCTTGGGCACAACCGCTGCCACAAAAGATGACATGAAGAGTCTCCCCACTGAAAACACACCCCTCCACCCTAATATAATTCCTGATGTTTCACCACGATAAATATATTACTTTGGTCTTCAAAGGCTTTGTACATTGTTAAGAGTCTTTTCTTAAAGGCAAGTAATGCTGAAAGCAATTTAAGGCTTTACTAGTTCTCACCTTATAGGCAGGGCCAGTTGGTTAGATGCCTTCCCACACATGACTAAGAGAAAAGCTATATGGGAACAGAACACTGCTTGGGGATGTGTTCCATTCTCCCTGAGAGTGGGGACTCAGTCTCATTCATTCATTCAAAGTCCTCTCCAATCTCTGTACAACTATTTGCACATGCTTGATATTTGTAAATGTTCTTGTATTTTTAGAAGGAAGAAGCTAAGGAAGAATGGAAGGAAGGAAAGAAGAAAGGGAAGGAAGGGAGAGAGAAAGAAAGGGAGAGAAGGAGGGAGGGTGGGGGGGAAAGGAGGGAGAGAGGGAGAGAGGGAGAGCAGATTGGAGGAAGGACTTACGAATGTCCAAACAACAAAGTATTCTTGAGACCACCCCCTGTACATACCCTTGTCAGTATGTATCCAAAGGCACCTTTCCAACTTGGGTCCCATGTGCTCAAGGACAGCCCCTACATCGAGGGCCAATGTTCAGCCTGGCTACTGCCTCCCCTGAGCTCTGAGAGGGTGCTGGCTGTCACTGAGGACTGTTCAGGGACTCTGGCAGATCAGCTGCTGCTATGCTGAGCCCTGCACCAGTTCTAGGTGCTACACTTTTTTTAAGCACTTGATTTAAATGAAGAAAGAAATTGGCTTATATTTTTAGCAGCTCCTGCTACTAAAACTCATTTGACAAAAGTGCCAAAGGGACAGTTAAGTCTGAGTATGATTTTTTTTTTTTCCCATGGAGGAGGAGGAGGGTATAATTTATCTGAAAATGACTGGTACTTTCCTGGCCTGGGGACATTATTTTACCTGCTCTCTCTTTTTTAAAGACATACTTTCTTTTTTTTCTTCCTATCAAATTTCAAACTGAAGATTATTTATTGTGTTAAGCTTCAGTCCCCAAGCCCTGACCAACCACAGAAAGGAAAAGGTGTGTAACCTCAGTTCAGAATCTTTACAACTTCCAATTATATTTTGGAATTAGATGGATTTTATTGGGTAGACCAATGCCCTCCCCTTCCCCTACCTGTGGTATAGATATAATGTCAAGGATCCTATAAAGCATAACAGTAAACCTAAATGGAAACAGTAGTAATGCTGTGCTTACATATACTGGGCACCAGACTCAAAATATATGATTTCAGAGCACCTTAAATGTTTCTATCACCAACTGGCTTTACTGTCTGTCTGAGCTCCCCTTCATTACAGAGAGAATTACTAGAGTGAAGAAATCTTTTCTAGAGTTAAGGCATTAGTCCACCGGAAGTCTCTGCTAAAAACTTTATTACTTAAGAAAGGAACATTTTAACCCAATAACACCTTGACATAAATGACTTTGAAAGATGAGTTAGGTTACAGAAATGGAGCCTTGAGAGACTGAGAGCTTTGAAGGATCTAGGGCTGGTAAGAAAATGTCTGGTGTACAAAATCCCAAATGAACTCATTTGTTCATTTATTATTTGGAAGCTTTTTCCCAGAAATGCAAAATTGTGAAGGGTGTTTATGTTCCCCAAGGGCGGTCTAAAAAAGTATGTTTCAACCATAAGGCACTTGGAGTGCAATCCTGAAGTTCTCCCCAAACCACCCTTCCTGGCAAGGCTTCCACAGCAAAGGGCGTTCAGGGACCAGTTTGGGGGCCAAGACTCCATCTTCCCACTAAATGATGTGGGAGATACCGAGCTGCGTCCTGGGAGACAGGGATCTTGAAGGAATCCAGGTGGAGGAAGGAAATACCTGTGTGGGTCCCTGAGAATAGGTCAGTTTCATCCGTGATTGTCTGCTCCCCAGGACCCCAGGGGTTATGGACTGTTTCTTATGACTGCTGTTTCTGGTCAGGATTCTTAAAGCCTTCTTTATAGCAGTTGGTAGTATTATAGCAGTCAGAAAACTACATAGTAGCCGACGTGTTATAAGCAGCCAGACACACACAGCCTCTCCTTCAGGTTTGGAGCCCTTGGTACACTGGATGCCAGGTGTTAGGTGCTCAGGGAGAACTGGATGAAGTAAGAAGGAAGTGTGTACATTTCAGAGACAAGCTACTACCAACTATGTGGGCATTTCCTTGTAGGGCATCATGAAGGTGAAGCATAGGGGACATCAAGAGCGGTGGGGAAAGGAACAGACCGCAGAGGCTTCCTAAAGAAGGAAAAGGAGGAGATGGAGAGGGAGCTGAGAACAGAGCAGTCAGAGAGGAGCAGTGCCCAGTGCGAGGAGCAGGAAGCACCGATGGGCAGAGATTCACTTCCCTGCCCTCTAAGCCTTGACTCGAGACCTCAGACTGGAGACAGCAGAGGAAAAGGCAGGTAGGATAGGAAGGTGGTCAAGGATGTGGTGGTCAATTCCAGGAAGGGAAAGCTTGGGTTGGGGTCCCAGAAGGAAACAGTCTAAGAGGTCGACAATGGAAGGGGAGGTGGAGACACTCTCTAGTGACTGTCAAATCTGGAATCAGTCATAGCAGGCGGAGGTCAGGGGTGTCTATTCTGGTACCTACACCCTCCTGCACAGCAAATGGATCCACTCCCTACCCTGGTCCAGAACCACAGGAGACACGGGACCCTTAAAGAGAAAGCTCTTGGGAGGCACTTGGCAGAAATCACCCAGGATATATATTTTTTATAACCTTAGGAATAAAGTAATAAAAGTCAAGTCTTGGTTAATAGCTTCTCCAAGGACTACGACTTTACACTCTCCTTTCCTCTCTTCTTCCTGATTCCCATTGATTTTGATTCTCTCTCATCTTCAGACAACGTCTTGCCACCGGAAGCTCCTCTCTCTCTCAAACCTGTGCAAAGGTACAGAATTCATCTGCATTCATTATGGTCCCTGGGCAACTCATTTACTTTCATCTTGTGATATCCAAAGAGTTACTCATTTACTTAGATCATTTAAGGATTTTCCAGGAGTCAGTATTAGGAATCCCCTCCCCCTAAGACTTTCTGTAGAATTGAAAGCCCTGAGGTGGGGGTGGTGAAGAGGGTGGGATGGTGGTGGTGTCTCCCTGGGGTGCCAGGGGTGGGGGTGGGGGTGTCCCAGTGAACAAGAGAGCCAGTCAGGCAGAGCATTTCGTGAGAATGGAGCAGGGAGGGGATGTCTTTCTTCTGGCCCAACCTGGTTCAGGCCTCACCTTTGCTTACTTGGATTATTGCCAGGCTAGAGACAGGATATGCCCCAGGGAGTTTCACAGCAGGAAGTGTTAGTCTCCCTTGGCATTTCTTTAAACCTTAGGGCTGATGGAATTCAGTGGGTCGCTGCTCCCTGGGGCACTGACCTGTTAAACTCTATCCCTCACTGGAGTGAAAGATGCTGTCCTTGGTTGTTGCATCAGTGATCAGGAGACAGTGGGGTAACAGAAGGGCATTTTCAAGAGCTTCCGCCATCACATCGGAAGGATGCTAACTTCTATCTCCTGCTGGGCCCAGTTTTGCCAAAACATCATGGTCCACTCCTGTCTCTGGCTTGAGTTCTCACCCGAGAGGAGCCGTGCCTCTGGAGGCCTCCAGCTCTGACTGCTTCCAGAGTCATCCATTCTTTAATCAGTACAAGCTCGCCAGGACAGCACATGGAAAGAACTGGTCAGTTCTTCCATGAGTCTTTGTCATTTTATGAAGCAATTAACAGAAAGGGTAGGGCCAGACAGTTGAGATTCCTACAAGGAGATGGGAGAAAGTTCACAAAGGTTCAGAAAATTCCTGAAGGAAAGGTCAGTGCCGGAGACAAACTCTTGCTCTGTTTATTAATTGAACCATCAATTAATTTCCAATTGGCTTCCCAATTAATTCACTCAGCAAACTCGTACCTTATTCACAACACTGTAAGACAAGGAACATGCTATCTCTGTATTAATAGTAGTTAACATGTCTTGACCATATGGTTACTTCTCAAGGGTGGGACCAAGACCTGACTAGCACTTGCCTGGCATATAGTGGGAGCATAATAAACAGTTTACAAACAGATGAATGAATAAGAGAATGAATGAAAAAATTTAAAGTGTTCCACTGAGCACATGAATTTTGTGTTAGAACTCATTCAAAGGCAGAGTCAAATTTTTGCAGGATTTTTGCAGAAAATTATCTACTTTCACTAATCTCTTCACATATTTATTCAATGGCACTTTTGCCTTTATTCTTTAAAAAAATAAATAGCTTTTTATAGTTTCAAATGTGGCATGTATTGCGCTAAAACAAAGAATAGGGGCTTACTTAGACAACGTGGAAAAGATCGATCGTTTCAAGGACAAAATCAGTTGTTCATAATCTCACCAATATGGTAACACTGTGAAGAATTTCCTTCTAGTCTTTTTTTCTATATGTACAAATCAATGAAATTGGGATCATGCTGCAGATGCAGTTTTAGATCTTGATTTTTCCACTGAATGTTCTATCATGAGCATTTTACCACACCATTAAATATTCTTTGAAAATGTTACACTTAATGGCTACATAATATTACATTACAGCTCTTCAATTCTTAACTAATTCAGATTTATTGTCCTTAATAACTCCCTGAATCACTGCACAATCAAAACTGTTCCCAAGCTTCTGTAACCATTTTAGTGGCTGATGTGGACTGAAAATCTTTACAAAATGACAAATACTTCCAGGCAAGTAAAGCTGTTGCAAGTATGGCTGGATCTCATCTTCAGCTTTTCCCCTCCTCAAAGTTACTAATTCATACCAGCACGCTAATGCCTTTGGAATGTTTATTCTCTTCAAGTTGGAGGCTCCAGGGTACACAAGAAAATAGGCATAGAGCATGATGAGAAACACATGGCAATAGTCTAGTTGGTTCACAAAACACTTAAGCACTCAAGATTTACTTGGGCAGGAGGGACCACACCTCATTTTAGGAATAGAAATATTTTTGTTGAACACCACAAAGTGATTTTGCTTTAAAAAGTTATCTTAAGGTATCAAGAAGAGAAAAACATAATTTTAAGTTGACACACAATCCATCATAGGCTTGTATCATCAGTGTGAGACTAGGAGGACAGCCTTGACCAGACTTGGTCAAGGGCCTTGACTTCCCTTATTTAGGGAAGTCCTGAATAAGTTCTGCCCTGAGTTCTCTTTCATTGAAAGACTGGCTTCCTAATGTGGCCACTGGTGTTTTCACTCCTTAGGTCCCATCCCACCCCAATCCAATCTTCTTTGGCGTGTAGTTTGACAGTTTTTGTAAAGCAAATTTGAAATTCTGATTAGGAGGGTTTTGTATGAAAAACCAACCCCAATATAGCCAGGACAAAGCTAGATGACATGTCTGGCAGGGTGGAAGTGAATGATCTCCCCATTGGTCACATCTGTGTACCATGGTCCCCACCCTATCCCCGACACATCAGCTTTAGGACTGATATCCATCTCCAAATAGTGCTGGGCACACAGCAGACCGTTTTCTGAAAGCTATGCTAGGGTGCTAACTAGCTAGTTAAAGGGATAGTCCTCTCCAGAGGGCAGGGTTGAGGCAAGTCCTCAATTTTCTACCATGGGGTCTTCTAGAAACATGCAGTTACACACCTCTGATAACATTTAAATACAAAACTCTAGATCCATGTGCTTGTCCTCACCTCATTTAGTTATTTAGGGATTAAGGAAAGAGACACATCACCCCTTGAGATGAATCCTTCTCCAGGACTTTCTCATCACGTCATTTCATGACTCCTGAACTCAAAACCATCCTGAGGACATGCCAGAGTGCATCTGAATTTCCATGTCCGGCCACATTTGTGTGTTGCAATCAATGTGAGGGTATTACAAGAAACATTTGTGGCCTATTTATACTTAAAAAAAAATAAACGAATAGAGTCCAAAGTTATCCCTATAAAACATCACTCACAGCTATGCCTCCTGGATTGGGAAAAGAAAAAAAGTTCCAGCTAATATGGCAGGATGTACATAAAGCTCACAGCCTGACTCCTAGGACAGTATTTGCCAAACTACCATTATGGATACAGCACCAGAAGTCACACAAATGATTGTTGATCTTTATTAACACTATTCTCTTCTGCCAATAAAATTTTTTCTGTGTTAATGGCACATATAGCTAGTTATGGCTCAAATATCAACTATCCCCTTCCTTTGTAGGTATGAAGACTTTAGCTGGGCACAAGGTCACCCAAAATAAAGATTTCTATTTTTCCAGACTCACTTGCAGCTAGGTGTGACTATGTGACTAAGTTCTAGCCAATGGTATGTAACCAAGGATGAAGCTTGTGACTTTCAGGTATGGCCCTAAAACTAGCAGGACAACTCCTCTCATCTTCCATGGACTTCCTGGTTTTAGCACTGAAAATCTTGAAAAATCTAGTTCCTGGAAAAAGTGGAATATCTGACCATTATCTCCCCACGACCACTTCTTTCAGCCTATTTCCTGGAGCATGGACCAGGTGGTGAGCCATCTTGGACATGGAGAAGAAGGGAAACCCTTGGAATGTCAGAAGGAGCTGGATCTGTGCCAATTTCATGGAGCACAACTGCCATACCAGCTCAGATTTTTATGTGAAAGACAATCTGCTTCTATCTTGTTAAAGGTCTCTACTACTTTCTCTGCAGCTCATCTAACCCACCAAGCCCCATCCATCTCTTCTACCATTTTGGGCTACCATGATGATTTTGTCCTTTTTCTGGATTTTAGCAACAACTGTCATTAACACATCTTTGATAAGTAACCACAGGCTTCTTTGAATAGTCATTTATCTTACTTACAGGTTTAGGTTCTATCTCTTGGGAAGATTCTAATACCCAGAGAGGCAATATGGTTGAGAACATGGCTTAGGGTTTAGAAGATCTAGGTTCAAATTTGAGTTCTAGCACTGCTACGTGGGAGATCTTGAGTGACAGTTTCCTCATTTGTAAGGTGACAGTGATTATAATACTTCCTCTTCCTATTTTACTATGTTGTTTTGAGATTAACTACTGTGAGAATCGTTCATCGACCATCAGGCACCATAACCATGGTAACTGTTCTTGAGAACTGATCTTCTCTCTAAGATTCACCAGATATCCCTAACACACTTATCATAGTGCCAGGGGCAGAGTAAATGACAACTCCACGAATCTGCACGAAATCAACAAACGAGGGGAAAAAATGTACATGTAACAGTTCATTAAATATTACAAAATCAGGCTTTTCCTGGCCATCTACTCCTTTACATGCAAAGAAGTCATGAAACATTGGGCATATATCAAACTGAGACCTCAGACCAAGTCTGCCATTGTGAGAGGTTTTAAAAAGCCACATTACTAATTAGTTTACGACAATACAGTCAAAGCACACAATCCAGTGTAGTCTCTATGAACAATGACACCTCCCTCCTCAGCCTCAATTCTGCGTGTCCCTCACCTCCACATGACACGAGGAAAAACCAAATGGGGCCCAGACACATTTTATGTCAGGAAAGAAATGACTTCTACTCAGCAAGCTGCAAAAAAGAGCTGCTATTCTCAGGTGCCGTATAGCCTAGCAGATTACCAAGGTGATGACATTAAGTTTAAGACTACCTATGAATGGAAAGATAAATGTGAGTAATTCAGGGAGGCCTCTTCAGCAAACAGCAACTGAAGGATAAAAATCACCACAAAGCCTGAGGCAGAAGAAGAGAGATGCTGCTTCTTCCAACAGTTCAGAAGATGGACCTGACCCCATCACAGACACGTAAAGAGCTTCAGCTCATCTGTTGACAGAAAGCCATCTGTTGGCCCCAAAGATGGACAAGTGCATCCTAGACATAACTGTCTCTCAATGAGGCTATGAGCTGATCCGACGGTAAAAGTTCTTCCTGACCCCCTTTTCCTCTTGTACTTTGTCAAGGCATATTTTCCCTGGGGACCCTTATTTTTGCATGACTCCCCCCTCCACAGAGCCCTCTTGGCATTCAAAACAGAAGCCAACAAACTCAGCATCACTAAGCTACAAATGACTGATAGTTCTTTTTCCTAGAAATATTTAGAATTTCAAAGAGATAGGAGGTCTTAAACCCAGGGGGTAGACTTGTAACCATGGAGCTCAAGTATGTCTCTGTGGGTAGGGTGGGAGTAGCCTGTAAGCGAAGGTGGTTTCGGATGGAGAGAAGACTCCAGTATCTTCCGAATAACATCACACAACTGCTGTCTGCACTATCTTTCCACAAAGTGGGACCAAAACACTGCACACAAATTGATCTGATCAAATCAAGGGGCCCTAAAGGGGATCAGGCTTGGCTTAAAAGCTCTTGGGCTATGAGTTAATAAGAATTTTAATAAAAATAGAAAGTATAGCCCTGGGCTGTAGTGCAATATCTCTAAGCGTTGCTGGTGTTCTATCAGTCAATCATATAATGTTTCTGATGTTTGTAAAGTGGAGAGGGTAAGCAACAACCCCGTGGACCAAATAAGGTTGCAAAAACATAACCTGCAGGAAGGTCATCAGCTCTCTGATTGGTCCTCCAGGGGCCTGAAACATACCTGAATGCGAAGTCTTCCCCGAAAGATAAGTTACCCATAAAAGAAATCTGTGTCCAACACACTTCACACAGCAAAACATTTTCACACACATTTAATTATGAAAACCTGTGATTTTAATTGGTTATCATCCCTATTTTACAGATGAGGAGTCTGAGGGTCAGACAGGTGGTGGTGAAGGGGTGGAACCTGATCCCAGGTCTCCTGACTCTTACCTTCTTTCACTAATTCCTCAGTGGTGTATTTGCATTTTAAACTTGGACTGTCTGTTTAATTACTACAATGCTCTGTTTCAGTTATGTCCATCAATGGGTATATTTCTTTTCTTCTTTCTTTTGTACTTTCTTTTTTAACTGTTTTTTAAACTGAAATATATAGTTAATTTACAATGTTGTGTTAGTTTCAGGTATACACCAAAGTGATTCAGTTATAAACCAAAGTGATTCAGGTATACACCAAAATATTCTTGTTCAGTCGTGTACAACCCCATGAACTGCAGCACTCAGGCTTCCTTGTCCTTCACTCCTTCCCGGAGCTTGCCCAAACTCATGCCCTTTGAGTCGGTGATGCCATCCAACCATCTCATCCTCTGTCATCCCCTTCTCCTCCTGCCTTCAATCTTTCCCATCCTCAGGGTCTTTTCTAATGAATCAGCTCTTTGCATCAGGTGGCCAAAGTACTGGAGCTTCAGCTTCAGTATCAGTCGTTCCAATGAATACTCAAGGTTGATTTCCTTTAGGATGGACTGGTTTGATTTCCTTGCTGTCCAAGGGACTCTCAAGAGTCTTCTCCAAAACCACAGTTTAAAACCATCAATTCTTCAAGGCTCAGCCTTCCTTATGGTCCAACTCTCACATCCATTCATGACTATTGGAAAAACCATAGCTTTGACAAGACGGACCTTTGTTGGTAAAGTAATGTCTCCACTTTTTAATATACTGTGTAGGTTGGTCATAGGTTTTCTTCCAAGGAGCAAGTGTCTTTTAATTTCTTGGCTGCAGTCACCATCTGCAGTGATTTTGGAGCCAAAGAAAATAAAGTCTCTCACTGTTCAATTATTTCCTTATTTATTTGCCACAAAGTGATAGGACTGGATGCCATGATCTTAATTTCTTGAATGCTGAGTTTTAAACCAGCTTTTTCACTCTTCTCTTTCACCTTCATCAAGCGGCTCTTTAGTTCCTCTTTGCTTTTGCCATAGGTGTGGTGTCATTTGCATATCTGAAGTTATTGATATTTCTCCCAGCAGTCATGATTCCAGCTTGTGCTTCATCTAGCCCATTATTTTGTATGATGTACTCTGCATATAAGTTAAATAAGTAGAGTGATAGTATGCAGCCTTGATGTACTCGTTTCCCAATTTGGAATCAGTCCATTGTTCCATGTCCAGTTCTAACTGTTGCTTCTTGACCTGCATACAGGTTTCTCAGGAGGCAGGTGAGATGGTCTGGGATTCCCATCTCTTTAAGAATTTTCTAGTTTGCTGTGATCCACATAGTCAAAGGTTTTAGCATAGTCAATGAAGCACATGTTTTCCTGAAATTCTCTTGCTTTTTCTGTGATCCAATGGATGTTGGTAATTTGATCTCTGGTTCCTCTGCCTTTTCTAAATGCAACTTGAACATCTGGAAGTTCTCGGTTTGTGTACTGTTGAAGCCTAGCTTGGAGAATTTTAAGCATTACCTTGTTAGCATGTGAAATGCATGCAATTGTAGTTTGAATATTCTTTGACATTGACTTTCTTTGTGATTGGGATGAAAATCGACCTTTTCCAGTCCTGTGGCCACTGCTGAGTGTTCCAAATTTGCTGGCATATTGAGTGCAGCACTTTAACAGCATCATCCTTTAGGTTTGTAAATAGCTCAGCTGGAACTCCATCACCTCCACTAGTTTTGTTCTGTTCATAGTGATGCTTCCTAAGGCTGTCTTATCTTCGTACTCCAGGATGTCTGGCTCCAGGTGAGTGATCACACCATCATGTTATCTGAGTCATTAAGATATTTTTTGTGTAGTTATTCTGTGTATTCTTGCCATCTCTTCTAAATATCTTCTGCTTATGTTAGGTCCATACTGTTTTGCTCCTTTATTGCACCCATCGTTCCATGAAATATATTCTTTTCTTCAGGTTATTTTCCATTATAGGGCCTTATTGTTTATCTGTTCTCTATATAGTAGTTCAGTCCAGTTCAGCTGCTCAGTCGTGTCCGACTCTTTGCGACCCCATGAACCACAGCACACCAGGCCTCCATGTCCATCACCAACTCCCAGAGTCCACCCAAACCCATGTCCACTGGGTCGGTGATGCCATCCAACCATCTCATCCTCTGTCATCCCCTTCTCCTCCTGCCCTCAATCTTTACCAGCATCAGGGTCTTTTCAAATGAGTCAGCTCTTCGCATCAGGTGGCCAAAATATTGGAGTTTCAGCTTCAACATCAGTCTGTCCAGTGAACACCCAGGACTGATCTCCTTTAGGATGTACTGGCTGGATTTCCTTGCAGTCCAAGGGACTCTCAAGAGTCTTCTCCAACACCACAGTTCCAAAGCATCTTTGGAGCTCAGCTTTCTTTATAGTCCAACTCTCACATCCATACATGACCACTGGAAAAACCATAGCCTTGACTAGACAGACCTTTGCTGACAAAGTAGTGGCTCTGCTGTTTAATATGCTATCTAGGTTGGTCATAACTTTCCTTCCAAGGAGTAAGCATCTTTTAATTTCATGGCTGCAATCAACCATCTGCAGTGATTTTGGAGCCCAGAAAAATAAAGTCAGCCACTGTTTCCACTGTTTCCTCATTTATTTGCCATGAAGTGATGGGACCAGATGCCATGATCTTCGTTTTCTGAATGTTGAGCTTTAAGCCACCTTTTTCACTCTCCTCTTTCACTTTCATCAAGGGGCCCTTTAGTTATTCTTCACTTTCTGCCATAAGGGTGGTGTCATCTGCATATCTGAGGTTATTGATATTTCTCCTGGAAATCTTGGTTCCAGCTTGTTATTCCTCCAGCTCAGCGTTTCTCATTATGTAAGTTAAATAAGCAGGGTGACAATATATGGCCTTGATGTACTCCTTTTCCTATTTGGAACCAGTGTGTTGTTCCAGTTCTAACTACTGCTTCTAACTACTGCTTCCTGACCTGAATACAGGTTTCTCAAGAGGTAGGTCAGGTGGTCTGGTATTCCCATCTCTTTCAGAATTTTCCACAGTTTATTGTGCTCCACACAGTCAAAGGCTTTGGCATAGTCAATAAAGCAGAAATAGATGTTTTTCTGGAACGCTCTTGCTTTTTCAATGATCCAGCTCAACTTTGTCTTTTCCCCTCTCCCCAGCCTCCCTGAATGGGGACCAGGACAGTGAAAGGACGGGTCAGTTAGAGGTAGATCCTGGGCTAGAGCCCAGAAATCTTGTCTTCCCATATTCCATGTCACAAAACCCATTTCTTTCTTGTTCATTTTCTATTCTATATTTTCTATATTTGATCACTGCATTATAATAGGAAAATAAAGTGATTAGAAGGGAAAAAAGTAAAGGCTATTTGATTGAGGAAATTTTAGATACAGGATGGAGCTTGGCTAACGCAAGTTCATCCAAAGGTGGGGCTCTGATAATTATGCAGTGAGGAGGATGCACGTATATCAATCAATGGGCTCTACACACAGGCAACCCCACCCCTCCCTGTTCACGTCAATACAGGCTTGATAGCAGGTACTACAAGTTCAACGTGTGAAGAACAGAAAGCAATGAGCCTCCTCCTTCCTTGGGAAGCAGTCGAGTGCAGAGATGCATCTGCTCCAAGTCAAGCCTCATGTCAGTCTGGAGCCTTGCCTCTGGTTTCCATCTGAACCACAAAGTTCAAGACAGCGCACCATCTATTCCTCTAAAGAGTTAAGTGGGGGCAAAGTCTTCATTATCTCCATTTTCTTTGAAACTGCAAAGGGCCCCACCTGTCAGGTTAGCACCTGATTGTTTCTTCTCATTGTGTCCAGATCCTGGATATCTGGAAGCCTCTGGAGGCAGCTACCTGTTCACTTTGCATGTGGGCACTTGGTATTGTGAAGGTGTATCTTGAAGGATGGGCTGTCTCCCTCATGGATGGGCTATCTTCCTCATCTTTGCATCCCGGTTCCCTGGCATGCAGGTTGGCAGAGGAAGTGCCCACGAATGCTTTGGAAGGGACCTTCCAAACAAAGAAGCTCAGCCATATGTTGTGGGGTGGAGCACGGCTGGTTCTCCAGAATTTTCAAGGTTTGGTGCCCCAGCTCTTCTTTGAATAGAGATTCCATTCTTGCCTATATTTATCTTTGAGGTCCTTTTGAGCCTTCACAGGCTATGGATAACCTGGGCCCTCTACCTCCCTGACTACCCTGATGCCATCCTTTTCCTTGGCATGCAGCTACTCTGAAACTATACTCATAGTTAAGTTTCATCTAACAACAGCCCTAGAGAACAGGTGCATTGTCCGCCCCACAAGCTTAGGCCTGATGCCTGCCTGCTGATTTGAGCCTGGCCTGGCCAGTAAGCAGCCTAGATTCTCACCCTGATTTTACTCCTGAACACAGATTGACCAAGGCAGTCCCTGGGTGTGGGATTTTTACCTTGGCTGTGTCTGCCGCACACCAAATATCTGCAACAAAATGGAAAACAGCTAACCAGCTGTTCCTAAACATGCTGATGTCTGGCACAGGGACGAGGCATATTCTGGCGTCTACCCCACTAACCATGGCATGCTCTCCAAGCAGGAGGGCTGACAGGGGCCCCATGTTGACTGTGGAGTCAGACTCCTGTGGTCCAGGGCTGCTGCCCTGTCTCTAAGCAGGGCGAAATCCAGCCTAAATATCACAGACCGAAAGCCTTGCCTTCTGGAAGATTGCTTTAGTGAAGAAGCATGCCGGCAGTCAAAACCAACCCGCCCAACCAGATACAACTGTCTCATATTTGTAGGTGCCCTAGGTATGACCAGGTCAAGATTTCTCTTTCAGCTTTCAGTTCCCAGGGAGCACAGTTTAACCAAAACCACATTAAAAAGCTTAGTGTCTTCTGTTTCTGATTCAGTTCCCCTGAGTAATTTTCTTTTTCACGCAAGAGAGCATTTGGATTTCCACCTGACCATCCTTGAAAAACATCCATTCAACACATTTTTATTAAGTGCTTATGTATTGGGCACTGTCAGCATAGTATTGCCTACCTTTAATGAACATAATGACCATAAGATCAAGCAGTAATTACATTAATGATTAATGACAGTAATAATTGCTATTAGGCATTGACCCTTTATGTGTGTGCATACATGCTCAGTTGCTAAGTCGTATTTGACTCTTTGTGACCCCATGAACTGTAGCCCACCAGGCTCCTCTGTCCATGGGATTTTCCAGTCAAGAATTCTGGAGTGGGTTGCCATTTTCTTCTCCAAGGGAGCTTCCTGACCCAGGGATTGAGCCTGCATCTCCTGCATTGGCGGGCAGATTCTTTACCACTGAGCCACCAGGGAAACTCTACCCTTTATGTGTCTCACTAAATAATAATCTCTTTATTTATATTTTTCATTGAATTTATCAGATCACACTAAAATATACAATTATATCTTCTTGACACTCAGATTAAGTAACTGGATTCAAAGCCACACAGTTTATAGAGGGTAGAAAGTCTAGATCAGCTTGCCTCTGGGGACCACACCCTCAATCACTGCACCATCATCACACATCCACACAGCACATGCGGCATAGAAGACCCCGAATCAGTACAATGATTTCATAACTCTGGGAAGCACCATGCATGGTATTCCATGAGACTGCCACCTACAAGAGTTGAGTGCTCTACAGCATACAAGGAAAATGACCCCTGCCTCCCGCCACCTTGCTGCAAGCTGTGAGACAAAGCAGGTCCATCCTGGCTCACACAGAGGCTTTGGAAGTGCTGGAGAAAAAAATACTATACGGGGGTGGCTATGTAAGTCTCTGTATCACCAATCGTCTCTAACATGGAGGCTGGCAACTAAGAGGCGCTGTCACATTTTTGCTGTGTGCCGAATTCAATGAATACATTTGAAAAAGTAGATGGAGGAGGAGGATGCCTAGACTGGAAGGAGAACTGAGAGTCACAGTCTACTGTGCTTAGTATGCAGGAGCAGGGTCAGGCCAAAGAGTCCTCCTCACAGGAGGATCACCCAAGAGATGGGAGCTGTGATGATGGGCAGGGGGCTCAGCCTGTGGAGCTGCCCTGAGACAGCTCCCAGTGGGCAGAGGAAGGCCTGGGTCTGCAGCAGCAATGAGAGCTGCTTGCGGTTGAGCCCTACTTTGCTGAGCATTCATGATGCCAACTGCTACCTTAACATGGGGTCCACCTTGGTTTCTTTAGGCCTCCCCATTCTGGGGTGGTCCATTCGAGCCGCAGAGGGTTTATTCACGGGGGGAGAGGGAAGAGGGAGTCCTCTTTCCTGTGGCTCACTGGCTCCAGGTGTCTTGTCCTGTCCTCGGCATCTCGTGGTCTCTTGTTTCGGGGGAGGGGTGCAGAGGGCTCAGTATGGTGCTGGGAAAAGGCAAAATCTCCCAGGTTCTGAGGCTGGATTGGGTCCAGATGCAGCTGACTGCAAAGCCTGGCTCTCTGCACTTAACCGAGAAGTCTCTGAACACTGGATTTGGAGCCACGGTGCCTTATATCCTACTCCAGCTCTAGGTGGCCATGGTTTGATCTTGGCAAAGCTAGTTCCCTACTCTGATCCTCAGCGGTCCCGCTAGGAAGAGGATCATGAGAGCTCGATGATTGCTAAGCTCTTTTCTCTCCAGAAAGGGGCCCTGCCCAAGTCCAGCCATGGTGAGACAGACAGAGCAGAGACAAGGAAGGAGGTCTGTGTTAACCAGCACATCTCCTCTCCCAGCCCTTCTCTCCACATCCCAGGAGTCGGTGGGTCTGGACTCTGGTCTGTAATGGGAGAGGATGCATTCACCATCTCCCAAAGCCTGCATCGGTGCCCCGCATCCTGCCTGACAAAGCCACCTGTCTTTTCACACTGTGGTAACTGCTCTCGAAGCCTGGCCGGCTGGAGCCCAGTGGATGGTTTTTCGAAAGCTGTTACCCCCAAAAAAGCAACACCAACTTGGGTGCGCAGATAACCATCTCTACACTGTCACACCACACGGGGAGGGAGGGGATGATCTTACCACCTCCTTCCTCGACAACAAAAGCTCCCGGAAGCCAGAGAAATTTGGGCACTGAAAGTAAAAACATTCATGGCACTTACCAAGTGTCGAGTGACTCTCTGTTAGCAACTGCAGCAGAGAACTGCAGGAAACACTTGTTTTTGTCTTTTCCCCTGGCCTCCCAGAGGCGGATCCCATCCACAGAAAGGCCGCTTGTCTAGAGACTCCATACATTTTATGTCCGCTCTGAACACTCGTGGAGACTTAGGCACTGCAAGGTGCCCTCCCAGACCTCTTAGGTTGTGAAACCCCGAGGAATCGAGGGCTGAGTGATTCTGTGCTACTAGAGAGAGAGAGAAAGAGGAAGCGAGGTCACAAGCTGGATGGCTCTGTGGCAGTCACCGCCATCCAACCAGCGGGTCAGCTGGCAGTGCCTACTGGTCATGGGTCATGATCTCTCCCTTTTTCCCTTTTTAAGGCTCTTTCTCGTCTCTTCCTTCCCTCCCTCCCTCTCATCCGTTCCTGGGAGCTGTACTGGTGCTGGAGAAGAAGCACCTGCTGTTGCTTCCTCCCTTGCAAAGAAAAGGAAGATTTAAAATGTGGTTAAGAGATATCCCACTGTTATTCTGGAAGTTAGAAAAGAGGTCAAAGGACCTGGTTTTTCTGTCCCTTTTGGGAGGGATTCTTCCCTCAGAAAGGGAGATGAGGAATGGTGAAATCTTAATTCTAAGGCCAAAGAGTCGACATTTTGGGACTCAACACCACCCCTCGCTTGTCAGTCATTTCTATCTCATTCTCCATGCCTCATCACTTCCCTCTATTTCCTATGTCCTTTTTCCCCTGGTGACTCAGTTCCTTTTTACTCATGAGGATAGTGTAAACCACCTACTCCCTCAGGGTATAAAACCATCTCAACCTCTTTCTGGATAAGCAGGACACAAATGTACAAGCCAGTCAAGGTGCCAAAGATGCCCTTGGGGTTTCTAGACCAGGGTTGCCTTCCCCCTGCCCCCATAGCAGCCCTACTCCAGGACAGCAACATGTCATTCTTCCTCCCTTCACACCTCGGTTTGGGTGGATGTAACAAGGCTACATCCTTAAAACAAGCTTGGATCCCTCCTTTATCCTGCTCCACTGTCTGAAGGCTGAATTCCCATCCCTCACTTCTAAGCCACCTTCCTTTGTTTTTTAAGTTTTAATTGGAGGATAACTGAACATACAATGGACTGGTTTAAAATTGGGGAAAGAGGATGTCAAGGCTGTATACTGTCACCCTGCTTATTTAACTTATATGCAGAGTACATCATGGGAAATGCCGGGCTGGATGAATCACAAGCTGGAATCAAGATTGCC
Organism: Capricornis sumatraensis; assembly: GCF_032405125.1. Classification (NCBI taxonomy): domain Eukaryota; kingdom Metazoa; phylum Chordata; class Mammalia; order Artiodactyla; family Bovidae; genus Capricornis; species Capricornis sumatraensis. Next base: position 53,412,285 of record NC_091070.1, read on the forward strand.
AGGAAAAATATCAACAACTTCAGGTATGCAGATGATACCACTTTAATGGCAGAAAGTGAAGAGGAACTAAAGAGCCTCTTGTTGAAGGTGAAAGAGGAGAATGAAAAAGCCGGCTTAAAACTCAACTTTCAGAAACTAAGATCATGGCATCCAGTCCTATTACTTCTTGGCAAATAAATGGGGAAAATGTGAAAACAGTGTCAGATTTCATTTTCTTGGGCTCCAAAATCAATGCAGACAGTGACTGCAGCCATGAAATAAAAAGATGCTTACTCCTTGGAAGAATAGCTATGACACACCCAGTATATTAAAAAACAGAGATATCACATTGCCAACAAAGGTCTGTATAGTCAAAGCTATGTTTTTCCAGAAGTTATGTATAGATGTGAGAGTTGGACCATAAAGAAGGCTGAGCACTGAAGAACTGATTCTTTAGAACTGTAGTGCTGGAAAAGACTCTTGAGAGTCCCTTGGACAGCAGAGAGATCAAACCAGTCAATCTTAAAGGAAATTAATCCTGAATATTCATTGGAAGGACTGATGCTGAAGCTGAAGCTCCAATACTTAGGCCACAAACAGCAACTCATTGGAAAACACCCTGATGCTGGGAAAGATTGAGGACAGGAGGAGAAGGGGGTGACAGAGGCTGAGATGGTTGGATGGCATCACTGACTCAATAGACGTGAGTTTGAGCAAACTCTAGGAGAGAGTGAAGGACAAGGAAGGCTCAGTGCTGCAGTTCGCTGGGGTAGGAAAGAGTCGGACATGACTTAGTGACTGAAAAACAACAAGATTGTTTTACAACGTTGTGTTGGTTTCTGCCTTACAACAGCATGAATCAGCCAGAGTTACACATATGTCCTCTCCTTCTTGAACCTCCTTCCCACATCTCACCTTCCTTTTTAAAGTGCTTGTTTCTGCTTTTTCCATTCCATTCCCCCTACCACCTCCCTGGGCCCTCATCCATGGTGCTTGGACACTGGCAGAGCCTCCTCACCAACACTCCTTCCTTCGTCCAATCCACCCCACACTGATGATAAGTGGAGAGTTCCCCCAGCACCAGCTTCTTTTAATGCCGTTCCCTGCTGGAGGACCTTCACTAGCTAACCACGGGCTGCAGGACAGTGTTCAAATTCCTTCTCTTGGCAGACAGGAGCCTCTACATTCTGGCCTCAACTTAGTTTTCTAGGCACTAAAAATAAGAGGTTTTGTTGTTGTTGTTTTTCAACCTTCCGTTTATGGGACACTTCTATACTCCTGAAACAGCATTAAGCACTTCATGTGAGTTAGTTCTCAGGAGAGTCCTGTGAAGCCCTCTTATGTTCACTTCACAGATGAGAGAATGAGGCCGGCAGAGAAGAAGGAACTAGAGAAGGCTGTACGTTTAGTCAGTGGCGGCTTCAGTATTTCAACCCAGGTCTTATGATACTAAAGGGGCTTCCCAGGTGGTGCTAACGGTAAAGAACCCGCCTGCCAGTTCAGGAGGCATAAGAGATGCAGGTTCAATTCCTGGGTTGGGAAGATCCCTTGGATGAGGGTATGGCAGCCCTCTCCAGGATTCCTGCCTGGAGAATCCCATGGACAGAGGAGCCTTAGGGTCTGCAGTTCCTGGGGTTTCAAAAAGTTGGACACGACTGAAGCAACTTAGCACACACTTAATGATATTAAAGCTCACGCTCATAACCACCTCTCACCACGGCCCTTCTGCTAGGTTCAGCCTCTCCTGTACGCTGTCCTCCACACGGTCCTGGGGCTGCCACCTCCTTTTCACTCCGCCCTCTTTGTTCATTTCCTGCTTCTTTTAGGAAGCTCCATTCCTAGGGTGTGCTCCCCAAATTTTCAAACCCAAGGATCACTCAGGCAGGAGATGCGGTTCTGACTCCCACCACCTGCTGTTCAGCCCCAGGGAGATGGAGGGAGGGGCGTCCTCACAGGGCCACTGGGTGAATCCCCCCACTCCTTCTCATAGAGATCTCTGGTCCTTTCCCCCTAGCTCCCCTCAATTGTCTTCCCTCATGATGCCATTCTTGATACCTCCCTGGCCTCTGCTGGGTTGAGTTCTAGCTGTTTGATAATGCATTCTCTTTCCGTAGTTACACAGATGATCTTGCAAGGACAGTCATATGTATTTTTGTACCTTAAGTAGCCAGTTCAGTTCCTAGCACATAGAAGGAACAGCAGAATTACCAATTTAAATTAAATAGAAATGTGTCTGCCTAAGCAAAATTTTGCTTCAAATTCCTAAGTGGAAAAGCCAATGAAGGTTTCTTCCCCTGCCCCCCACCCCGCCCCCTCCACTACAAGTCTAGTAAAAGCCTTATTATAAAGGAATGGTGAAGTATCATTTTACAAGTTGCTGCCATGAGCATACATACATGCACGCATGAATGCACATGTGCGTACAAACACACACATACACACACACAGAAGCTGAGAGAAGCTGGTGCTTGGTGGCAAAGTGCAGAAAAGAAGATAAGATCACCACGCTGCAGAAGAAGGTGAGTCACATGATGATGTGGGTAACCCCAAGCACACACGATATCCTCGGCAAGGCCTAGCTCAAATCTAACCACATCATCTTTTCATGAAGCAGATATGAAAAAAATACGACTAAAACAATTACACAAAAGGTGGTTTAATACTTCTTGCCTCGATGGTATCAAAGCTACTGACTCTGGGGCTACACTTGGGGAAACAACTCTCTGAGATAAGGAGATGCACTATCTGTTCAAGAGAAGGCACAGGAAGCCGAGGGGACCAGGCAACACATAATGAAACAGCTTGTGGCCAACACGCCATCTAAAACCCAAGTGTCCTCAGGCGGCATGGGTTGTGTAAGCAGAGGAAGCCGAACCCACCCTTGTCTCAAAGTGAAGACTTTGTGGGTGACGATCTCTGTGCGTGTGTGTATCCTCACCACACATGATGGCTGAAGTGAAATTCACAGCTCCCCCACCTGTGGCTGAGATGGATGTAAAAGGAAAAGGTTGCAAAGGTGAGACTGTTGTCATGCAGCAGCCTCGAAGTCCCTTTCTGGTGTGTGACTCGCTTGCTGAATGGCTAGTGGCCCATGAATGCAAACTGAGATATCAGCATGGACAGATCAGGATGCTGATATCCTGGTATCCTGACGTAGTTAAGTCTGAATTCTCCAAGGGACAGATGACGATGGTCTTTCTCCTCTTTGAAGCTTGACTAATACCTGGCCAGTGTTTTATGGCAACATGGTTTCCTTTATCAGACTTTACTCTTCTCCATTTCCCCAAGTAATCTTTGAATGATTGGGAAGTCTCCCACAACTAAAGAATGTGCCAGCTGTGATGGGCTGCAGGGCATTTAGACCCCAAGCTTTACAGGCTAAAAGAGTAGCTACTGAATCCCAGCTCTGCATCAGTCCTTCGGGGCAAGTTACTTAGCCTACATCTCAGCTTTCTCATATATAAAATGGGAATAACAGAAACTTTCTCCCAGTTAAGTCTCCTTTAGGAAATATGAGTTAATTCCTGAAAAGTACGTGGCACTTTAACTTTCCTTTTTTTCAAGAGCACAAAGTTAGACCTTACTAAATGGAGCTATAAATATTACCACCATCATTATAAACCATTCAAACTCTTCTGATGTCGAGAAGAGGATCTGTAGGTCCAGAGTTGGTGATTTATTCCCAGGCAATTACTCTTGAGTGATCCAGTAGTTATTGCCCCTGCTAGATAATGACCAGACTGAAGGTAGTAACACTTGTAAGTGGCTGAGTCAGGGGCAGAACTCGGATCTACTGATTCACAGGCCAGAGCCTGAACCTATGTATCACGCTGGTACCACGTACTGTTGAATTTCTCATTGAGTGGTCACTTTTTTCCAACCAGGTCTCAAGCCTGTCCCTTAAGTAGGGATCTTCTACTTCTGAAGTTTCTCCAGAGTGCACACATCATATGTGCTGGATAAATGCTTGTTAGCCAGCTGACTGTTTGCAAAGATCACAACTGATTTTCAAGGCAACATGTTTCTCCCCTCCAGCACTATGTCCTCATCATTTTGGAAAACTCATCCAAGGAGGAGTTGTGTTAATGTGCATCAGAGGGAAACATTCCACCCTGTTTTGGAAGACAGCTATAGCTTGGTCCAGATTGCAGGCACAATAATTAGAGACACTTGTAATTTGACTGATGCTCTAAAGCCCCAAAGCACTTATTGAAGCCACCTTTGTCCTTGCACATTAGGGTTTTTGTCACTCCATGTCAAAATGGCCAAGCTGCTTTCTGATGGGTCTGCCTTCTCATAGACCAGATGTGAGGGTCCAGATGCTAGTCTGCCAAATCTATCATCAGAAGGGAACTCAGCACCAGCCCTTCTGAAAGCCCAGCGTGTTATATAGATAGCTGGCTCTACATAGGATATTCTAATAAACGCTGCTGTTATTTTTATTGTCTTGTACCATACTAAATGTTTCTTATAAGTTGGCCTTTACATAAACCACCATGACCTACATGTTTAATTCAGATCTTTATTTTCTGTTTCACAAACCTGTTTAATTTAACATCACTGCAAAAATCTTAAATGAATGCACATGATGTTCTGTTGGTACTAAACGTTTCAGGCTAGACTTTTATAGTTAGCATTGAGGGGGGAGGTGGCCACCAGAGGAGCACAAAAGAGCATGGGTCATAGCTTGGAAGTGCCTTAGAGAGTTCTTGTCCTCACAGCTGACATCCTCTCTTTGCTCCACTGATTTTTCTCCTGTTCTTGACCTCTGCCCTGTTCCCAGTAATACTGGTATAGTAAGATGAATAAGTGGCTTTGTCTATAATGAAATGGGAGAGGTCTGACTTTCACTAAAACTCTTCAAGGTATTAAACCTATGAGGGGTGGATAGCAAGGTGAACCTTAACACCAATCATATGGATACAGACAGGTGTTCCTTGGAGGCTCCAAGAGGCAGGAGTTCACTTCAGGTCTGGGACTGAGCCCTGCCAGCCCCACCAAGAGACATACTCCTTTCCAGAACCTGCAAATCCATCCTCTGCTTCCCAAGGTCTACTCAGAGCCTCTGAAGTTGGGGATGGTTAAGAGGCATGACACAGGCCCCATAATTTCTGTGACACTTCACTGCCCACCACCTTTCTAACAGCGCTGGAGTAGACTTTGCACAGGACCCTGAAGACCCTGTCTGGATGTACACTGCCCAAAATGGTCAGACAGATGGCTACCGAGCAGTTACAATGTGGCTAGTCCAATCTGAGCAGTGTTATAAACATAAAACACACACTGGATGTTGATGACATAGTACTTACAAAAAAAACCAATGTAAAATATGTCAGTATTTTTTTTTATATTGCTTACATGTGGGGATGATAATATTTTGGGTGTACTGGGTTAAATGTTTTATTAAGATTAATAAGATTAATTTCCTCTGTTTCTTTTCACTTTTTAAAATGGCTATGAGAATATTCAAAATTACAAATGTGGCTTGCGTGATATTTCTACTGGACAGCACCACTCTAGACAATTACCAGAAAACTTGTTTCCATTCAAGTACATATTCTCCCAGTGAAAAACACAGCTCTCAGCTCCTCGTCACACTGAGCAGGCAGACCACGCTCCTACCTGTGAGGTAGGTGATGCCAAGCTACATGGGCTCTGCCTGCCTCTCCAGCTTCCCTCTGGGGGCTCCCTTCAGCCATGCAGCCATTCTTCTCAGCACTCTCCAGGCTTGCACCAGGCTCAAGGGCTTTGCAGGCTGTTCTCTCTCTCTGAGATCCTTTCCGTCATCTGTTTTTCTCGTCTGGGCCTCAGCTCACATGTCACCTCCTCAGAGAGGCCTTCCCTTCCTTCCTGTGGTAGGCAGGATAATGGCTCCCCAAAGAGGTCCACGTCCTACTGGCTGGAACCTGTTGTTATGCTATCTTACAAGGCAAAAGAGAATTTCCAGATACAATTAAGTTAGTCAGATATCCCAGATTATCTGAGCAGACCCAAAATCATCACAGGGGTCCTTACAAGGAAAAGAAGAAGGTAAAAGAGAGAGTCAAAGAAAGCGACGTGATGACACAAAAGAGGCCAGAGACTTGCAGGTCTGGAGCCAAGAAATGCAGGCAGCCTTCAGAAGATGGAAAAAGCCAGAAAAGGATTCCTCCCTAGAGTCGCCAGAAGGAACACAGACCTGCCAACCCATTTTAGACCTCTGACCTCCAGAATAATGAGACAATGAATTTCCGCTGTTTGAAGCCAAAATAATTATGGTAATTGGTTACAGTAGCAATAGGAAACTAATATGCATCCTCATCTGAGACTATGCACTACCCAGCCCCCAGTTCCTCCATTCCATTCTTCTAGGTTTTTCTTTCCATACCATTTCAGTTCAGTTCAGCCACTCAGCCATATGCAACATTTGTGACCCTATGGACTGTAGCACGCCAGGCTTCCCTGTCCATCACCAACTCCTGGAGCTTGCTCACACTCATGTCCATAGAGTTGGTGATGCCATCCAACCATCTCATCCTCTGTCGTCCCCTTCTCCTCCTGCCTTCAATCTTTCCCAGCATCAGGGTTTTTCCAATGTGTCAGTTCTTCACATCAGGTGGCCAAAGTATTGGCACTTCAGCTTCAGCATCAGTCCTTCCAATAAATATTCGGGACTTATTTCCTTCAGGATTAACTGGTTTGATCTCCTTGCTGTCCAAGAGACTCTCAAGAGTCTTCTCCAACACCACAGTTCAAAAGCATCAATTCTTCGATGCTCAGCTTTCTTTACGGTCCAACTCTCATATCCATACACAACTACTGGAAAAACCATAGCTTTGACTATACAGACCTTTGTTGGTAAATTAATGTTTCTGCTTTTTAATATGCTGTCTAGGTTTGTCATAGGTTTTCTTCCAAGGAGCAAGTGTCTTTTAATTTCATGGTTGCAGTTACCACCTGTAGTGATTTGTAGCAGCCCAAGAAAATATAGTCTCTCACTATTTCCATTGTTTCCTCATCTATTTGCCATGAATTGTTGGGACCAGATGTCATTATCTTAGTTTTCTGAATATTGAACTTTAGGCCAAGCTTTTCACTCTCCTCTTTTACTTTCATCAAGAGGCTCTTTAGTTCCTCTTCGCTTTCTGCCATAAGGGTGGTGTCATCTGCATATCTGAGGTTATTGATATTTCTCCCTGCAAACTTGATTCCAGCTTGTGCTTCATCCAGCCCAGCATTAGCATGATGTACTCTGCATATTGAGTTAAATAAGCAGGGTGACAATACACAGCCTTGATGTACTTACTCCTTTCCCAATTTGGAACCAGTCTGTTGTGCCATGTCCAGTTCTAACTGTTGCTTCTTGACCTGCATACAAATTTTCCAGGAGGCAGATAATGTGGTCTGATATTACCATTTCTTTAAGAATTTTCTACAGTTTGTTGTGATCCACACAGTCAAAGGCTTTAGCGTAGTCAATGAAACAGAAGTACATGTTCTGGAATTCTCTTGCTTTTTCTATGATTCTGCCTTGTGAACTAGTGCCTGGCACACAGTCTCTGCTCCTTGGTGTGAATAAATAGTTGGTGGATGAATCAGTCAATTAATGACAGACACTGGCTACAGGGAAGATTTTCTTTTTCAACCAAATAGATAACATCTGAAAATTTTTACAGAAAAATTACACCCAAGCAGGTGAAATAAAGACTACCAATAGATACTGAAGAGTGCTTACTATTCACATGGTATCATGATGGTACTGCAGAGACACAAAGAACCTAATGATCCTGTCTTTCCTACAGTCTCAGTAAGAGACACACACACGGGCACATGAAAAAGTTATGACCAGCAGGGGGATGCAGAACTGTCGGGGTAAAATGACTGGTGAGGCATTAGGCATGTACAGCGGTGCACTGGCAAACCAGCTATCAAAACAATAATCATGATGACAACAAAATCCTGATCTGCAGTGCGTGCCAATTTCTGTGGTGTAAAGACTCTTACTATGACTGATTTCAAGCCACAACTGTAATGTCCTCTGTTACCCGCTTCTCCTCCTGCCGTCAATCTTTTTCCAGCATCAGGGTAATTTCCACTGAAAGGAAAGGGGGTGACAGAGGATGAGATGGTTGGATGCCGTCATCGATTCAATGGACTCGAGCTTGAGCAAACTGAGAGATAGTGAAGGACAGGGAAGTCTGGCGTGCTGCCGTGCATGGGGTTATAAAGAGTCCGACATGACTCAGCAACTGAACAACATAGCAATGTCCCTGAACATGGCTATATACAAGCAGGGTCTTGTTGAGGAGGTGGGATCCCAACTGGATATGAAAATATTTGTAGACTGATGATGTTCTCAGGAGGGGGCATGAGGCCTGATGCAAGAATCTCTCCAGGGCTGCAAAGTGGGGTCTCAATAGTCCCTGTGGCTCCAGTGGGTTTCCTGTCCTTGAGACAAACAAAAAAAAGCTTCTACCAGAACTCACACAGAAGAGGGCTTCCTGGAGACATGCAGGAGCAGAGAAACTTACTGCCAGGAGTACTGGGATGATATTTCAGGCCAGCACTAATTTAATGAGAATGAGCATGGGGGAGAGCTAAGTTCTCAGAACACCAATGCTGAGGGATGAACAGTGAAAGAAGTCTGTGTTCAGTGGTCTGAATATAGAATACCCAGATCTGAACTAGGCTGACGTCCTCACTCATTCTGCCTCTCGTACTCTTGATGGATTGATGCCACTCTATGCAGTTCCCCACATTCCTAGCCTAAAGATGAGCTGCCAAGTGAATTTGGCACAGTCCACTCAAGGTTGTCAAAGTGACCCTTTCTAAAATCGCCATTGTCATCCAGGCCTCATCCTCCATAATTTGTAAGGCTGGGAGAGATGGTTCTGAGAATCCTAGCGTGGTGTTTAAGAGGCTAGTGTATAGGGCCAGATGGTATGTCTGTGTGCTAAGATGCTTCAGTCGGGTCCAATTCTTTGTGACCCCATGGACTGTAGCCCACCAGGCTCCTCTGTTCATGGAATTCTCCAGGCAAGAATATTGGAGTGGGTTGCTTTTTCAGGGGATCTTCCCAACTCAGGGATTGAACCCATGTCTACTGCAATGGCAAGCAGATTCTTTACCACTAGGAGCATCTGGGAAACACAAGGTCACATGATACCCAGATTCAAATGCTGATTCTGCCACTTACCAGAGAAGTGGAACTAGGACTATAGGCTCCTCATATGGAAAATGCTAGTAATAATATCTTTCTCATACTGTTTTGTGAGGATTATAAGATGCGTAAAATACATGCAGCACCACGGATGAGGCATAGTAAGGGCCTGGCCAATATGCACAAAGATGTAAAAGTCATGTATTTCTCTTTCTCTAGGTCCTTCCAGATAGAAGCTAGTTTCCAAATAAGCTTTGCAGGCCATCCAGAGCCACCTGTCCATCCACTGCCTTCACCCTGAGAAGGAAGGCCGTCTTCACACCCCTCTAGACACCCAGTCTGACACTCTCCCAGGCCCATGCCTTCCTTGTTGATCACTTTAAGAGCACACATTTGTTGTGTGCAGGGGAGATGTTTTCCTGGCTTTGGGTGTGTTTCAATGAAGGACAAGGATGAGGCCATTATGTGAACACAGGGGCAACAATGAAAACAAGACTGCTTTCTGAAAAGCACTGAAAAGCTTTCTTTTGCTTGAATGGCCATTATTTTCATTCTTTCTCCCCCACACAAAGCACCAGGGCCCACTTCATTCAGGCTGTCGCCCAGGGAGTGGGTGTGAAGATGTACACACAAAAGAAGTAACGTATTTCTGTTGTCAGGTCTCTTGTTCAGTGCTCTGCGAGGTGGACCAAGCCTCGCTGCCAGCCCCACTGCTTGAATCATCAGGAAAAACAGTGCACACACATATATAAATAAAAAAACCCTACCTAATCCTTGACACGGTTACATGACGATTTACAAGCAGGAGCTGGATTTCAAAAGTTGGCAGAATATAAAAGCGCAGTGTTCTCCCAAGATGTTGGCAACTTGTCATCCCCTTTGACAATTTGAAGCGTCAATCCAGCCACTTGGGAAATGCTGTTCCTCTTGCCCCCAAGGAAGGGGAGAGGAGTGCTTGATTCAGGGGGGTCTCTGGGCATGAGGGTGAGCAGGTGGGAGGGTTAGCAGCCTTGTCCTTGGAGACGAGGGCAGGTGGGGGGGCATGTTTAAGGTACCTGAGTATTAGGGAATTTTGGTCCCAGTGTCCAATCACACAATTCAAAGTAAGAGAGAACCACTGTTTCCTACTCAGAGTTTTCTGAAAATAAAAAGCAACATCCAATAGTGGGAGGAAGGAAATTTTGGCATTCCGCAAGTTTTCCTTTCCGTGTTGTTGTTGTTCAGTTGCTAGGTCGTGTCCGACTCTTTACGGCTCCATGAACCACAGCACGCCGAACTTCCCTGTCCTTCACCACCTCCCAGAGTGGGCATTCTGCAAGCTTTCCTTTATTAAAGACAATTCAGTGGCTTTGGCTCATAGCTGTGTGTGTGTGTGTGTGTGTGTGTGTGTGTGTGTGTGTGTGTGTGTGATTTTTCTTCCCCACAACAGTTTTCCTCTCTCCTTCGAACTTTTGTCAAAACAGTCACTGTGCCAACCAGAGAGAAAGTTCTGAGAACCTCTCTTCTGGATCACTGGACAGTTCTGAAGAAAGGGAAGTGGTTCTTGATAATGTCTCAGCTCCCTGAGGGCCAGGCTCTGCCACGTTTCCCATTAGGTCTCGCCAGAGCCCAGCCTGTGCCAACACTGTGTTTGCTGAGTGAACTGCTGAAAGATCAACACCATGGCATCATGGTGGCATTTTTCTGGTTTCAGTCTCTGTGAGGCCCTGTCAGAGGAACCCCTGGCCCAGCTACTTGAACCTCAGTGGGCAGCCTGTCCCTGTGTCATTCAGCCATAAAATCACATTTAAGAACCTATTCCCAGGGCAGGAAAAGAGATGGAGTTGTAGAGAACGGACTTGGCACAGTAGGGGAAGGAGAAGGTGGGACAAATTGGAAGAGCGGTATTGGCGTATATACACTGCCACGTGTCAGACATATTGTTAGCGGGGCCTGCTGATGGCACAGGGCGCTCAGCCCGGTGCTCTGTGATGACCTAGAGGGGTGGGATGAGGGGGCGGTGGGAGACTCAAGAGGCAGGGAAGATGTGTTTACAGCTGACTCACTTTGTTGTAGAGCAGAAACCAGCACAGCATTGTAAGGCAATTATCCTCCAGTTAAAAATAACAACAACAATAATAAAAGAATACCATCCTTACAGAACACCCACCACGTGCCTGGCACTGTGGAGTCCATGAGACAAGGGTAATGTAACTCATATTTGGGATCCTCCAGGAGCCAACTGTTGTAAGCTTTGAGCTTCTCCCACCCATCCCTATGCAGGCTCTGGTGTTTGGTACATAGAGCAGTCGGCAGCCTGGCTTCCCTGCTGACAAGCAGTGTGTGACCCCTGACAAGTTTATAACATGCATACTGTGTATAACTTCCAGTCTCTCATTTATAAACTACTCAGCATTCAACTCCCAGGAGTGCTATGAGGATTCAATGAAACCATTATAAAGTACCAAACATGGGATCAGCCCACAGTAGTTGCTTAGGAAATTCTGGTTGCCAGCTTCTCTTTGATAAGTAGTAAAGAAAAAAAAAAATCAGGAAACAAGATGAACATGCAGAAAGTCATTTGGGAACATGATAGAGTCAGAAAGTCATAAAGAACGAAATGGAAGAGATGACAGGATGTTTGGTGTGGACTGAGCCGTCTGGAGCCCAAAAGGGGAATGATGGTGCTGGGATGAGCAGCCAGCTTTATGGAGGACACAAAACGGGGATGGGACTTGAAAAAGAGGCTTAAGTAACCATGGGTCCCCTTGAATAATAAGAGTCTGGGGCAAAAATATGTGCTGATTGAAAAAAATATCCGAGACTTCCTTGGTGATCCAGGGGCTAAGCTGCCACATTCCCAATGCAGGGGGCCTGGGTTTGATCCCTGGTCAGGGAACTAGATCCTGTATGCTGCAACTAAGAGTTCCCATGTGATGCAACTAAAAAATCCCATGTGCTGCAACGAAGATCAATGATCCCACATGCACAACTAAGACACAGTGCAGCCTAGTTAATTAATAATAAAATAAAATAAAATCCCAGTGTCAGATTCATCTCCTGGGACCATAAGGATAAAAAGAATATGAGAAAGAAGTGTGGGCTGGGTCAGGTGGTACAAAGGTCCTGTTTCCCCCGAAAGGTCGTCCATATTATCTTCTGTGTCTCTAATGGTGGCAATCAGTAATGTCCCCAACTTAGCACTGAGAGCACTCCTTTATGACAAGAGCCAGCCACACATATTCTCTCAGCACTCAGGGTGTGTGCGTGGATGGAACCAGGCAGATTCACATTGCACATGCTTCCAATTAAAACCAACATGAAGAGGAAAAAGCAACACGAATGTCACAGAAAAGAAAGTGCTGCCACCCACTCGTGGCCTAAAGGTCACTGTGCCCCCGCCTTGGCCATCATCTCCAGCCACAAAGGTCAGGGGGGCTGTCTGCATTGCTGGGGAGTGTGTCAGCTTTCAGAAGCCCTCAAAATGACTACAGCTCTGACACCAAAATTAGTGATAAACTCTGAGGAGAAGACGATAATAGAGAAATGGAGTGACTGTAACCTTTTCCACCATCTCTCTAGTCAGTTCCATGAAGCAGAGTCACAAGGCATAAAACGAGAAGTTTCCACATTCTACAAAAGACTACAAGACTGCCGACTTAATTGGGTAGTGTAGCAAATGGCTAAACGATTGCCAACAAGAAGATGTCAAAAAAGGAGGCTGAAGTGATGATTAAAACATCTCCTGATAGCACCTTGGTGTGGCAACAAGCTCACAATGTACCTGGATAGGTTTTGAAACAATAGTGCAGGGCGTTTGCTATGAGCTTCCAACCAGAGTCCAATCACTGTGGCCCAGAATGGGCAATGATACCCCTTTCTCATTGGAAAAATTCCAGGAATTTAAATGCAGAAATGAACTGGAGGGACACTGGACTTGGAGTCATACAGATCAGCATTCAAACCTCAATTACTGCCCACATTTGATAGGCAATTTATATAATCTTTTATCATTCCTGTGAATCCACTTTTTGCATCTGGAAAGTTGGAATAATCTGAATATCTACAGCTTAAGGCCCTAGTGGATTCAATGATGGAAATGTCCTTTATCAGGTACAATAATATCAGGAAATGTACATTATCAGGTACAATACAAATATAAATAATAGTTGTCATTATTATTAGCTAGCGATAATGTCCATGCTGAGGTAATTGATATATACTCTGAGGTAAGGCTGCTTTTCTATATTAGATACAAATTAGGAGAGAGGAATTTTCTGTTGTTGATGATTAAATGGAATCTAGGAAATGCTATACACAGAACTAGTGGAATGATACATAAAACACAAGAAGAAATATAAATCAAGGCACATAACAGGTATATGAGATATGACTTAATGTGGCCTTTGATGGATGGGTATCAGAAACAAAATTAGCAACCTGTAGCCCTTCAGCTAAGCTTCTTAGCAACAGAAACATACAGACAACAAACACTGATGCTCATCCATAAAAAAACAGTAACATTAGGATGCGATACTGGTCCCTCCAAGTATGCTCTAGCTAAAAATGTTTGGCATTTTTCAACTCATCCTGTAGTGAAGAATCTGATGTTCAAAGCTGCGAGGTATACAGAATAAAGCAAGAACAAGAGTTTGGTCATTTAAAATATCTTTCCCAATTCTTCCCAGAAGGAAATCAATTGTAGGATCAGAGATACTTGCAAACATAGAGAATTACCCAACACAACAACCAGGATTTTCTTTCTAAAGTTCTGAACATGATGCTGGTAAATATTTCTGAAAAAGTTGCTTGTAGAAGTTTTGAGCCTAGCATAGTAATCCCAAAGTAGCTGACTCAGGCTTGAGATCTGGGGCAGAGCTTCAGAGCACGTTCATCTGTGTGGCTGACCACACGGACAATGCTGCTTTATTGGCCTGCATATAACTCACTGGTAGACACAAGCTATTTGGTAAGATGTGGGAGAAATTTATTCTTTCAAGCTCCCTGAAGCACTGGGTATCAAAGGAATGAGATGTCTACTAGCCTTTCATGTTGCCAACTAGAGAGAGAGAGAGAGAGACAGTCTAACCAGGGTGTGAAAATTTAGGATCAGCTTTATGGTAATATGGAAACCACATGACAGATTGTCTAGGCGCCTCCATACTTCTGATTCATTCCTTGGTGTTTCTTCTGTCTATGGCTACAGGAAGCCACATGGAGGAGATAAACAGTGCTCATCATGGGCAAGACTCTTCACTCGACATGTATGGATCCCTTATCTTTCTCATCGCCCCAAAAGTTAAGAATCAGTGCAGTAGAATTCTACTTGGTGGAAGTGGTCAGACTTAGTGATATAACCATGAAGTGGGGGGCACCAGCAGAAATTGATGCTCAGTTATGTTTGAGTTGATGTTGCCATGGTTCTCTCATCATGCAGGTAGAAAATAACTCTAGTTTTGGAGGACAAGCGTGCTGTCTTACATTTTATTGCTCATTCTTCTGAAATCCTGGCTTATTAAAAAACTGGTTCCTAACCCAATCAAAAAGTGGGAAAAATACCTAAACAGACATTTCTCCAAAGAAGACATACAGACGGCTAACAAGCACATGAAAAGATGCTCAATATTGCTCATTATTAGAGAAATGCAAATCAAAACGACAGTGAGATATCACCTCACACTGGTCAGAGTGGCCATCATCAAAAAGTCAACAAACAGCAAATTCTGGAGAGGGTGTGGAGAAAAGGGAACCCTCTTGTACTGTTGGTGGGACTGTAAATTGATACAGCCACTATGGAAGATTCCTTATGGAGATGCCTTAAAAAACTAGGAATAAAACCACCATATGACCCAGCAATCCCACTCCTAGGCATATACCCTCAGGAAATAATTGAAAAGACACACGTACCTCAGTGTTCACTGCTGCACTACTTACAATAGCTAGGACATGGAAGCAACCTAGATGTCAATAGACAGATGAATGGATAAAGATGTTGTGGTACATATACACAATGGAATATTCAGTTCAGTTCAGTTCAGTTGCTCAGTCATGTCTGACTCTTTGCCACCCCATGAATCGCAGCATGCCAGGCCTCCCTGTCCATCACCAACTCCCGGAGTTCACTCAGATTCGCGTCCATCGAGTCAGTGATGCCATCCAGCCATCTCATCCTTTGTCGTCCCCTTCTCCTCCTACCCCCAGTCCCTCCCAGCATCAGAGTCTTTTCCAATGAGTCAACTCTTTGCATAAGGTGGCCAAAGTATTGGAGTTTCAGCTTTAGCATCATTCCTTCCAACGAACACCCAGAACTGATCTCCTTCAGAATGGACTGGTTGGATCTCCTTGCAGTCCAAGGGACTCTCAAGAGTCTTCTCCAACACCACAGTTCAAAAGCATCAATTCTTCGGCACTCAACTTTCTTTATAGTCCAACTCTCACATCCATACATGACCACTGGACAAACCATAGCCTTGACTAGACGGACCTTTGTTGGCAAAGTAATGTCTCTGCTTTTCAATATGCTATGTAGGTTGGTCATAAATTTTCTTCCAAGGAGTAAGCGTCTTTTAATTTCATGGCTGCAATCACCATCTGCTGTGATTTTGGAGCCCCCAAAAATAAAGCCTGACACTGTTTCCACTGTTTCCCCATCTATTTCCCAAGAAGTGATGGGACTAGATGCCATGATCTTCATTTTCTGAATGCTGAGCTTTAAGCCAACTTTTTCACTCTCCATTTTTACTTTCATCAAAAGGCTTATTAGTTCCTCTTCACTTTCTGCCATAAGGGTGGTGTCATCTGCATATCTGAGGTTATTGGAGAAATATCATATACTAACACATATATAGGGAATCTAGGAGGATAATACCAAAGAACTGATTTGCAGGGCAGCAATGGAGAAACATATAGAGAACAGACTTACGGACACTGGGAGAGGGGAAGAGAGAGAGTAACATGGAAACTTAATGACCATATGTAAAATAAACAGCCAATAGGAATTTGCAGTATGTCTCAGGGAACTCAACAGGGGCTCTGTATCAACCTAGAGGGGTGGGGTGGGGAAGAAGATGGGACGGAGGTTCAAGAGGGAGGGGACATATGCATAACTATGGCTGATTCATGTTGAGGTTTGACAGAAAAAAACAAAATTCAGTAAAGCAATTATCCTTCAATTAAAAAATAAATAAGTTAAAAAAGGTTCCTATATTAAATTTGAAGTGCAAATAACTAAACTGCATATTTCTGGCCTTATTCCAAGTATACTGAATCAGGAATCCTGATGAAGGGCCTGGGAATCTAAATTTTTTAGCAATATCAAGAGATCCTTAAACCCACTGAAGGTAAATATGGCTATTTGATCCCTCCTTGTCAACCACAGCCCTTAACAGGTCTGAAGATCATCACCACCAATCCAAGAAGCCCATCAAGTTGAGGAGGAAATTAGGGGAGATAATGAGAAAAACTCGGTATGATTCTCCTCCTGGCACACTTGAGGCCACAATGAAGTGGCCTGATAGGTTTTTGTATCTTAAGGAGGAAGAACTCCAGGTGCCTCTCACTGCTCAGTATTTTATTTCTCTTTCAACTCTCTCCAGCAACAACACCCTATGTATTCACACTGACCAGGTCTCCCTTTGACCAACAAGTCACCTGTTAAGATAGAAGCTCTGGTAGCAGATCCCCTGAATGGAGAGCCACCCCTGATTTGCAGAGCTACTGACTTTAAAATTTGTGTTCCAGAACTGGAAAGGTCCCTGTTGCTGCTGCTGCTGCTAAATCGCTTCAGTTGTGTCTGACTCTGTGCGAACCCATAGACGGCCTCCTACCAGGCTCCTCTGTCCCTGGGATTCTCCAGGCAAGAACACTGGGGTGGGTTGCCATTTCCTTCTCCAATGCATGAAAGTGAAAAGTGAGAGTGAAGTCGCTCAGTCGTGTCTGACTCTTAGCGACCAAATGGACTGCAGCCTACCAGGCTCCTCCGCCCATGGGATTTTCCAGGCAAGAGTACTGGAGTGGGGTGCCATTGCCTTCTCTGATGGAAAGGTCCCTAGACCAAATTAATACCAAAATACTAACTGAAAAAAGCCAGATTTGAGAAAAGCCACTGATGCAAATAAATTGGTAATTTTAACAGCTTGAAATATACACATGTATAGAATTGTACATTGTAGATGGATCAGTGGGAAAGAACAGAGTATTCTGTAGTGTGTGAAGACAGACTAGTCCTGGAAATTGTATGTTTTACTTCTAACAGGGTAACAGAGAAAGCACTGTTTCTTTTTTGGCCAATCAGAGAACATGCAGTGAAATGACAGAGACTGAGGTATCATTTCAGAGGTGGAGGACAGAGAGCCTGGCCCATCAGAGGAGCGTACAGGGTAAGAAAACAGAGGAACAAGGGATGCTGTTCTGGCCATAGAGAAGCTTGGGAGAAAGCTCAGAGCAGAGATCGAGTGACTGGATAAACATTTTGCAAATCTGCCAGAAGAGAAAGGAGGAGGAATAATGGAAGGGCATCAGAAAGACAAAGAAAAATCATATTCCTCACCTGAACACTGGAGGGGTGAACACTGAGAATGTGATGATTTCATCCACTCATTCACTCTTCACTCAATAAACATTTTGTGGGAAAACACCCAGGGGTAAATGACATATGGCTGGTGCTCCCAGTCAGAAAAATAATGAAATACATTTTCATTACAGTGGGGAAGGGCTCTGGCAAATGGAAATTCAAGGACATATAGAGGAAGTGTGACTGCAGACAGAACATGTTGGGCAAAGCTTTCTAGAGAAGGTGGTACCCATGAGGCTTGAAGGGAAAGAATGAGCAGAGATTTCAACCACAGGGGGAGAGGTGACCATGGAGAAGTCGAAGACTGAAATTCTCTTTGCTCATGCCCCCATCATGGAAGTAATGTGTCATCTATGTCTTTGCTCTCTTCACCTTGAGTATCCCATCGACACAACCTGCCAGGTTTTGCAATGAAACCAGCAGTTTACATTCAGCCAAAGGTTACCCACAATGCTTTCTGGGAATTTGTAGCTGAAGGTATGCCTGTTGCTTTCCAGTGTAAACAGAGAAACTAAGCTGGCATCAGAACAGAACATGGTAGCATGTAGCCAAGGAGAACGCCTGCCTGGCTGCTGAATATGCTCTGCAAAATGGCACACAGGTGCTATCATGCAGCTATAGACTTCATCAGTGCGACAAACTGAAGTGTGTTGACAGCTGCAGTAAAACACACTTGAAGTTAAACATAATTAAGCAAAATGATTAGCACTAAATAGAAGCTTGCAGTGAAGAACTCTGGTTTCTGAAACGCAGTGGCATGATCACAGCCTGTTACAGCTGGGAAGGGGTCTCACAGATCACACACATTGCATCTATTTCACAGGAGAGAAAATAAGGCCTAGGGAAATGAAGTGAAGGCAGGATGGACTGCAGAATGATCGAAGAAGCTCACCTTAGCCTCTTGAGAATCACCACTTAGGAACTGTGGCTTCCTGGGCCTCAGTTTTTTCATCTGTTAAATGGGGATGAGAATGCTAGTTCCTTCACTAATTACTTGCCAGTGCAAGGCTTGAAAATGAGATCTGTGTTTATTTCTAAGCAAACTGTTGCTGTTACTTGTATGGCAAGGTATGTTCTGGGCCAGTCTGCTGGTTAGTGGACAGGAACGCCAGATATATGCCTCGAAAGAGAAAGATCAGGTGAAATTTTTTTCTGAGCAAAAAATTGTCGGATTGCAATGCTTGGTATCTCCCCATCAGATCAGAGAGTTTGATAGGAGTTCATGTATGAAAAGAGACCTGCAAGTACGTGCAATGCAAACAGTTCTCATTTCTGGGAGGAATTCCAGAGTAGGACTGGAGTGAAGCAGAAATGGGCAGCAGAAAGGAGAGGGAAAATCCTGGGGGAAATGGTATACTCTGCCTGAGTTTCCCTCTGAATTTTCAGATGAGGATGGAAGGGAGGCAGGCAAGAGGTTAAGAAGGAAGGAAGGAATAAAATACACCCACCCCTCCAAAAAAAAAGCAAAACCTTAGTTCGGTCAATACACAAGAAATAACAGCAAGGTTGTAAACAGTGCTGAGAATGGAGTGCAGGACTTTTTCAAGGCTTTGGCTGGCTCACAATCCCCTCAGCGTGGTGCTTCTCCGGGTTCCACATCTCAAAGGCTCTAATTATACTGTGCAGCAAAAAGAAGGCCTGGTGCTCCTAGATGTGAGTGATTGCTTACTTGCCACAGGAATGTTCTATGCTTTCATAGGCTTCATTCCCTGGCCCCCTGCCTCCCCTTCCCCCACACCGGGCCTGGGAATGAACTGGGCACTATTTTAGATGTCTTCTTTGCAGGAAGATGACAAGCTTGTACTAGGTCTCGCCTCTTACCCAGGCTCTTATTTCTGCCTGAGATACTCTTCTGGCTTCCCTACCTGTTCGTCTTCTGTTCCCCTCCAAGGCCAAGTTTAGAGCCTAGCTGGACTCCATTCAACTCAGCTTCTGCCCCGAGTCCCTGTGGAATGAATACTGTTCACCCGCCAGTCTCCTGGCCACCATGTGGTTGCCTAAAGGTAATAACTTTGACTTCCTCTTTTATTCACATCTGTATTCTCTACAAGTGGCATAGTGCTTCACAGGTGGGGCTTTGCTTCTCAAAATGTTTATGGTCCAGCAGAATCAGCATTACCTGGAGCTTGTGAGAAGAGTCTCAGGCTCCACCCAGACCTGCTAAATCAGAATCTTCCATTGAACAAGATACCTGGGTAATACTAACACACGGCCATGTTCAAGCTTAAGACGCTGGATAGAATGGGGTGGGGAACACTTAATCGGTGATCCTGGAATTTACTTGAGGCAATCAGTTATTCCTGATGAAGTTCTCTCTCTTCCAAGAGGACACAACCAACAGTTAAGGGAGTGCAAACGCTCCAGCCCTTTCTCCTAGCCCTGCCGTGGCTCCCTGCCGTGAACTCTGCAGAACCTGGTGGCCAGTTTCCACGTACCTACCACCTACACCTTCTACTTTCAAAGAAACCACAACCTGGACCTGGAACAGAACTGGGTGTGCCAAAAGGCCTGAGGACATTTCGTTGAACTGTGGCTGGCCTGATGGGAAGCTGGCATGACCAGAAATGTTAAGTCTTTGCTCTTGGGGTTTCGAGCTTTGAGTTGCAAATTCAATGGTCCGGATCGAGATCAGATGAGTCAGAGAACCATCCAAACCTTTAGCTCGGGACTGAAACCGAATCTGTGTTCTCAAACCATTCTAAATGTGTTCATCACCAGTTAGAGTCTGCTGTACAATCCAATCCAAAAGAGTATAGTTATTTCTCTAACAGTGGATGCATTATTTGCTCATCAATGGAAAGTCTAATTGTAGCATCAAAGGTCAAAAGTTGCAAGAGAAACTTGACACCTTTGAGACTATGCCAAACCTCAAGCTTTCAATAATAATGTGCTTTCAAGTCAAACTATCTAAGGAAAATAGAGGCTATTTGACCCAAAATCCAGCATAAATACGCATGAATTATACTGCCCTTCAAAAATAGTGGAACTGTTCGACAGACTGTTAACAGCCTAAGCAGTTGGCCTACTGCTCCAGGAGATGATAGCCCACCTATGGTTCAAGACATGGCAACCCTAGTTATGGCTCTGTGAAATATGGAGATATTGATGAAATCCGAAAAGTAAAGCCAAGGTCTTTAGCTTTATCTCTTAAATTCCCCTACTGTGACATGCTACTAAGGACTGCTGTTGTTTAGTCATTAAGTTGTGTCTGACTCTTGTGACCCCCATGGATTGTATCCTGCCGAGCTCCTCTAGCCATGGGGTTTCCCAGGCAAGAATACTGGAGTGGGTTGCCATTTCCTTCTCCAGGGGAGCTTCCCTCTCCCAGGGATTGAACCTGCTTGGCATGTAGATTCTTTACCAATGGAACCACCAGGGAAGCCCTTACTAAGGATTATTTAACTACAAAATTCTAAAATATCTGCTACATTTATCAAAGCTATTAATTCAATGTACATTTTTGGGGCACTCCCTGTATTCGAGGGGAAGTTTTGGGAATTTAGGATTCAGTCCGGGACTCCCCGCCCTTTTTTATCCATCACTGCCTTTCTCTTTTCAAACATCCAGTGACCAGGTATCAAAAATTGTGCTAGGTTTGGGGCAGGAAATCCTCCTTGAGCCCCTCATGTCCCACCTGGGAGTGAACAGATTCATCAGCCAATAATGTAGAGGGAAAAATCCTTTAAGAATGATGAGCGCAGTCCTTAGGGATATCCTTAACAATCATGCTCCAGCTTTGAGTCCCTGAAAAAAGACTTTCAGTTGTAACTGAGAATGCCAACAATAAATCTAGATCCCAAAGACACCATCCCACAATGCTGCATCCTTACTGGACTTGAAAATTTGCGAGGAAATCACATGCACATCAGAGCTGATAAAGAGGCCAACTATTCATAACAAAGGTAGCTTAATGCCAATCACAGAGCTCAGAAATATGTGGTGATGGTGATTTAGTCACTAAGTCATGTCTGACTCTTGTGACCCCATGGACCGTAGCCCGCCAGGTTCCTCTGTCCATGGTCTTTCCCAGGCAAAAATACCAAAGTGGGTTGCCATGCCCTCCTCCAGGGGATCTTCCTGACCCATGGAAAGAATGTATGCCTCCTGCATTGCAGACAGGCAGATTCTTTACCGACGAGCAACCAACGAAGCCCCAATTTCCCTCTTAATCTTTGTAAATCAACTCCCAGTAGAGGAGCTGGGTATGTTTGGAGACTCAGTCACCTACATTGGCAAGCCACCTTTCTAGTGAAGAGCACTTTCATAAGTGTTTATTCATCTGGCCCTCAGAGTCACCCTGAGTAGCTGATGCCTTGCTATAATGTGACCTGGCTAGTATGTGCAGGGTTGAGATGAGAACTCTCTTACGCCATGCTCCCAGGCAACAAAAGGCAGCTATTCCTCACTTAAAAAGTGTTAGAAATCTTTTTTCTTTAATTCCTAGGAAAGGATCATTTCTCTAAACTGCCTTCTGTTTTATATAATTTGACAGCATGCATCATGGTGTTTTAGACTCTCCACAGTCTAGTAGCCCTGCAGAAGGAAATGGCACTCAGATTTAAGGGGACAGAAGGATCTAGAGGAATTCTAGGTCTCTGAGCTCTCCTCAACAGGTACCCTAAGCTGCCCTAAAAACAGTTCCATAGTTTTAGGATGGGAAAGATAATAATTCATGGAGATGGTTAATTTTAAATTATTTTCACTCTAGATTTTATCTTGGTTCCAGTTGGTGACTATCCCAGCTGCCATTAGCATGGAAAGTGATCAGCCCAGAGAGACAGGAACTGAGCATTTTATGAATATCTTTTATGTACAAATAGTTAACCTCTTTGGGAATTTTCTAAGCCTGTGGACTCTCCATTATTCAAAGGCAGCATTTGATTTTTACTCTCCCTGAGGTTCCCTGCTATGGGTCCTGGCATTCCTCTTCCCTGTAAAGGTCAGGATAAGAGGGAAGAGGGAAAAGTAGAGAGACATTCAAAACTGTTTATCTGGGACTTCACTGGCAGTCCAGTGGTCAGGACTTCTCACTTCCACTGCAGGGAGCATGGGTTAAATTCCTAGTCAAAGAATTAAGATCCCACTAGCCGCACGGCACAGCCAAAACAGAACAAACAGAAAGGCCTCCAAGCTATTTATCTGTTAACATTAACAATGTGATGTATACATTGGCAAAGAAAAGTGGGCAAGAGAAAGCAAAACTAATAACAGACAAGAAAGCCAATTTTCCAATAGGGAGTGAGATTTGCTTCAGAGGACAAGGATCTCTCAGACCCACAGTCTTAAGGACCAACACACTGTGGGAGGAGGACACTGTAGAAAAATGTTGAAAGCGATATGGCAGGCACCACTGGAGTTGAAACTGCATCCTCTCCCACCAAAGAAACACAAGCCACTGACAGGAACCAAGTGGGGAGTGACAGGCATGTTTTGCAGTAGCAGAAGAAACAAGAAGAGGCACTTGTATGAGTTTGCATGTTATTTTAGTGAAGTCACAACAGGACAGCTTCTCTTCTGCAAGCTTGCCCAGAACAGCTTTTTAAAGGGGGGTGCATGAACTGTATGAGTTTGCTACTAGATTCTGAGGTCAAAACCTTAATTAGAGTCACGACTATATTACACATCTGTTTGTGTAACTGTTCAATTAGGAGTGTAATAGCTGGGACAGAGATCTTAATGAGCTTCTAGTGTCGTGATGCCTCAAGACTGCCTTTTTTTTTTTTTGGTTATTCTTATTATTAAGCATTCATACAGGCTTTTTCCACTCTGTAGTCCAATTACTCTGCTTCTCCCTTCAGACAGCTTTTAGTGCAAGGCTAAGATTTTGTAGGTCGATGACTGTGCATTAATGACAGCTTTCCCCTCGTTGGCTTCATGGTGAGTTTGTCAACAGCTTCTTGGATCTACCCTTTGGTCAATGGAAACCTCTGGGAACGTTGGGTCATAGGGTGAATTTTTTTTGAGACAACTGGTTCAGAAAGACCAAGTGACTCCTTGATATGGTACAGACGGTGACAACCAGGGCTGAGAGCTGACTCGCCATGAGCAAAACAATCAAAACACAGGTACACATCCCAGTGAGGTCATCTTATGGCTACAATATGGGCAAGTAACCCAAAGGGATAATTCATCAAAAAAAAAAAAAAAATAGCAGCAGCATTCCCTTCCAAAGACGTTGTTTTGTCGGTCTTAAACTCAATAGGTGTCAATACTGAATTTTTCTCTCCTTTTCACTACTTAGACTTGAGAACAGTTAAAGAGGATAGTTACATTCTGAGTTAAACAAAAGCAGCAGCACTCAAACATATGCTGACTTAAGCAAATACGGTCTATGAAATCTGTACTCATTAAACTTCACAGATGGGGATGAGGTTGTTTTTGTTTGTTTTAGGAAATGGTTCTCTGCCTCAGTTTCCTTATATGTAAAACTGGCATCATAAGGGCAACTTCATTCCTGGATTACTGGGAAGATTAAATAAAATAATATAGTTAAACTGTTTAAGATACCTGGCACTCAGTCGCAATCAATGTGAGTCCCTTTTGTTTTCTTCTTTTCATTTTCACAAAAGGATAGCCAGAAGATTCTGCATGCCAACCAATCAGAATCAGTTTTGTATTTGTAGGGGGAGGTAGAGAGAAATGGGTGGCAAGCTACGGGTGGTGCATGTGCTACTATTTTTAGGTGATTTAAAAGAAAAGAAAATTTATACCAGAGTTTGTGAAGATGACTGTTGAGAAAAAAACAATGATCCTATTATAAGTTAATAAAGCAATTCATTTATGATGGGTTATTCAGTGCTTGAAGAATGAATTTCTCTCAAATATTCTCTTCAAAATCCATTTATTGCCCAAGATAAATTGAAGGATAGTGTCACATTTTGAAAAATGTTATTTTATTGGCCATAATTTTTCACGGTTCCAATGGGGACCCGGTGACAGCCCAACACAGCAAGTGTCCTTCATGTTGCCAACCTTTCTTTTTCTATAAAGCTGAATTGTCCTGGGACCTCTCAAAATGTGATTTATTTGTCCCTGGGCCAGTAGAAGGTTCCATGTAGGTGAAAATGGATGTTTGGATAGTCGGAGAGAAATGGAATTGAGACCCGCAGGTTGATTTACTCAGTGGAAAGAGGTAAGTAACTTAGGAACATCAGACCACTCCACATTCTGACTACCTGGAGTTCTGAATGATCCATGTGCCTTGGAGATACACATGGACTTATATGTGATCTATCAGGAAGGAAGGAAGGACGCAGGGGCACAATAAGAGCATCCTGGTGCTAGGCCTTGTACTTGTATTTGGTATACATTTACTCACTCAGTAATTGCAACAGTCTAGTGAAGCCTAGGGTTACTGAGGCTAGAACATGTGTTCAAAGTCACAGACCGTCAAGTACCGCCAGCACAGGGTTTGTCCCAAATTTGGGCTCATTCGAAACGATCATTATACTAAGTGAAGATAGAAAAAGAACAACAAGTATCACATGATATCTCTTAAAGGTAGAATCTAAAATAGGACACAAATGAACTTATCTAGGGTACAGAAGCAGACTCAGAGACATAGAGAGGAGATCTGTGGTTGCCAAAGGGGGTAGGAATAGTGGAGGGATGGATTAGGAGTTTGGGATTAGCAGTGCAAACCACTGTATATAGAATGGATAAACAACAAGGCCCTGCTGTATAAGGAATTGGATTCATTATTCTATGATAAGAACCTCCTCGGTGGCTCAGGGGTAAAGAATCCAGCTGCCAAAGGAGGAGGGACGGGTTTGATCCCCGATCCAGGATGATCCCACATGCTGCAGAGCACCTGAGCTGGTTTACCAGAGTTATTTAGCCTGTGCTCTAGAGCCCAGGATCAGCAACTACGGAGCCCACATGCCCTAGAGCCTGCGCTTTGCAACAAAAGAAGCCACTGCAACGAGAAGCCCGCACACCCTAACTAGAGAGCAGCCCCTACTCGCCACAGCTAGAGGAAAGCGCTCACAGCAATGAAGACCCAGCACAGCCAAACATAAATAAATAAACGAAGTATTTTTTAAAAATCCTGCGATAAACTACCATGGAAAAGAATATGAAAAATAGAGTATATATGTATAACTGAGTCGCTTTGCTGTACATCCAAAATTAACACATCATAAATCAACTATACTTCAATAAAATAAATTATTTTAAAAAAGGACCACGATGCTTACATTACTGTGGACACTTTGCCTTATCTCATCCCTTCCTTTGAGAACAATATGAGGCATCCACTTTCACAATGAATTTGCTGTTGTGGGGAGAAAACAAGAGGCTAGAGAAACTCAGGATAAAATGAATGGAGGTATGTGTCAATCTTAGTTTTGCCACTGCCTGGTCCAGTGCTTTTTCTGCCACACTTCGGTCTCAGAAATGAGGAAGGAAGATGTCAGACAGACCTGATGAACCCTGCACAGGGCTAGTTGTCAGAGAAACTGGGTGCCAGTCTGTAAAGGTGCAACCTGGCCCTCCACTTCCTCACACCTCTGTTCCCTCACCTGTCAAGTGAGGAGGTTGAATGAGATGATTTCCAAGGTCTCTTTCAGCTGGAATATCCCATTATTCTATTATCTTTGTGCTCTGATAAATAGAAGCTGGTAGCCCTGGGCTTATGAATATTAACTGGGGCAAACAAGTGAAATTACTTTATGAAAACAGAGCTGTGATTGCTGCTTGGAGCCAAATTCGCCTTAGGAGACTCACTCTAAGCATTGGTAATGGGATTTCTGATGGATCCTTGGCCACAGCCTACAAATGCCCTGCAGTTTCACTTCCCAGTTGGTGCCAAGGGTGAGTATCCTCCATGGACACATGAAAGTGAAGCACAACACAGTTTAAGTAAAGAAATAAATCAGCCACGTTCAGCCTGACTCATCTTGCATCCATCTTCTTCCCAATGCTTGTTCAGTCCAGCTCAGTGCAAAGGCCAATCCACCGCATCCCTTTAAGACTCAGTCCTCAGTGATAAGTTGTCTTTCTGAACCTTAAGAGATTCCGGCTCTCTATACTCTAAACATTTATAGTCTAGGACTCAGACATCTCTATATGTTTGAAAATCTGAGATTTATAATGAAGATCCTTCTTGACATAGATAATATTTCATGTTTTTGGACGGGGTCGGGGGAGGGGTGAGGTGAAATGGACTGAAGGCCACAGGCTACACACATGACCTTTATTGCCCTGTTTGCCACATTTATTTTAATATTCTCTCTTGGGTTTTAACAAAGGATGCTGCAAAAATGACCACATGAAGTATATTAATGCATATCCTATAGAAATTCTGCTGAGAAGTTAAGTCAGTTCTCTCAGTGCTTCCTAGGTGAAATCCTAGGAGCTAGATTTCTTTCACTATTTAATTTCAGGAATACAATTGGGATACAATACTATCTCAATTCAATGATTATTTTGTTAATAAACTGGGATACAATTGGGATACAATACTATCCCAATTCAATGATTATTTTGTTAATAAAAGTTGTGAATTGACAAGAGTGTCTCTCCTTTTGTTTTGGTTGCCAAGAAGTCCAGGTCAAACAGGAAATGAACTGGAATCATCTTTTTTGTTTCATGTGATCCGTATGGTATATTCTTAACTTGGTCATGATAGCTTTCAGTTTTATTTGTACTAGCTCTGATTTCTTTTATGTTTTGCCAAGGCTGTATATCAGGAGTTTCCTTTTCCTAAGTTTTCTTCACTATTCCCTAAAATGAAGTAAAATATAAATAAATAGATAAATAAAACCCACTGCTTCTTTGAGTCTGAAATGCGAGCATCATGCCTGAAATTCAGCAAATACTCAGTAAATACATACTGCTTGATTTATGGGGAGACACAGCTCATAAAAAGTACTTTCTGAGAGACAGAGCTGCTTAGAGAAGAGATGCATGGTTCCTGTCACTGAAAGTGTCTGTGAAAAAACTGGGTAAGTGCTTCAGCCAGCTTACTGAACTCCAGTATCTATCTATAAGGTGGGAATAATAGTATCTCCCTTTGAGGTTGTTGTGAACAGCGTATGAGTTAGTGCATGTCAAGCACTCTAGCTCTTAGCACAGTGTCTGACACATACAGCGAGCCCTTGAAAAGAGCAGCAGTTATTATTGAAGAGGACTCATGCACCGAAAGCCGTTTTATTAGCCTACGTTCACTTCCAAACCCAACCGTTCTGTTGGGTTAGCAAGCTTGCAGTCATCAGAAGAAGCTTAGACATGGAGTCACGGACCAACCCTGCCAGTGTGAGTACTGTGAGGATTTCCACAGCAGATGAGGGGCTGGAGGAGGGGCTGGACGACGTACTTCTAGGCTTCTTTCCAATCCAAAGTTCATGATACTCAGATTTCAAATCTGTTCATTCAGAGGCAGTGTAAGGGCATAGGGAAAAGAAAAAAAAAGGATTCTGGGGTCATTTTATAAGGCATTCTTTCTTCTTTCATGTGTAAATTTCATTTGGGACCTTATCAATTGGATATGAAAGCATTTTACAGGGAAAAATACCCAGGAAGAAAAGAGTGGAGGAAACGTCGGACAGTGCTTCATGCCTTGCTGTCTAACTGTAAGGGAAGAGCTGTTTTCTCCGTGGCCTGCCACACACAGGCTGGCAACCTGATTATTTTTGGGAAGGCACAGACCCCACGCTTCAACCTATGAAGCCGTCTGGATGCATGCCGAGCATGATGGACGTTCCAATTTCATTACTGCCAACCTCACACTGCATCGCCCCATTATGCAACCCCGTTATTGTACAGTCAAAGTTTCCCCCACTATGTGAAAGTAGTGTTCCTATGAAACCTTGAGAAAACTGAAATGATGTAAAGCGAAGAAGCAATCGCCTTAGGACGCATCTTGCTAACGGGTAGGGAAAATAAATCAAGGGAAAGCACAGATGCTCACAGCTAGAGGCTATGGTAGTCTGATGCTATGATGCTGAGTATGCATGTGTGCATACTCAGTTATGTCCTATGGACTGTGTAGCCCATCAGGCTCTCCTGTCCATGTAGTTTTCCAGGCAAGAATACTGGAGCAGGTTGCCATTTCCTTCTCTAGGGGATCTTCCCAACCCTGGGATCGAACCCACATCTCTTGTGTCTCCTGCATTGGCAGGTGGGTTCTTTACCAGCTGAGCCACCAGGGGAAGCCCAAGATGCTGAGTATATTTCCTGGGGGAGGAGCTTAGTGGGGCCACCCTTGGTGCTCAGGGGTACACACTACCTCTGTAAGATCCACTGCAAAACCAACACGGAACATACTTTTTCACTTTTCGCCCTTTTCTCTAATAGTGAAAATCCTCTTTGGATTTCTTCTGGCTAGTGGATACAGGTCTTATGTAAAAATTAAGGCAGAAGCTGAATTTTTGAAAAGCAGGGGATACCTGATTTTGATGGTGGTGTCCTTCAGAAAATGTACCACATCTAAGAAAAATAACTCAAATGCTCAGTTCTGAGCATTTTGGCTGAAATGACCATGAAATGGCAGGGTCCCAATACAACTATGGTAACCATTTCCCACTGACCTTTGTCTAAGAAGTTGTCAGGTAGCTGAATGGGGGAGAATGAATTGATGGGGAATTCTCCAGAGATGCAAAAGCCAGGCACTGATTTCATGATTTTAAAGATAGATTTTTCTTTTCCGTGAAAAGCCCAGAAGGAGTGTCTGTTTTAGAGGTTGGAACTATAGGGGTCATCCCAGTAGCGCACAACGTAGATGGTCCAAGTGTACCTGCATCTAAATGGGCAAGAAATGGCAATCCCAGGCATGAAGGATGGCTTTGAATTTCACACTCCTTGCTCAGTCAGTCCTTTGGTTGGAAACAGGACTGGCAATTTCTTGTTGGTAGAGCTTCTTGAAATATGAATGGGCAGATCTGATGACAAACCTTGTCCAACCACATGATAGGTGCTACACATATTTGTTAAAAGTCTCAAACTACTTCACCTGATCCAGGTTAGGGCTCTCCAAAAGCTCTTATAAAGCAGATTCTCCCATCTTCAGATGGAGGTGAGAGAGGCTGGGAATAAATCTCAAAGGATAAGCAGGAAACTCTTAGTTACCCCTCTCTTTGAAAACCCACAAAATGGATAAGAAATTGCATAGGTGACCCTGACCCATGGAGAGCGCTGGTCCTGACAGCGTATCATCCTCCCCTGGGCCCCTCTGGCTTTTGAGTGTGTTGTCTTTCCACCCCCTCCTTCCGTGCTCCCCTCCCCACACCCTGGAGAGTGGAGACAACTCAGCTAGGCCACAGTGTTGGACTCAGAGCTCTGAGTCATGGCAAGACAAAATGACTTTAGGACACTCTATCATTCTTCCTTGGCCTATTTATTTTTTCTTACCTGCTGCTGAACACTCATCATGGTTGATTAGGCCAAAGAAAAGATCTCTCGGAAGTGATTTTTGCAACTATGGCATTAGAATTCAATCAGACCTCTGGCCAGGATTTCTTATTATTCATGATTTCACTCATAAGGTGATGAGTAAGGCTAGGGTTATTCTGTTATCAGCAGAACTGGCTACAGAAACCAGGTGCTATTTAGTGAGATATTTATTGAATGGCTGTTATGTGCCAAGCAGTATGCTAAGCACTGTGGGGATATACAAAGGTGAGTTAAACATAAATCCTGTGAGCAAATTAATTGTACTAAATGAGGAGGAATTAGCTGCCTGCTTATATAACTGGAGAGGGAAGTGCATCTAAGATCCACAGGCAGAGACCTGGGGGATGTTAGAGGAGGCAATGACGAGTGTTTTCTTTACAGGGATCCCCAGCTTGCAAAAAAGAGGGAGCTCAGATGCTGGTCCATGATGAATCAAAAGAACCTGGACATGGGACGTGGGAAGGTGGTGGTGGTGGTGCAGTGGCAGCAATCATGGGAGCAGAGGGATCTTCTGCCAGGAAATGTCAGTGTCCCAAAGGCGAAAAATATTCTTTCCTGCTGCATGAGGCAGGCAGTTGATGACTGTGTGTGTGGTAATGCTCGAACACTTTTGCTTAGAGACCTGCCAGTTGTCACAAAAGCATAAGACCTGGCAATGACCTGAGTTTGCTCCTCCTCACTGAGTGTTCTGGTTCTCAGTAGTCACCTGCATACGGTGCTCGCTCAGTCCTCATCGTCACTAGTCAGAGATGCATCATTGATACAGCAAATTATCTGTTCCTGGGACGGTAGAACACGCCTGACTCTGACCCTCGTGGGAGACACAGCCTCATGTCACTCTTTTCTAAGACAATCAATGTGCTCTTCTGCCAAGAAGTATTTTTTGAACAACTTCCTAACTCTTTCAGTTACTCCATCAGTCCTGTCATAAGACACACCTGACTTGTTTGTCAGAAAATTTGAGACGCAGAGACTCTACTAGCCTGTGGAAATACAGCCAGCCCCTTTCTACTCCAAAGTGAGAACTTTTGGAAGTGGCACATCAGAAGAAGCCTGGGAAGTGGTAATTAGAAGGGGCTCCAGCGCACAACAGGTCTAGGGAAGAAGATGGTTGGAGAGATTCAGGCAACAGACGTTGGGCATATTTTCCCAAATTACATTCCTGCTGCAGATCAAAGATTTTTTTTTTATCAACCACACCAAAGCATACGTTTGGAGGCCAAACTCTTCAAGGCACTTAAGAAGTATTTGGTAACTTTCCTGTTAAATTTGGAGTTCAGCTTACAAGCCCAAGTTGTACTACGTGACCTAGCAAACAAAGCATTGCTTATGGGACTAGAAGCCTGCATCTACATACATAAGGTTTGAAGTATTTTATGAGCACCACCTGTTTCAAGAGGTCATGGCTAGCCAAACCTATAATACCTGCCATATCACCATGTCAGATTTTGACTCACCCAATTTTTGTCTGCCTTGCTGAAACCATTCTGCCTAGGAAAGTTAACGAAGGGAATGTAGCACCTACATCACAAAGGTATTACTACATAAAAAGGATAACCTCGTCCTTCTATAGAAATGTCTCTCTTCAGTTTCGCCAGGTTTAAAGCCTCTTATGCAGAATAGTCAGTTTCCATAAACCACCATCACATATAATTAAAAATATTAAGGATGCAATGAAGTAAATAAATGTATAAGTGCAATGAGATACCCTATATTGGATCCTGGAATAGAAAAAGGGCATTAAAAACCAAAGACATTCAAATCAAGTCTGGACTTTGGTTAAATAGTAATATGCCAGTGTTAATTTCTGAATTTTAACAAGTGAATCATTATTATGACGTTAACAATAGAGGAAACTAGGTGAAGGGATACAGGAACTCTCTGCAGCTCTGTGTAAATCTAAAATTATTCTAAAATGAACAGTTTATTACAAAACTTGAAGGATGAACTTATACTTTGGAGAATAAGTCAGTGGCTCTAAGGGAATCTCTCAAGCAAGTGTGTGTGACAGAGCAGAGAGAACCCCAGCTTGGGAGACAGGGACTCTGTGTCAAAGGCTCAGGAATACCTATAATTAGTGAGGACCCTAGATCAGCCACGTAATCTCCTGTAGCAGTCACCTCTGAGAGGTTCTGCATCTGCCACAGGAGCATTATGAGGACCAAATGCAATGATGCTTCAGAGAATTCACTGAAAACCTAAAACCACAACAGACTGGAAAGGTAGTCTGAACAAGCCACTGTGCAACATTTAGAGACACGATGGGAAAACGTATAGAGAGGAAATTGTTTGATCTCAACTCTGGAAGCTGTACAAGAGCAAGTTTTCAAATGGTCCCCAAGAGAAGACACCAGAGCGGCTTCAAGGCGCACAGAGGGGATTCAGCGGCCAAGGGCAAAGCAGGGCAGCGACAGCAGCAAAGGTTTTCTTTACCAGCTCCTAGAAGCTCTGAGAATCCAGAGTGAAATCACCCCACTATCTAGTGATGAAAGAGGTGGTTCCTTCACAGGCAGAGGGACTCCTGCTGCCCCAAACTCTAGCAGCACTGCTTGCTGAATTGTCATTCCAACAAGTCAGTTCGTTCCCTCTGGCAGGACATCCAGTCATTCTTTCAGGGTGCCCCCCACCTAGACTGTCAAGTGCAACTGCTTAGCAAGACCCGAAGGTCCTTCTCCCCTGCTCATCTCCTGTTCTCTCCTCACACCCAGCCATTATCTCCCATTTGCTGTTTCTCAAGGGTTCAATGCTGTATGCCCTTCACCTGCTATCCTTTTCCCTGGAATGCCCTTCTCCACTTTCTCATAAGAACACCCTTCATCTTTTCTTTCTTTTCCATCTTTCATAATCCTTTATTTGTGGTCTCCTAGGCTTTTCCATTTTCCTATTTCAGGTTTCACATCAAGTGTCAAGTCCTAAAAGTTTCTTCTCTGATTTTCCCCCTCCTCCAATGTCTGCGGGTGCCTCCTAATCTTTGATTAAACTATTCATCCAATTTTCTCACTGTCTTCCAACCATCTTTCACACCATTGTGCAATCTTCTATGGGTAAAGGATCTGTGTGTTTCTAGTGTCCTAATCATTTAGCCACATATTCAGCACAAACTAGGTTAGAGGGATAAATACATCAGTGAATAAACTGGTCAAGTCACTTAGATCTATTCTCTAGAATAACTGCACACATTTTTAAGGCCAGGAGAACTTGGTATTGAATGTTACATGTTATTTCTACTGGAATAATTTCCAAATATGCTCATGCAACCAGCAATGAGCTGATACAGTTCAGATATACTAACACTGTGTTCAGAGCATTTCGCTGAATGACATGAGAATGACAACATTTTATGACTAAGTACCAGATAATAAAAGGAAATTAATTCACTGCAAAGATAAATGACTGTAAGGACTGGGCGGGGGGGTGGGGAAGAAAGGCACCGTAGCTATTATGTTTCTAAGTTTGCTCTGAAATGTAAAGTACCTTCCACCGAACAACTCCCACCTCCAATTAGCTGTATTAGCTCTATTAAACCTACGACTAGAGATACCAACTGCTGTTCGAAACACCCCTAAATAATACATTCTGGAGCAAAACAAACAAACAAACATTTTGCAGGTAATTGACAAGTGTAAAAAACCAGGGAATTTATCTTTCGCAGAGTAATTCACAAAAGAAGGGGTAAATATAAAATGCAAAGAAGTCTATCTATTCCAGACATATTACTCACCAATTAGCTTTACAGGGATTCAAAACAAACTAGTTTTCAATGTCAGTGGTAAACAATGCTAATTTTAGCAAGCCAAAGGATCAGGTCCTGAAGTAGAGGTGGTAGAAAAACCTAAACCAACTGCTTATTTTACATCTAGAGTTTCCCAGCCTTCAGTAAATACTCAGCAAAATTGAGAAAAAAAAAACACCTCATCTTATGAGTTCACTACTCATAAAATTCAAATATTTGAATATTAAATTTTATAGGTTTTAGTCTTTAGGGGATAGCTCATATGAAAATTCTGTTTATTTGCAGACTGAAACTGTGTCTAGGGCAAAGCAGAAGTTACAAACAAAAGATTTTACCTTATTTTTTTTCAAAACTATTTATCAAGTACCTACTATGTATCAAGCATTGTTCTAGCTGCTGGGAATATAGCAGTAAACATAATAAAGTCCCCAGCTTTACAGACTTCCATTCCAGTATAAGGTTCAGCCAAATTCTCTGTAAAGGGTCAGAAAAGTAAATATTTTGAATTTGTATCCAGACTCTCTTTTGCAATACTCAAATACATGCCTTTGCAGTACCCAAGCGGCCATAGACAATATGTAAATGAGTGAATGTGGATGTGCTCCAATAAAATTTTATTAATACAGACAGGCAGGGGGCCTGATTTGGCCTGTGGGCTGTAGTTTACAACTTTTGTTCCAGTTTGTGAAATTGCTTATAAATCACTGAAACTAAACAGGATTATAGACTCCATGGAATGATTTATAGAATTATAGAAATTTAGACTTCAAAAAGGATGTTCACTTATCCTGAGCTTCATTTCCTCTCATGTGGTAGCATCATGGCTAAGGGTGGGGTCTTTGGGGTCAGCCTGCCAGTGTTCAAATCCTGTCTTTTCCATTTACCAGAGGTGATTTAACTCCTCTGGGCCTCATTTTTTCTCACTGGTAAAAGGAAAAAGAGAATAACACCTACATCTCAGGAGGCTCTTGAGAAGATCCAGGGAAACATTTATATGAGCACATGACTCACAAGAAACTAACAACAAAGTCTAGTTATTCAACAGAACAACAATGGCAATTATGGTAACAACAAAAACACTGAGTTCAGGCTGGTGACTGAGCGACTTCACTTTCACTTTCAGGCTGGTGACATGACTTGCAAAAGGTCCCATAGTGAGTATCACAGTCCCAGTGGAAATCTAGGCACTATTTCTCCAAAGTTAAGACCCTACCTAAAACCACACTATCCGTGAGTAATGAAAACTGGAAATGCTACAGATGGTAGCAGAACTCACTCAGGTCAATTTCCATTTAATTTTAAGGCTTTCCTCTGATATATAGAGAAGGATTTGGGGGAAATAGGCCCAACCCAAACCTTTGTGTTACAAAATCAATACTGCCATCAATACATCCAGTGGTGACACTACCAGTGGAAATTACCCATGGCCATTCAGAGGATGAACTCTGCAGTAGAGGCCTAAGGTGGGCAAGAGAACCCAATTCCTCGAATTGCATGAATGAAGCCAGGCCTTCAGCAGATTTACTGTGGACCAGAATGCCAGATGAGGTTGAATGTTTTGGCTTCTTCCACCTGGTGGCATGCTTCAGGAGACCATCCAAGGAGCCCTTCAAAATATTACATTTCATGATAATTATTTTCAACCTTTTGCTTGTTTCATTTAAGGATCAGATTCTCCAAAAGCTCCTTTGAACACCACAGCTATTTAGTGTATTTAATGTAAGCTATCCTCAGGGAAAGAAAAAAACCTAGAGCTCTGAGAGCCAAGGTTTTTGTACCACTATACCCTTCTGAAGGCCCACGTATTTCTACTATTTCAAATAAATCAGCCACAACAGCATAAATATTCTCTCAAGGAACTTTAATTAATTGTGAATGTGACAGTTAGGGTACAGAAAATTAACTTCCTGAGGTTGGTGCACAAAAAAAAAAAAGAGTGTTTTTTTCTGAGGTTGCTGCTTTCTGGGATCTATCATTTGTGGGTTCTGACAGGAAGTAGAAGGGCTAGAAGACCACCGCACATTTAGAGTTGGTAGCATGATCCTTTTGACAAATGATTTTGCTGACTTGAGACATCTGGGCCATATTGGGTTTTATTAGATTTTAAAGTCTTTCTTCCCAGGCCAAAGACAATGTTCTCTTTGGAAGTCCTCCACATCACTGCCCTGGTGCCCCTACATACCATCCTCTCATCTATTTTTAAAACATTTGTTATCAGATCGAGGCAATGTGAGAGAGTCACATGATTTCAGTCCACTTGTGACACAATATATTGTACTTGTTGAGATTTTTGTTACTTCCTTTTCTGAGATCACTTGGAAGATCCATAAATTACTATTTCTAGGAAGTTTTTAAAGAGGAACTCCATCTAGCATTTGGGATTCAAATATTCATTTGTTTAGTATATACATATGAGACATCTTCTTGAGAATTATCAGGTCAATGATGTTGTAAAAACATGTTTCTTTCCTCAAGGATGAGTGAGATTGATAGATGCCTTGGTACAATTCTACTTGCTAAGTGCTATTAAAGAGGTATTTATAACTCTCGGGATATTGACGAAAACCTTTTAGAAGAAATGGCATCTGAATCAGGGTGAGAAGTAGTTCACTAGGGCAAGAAAACAGGCAAGCACCTCCCAGGCTAAGCATGCATAAACACCAATACAGACTCTAGAACCTCTTGGAACCTAAGGTGGTCCTATGGTGGCTCAGAGGTTAAAGCATCTGCCTCCAATGCGGGAGACCCGGGTTCGATCCCTGGGTCAGAAAGATCCCCTGGAGAAGGAAATGGCAACCCACTCCAGTATTCTTGCCTGGAGAATCCCATGGACGGAGAAGCCTAGTAGGTTACAGTCCACGGGGTCACAGAGTCGGACATGACTGAGCGACTTCACCTCACCTCACCTCATGAACTTAAAACTTGTGTTTTTATTCACCTGCTTCATTGTGGTACACTTATCCATCTTATATATCCAAGTCTCCCCAGGGTCCAGCATAGGGCTGCTATTTTGTAAGAATACAACTATGATGCAGAATGAATGAGTGTTATGACTTTTTTGCAGGCCTTCTCCCCTGGAGATAACAAGTTCTCCAAAGACAAGGAATGGGATTCTTTTGATGTGATCTAAGATACCTAGTTGATGAGTAAAAAACAATCAAGGCTTAGACAAGGATTCTAAGCCAATTCAACAAAGAACTGTCTTGTCAACAACAATTCTAAAGCAACTGGGTATCTACATATAAAAGAGTTAAGCTAGACCTCTGTCTCACGCTGTGTATAAAAATTAACTCAAAATGAGTATAGAACTAACTATAAAAGCTAAAATTATAAAAATCTTAGAAGAAAATATGGGAGAAAATCTTTATGATTTTGTATTAAGAAATGGTCCCTTAAATTTGATACAAAAAGCCCAAATGACAAGTGGATAAAAAAAAAAAAAAAAAAAACCTGACAAAATGGGACTCCTTCCAAACTGAAAGTATATGTGCTTCAAAGGACACAGTCAAGAAAGTGAAAGGATAACTCACTGAATGGGAGAAAATTTTGGAAAGGCATATACCAGAAAGGGATTTGTATCCACAATATATAAAGAACTCTGACAACTCTACAATGAAAAAGCAAACAACTCAATTTAAAAATGGGCAAAAGGGCTTCCCATTTTGGCTCCGTGGTAAAGAGTCTGCATGCCAATGCAGGAGACATGGGTTTGATCCCTGGTCTGGGAAGATCCCATGTGCCATGGGGCAACTAAGCCTGTGCGCCACAACTAAGCTTGTACACCACAACTACTGAGCCTGTTCTCTGGAGCCCAGGAGCCGCAACTACTGAGCCCACATGCTGCAACTATCGAAGCCCGCATGTCGTAGAGCCTGTGCTTTGCAACAAGAGAAGTTACTGCAGTGAGACGCTCATTCACTGCAACTAGAGAAAGCCTACTCGCAGCAATGAAGACCTAGCACAGTCAATAAATTTAAAAAATTTGAAAAACATATAAAAAGATAAA
The DNA here is from genome assembly GCF_032405125.1 of Capricornis sumatraensis. Taxonomy (NCBI): domain Eukaryota; kingdom Metazoa; phylum Chordata; class Mammalia; order Artiodactyla; family Bovidae; genus Capricornis; species Capricornis sumatraensis. The sequence goes on from NC_091070.1 coordinate 53,450,083, forward strand.
AATGGGCAAAGGATTTAAACATACATTTCTCCAAAGGAGATGCACTGAAGGCCAGTAAGCACATAAAAAGACACTCAGCTTCACTAATGATTATGTAAATTAGAACCAAAATGAGATATATCTTTTGCATTTACTAAGAGAGACTAAAATCAAAATGACAGATAGTAATAACTGTTGGAGGGGATATGGAGAAACCAAAACTCTCAAACGTTTCTGGCAAGATTATAAAACAGTGCATCTACTTTGGAAAACAGTGTGGTGTTTCTCAAAATGTTAGTTACTGTGTGATCCCGCATTTCCACTCCTAGGTGTCAAACCAAGAGAACTGAAAACACATGTCCGTACAAAAAGCTTTACATCCATGTTTATAGCAATTTTATTCATAATAGTAAAAAAAAAGGAAATAAAACCCAAATGCTCATTAACTGATGAATGGATAAACAAAATGTGGCATATCCATCCAATGGAATATTATTAGGCAATAAAAAAGAATGCACATATCACAGATAAAACTTATAAACAGGCTACTGAGAGAAGAGAGTCAAGGTTCCCCCTTGAGCCTCTCCTGCTCCCATTCCCATCCCTCTAGGGTGGAATGTCCTATCAATTCACTCATATGAAATGTTTAGAATAGGTAAATCCATTCAGGCAGAAAGCAGATGAGAGTGGCTGCTAGGAGCTAGAGAGAGAGAGCATGGGGAGTGACTGCTAGTGGATACTGGGCTTCTTTTTGGGGGTGATGTAAGCATTTTGAACTCATTTGATAGGATAATTGCAGTCTGACTATACCACTGAATTGCAGAATTTGTTAGGGTAAACATTTATGATATGTGATTTATATCTCAATAAAGCTGTTAGTTTTAAAAAATCATGGTAGATGTTATCCTTCATCATTACCATCACTGTTACCATTACTGTATCAAATGTCACTGGACAGTGACTTCCTGCTAGCAGATGACTTCACAAAATAACTACTGATTAGATTTCTCTTTTGAAACTTGAGCCCACGGGAACTTTGTTTTAGAGCAGCCCATATGTTCTATCTCTTTGGTATCTTTCCACAGTGCCTTGCCCAGGACTGGGCCCAGAGTAGGATTCAGTAAATATTTTCTGACAATATATTATCAAAAAGCCAGTGTCTCTTCTGAATCCAAGAAATAACCAAGAATTTTTAAAATAAAAATACCAAAGTTCACTTTTAAAATCATTTATTCATTCCAACATATAATAATTCATTAACAATTTGGGGTCCTACTGCCTGGTTCTGGATGCTTACTACTTCAGAAGTGCAAGTAAGATAAATACAATCCAGGAGTCAAACTGCTAAAAGAGAGACTCCACATTTATGCTACAGAATTATGCCTGAGTGTACCCACAATTTCTTCTCTTTGTGGATAATGGTAAACTGCCTAAATCATACACTAGTCATGCTCTAATGAGACCTGATTTAGATTCATTTCTAGTCAATACAAACTAAATGTCTAAAATGCTAGAAATATCTAACAGCTCACCACAGTACACAAACTTTCAAAACAGAATCCGCTGAAGTAAGTTTGGGCTGGTGAAGAATCTAGTGTGGAGCATAAATTAAGCTAAGAAAAATTTCCCATTTTAAGGAGGACAAAGTGACTTTCTAGCACTCACCCTCTCGGGACATGGCTAGAGATACAGATGCAGCATGTCCGTGCTGGTGGCTGGTGTGACTCAGAAGGGAGGAAATTGAGAGCCTGGAAACTTGAGATGTGTTAAAACTGCCTTGCTCCTTCATGGGTCTGCCTGCTTGGCCTCTGGCGTCAGTCCTGGCCACTCACTGAGGCCAGTCCTGATTCCTGAAAGCCCTGGCTTTGGTAGGCAGCTGTGTTCTTAGTTTCCTGTGTATTCTGTTCATTTAGCTTTGTGACTAAACCCAGAGTTTCTGTGCCTGAAATCCTGGCCCCAAGGAAGCATCAGCTATTACAGGCAGCATCACTATAGTGACCTAAGTTACTGCAGTGGGTTGGTTAAAGGAAAATTTCCACTCTACAGTCCTCCCTCTAGGTATCCAGAACTGGGGCCTTGTCCTACCATTATTAGTCTTCCTTTCCTTCATTTGAGCTCCTGGGATTCCAGACTCCCCAGACCCCCACCATGGACCTACTTGCTCTTCAAGCCCCAACTCAGCCACCCATTAGCTGGAGTTCATTTCAGAACAGGACCCAAACACCTCCGATGATCCTTCTGGCATTTGGAGTCATGCTCTGGGGGATCCTTCAGTCCCTCTACTGCTCAAGGTTCTGTGTGACAAGGTTAAGCTATTCCCACGTGTTAGAAATGCATGCTTAACCTCTAGTGGTGGTGGTGGTTCAGTCACTAAGTCGTGTCCGACTCTTTTGCAATCCCATGGACTGTAACCCACCAGGCTCCTCTGTCCATGGGATTTTCTGGGCAAGAATACTGGAGTCAGTAGCCATTCCCTTCTCCAAGGGATCTTCCTGATCCAGGGGTCGAACCCAGTTTCTCGCATTGTAGGTGGATTCTTTACCAACTGAGCCAACAAGCAGCAGCAAAGAACAGTCTTCTACATCTTGGAGTATATGATGAAGAGCAAGAGTTGTGTGGACCACAGTGCTGAGTATGCATTCTGCCTTCGCTAGTTGCTAGGTAGCCTTGGGAAGATCTTTGCCTGTTGGTTTTTTTTTTTTTTTTTAAGGCTTCCTGAACTTCAGTTTGTTTATCAGTAGCATAGGAACAACTTTAGTACCTTCTACTTGGGAATGTCAGGTAGAATTCATGAGATGATGTATGTAAAACCCTTACAACAGAGCCTATCACATAGTGAATGCTCAGAAATATTAGCCATTAGTGTTATTTGAGAAGAAAAAGCAAACAATTATCCAAAGTCAATAGATGACACACCAAGCATCTACTTAGTTACAACCTGATCATCATATAAATACATTATTTATATAACTTGAAACATTTTCCTACAAAATAGCATTTAGTTTCCACAATCAATTATTTGGAATATAGAAACAAATTGTAAGGACTTGCTTTAAGACAACATGAAGTGTCATCAGTGATTGGTTACCAGACGTAAGGGGACATCAAAAAATGTTTCTCTAACAGACTGATACAAGTGGGACTTGGGGTCAGGGTTATTGAAATCCCTCATACACTAAGAGGAAATGCTCTGAAATGTTGTTTAACAGAAGCAAAAAAATTTTCCTTTTTCACCACTTGCTAAAAAAGACACAAAAATAAACCTTCCACCTCTATGTGCCATTCTAAAATCCTATTTCCTTTAAAAACAAATATGAAGCTAGCATCATGAATGTGGTGTCATCTGAGTCATTATAAGAATGAGATTTATGAAAAGTGCATTTGTATTTCCTGTTAGCATGCTTTGAAGAAATAATCTACTCCATTAAGTCATGGGTCCCCTAAGAGGGCCTGTACATAAAATTTCTTTCACATGAAAGTATAAGGAGCAGGTCTGCCACCCTCCGGGACTGAAATACTTTCACCTAACCAATTACATCTCGTTTTACTCCTTGGTTTCCAGGACCATTTAAGGCTCAATGACTAGCAAGCTTGCAGGTCTGTCTCCCTCTCCCTCCTCTCCTGGGCATCGGTTTGGTATCCTTCTCTTCACATTTCCTTGACCCTCATCTCTCAACAATTACTTCTATTGGGTTAAACTACCATCACTTTTGTAGGTCAAGAGTCAATGAATTTAGCAATTTCATTTGATTCAACCCACTTTTACCATTTTTAGTTTATAGATATGTGGTAGACTAGCTCAAAGCCTCTGTAAAAGGGGATAAGGTATAAATGAACGGTTTGGTTTTTAAAGACTTTAAAATTCTGGAATAAAATGATTAACTTAATATGTGTCTACTTTGAGAAAACCAGCAATATAAAAATCTGCCAATGGGTTTAACTTTTTAACCTTAATTATGGGATTTCTTTCTTTAAATGAAAATGGAGGCAAAGTATTAATACACAAAACATACTGCCATTCCCCTGACCATTCAACGCTTCAGCCACCATCTTCCAATCCTGTTTTAACCTTGAGGTTTGTTCTGTGAACCCCCTAAACTTTTTCCAGAGCACAGTCTGAATAGTGATCTAAACAAATAATCACAACAGATAACATTAATTATGAGACCGAGTCGTGAACCTTGTCCTCCCTGTATCCTGCTTTTCTCACAATGAGTCTTACAGACTCTTCGTCATGACCTTCAGACTCCTGGCGCAACTTGATCACTGTCAACCTGGCCTCCGCCTTTTTGGGTGCACCTGCCTCTCGCCCACCTGAGATCCTGAACTTCTGGGGTCTCTACACCGTGTTCCTCCTGGGCATGCCAGCTGGGGCTATCTCTGCTGGAGAGAGGTCCCTCACCCGACCAGAGGGTCCAGACAGACACAGGCTGATCAGTCCCGGCAGGACCCACAGCTGCCCCATCATTGCTCCGGAAGGCTGTTCTCAACACATTGCACTCTCCTCAAGCTCCACTCACTGGATGAAACACTACTCTAACATTCAGTAAAGCTCAATGCCATTACTTCGAAAAGCAGGATGCTATTTCCACTACTAGGTTGGCCATTACAGCTGAGGCTCAAAGCACATTTCAAAGCCACTGCGCTCCCACCTTTTAATAAACCCCTGGGCTTCCTTTTACCATCAAAATAAAAAAGACAGCTAGTGAAAGAGAAAATGTTAGAAAACAGGGTGACTCTTCTTTTGAACAATAGCGGCATTAAAAGTCGTCCTTGAGGCAGAGAGACCACTGGGGAAGGAAATAACACCTCAAACCAGGGAGCCGTTCACAAAGAGAGGGAACATTCGAAGCTCTTTGCAAAATGCTTCCCCATTTCTGCCTCCGCTTGTTCACCACAGGATGGATGAAAAAGAAAGATGATAAATATGTTTATAGAAAAAGGACCCATTCAATAATTCATCACCTTGTTGGTGTATAAGGACTCCAAAAGAAATTTGTTTTCCTACCTGCTGACCATGAATGGGCACCTGAGACTTTAAATGTGGCTCAGAGCATTGTCCTCATGTGTACGTGCTCTGGAACTGTCCCCAGCACGCTGCCAGGGCCAGCACCCAGTAATGCTTCCTCCTCCATCAGCCCTGCTGTTCCCATATCTACCATCCTTTCTGTCTCCCACTACAAAGCAGGCTGGCTCCCACTCAAACTTTTGTTTTGTAGTAGCCATTAAAATGCAGTAGTTATGGAGTCACAGTATTTCTTTAGCTTCTCCATTGGGAGCAGTTTTGTCCCCCAGGGTACACTTGGCATTGTCTGGAGACATTTGATACAGCCGGGGGTAGTAGTGGCCTCTGGTGTCTAGTGAGGAGAGGCAGAATGGTGCTTAACATCCCAAAAGGCACAGGGCGGCCACTACAACAAAGGATTATCCTGCCTAAAATGTCGACATCACTGAAGTTGAGAATCCCTGGCCTAAAAGAAACATAGCAATAAAAATCTGTGAGGCCAATCTCTCATTTCACAGATGAAGATGCTGAAGCTCAAGGAAGGAGAGGTGTGTTAAGATCTTCCCAGAACTCAGCCAGCTAAGAATCACAGCTGAGCGTGGTACCCAGGTCAGGGATTCTCTGTTTTCCCTAGAGTATGTTTATTCTAAAAGGACTTACTCTTAAAACGGCCGGTAATCTCAGGAAAATACAAAAAGAAGATCTGGAAGGACGCATACCAAAATACAATCTGGGATTACCTCTGATTAGGACTGTACTGATTTTTCTTCCTTGTTCTGATATGTCCAGCTCGGATTTATTTTATTTTTTTTTTCCATTTTGGTATTTTTGCTTTTACAACAAGTATTGACTGCTTTTATAAGTCAAGAGAATGAGAAACTGTTTTCATTTTGAAAAAACTATATGAAATGCAGATTTCACTCCATTGCTTAATGTTTATTGCTGGCAAGGATATGGCAAGACCAACATTACAAGGTGGTAGGGTGAGGATTGTTAAGTGGTGACTCTTCTGGAAGACACACTGATAACATGTGTTCAGAGTCTTTTAAAATGTCTGTCTTTCACCTAGTAATCATCTCTTAAGAAATGTATGCCAAGGAAAGAGTTTCAAATATTTTATGTATAAGAATGTGAAATGAAGTTTTATTTATAATATTAATAACAAAACACTGGTGATAATCCAAATATCTAACATGATTAATAATTTCTACTTGGGCTTAACAAAATATATAAATCACTAAGAAAGTGTTAATCTGACCCCAAAGATACGAGTAAACTCTAGGGGTTGGTGTTGGACAGGGAGGCCTGGCATGCTGCAGTCCACGGGGTCACAGAATCGGACACGACTGAGTGACTGAACTAAAGATATTAAAATTATGAAATGTCACACAGTTGCTAAAAATCATGTTATTACTTCAGTGTTCATATTTCCATTAAAGTCTTGGGGCTTCTCTGATAGTAAAGTGGTAAATAATCTGCCTAAAATTGCAGGAGACACGGGTTTGATTACTGGTCCGAGACCCACATGCTGTAGAACAACCAAGCCCATGCGTCACAACCACTGAGCCTGTGCTCTAGAGCCTGGAAACTGCAGCTACCGAAGCCTGCACGTCCTAGAGAAGCCACCACAACAAGAAGCCTGTGCAATGCAACTGCAGGAGCCCCCACTCACCGCACCTGGAGAAAAGTCCGTGCAGCAACAAAGATCCAGCACAGCCAAAAATAAACAAACTTAAAAAAACTAAAGTCTGTGAGGCCAGGGATCCTGCCCTTTTGATTCCTTCTGCATTCTTGGTATCCAAAGCAATTCACACAGTAGGTAAGTAATCATTACTGTGAAATGATTGCAATGCATCAATGAATATGATTACCAGTCAGTGAGAGTATTAAAGATAATCAGCATCTTTTCACTTTTTTCAATTTTTCAAAGATTCTCCAATGAGCCTGTTACTTTTACAAACAGAAAAAAAAAAAAAAAATATATATATATATATGCTGTCTTGTAAAATACAAAAATACTGTCTTATTTTACTTTTTCTCTTTTCCCCCCAGTTTTGTTGGGATATGATTGAATATAGTACTGTACAAGGTAAAGGTGTACAGCATAATGATTTGACTTGTATACGTCATGAAGTGATTACCACAATAGGTTTAGTGAATATCTATCATCTCATTATAGATACATTAAAGAAACAGAGATATTTACTTCATTGTGATGAGAACTCTGAGCATTTACTCTCTTAACAACTTTCACATATAATGCACAGAAGTCTTAATTATCTTTATCGCCTTGGATAGTACATCCCTATAGTATTTAGATTGTTTTGTTTATGCACAAAGTAAAAGAATGTAGTAAAACTTAAGGACAAAAGGGGGAAAAAAGAAGGCAGTAGAAAAGGTCATTGGAAAGACCATTTGGCACTTGGGAAGCCGATTCCATGATGCACCTGTGGACATCATGATACAGCCGCCACGGATTCAAAATATGGGGATTGTGTGTCCCCGACTAGATGGGTTGCACCGCTTGGTCAGCGCTGGCCTACTCTTCCAGCATCCCTCCTTCATTTGAGCTTTTCTCCCACTGGTAACACCAAGAACTAAAACAACAGAGAAGCCACAAGTCAACAGACTCGTGTGGTCAGAGGCTCCAGTGGCCACAAGATCAGAGGCATTGTGGCGGTGGAGGCTGGGAACGCTTTTCAACTGGATGTGCGTCTGTGGCTGACAAATGGAATAAAAGAGCTGTGCTGTGGGGCTCAAAATAGAACAGAAAAAAGTATCCCAAAGAGAGAGAGAGAAGAAGAAGAAAATGACACAGACATGAGAGGCTAGCTTCTGGGACAACCTAAAAAGACCAACATTAACCCAGACCCATGAATATAATTCTCACATCTTTTGTAGAACTTCTTTTTTTTTTTTTTTCTTTTCACAAATGCCTCATTGGGACTGCAACCCTGAAAAATGTCATCTGCCCCTTTATTGGAATGGCTAGATCCTTATGTCACCTAGGTAGAAAAAATAATGGTGATGTTATGTATTTGACTACTTGTGATTCTCCTGGTGGGGTGACTGAAGAAAATAAACAAATCTAAATATATAAACCCACATGTGTGTATGGTGATGGAGTAAAAGAGTAAGAGTGAAGAAAGAGGGATACAGAGATAGAGAGAGAGACAAGGAGAATGTGCAAAGCTGATAAAACTGAACGGACACAGCCACCACTGTCTCAGGGTGGAATCAGCAAATATTGGAGTGGTCTGCAGGTTACTGGCTCTGTCAAAGGCCCTCTGCCCAAACCTGTTCTCTCCTGTCTTCTTTTTTCCCCCCAAACTTTGAGAGGCAATACGTTTCTTTAACAAGAGAAAAATCCTTTCATTCTCCTATTAGAGATACAGCTTAGGATGAAAATGGCCCCCAAAAGGGCATGTGGGTCATGGGTGTCTCATCTTCCTTAAGTGCACATTTTAGGGACATGGGGGAAGGATGAGAGAAACCATGGAGTCACAGAAAGGATAATAGGCTACAAAAATGAGTGTTATTTCCTTTATAGTTTGACCCATAGCAAGCTTTGTCTTAAGAAGGAGGCTTTTCACCTGACTCTATGGAAAGGGGCATGTTTGACTACTCCCTAGATTAAAGATGGCAGTATATTCTTTGGCATTTTCTCCAACAACAAGTGGGCTCAATTTCCTCTCTCCTTGAATCTGGGCTGGCAGGTGATGGTCTTATTGATAGATTACAGCAGAAGTGATGCTATTGATGCCTGCTTGGGGCTCAGCCTATAAGAGGATGGTAGTTTTCACCATGCTGTCTCAGATCCCTGAACTGCCATGTAAGAAGCCCCTGGTACCCTGTGGTAGGACCATGTGGAGATGACTTAAGAACACATGAAAAGGGTTGAGGGGTGTCAGCTAAGCCCATGGCTTCCAGCTGTCCCTTCCAAGTTACTGGACACACAAGTAAATCCACTTTGGACTCTTCGGACAAGCCTGGCGTCAGGTAAAAACCAACCAATGGTTCCAACAGATGTCATGTGGAACAGAAGAGTAACAGCCGAGTCTTGCCTGAATTCCTAACCCCCCAAAAATTGCGAGGTGGGATAAAATGGTTGTGATTTTTTTTTAAGAATGTTTGAAACACAGTTGATTTACAATGTTGTTTTAATTTCTGCTGCACAGCAAAGTGACTCTTTTTCATATTCTTTTCCATTATGGTTTACACAGGATATTGAATATAGTTCTCTATGCTATATGATAGGACCTTGCTGATTATCCATTCTCTACATAACAGTTTGCCTCTGCTAATCCCAAGCTCCCAATCTACCCGCTCCTGCCACCAGCCCCCTTGGCAACCACAAGTCTGTTCTCTACATCTCTTAGTCTGTTTCTGTTTTGTAGATAAGTTCATTCGTATCATATTTTAGATTCCACATATAAGCAATATTACATGGTATTTGTCTTTCTCTTTCTGACTTATTTTGCTTAATATGATAATTTCTAGGTTGATCCACTTGCTGCAAGTGGCATTATTTCATTTTTTAAATGACTGAGTAATATTCCATATGATATATATATATATATATATATATATATCTTATTTATAAAATGGTTATGTTTATAAGCCCAAAGTTTTGAGGTAGCATGTATACAGTGAGAGATAGTCTGGTCCAGGCAAAAGGGTGGTCCTGTTTATCCAATTTCAGTGCTAGCTTTGTTTCAAAAAGAAATCACTGTGTGTATTTATCTATCTACCTACCTATCTGAAATAAAAGATAAAACATATCTGTGCTCTTTACTGAATGTGACGCAGTGCAAATAGTGTCTGCCTTGGCTTAAGTTTTCGCATTCTCACTCGCCTGGTAGTATGACTCAGGCAAATCATTTACCACTTTAATCTTCAACTTCCTCATCTGTAAAACAGCAGTGACAGCACCTACTTGTCATTATGCTGTTATATAAGAAAGCAACTATTACACAGGAAGCATGGCAGCTTGCTCATGGCAGAAGCTTCCAGAGGCTGAGACCTCTGCACCATCTTGCCTACCCTTGCTTCTATTCTCCAAATCTCAGCTAGGTTTTCTGCCACCTCATTTCCTGGACATTCTGATTTTTCCTGATGAACGATTGCCTGACTTTTTGTCTTGTTTATATCTCAGCCTGATTCACCGTTAGAATATTAGCAAACCTAGGGGATCTTTCAAAGAACCCCATCTGGTACATAGAAGGTCCTTAAAGTGAAAGAGACAAGACCTGATTATATAGGCATTTCCCCAACAATCAGACAATATAATTTTCTAATAGAAGGCAGAGCATCTAAAAACCAAATCAGATGCAGAGACAGCAGAAAACCAAAAAAAAAAAAAAATGCAGAAGAGCCCTGAGAATTGAGATGTTAAGAACCAGAAGGTCCTAATAGGGGATTTTAGTTAAGAGATTAGACAAAAATGAGCAATTCAGCACCTCTCTGTATGTATTATTTCATTTCATTCCACAGCACATGAGGGTTAAGGTAAAACTAGGTCTCAAAAGCAATGTGGAATGTCTTTTGACAATGACCAAGTGTAGAAATACCCCACATGAAAGGCCCCAACGCCATGCCTGGGTGGTTCCTGTGGTACTTTCCTTACACTTGCTTATGTTAAACTCATTATAGAGTCTGCTTGCCAAGGGCCACCCAGTTACAACTATGGATTTTTATTTCTCCTACAGAAATGTCAACCCATTGGCTTAATCAATCTACACAGCTTTGATCTCCATCTGAGGTGGGTCAACGGTAATGAAAAAAGCAACCCTTTCTGCATAAACAATTATAAGTATGATGAAAAGATGAAAAACCTTAAAAGAGAACTTAAGATGTTACTGAAATGACTGTGTCTTTATCTGGGTTGAGCAATGAATGCATTTTATAGCTACGACTTCTTCCTAGACAACCAGGTCTATTTCTGAAATGGTTTGGCACACTTGCTAAGCATTTGTGGCACAGACTTGGTGACAAATAAAAACATTAAAATGCTTGCAATTGTAAAGACAAGATTCACAGTCACCATATTTAAACCTAACTGCCCATTAAAATAGCATCATCTGTGACTCTCTTTTTCTCCTGGACCACAAGATTGCCTTCCTTGATAGTTTTTTTTTAATTGCTTGTGGAAGTGATTTGCTCTTCATCAGGCTATCACAAATGAAAACCAAGACAGGTCAGAAGAGAGCTGGCTTCTGTGTTAGCAAGACACTTTCTTTTGCTGGAGCTGAGAGAGAGAGAGAGACTGATTGCTGGAATTAGAAAAAAAAAAAAAAAAAAAAGGTTTCAAGTACCTCTCTGACGTCTGTGATCTTTTAAGAGAGATGTAAAGTATATCAGATTTGCAACCCTTCCTGGCCTGAAGGGATCTAGTTATTTGGTCAGTTGTGAAGACATTCTCTTGTTCCTACTCTGACTGTCATGCTGTCACTAGGGTGCATGGCTGGTTCACGATAAAAGGAAACCAAACTGGGTCTTTACAGGGATTTCAGAAGTCTCAGTATTAGTGGAGACCCGTACCAGGATGAAACCTGAGTCCAGTAAACCAAAGTGTTCTACATAGTAGAGACAAGAGGAGAGGAGCAGGAAGAAAGAGAATGAAAAGGCCAAGAAGCAGGAGTACAAAATGGGTAGGAAAAAAAGTATCTTTTTATTCATAGTCGATGTAACTCTGGGGACATCTATTATTTTTTTTTTTCATGTTATACATTTGTGGTTATTTGGCATTTGGGTAGCATATTTGGTTTTGAAAAATAGCCCACTCTCTCTGACATAAGACAGAACACTAGCATGAAACATTGGCTGTTCCAAACTACTAGTATGGGCTGTCTTCAAACAGGTACCGCACCATGACCTGGGTCTGTCTGTAGTAATGAGTAAGAGCTGACACCAAGGTACCGGTGATGATGTTTCGTTTCACCCAAGAACAACGAGATGCCTCACCTCTCCCTTCACGTGTGCACGTGCTTAGTCGCTCAGTCGCATCTGACTCTTTGCGACCTCATGGACTGTAGCCTGCCAGGTTCCTCCATCCATAGGATTCACCAGGAAAGAATGTTGGAGTGGGTTGCCATTTCCTTCTTCAGGGGATCTTCCAGACCCAGGGATTGAACCCAGGTCTCCTGCATTGGTGGCAGATTCTTTACCATCTGAGCCACCAGTGAAGCCCTTCACATAGTATTTCGTATAGTCTAATCATGGGGATCTAAAAAGAAGGCTCAGTTCAGTTCAGTTCAGTCACTTAGTCGTGTCTGACTCTCTGTGACCCCATGAATCGCAGTACGCCAGGCCTCCCTGTCCATCACCAGCTCCCGGAGTTCACTTAGACTCATGCCCATCGAGTGAGTGATGCCATCCAGCCATCTCATCCTCTGTCGTCCCCTTCTCCTCCTGCCCTCAATCCCTCCCAGCATCAGAGTCTTTTCCAGTGAGTCAACTCTTCTCATGAGGTGGCCAAAGTACTGGAGTTTCAGCTTTAGCATCATTCCTTCCAAAGAAATTCCAGGGCTGATCTCCTTCAGAATGGACTGGTTGGATCTCCTTGCAGTGCAAAGGACTCTCAAGAGTCTTCTCCAACACCACAGTTCAAAAGCATCAATTCTTGGCGCTCAGCTTTCTTCACAGTCCAACTCTCACATCCATACACGACCACTGGAAAAACCACAGCCTTGACTAGACGGACCTTTGTTGGCAAAGTGATGTCTCTGCTTTTGAATATGCTATCTAGGTTGGTCATAACTTTTCTTCCAAGGAGTAAGCGTCTTTGAATTTCATGGCTGCAATCACCAGTGAGAACCAAAACAAAGATAAACTGAAAACTGGCCATACTCAGCCAGCAAAAGGTATCCTGAGATAACCCAGCCTGCGGATGGGAAGGAACCCGGGGTCACTTCTCTCTAGTCCTGCTGTTCCTCTCCCCGCCTCACGCACATCCCTCCCCATGGCTGCTTCACTGCCTGGATTTTCAGTCCTTCATCTGAGCATGCGGGTCTGGTTTTGCTGTTGCTGTTTCATGTGACCCCTGTTCCATTCACTCGAGGTGGGCATTTCAGCTCCAGGGATGCCCCTCAGGGGCACTGGACTGAGCTGACACAAGGCCAGCAGGACAGTGGATCTGGTCCCGGAGGGCACTGACCTCTGGAATAGGTTTACTAGCAAGTTCTTTCAGTGTTGAGGAGAGAACATCATGTAAGTTACATGGGGTGGGAGCCAGGGCGGGCAGGCAGAGGAAGGCATGTGGCCAGGTGTACATGTGTGTACATGGGCACACACAGACACGATAATCTTATTGGAGTCAGCAGCTCATGGTCAATTTTCCTCTACTGAAGAAAATCAGACCAGCCCCCCAGGTAACAGAAGCTGCCAGCCCCACCTACACATGGCATTTCTAGGCACAGGATGGCTGGCGGCATCCTTTGCCTGCAGCTCCGTCCAGCACTGCTGTTTCTGGCTCCCTGCAGACTCTCTTCCCCTTTAAGATTCCAGGCGGGTGCTTGTCAGTTCCAGGAGCAGAGAGACAAAAGCTGTCCCAGCTCTCTGGGATATGAGTATGCCACTTTGCAAGTCCTTCCTGACTTGGCAGCAGGCTTCCTGCCCTGAGGGGACGGGAAGAGAGACCGGATCGGACCATCACATGCCTTCTGCTCCAAGAGGCAGGTAGGTGGGAGCAGAGAATGGGCCTTCACTACAGGAAGAAAGTGTGTCTCCAATGTACTGAGAATCCTTGGAGCCTAGAAGATGCTGACACCGTGAGGGATGTCTAAGATGAAGGAGGCCACCTTTGAGGCACCTTTCTTACTCTTCATTGCCATGCGCCCAGCACCTGGCTTGGAGTTAGGTCTGCTCCCACAGCCCCACAAGCATCCTGTGTTTCCCCGGCTATCATCCTGGCCCTACTTCCCACCAGACTAGCAACTCCTGATGGTAGGACTAGGTCCTCCAGGGCTGTGTTGCCAGCATTCTGCATGGTTCCAACAGAGAAAGATGCTCCCTAAATGTTTGTTGAAAGGCTGACTGTTAGAAAAAGAAAGAAAGATAGTTTTCTAGAGCATCCTTTTGCTGAGAAGAAGCTGGTGCTTAGAGAGAGAGAAAAGGAAGGGAGGAGGAAGGGAAAGAAGCCAACCTTTCTGAAAAACCCACAGGACAGAGAGCATCTTAGGCATCTGACATTCCTTGATTCAGTTTCTCCCAGAATCCCAGTGAACTAGGTCTCCTTGCTCTGCAGACTTGCTTATGGGCGCTGGGACACACATTTACTTGGGAGCAAACAATATACAAGGTTGCATAAAGGGAAAGGCTGAACAGTTGGGGACAGTGACCACAGGAGAGACCTGAGTCACAAGCCTCATGGTGAGCTGGAATGAGAGCAGGGCTATACAGGGGAGGAGGTTTGAGAGATACTAAGCCCTCCCTGGAATTTACATTTGGCCTGCCTTGCAGGCAAAGATGCAGAATCCTTGGATTTAAAATGTTAAAGGGCAACAGACCCAAACTGGGGAACGCCCAGCTTCTACCTTGCCCCCCTTCACCTTTGCCCGTCGGCAGAGTTAAATTTATACCAGGTGGAACTCATATGTCGAAACTGAAATGCTTTACTGCTGGAAATGGGAAACTTGACAACCCTGTGCATGGCAACAGATGTAACAATGCCTTCAAAATGTCAGATTACTTCTGAAAACTGGGGGCAAGTTACAGAGAGATTCTAAAAGAGCATTAAGTATTTCCCAATTTTGAAAAGAGAGGGAAGAGTATTGCACATATGTGCATATGCTCCAGAAGGCTCACTGCTCACAGCAGCCTCTATTATAATTCTCAGGTTCCATATTTCTATAATAAGAAATTCAGAGGTCATTGTCTTATTTTCCAGTTGTCTGTGCCATACGTGTTAAGTGTCAATACTCGTTTCTTTTGAAATATGTATTTATTTATTTGGCCGTGTCGGGTCTTAGTCATGGCACACAAGGTCTTTGTTGTGTCGTATGGGATCTTTGATTAAGGTGCACAAATTCTAGTTGCAGCGCACAGGCTCAATAGTTGCAGCGCATGGGCTTGGCTGCTCCATGGCACGTGGGATCGTAGTTCCCTGACCAGGGAAGGAACCTGCATTCCCTGCAATGCAAGGTGGATTTTTAACCACTGGACCACCAGGGAAGTCCCTCAGCACTTGTTTTAAGTCATCTGATGCTAGAGTGAAGGCCCTTTTGTGATGATTTATCTTAACCCCCTTAGTTTATATTTGGTAAAATTGGGAGCTCAAGGAGTTTTCTCCAAGTTTTAGTAGAGGTCGGCCTAGAACACAGCATGTTTCTAAAATATGTCTAATGTAATGTCACTCCTTAACTGCTGGCCATCCTAACTCTTCTCAGAAGGACACAGGGTACAGATCTTAAACAAGGAAGAAATTACCCTTGGAATATTGCTTGTCCACACCATTTCAGCTTTTTCTTTGCCCCAGAGGCCTCAGCTGCCGAATCCTGAGCGTGTGAGCCATGGAAAGTAACGTTCAAACAACATGTGTTTCCGAGGCCACCCTCGCATGCTCTGGGCCCCCTTCATGGGGACTGCAGAGAGCAGCTGTCATAAGGTGGGGCCAAGGGTTGTTCTGCTTGTGCCAGTTTAGTGGAGCCGTGATGTTATGCACAGAAATCTTGGGTATTGCAATAATCCTGGATTATAAATAATTTAGCATATTTCTTTGTAAACTGCAGTCCAGAATCCTTGCAAATAAGAAAAGGATTAACTTTTTTAGAAGGACTTGCTCTTGAGACTTTAAGTTCAAGGCAGAACAATGCTTGCTGTGGTAATTCCATCTATTTTAAGATCACAAAACCATACCAAGTTGAAACCAGAGCAGAAGATATTAATGCAGTGCTCTCTCTGAAGTGCCCAATAGTGGGACGAGAAAGCTTTCAAAGGGAATTAAGTAGACAGAGAAAGCTCCCTGTTCGTGTCCAAATCATAAGGAGCCAGCTGAATAGGATTCACAGTTCTCCGTGGGAAGAACCCACACCACCGCTAATGTTCAAAACAGGGGGGCGATGTCTTGGGAAGATCAAGGACCCAGAATTCTGCTGTCAGAATCAGCCGCCTGCCCATTAGAGCCTCAAAAGACCCTTTTCCATGGGTGAGCTGATACGATCCTGCAAATGAGCCCATTTTTCCTTTTCTAACCAGCCCAAACTCTATCTGAAGGAAGCGGTCATTATGTAATACTTCCCAAGCACCCTTGATGTAAGCTTCAGATCTGGGGTCTGTGTGTGTGTGTGTGCGCGCGCGCATGTGTGCGCACAGCGGGAGAGTGTGAGGGGGCAGCAGAAAATAAGACGTACATACAAAGCAGAGAAACTGGACCGGGAGCTACCCAGAGTGTGGAAGAACAAACAAGTGTCTGGAGCACGCCTCGGGTCAAGAGGTCAGCACCTGGTTGGGACACATGGGTGGAGGTCATAAGAGGAACAAACTTAGCCACAGAGAGTCACAGTCGGGGATAAACGAAGGGCAACAAGAGACAGATGCCGACAGATACAGGCTCAGAAACTAGCAGCTGCCAAGTGGGGGGCAAGGCAGGAGGGTGAAGGACTAGAGGAACAGGTCAGTGAAAGCACACCACCAAAGCCTGGCCTCCAAGAGCGCCCATGAACCACTATCTGCCTGTGTTTCCAGCCTCATCTCTTGCTGTCCCCTGTGTGACATCTTATACGCCACCACATTAAAAATGCAGCAGTCTCTGTGCTCATCTCCATTCTTGCCTGTGTTCCTTCCGTACTCTGCACCTAGGCTGCTCTTGCTCCCTTCTCCTAATAATATCTCTCATTCTTGAAGATTTAGCTGTAGAGTTACCTCCTCCTGGAAACCTTCCTTGGTCCCCCAAATTTTAGGCTGGGTTAAGTACCACACCCTCAGGCTCCGATGACATCATGCCAATTTCCCAGCTTCTGCCTAAGGAAGACGGCAAAGAGTTTTCATGTGAAAATTGTGAATTCTGAAAGGGTCATGGCTGACTGGAGCACTGTGTTCAGAAGGACTGTGCGGCTTCATCTGAACTCCTTTGGAAAGAATACTGCCCTTCCTTAAGGATCCCTTCCACTTAGGAGCATGGGCCACAGTTCGTCATTCCTGGTCTACAGCAGTATCTCATTTGCCAGATGAAGGCTCCCGAGTCTGAAAGACGTGAAATATCTGCTTAGTTAACACAAAGTCTTGTGATTCCTTACTAAGTGCTTCTTTTAAGTGATAAGATTCCCCCAAATTATAAAGCTGGGATATTGAAACTCTTAACAGATCCTTAGCTATTCCCAGAGGATGAGGGTTACATAGTGATGGAGCCATGAGGCAAAGCTTAGAGGTTTGGCAGTTTTGCTTAGACACCCCTCACCTCTGTGTCTTACGATGTTTTTCTCCTGCCTAATCCTCCACAAGTCCCTGTCTTCATGCTCTTCTCTAATCAGTGCTGTTGGCACTGCCAGTGCCTGTTACCCAAGTTAAAATGAAGACTTCTGAGCTGACTCTCCTGATAACACAAATATGCCATCAAAATGGTTCAGTCCCTGGTGTCAGGCAAGAAAGTGGAGAAAGCTGAAGTCACCTTTTCAGCTTCATCTTTCACTCCTCACTCTGGAACCTGAAACTTTCCTGAGAAAGAAATATACTTGGAACAGTTTCTTCTGATAAACTCCTTCCCTGTCTTACCATGGAAGGAATTTTCCAGCGGGTTCCAGTTTTAGGAGGTTACAAGGCACAAGGGAAGGAAAGCTGGCACAGTCTCAGTCTGACAAGGGGTTTTCACGTTACCACTGTACTTAAATTTAACTGGACCATCTTATGATTCAATAGTTCACTTTCCTGAGATGTTAAATGGCGAGAAATGCTAGTCGCTCACCTGCCCATCCGCTCTCCCACCGTCCCTGCTTCCACGAGGGTCTGTGATTAGAGATGAACTCTTCCAGCATGACTCAACTTGGCGAAAGATCATCTAACCTTTCAACTTCATTTTGACAAACTAGGCTAGAGAGAAATCACCAGGATGTCCTCCTGCGACACGCTTTAACATCAATGACCTGCTTCACCAGGTTACCTGAGGACACGGCTCTGAGCAAAGATGGGTGAATTCCCAGCAGTGAAAGCAAGTGAGAGATGATGGCAAGTGAGAAATGATGGCAGGACATCCTCCTTGACCCCCTATCCTGGGATGCTCACCAGCAATCAGCAACTATGTCCTCTGTCTCACTCTGCTGTGTTTTTAGCAGCTCAGTTTCCTCAGAGGACAGGGCAAGAGGGAATGGGATTAAGCTGGGAGCCCTGATTTTTCAGAGGGAAGAGGGTATTACACATTCTCATTTCAAGGTTCTCTGAAGGGTTTCTGGACAACCAATCCTCTACCCTGATCCAGGCGCTATTGTCTCTGGGTGCCCACCTTACTTCTGCACAAGAAATCAAAGCAGCCAGTTTGCAGTTAAATTTCCAAGTGGCTGAAAAGAGAAGATGCTGTTGAATCTGTCTCTTTTTTTTCAAGTCCTGTAAGAAAGAGGGTCAGAAGCGAAGGGGGGCTTGGAGGAAGGAGAAGAGAGCAAGAGAACTTCTGAATGATCAATACATTCAACTGTAATTGTGCCTCAGTGGAAGGATGGCTCAAGGAGGCAGCTGGGAGATGAGATCCCCAGATCACAAATATTAAGGATGAAAGGACCTCAGAGGTCACCTGCTATCAGTTCAGTTCAGTTCAGTTCAGTTGCTCAGTCATGTCCAACTCTTTGCGACCCCATGAATGGCAGCACGCCAGGCCTCCCTGTCCATCACCAACTCCCGGAGTTCACTCAGACTCATGTCCGTCGAGTCAGTGATGCCATCCAGCCATCTCATCCTCTGTCGTCCCCTTCTCCTCCTGCCCACAATCCCTCCCATCATCAGAGTCTTTTCCAATGAGTCAACTCTTCGCACAAGGTGGCCAAAGTACTGGAGTTTCAGCTTTAGCATCATTCCTGCCCAAGAAATCCCAGGGCTGATCTCCTTCAGAATGGACTGGTTGAATCTCCTTGCAGTCCAAGGGACTCTCAAGAGTCTTCTCCAACACCACAGTTCAAAAGCATCAATTCTTCGGCGCTCAGCCTTCTTCACAGTCCAACTCTCACATCCATACATGACCACTGGAAACAAATGGGGCTTCCCAGGTGGTGCTAGTGGTAAAGAACATACCTGCTAATGCAGGAGACATAAGAGACATGGATTTGACCCCTGAGGGGGGAAGATCCCCTGGAGGAGGGCACAGTAACTCCAGTATTTTTGCCTAGAGAAGCCCATGGACAGAGGAACCTGCTGGGCTACAGTTTATAGGGTCATAAGGAGTTGGACATGGCTAAAGTGACTTAGCACACAAGCATTTTACAAAAGAGAAAACTAAAAGTCAGACATGCCAAGGGATTTGCCCCAGGTTACACAACTTGTGAAGAGAGAAGCAGAATCCGGATCTAGCTCTCCCAGGTCCCCCATCCAGGGCCTTCCCCATAATCCACCCAAATGGCCATGGGGACACCTGGGGCCTATAGGAGGACTCTACGTCCAACTCCAAGAGGTGGCCCACCATGCTCTTCTCCTCAAAACACAATGTCATGGCTGCCCACTTTCTGTAAAAACTCTCTCTCTGTCTGTCGACCACACGGACATAGAGACAGCTATCCCTATAAAGAGCTCTCAGGGCTTTTACTGTAAAGCTGGCAAAGCCATTTTGGCGATCATTTTTTCTAGCACAGAAGCTTCTTGACAAGAGGATTAAAGCAGGCAGCTTTCCAAAAAGTCTCAAGAGTAATTTAAACTCTGTATGTTAATCCTTGTCTGGAGTTTTGTACACTTCTGTGAAAACATAAATCTCACCTGCCACACCCATTCAGCAAACCCATCACTGGTGTGGTTTACAGAAATTAAGAAAAAAAAAATTAGAGTGAAGCCAGTCATAAATTAAGACCAGGAACCTAACTGTGCAAAAGGAAGTTTTGGAAGTTATAAGCCAAAATGGAATGTGTGGTCATACATCTGGGGATGAGGCAGAAGGTGGTAGTTCTTTTGGAGCATGGTTCCTTAGTGCATGTGGCCCCACCCTCCAGTATCTACTATCTGATGAGCTGAGGTAGAGCTGATATAGTAATAATACAAATAAAGTGAAAGTGAAAGTTGCTCAGTCATGTCCGACTCTTTGTGACCCCATGGACTATACAGTCCATGGAATTCTCTAGGCCAGAATACTGGAGTGGGTAGCCTTTCCCTTCTCCAGGAGATCTTCCCAGCCCAGGGATCGAACCCAGGTCTCCCACATTGCAGGCGGATTCTTTACCAGCTGAGCCACAGGGAAGCCCAGTGCACAATAAATGTGCTATACCCGAATCATCCCAAAGCCATCCCTTCTCCCCGGCCCATGGAAAACCCGTCTACTACAAAGTGGTCCCTGGTGCCAAAAACACTGGGGACCTCTGTCTTAGTAGTTTTTTCCCCCCAAATAAGATGGGAATGGGACTGGAAAATATTGCCTCTCAATATCAGTCTACATCAGAATGACCAAGGGAGTGTGTTAAAAGTCAGATTGCCAGGCCTCTCGCCCCATGACTTTCTGATTCAGGTCTAGGGTGGTGCCTGAGAATCTGCATTGCTAACAAGTTCCTAGGATACCCTGCTGCTGCTGGTCTGAGACCACACTCTGAGAACCTCTGGGCTGGAAAGAGCCCCTCAGGCCTCCATTGGGGTGGGACTTCATTACAAAGTGGAAGACAGGGTTCGAGGTGGAATTTAAAAATCCACTCACAGGTGCAGCAGGCAGGTGAGAAACTCCAGCACATGGGTGTGAGGGTCCCACTGTCATAGCATCGGCATCCACCAGTCCCTTTTACAGGAAGTGAGCACTCCAGCTTTTTGAGTAACCTCTAAAAAGATAATGCCCCTCTGAGCAAAAGCAAACACCAGGAGGCTTAAACACCTGAGGCCCCTGTGCCCGCTCCTCAAGCCAGCAGAAAATACATTTATGTCAAGAAAGTGCAGTGTAAATAGAAAGCAGGGCTTGATTTCCACCAGCCCGAGTCAAAGAATCTGCTGAGGAGGCCACATGACACTCGAAATGAAACCCAGGTCCTTGATACCCAGAGGCCAGAAAGGGAATGGAAGATCCAAGAAAATCCAAACATTCCTGAATCTCTACAGTAAACACTTCTGATCGGGTCCTCTTGCTATTTTGGAACATACATGAAGTTCATTAACTGGCACGCATTAAACAGGGAAAGGTAGAGGAAAAAAAAAAAAAAGATGGTGCTGGAGGATAAATCAGTAACTGCTGCTTCAGAGCAAACCAAAGTTACTGAGAAAATCTCCTATAAAGGCTCTGTCAAAACAAGTCACTGAAGGATTAGTGAGAGCTAAATCCTCCGTCAGAGAGATTTTTCTCAACAGTCGTAAATGGGTTTTAGTATCGGGAAATCTTAGAAAATATACTTCCCCTGCCCCTACCCTCCTCTCAGAACAGCTCTTTCAATAGTTTGGTATCTTCTGGTAGCACAGTGTTTCCTTAGGCTGAGACTTCTTTAAAAAATAAAATAAAATAAACTCTGTCATTTGCAGCAGAGTCAGTGGCTGGAAATAAAATTGTTACAGACACTGTATTTCAGAGGCTTGCCCATACAACACACATGCTCAAGTACAGTCCTTTCTTTTCTTGGCAATTTCCCTGAGAAAAATTAATATAGGGCTGTTAGAAGCTAATACTCCTACTTTAGCTTTTTTATCTTTTTTTTGTTTTGTTTTCATTTTGGACTTCTTCCTTAAGGTTTAATTGTTCAATTTGTTTGTTTGGTAACAGCAAGAGCTGGAATTTAAATTTCATTTTTGAACATGGGTAGCTGATTACTTATTTTTTTAATTAGAAAAAGGCAAACCCTGGTAACACTATACGTTTTCCAATGGTAGCCTATGAAGAGCACACATTTTAATTCTATCAGTAAAGGGTCATCTTATTTACTCTCTCTAAACTATCACCAGGACTTGTGTTTTATTTCTGAACAGTCTGCTCTGGAACTCCTACTGCTGGATTATGGAGGTCTGTCTCTTTCATTAAGCTAGTGTGTAGAAAAGACCTACTTACACCAGAAACACTCTTAGAAACACTGGCATTTATCCCCACAAGAGGGGGACCAGGCAAAGCCATTTTCCTATCTGCCTCTTAGATGGTTACACTCCATTTTTTTCTGACCAAATGTTTGTTCTCATATCAGCTCTCAAAGCTAATGTATCTATATGTCACTGGTGCCAATCAATGGAAAGCTAACACACTTGCAAAATGCTCCCTGTGTGAGTCAGGACTGATTTCACTTCTCTGGATACAGACTATGTTTCAAATTTCTCATTTCTACCATAGATCCCTTACAAACATCCGTCTCCATGCAAAAATATTTTTCCGGACATCCAAATGGCAAATCTTAGTTACAAACCTGTTTTGAGGCATTAATATACTCAGCCATCCCTCAGTATAGTGTATGTGAGGAGGTGACCAAAAAAAGTCCCCAAATTGTTCCCGTCCCAACACACCTTATGCCTAAAATTTTGCCACTGAAATCCTTTATGATTTTTAATGTCCTGGACTATCTTTTTCATATTAAATTATTCCAAGAGAACCTATTTAATCTATTGAATCAGTAAGACTATAGAGAATTTAGCAAGTCTTTTAATTTGGTGGTAAAGCCAAGAGAATTTAGGCTTGGGATTATACAGACCTGAGTTGGCATCCAGGAACCATGGTTTTCTAGCTCTGGGAACTTGGGGAAGTCACTTCGTCTGTAAGAGGCTCAGTTTTATCATCTATAAAAGGGGAATAATAATACCTACCACCAGGAATAAAGAAACAGGAAGAGCACTCTGCATGGGGTCTGCCCCCTAGACAGTGCTCACTAATGTGAATTCCAGGGGCCAGTTGGGTGGGGAGAGTGAGGTCAGGGTAGATTATCCTCCTAAGGTTGACCAGAGGTAACAGAAACAGGGTATATTCTGGAAAGGGAGCTCCAGGAGGGGGCCACTCCAGTGTGTGTGTGTGTGTTGTTTAACTAACCAACAGCAGTGGACACAAGTCCAGTTGAGAGAGCAGACTGCAGAGCTGAGGAGACAGCCACAGAGAAGAGAGAATAGCGTTCTGCTTACCCCATTCTCAGCTGATTGCCAGCACTACCCACAGTTTTACAAGTTTCACTCCAGTTCTGCCCTAACTTGATTACATACAAGGGTTTTGCATACATTATCTCAAAAATGACATCGAGCGATCTTTGCCTTTGGGATTAATGAGTAATCAGGATGTACACATCCATCTCCACTTCACTAATGATCAAGGTAAAGAGTTGCCACAGATCTTTCTCTTGTGTGGAGGGGGCATGACTGCTAGCTGGATATGCACAGGAAAGCCTGACCCAGTAATCTTGGTCACATGTCTAGACAACAGGAATGCCTATTTTGGCCGGGGTGGGTGGGAGTGGATGGGAGGATGAGGTGAGTTTCCAACAGCCTGAGATACCATTCTTCAGGGAAGAATCTGTTTTTGTGCTCCTTACCCAGTGGGTAGATCTGCTGTAGTTAAACACAATTTTCTGAGCCCTGAATTGAAGCACTTGTTTTCCAAATGACTTAAGAATTTTATTTACATGGTTGTTTTCATTATGTTGCTATGAAATTGCACATTTATTGAAAAGACAAAGCTTAAATGATAGAGATGAACCTGGAAATATCACCATGCCCGTCTACAGATAATGTGTACACACATAGACAACGCATGTTCAGTCACTCAGTCATGTCTGACTCTCTGCAATCCTATGGACTGTAGCCCACCAGGCTCCTCTGTCCAAGGAATTCTCCAGCCAAGAAGGCTGGAGTGGATTGCCAGTTCCTCTTCCAGGGGATCTCCCCAACCCAGCGGTCGAAACTACATGTCCTGAGGCTCCTGCATTGGCAGGAGGATTCTTTACCACCTCCGCCCCATAAGACCTGACAATTGTTAGTCTCACATCTTCTTTCATTCACCTCCATATTCTTGAGTCTCATCTTAACCACAAAGTCATGCAACTGGGAAAGCAAAACCGCCCGTAAGAGAGAGATGAAGACCTCTCTGTGAAAAGAACAGACAAGGCCCATACTAAGTTCAGTTCAGTCACTCAGTCGTGTCTGACTCTTTGGGACCCCATGGACTGCAGCACGCCAGGCCTCCCTGTCTATCACCAACTCCCAGAGTTTACTCAAACTCATGTCCTTTGTGTCGGTGATGCCATCCAACCATCTCATCCTCTGTCGTCCCCTTCTCCTCTCGCCTTCAATCTTTCCCAGCATCAGGGTCTTTTCAAATGAGTCAGTTCTTCGCATCAGGTGGCTAAAGTATCTCTACTAAGTTAGAGAAAGGATTTGATGTTTCCCCTCCACCCCTATATCCTTCTTATCCTGGATGAACAATGTTGAAGATGGATCTTAAGTAGGAGTCAAGAAACTATAAGATTAGAAAAGGAAGCTCTATTTCTTGTTCATATTAGTAAGTGACAGAACACATTCAAATTGAGTTCCAGTGACTCCAAAACATATGTGGGAGAGGGCCAGGATGGTCTTTAGGCTTTGGAGGAGTTCTGTTTCTTGGAAACATGGGCTTAAGGAATAGGAGTAGACAGAACTGGTGAATCTCTGTGTGGCTCAGGTCCTCTGTGTTTAAAATGGAAGCAGTCAGGGCAGAATTTTTCAGAAAATAAGGCAATACATTTTGAGAAATATCACATGGGGTTGGATGGGGAAGTGCTACCAAAACAACCATTCAAAATTAATGTGAAGAAGTTTTACACAGCATATATTTTCAGGGATCTGATAGGAGGGCACAGGGGATTGGGAGGGGAGGACAAGCCAGGATCATAGGCTTACTGATGGACGAGACTATGGTAGAAATGCCCTAGAAACATTTAGCAAAGAGTCCCCGTGGGCAGTGACTTACCCTCACACCATTGTTAACAAATACAAGGGTCAGGGGTGATCCACATCCTACTTAGGAGAACAATAAGCAGCATTTCATCTCCAGGCTATCATGGGTTGTCCACAGTACAACAGAAACCCTGCCTGAACTTGAGAGGTCAGCCAAAGGCAAACATGTCTCACGAGCACTATTTTCCTAGCTCATCTTCATCTATCCAGCTTTACGATCTCACAGACAAGATCTCGGAGACATGAATATGAACACATCATACTCAGAAGTCCTCAACACAGAAAATAGAGAACTCTGCATTCAGCCACCTGGGCTGAACTCAAAGCATATGTCCCAATATGGACATGGTACCTTCACAGCTCTTATCTGATTGCAGCGCACAAACGTGGATTAGAAATGACATGATCACTAACTTTCTGAGGGGGAAAAAGGGGAAATCCAGTAGAGTAACTGGGTAAAAAGTTAGTAATGAAAGGTAAGTAACCCAGACAGGGAGTTTCCTGAGCAAGCATACCCTGGCAGTTGTAGCCATGCTCCTCTGACGGCGCCCTTTTCTACTTCAGTTGATAGATATCTGACCCAGTGCTTGACCATCTATTCAAACCACCTCTTGCCATTTCACCAGGTAGGGACGTCAGCAAAAAGTCATTTCAGTGTAAGTAGCAACCCACTTTCCAAAACAACCCTCCACACTTCAAACTAAACAAACGACTAAGTAAACCCAGATTACATACAGCTTTATCAGAAGGAGTTTGTGTAATCTCTGAATCAACAAAGTCTGGGAAATGTGTGTACAGAATATCCATGATACAAATGTCAGGCCACAAAGTCAAATTCTTTTTTTGATATGCTATTAAGGGCTCCCAAATCCAGCCAAGATGGAGAAGGGAATGGTACCCCACTCCAGTTTTCTTGCCTGGAGAATCTCATGGATAGAGGAGCCTAGTGGGCTACAGTCCATGGGGTCACAAAGAGTCAGACACCACTGAGTGACTAACACAATAATCCACCCAATAGAGGATAGCAGGGGAGGCCCAGGGTCTGCTAGCCTCTACCTTCTAGCCTGACTCTCTTTATGTAAAGAGCAGGAAAGCAAATTTTCCACAGAGTTATTCTCACTGTTTCCTGGAAAGAGCAAGATGCCCTTTCTCATCAGCCTGAATGGAAATCTTCTCTGAGCTGGTTTAGTTGATGTGGGTTAAGCCTGAACATCACACAACTTCACAACCACAATACAACTGGGATCATTTGGTGCTTTTTAACTTTGTTGGGTATAACTTACAAAGTCCAAGATTAAAAGGGTCATTTATGGTCTGCCAAATAGAAAGTTTCAAAGTGAAATGGTTAATTTTTTTTTTTTTTTAGGATCTCTTTTATTTTTTTTTATTTTTTTATTTTATTTTATTTTTTTATTACCCATTTTATTTTTTTATTTTTATTTATTTTTTTTTAATTTTTTTTTAAATTTTAAAATCTTTAATTCTTACATGTGTTCCCAAACATGAACCCCCCTCCCACCTCCCTCCCCATAACATCTCAGTGGGTCATCCCCATGCACCAACCCCAAGCATGCTGTATCCTGTGTCAGACATAGACTGGCGATTAAGTCTCATCATTAGGGGAAGAAGAAAGAATTAAAATGTATACTCACATACAGAAATAAGTATGCTCATAAAATGATCAACACAGGAAAATATAGACAACAGCAGTTCAAAAGTACAATCAGTTGGATTGTCATGGAAGTCTTAAAAACAGACATGTACATGTATAACTGAATCACGCTGTACACCAGAAACATAACACTGTTAATCAACCAAGCTGCAATATAAAATTAAAATTATTAAAAATGTCATGGTTTTGATCTATGTGGAAACACATGAACTATTTCATTATTGCCATCATATAGTCCAGAACACTTGTACAACAGGCTGGATACTCTTCAAAATCAAATAGAGCTAAGTCAGATACTAGCTGACACATTCACTATCAACATTTGATTTGGGAAAAGAATTTTATTCTTGAAAGTATCTCACAAGCCATAAAATGCAGACCATATGGCCTTCCTCATAGGTTTTTATACAAATACAATAGGATTACATGTATAATACCTGGCCATGGCACACGCTACAACTATAATATTATCCCTGTCCCCCCAAATCCTTGGAGCAGAGAGATCTCATGTGTGTGTGTATACATTTAGCTTTGAAGTCATCCAGTTAGCTTTGAGGTCACATAATGGACACATATTAAATACTTATTATTTATTCAGTAACAAATATTGATTATTTACCTTTTGTACTGCCTGACCCAGAAGTCCCCCAAAACATTCTTGTTCATGATTAATGGATCAGAACTTTTTATAACACCCCAACTTAAAAAGAAATGCCCAACAGTTGAGTTTATTAACTAATTAGATCCAAATAAGTTAATTATGTTCTAACAATTTAGTAGTTTTTCAGAAAAATAATAAATCCAATAAATGTAAAGAAAATAGTATTTCATTTCATTGTGAAATAACCACAAATATTTATTAATACTAAGGAGACACATGTGCCTGGTGGGCACTTCACAAATTCTCAAACCTGGGCACTAGCCTGGAAACCCCCACCCTCATTTCCTGCTCCACACTGTACCATGTGGTGCTGCTTTACATGACAGCAACTGCCCAAACCCTAGCTTTGCAAAGGTATGACATCACTGAGAAGAATGTCATGCATTCCAATAGTGAAACTATGAGCCACCTTGAGCTAGTAGTTCACACGCTGTCTGACAGATGTCAGGAATTGATATATTTTCCTCAACTATTTAAAGTATTTCCCAGCACTCTTTCAAGTTTGCTGCAATGCCTGGGGTGCCTTGGCTCATTGTCTGGGAACCAAAAAAGTAATCAATTACATCAAATGAGATTCTTCTCGTCTGCTGTTGTACCATAAGAAACACAAATTAGACAACATTATAAATAAACTTCAACAGTAACAAGACTTGTAACAATGGAGTTCTGTATTTCTATTGCACATTTTAGCCTCTAATATCTCACCTATTCAAAGATACTTGACTTGTGTCATATGGTCACCAGATTGGCTGTGCAGTGAAGGTTCTGGGCATTTGAACAGGAAAAACATCTACTTATCTTGGGGCTTCCCCAGTGGCTCAGTGGTAAAGAATCCACCTGCCAATACAAGAGATGTCAGTTTGATCCCTGGGTCAGGAAGATTCCCTGGAGAAGGAATGGTAACCTACCCCAGTATTCTTGGCTGGAAAATCCCATGGACAGAGGAGCCTGGCAGGCTGCAGTCCATGGGGTCACAAAGAATTGGACATGACTTAGTGACTAAACGACAACAGCAAAATCTTGATCTCAAATGTTGACTTACTTTAAAAAACATAGAGCCATGCAATGTTTACCAGATATCCTCCTCACTAGTGGGAATTTGTGAGCTCTGTGGATCAGCTTCCTGTAAGGTCATTCGAGGTGAAGGAAGGGAATCTCCTTTCACACGTGAAAATTGCTCAGTACCCAAGAACTCTGCTGGCATCCACCTTCTTCAGCATCTAGAATCCAGGCCTCAGGAAGCAACAGGGCTAGGCCTGCTCCCATTTAGACTCTGCCCAGTGTTGTGTTGTAGGCATGTCTACAGAGCTGAATGATGGCTTAAAAACCTGTTCAGGGAGACAGTGGTAAGGAGAGGTGCAGTGGGGCAGAATGTATGTGCTGCACGTGTTTAGTGAAGGCTAAGAGGAAAAACCCTGCTTCATAATGCTGGCTGATGTCCCTGTTACCGAGACCCCCACAGGGGAGGAGTGAGGTCCCTGAGTTCAGGGCGGGGAGAATTATCAGCCCACTCCCAGGCAGAGGGGTTTCCTTCCCTTCTATACCTGCCAGCAGAAAGCTCTGAACGGAGGGACGTGCTCTTTGCTGAAAGGGAGAGATGCAAATGTCCAAATTTATTAGCTGCTAGTAGAAGATTTCTCTTAGACACATTAAATAAAATTGAAAACAAAACAAAACAAAACAAAAAACCCTCACAAAAAAACAAAAAGAGCTCTGTGGAGAGGAAGTAGGCTAATCCAAAGCATTTCACAGAGGGGATGAGTCCTGGTCTTCCTATGGTGTGTGCAGGGAACCATCCTGACCTTGATGGCTGAACTCTGGAGCCCAGGGGAAAGTCAAGGGGACCATTGTTCATGAGGCACCAAGCAGAGGCCCAGTAGGTCTATTTGTTGTTCTGGAGGGCCCCAGGAGAAGACAGCATAGACTCTTTCCTGAGGAGTGGACCAGGTCACTGGAAGCGGACGCTTATTACACAAGAAACAAGAAAAATCCACCTCCAGACTCTCCTCCTGCAACTTTAAAGTAAATTAAATAACACTGTCTTCCTGGGGGTATCCTTGGCAGAGACGAGCAGGACCCACTGCTCCTAGTGATGAACACATGGGCCCTATTGGCCTATTTTCCCATAAGATATATATATATAAATGCCTTCTGAAATCATCCTGCCCAGTGAGCATCAGGGGCCTCAGAGTCCTAGCTCTGTCCACTAGAGCTAGGACCAAGGCCTCCTCAGGTGCCTGAGGCCCAAGGCATAGGACGTGGTACCCACTGTCAAAGCTCTGTTTCATTTTGAAATTCAACTGGCAAAAACTATTCTATTCCACCAACTCCTTCTCCAATCACTGTGCAGCTCAAGGTGGAAAATTCAGAGACTCGCCGTTCAGAATGCACCATGTTATCCCATATGAGTTCATAGACGAGGACACACAGAAAGAAAGAAACAGAAATGCAACTGTTATTACAGGGGTAATGATCTTCCCAGTGACCTTGAATTTGGAAGTAGGAAAAATAGAAGAGGACCAGCCTCCAAGTTCATCTAGGGTGATTTATATGAGGCAGAAACGAGTACACTACCTTGTAACACGTTAGCATTTCCAGGGCAAACTCCTGCTATAAAATGCTTTCCTGGTCTGTTGATTCAATAAGCCTACAGAGGTGCATTTGGCATTCACATATAGTGTTAATCAAGTATCTTGTTTGTTTTGAAATATAAGAGGCCAATAATGACAACCCTTGGGTTGCCATGATGTTCCTGGCATTCTCAGATCATGTGCCAAGTCTGGACTTGGGGCCTAGTGTCAGGAACAGCATTTGTTTGGCTCTTGAGGAATTTTCAGACCAGTTACTTGGTGTCCATGTCCTTGTTCCCTACGTAACTTGTAGTAATATATTGGAAATGAGTCAATCATCATGCCATCTGCACATTTATCCGTCCCAAGATTCACTCTGGATTTTCCCAACAGCTTCCTCTCTTACTAGGTTTACCTTTATGATCTGGAGGTTCTCGCTGGGATAGGATGGAGCTGCAGATACATGGTATGTGGTGTCAGACAAGTCTTTCCTGTAAGTATTAATTTGCAGGAGGGTTAAGGAGCTTCCTCAAAAAGGGAGGTGTACTTGATCTTTAGGAACACTGGAGATTCAGATGTGTACTTACAAATATGATGGCTTGAAGAAGAGAACGGGGAAGAAGGTCAGGAGATGGGGATGAAAAACAAGGGTCATCATGGGAAAACCTGAGAGGGCCAATTAGACTCAGCCACAGTTCTGAGAGTCAGATGGGAAGATGCTCCCCCGCTCCATGATGGTGAAAAGTGAAAGTGAAAGTCATTCAGTCATGTCCAGCTCTTTGTGATAGCCTTTCCCTTCTCCAGGGGATCTTCCTAAACCAGGGATCAAACCCAGGTCTCCCTCATTGCTGGGGGATTCTTTACTAGCACTAGGCTTCCCCACAAGGGAAACCTAAGAATACTGGAATGGGTAGCCTATTCCTTCTCCAGCAGATCTGCCTGATCCAAGAATCGAATTGGGGTCTCCTGCATCACAGGCAGATTCTTTATCAACTGAGCTATCAGGGAAGCCCTCCACGATGAGGGCTGGTGTTTAAACCCACCCAGACCTACTTCCCAGGAGCTGTAGATACTTTGAAGAGAAAAGGGCTATGTGTACAAACTGAAAGAATTCTCTTATCAATTTCCAGAATACTCCGGGCTCAAACTACTTTACTATGGTGATGTGCTCCTATGAACCCAGAGACAGAAATATTCGTCACTTCAACACAGACTGCTATTCACTTGTCACGGTAATGAAAGATCTGAACCGGTTGGTAGCCTGAGCCAGCAGTTAATCATGAGAAGAAACAGAAGCACATAAGTAACACTCAAGAAAAATAAGAGTGGTGTGGTTTGGGGCGGGTCAAGTCCACGGTGATGACACTAGTGGAAGGTGGAATAGCAACCAATCTGGTCATGGAAGCCTAGGCTAATTCCTCAACAGACAGAAAACACCTCTTTGGGAACTCAAAGAAATGCTGTGGTTGGGATGAGTTTTGTAAGGGATTGTATTACCTGTGCTAACAGGTGAGGGCTTGAGGCTCTGATCTTGATGTTAATAAGATTCATTCACACCCCAGGGCTGGAAAGGCTTGGAAACACTGTAGTTACATAAGTTTACATCAGCCCCTCCTCTTTTTTTAACTGACACAAAATCTTAGCCCTGTTATCATCTTTGATCTTGGACCACTTCCCTGAGCCACAATGCAACATGATCTTTTTCTGAAAGGTGGGGAGAAAAGTAAATTCACAGGTTTCTTTCAGAGTGGCCTGAGATTCCCTTATTAGCATTGCTCTGTGAGTGCAAAGCATGATGATAAAAAATGTAATTCTTCACGCACGTCAAAGACAGCTCATTAGATCAACTCCCCCCCCCCCACCGTATATATGTGTGTGTGTGTGTGTGTTTTTAAAACAGGAACCACTGTGCTTTCTTTCAAGTGACAAGAGTTGTGACAGCTGCTCTAGAAGGTGTTCAATGGTTAATTAAGACACCGGTGTCATCGCTGAGCTCTTTTGTATTTCGTAGAAAGCAACTGCTAAACAGATGAAAGTAGGTCTGAGGCAAGGGGTAGCATAACTATTATTTCAATTAATAAATAGCTCTAAAAGTGAAGGAAGTGATAAAGGCCTCCAGAGCATCTGTATCTGCCCCGGTTCTGTCAGGAAAATTAAACAGAGTGCTCGTGATTGTCATTGCTTCTGTTTAAGAGATCCAAGCGAGTGGGTCACCTGCGCTAAGCCGGTTAGCCTGCTGGTTCCTGGGGCACCCCCTAGTGACACATTGTATACCCTGGTGCGTCCACTGCTACAGAAAGGAGCTGGGCCAAATCACCTCTCCTTCTTCCACCTACATCCTCTCCTCTCTTCTCCCCCTCCCACTGCCTTCCACCAAAAGAAGCCCTAAAATGTATTTTCAGACAAATATCAGGAAAGCATTTATAAATATTTCAGAGGCGTTTCATAAATAAATAAGCAAATCTACAAAAAGACTTCCCTCTTTTAATGAGATCTTGGCTGTGGTATATGCCTTTTATTTGTGCATCATTAACACCAGTTGGGGAAATTTTTATTCTGGACTCTTTTGGAGTTGGGGGAGGGCTCATAATATATGAAAAAGCCTGTGAATGCAAGTCTGAAATGTGTAGCTTCGTCCCTGACAGATTAGGCAGCTCTGGCATGAGGGAATAGCTTTTACTCGTTTAAAAGTAAATACTAATCAATAGCAACTGTGCCGACAAAAACCTTCTGGCCGCCTAATTGCACCACAGCTACTCATAGACCCCAACAGAATTTTCCCTTGGATGTAACAAAATTAACTACCAGGGGCTGAGCTAGTGAGTTATCACCAGCTCGCTATTCAAATGTAATTAACACAACCCCCCGACTGCCACATGTACCATTAAAGTACCATTTGTACCTGTAATTTCCAAACAGGGTCTGAAGGTCATGCCCACATCAATCTTTTCAACATACTCATCTGCACAGGAAATCAAACTGGCAGGGAGGTGGTCCCGACCATTATAGGAAATCTCTTCCTCTCGGAAATCTTGTTTGTAGTTTCTCTTCTGCAGCTTAATGCCCTCTGTGGTCTCTTTGGACATGTCAGAAATAACCAGACTGTGTCAGAGGCAAACAAGTGGTTTAAGCTGTCTTAGCTTTGGGCTGATCTAGCTGCTCGATATGCAGAAATCTTACTTGACAGGAGCTTGGGATGGATGCTATGGTCACTATTATTAGTTAATAATAACTAATATTTTTACCACTTATTAGGGTTTTTTGAGGACTTCTACCTACATCTTCTGAATGTATTATTATTACTGGTGATTATAATAAGAACAGTGGCCATTTATTGAGCACGGGCTAAAAGCTTTACATATGTATTTTATCATTTAATTCTCACAACAACTTTATGAATTAGGAATTATTATCCCTATTTTAAAATCAAGGAAGTTGAGGCTCAGAGAGCATGACCCCAAATGCTCCAAGCATCTGGAATAATGAAGTGCCAGAATTTGAACCCAGGTTTCTGACTCTAAAGGTCCTTCTTTAACCACTATGGAAGGGACTGATGAGCATCACCATCACCAGCAACATCAGCATTTTATACACATGGTAAACGAAGCCTAGAGAGGTAAAGCAATTGACTCAGGGATACTCAGCATGCAGGAGTTTCAAAGCAGAGGGAAGAACCAGTCATGGGGGTTAGTGGAATTTCTGACTCTCTAACGCACAGCACAGCAGCCTTTCTGTCTTCGAACCAGTGGAGGTGTTGCCAGAGTTCCTTCAGGTCTTTGCTCCAAAACCATCAACTCTTCTCCCACCCCTACCTTTAGCAGGAATGTCCTTGCTCAAAACCTGCCACCTCACTCAACTTCAAGTAAGTTAACATCAGTCTTCAAGTTAAAGGGTCCAGAGATAATATATGAAGCTATAAACAACAACAAAAGCCTAGATAGAACCAGCTGGGACCGAGATGGCAAGGAACTTCCACAAACCCTCAGTCTCATTATATGTTGATTTGAGTATATTAGCGTATTAAATATGACACACCTACCAGTGGCCAT
Source organism: Capricornis sumatraensis (assembly GCF_032405125.1). Lineage (NCBI taxonomy): Eukaryota > Metazoa > Chordata > Mammalia > Artiodactyla > Bovidae > Capricornis > Capricornis sumatraensis. Next base: position 53,484,005 of record NC_091070.1, read on the forward strand.
GATAAGACATTAAGGACCAAAGAAGGATTGAAAGAGGGTAGCACTCCACCCCCTCAGAGAAAGTCCTGCCCCTTCCCGGTAGACTAAGGCAGACACCTCCCCATCCTTGGCCTCACTCCTCTTCCTCTGTCTTTACTCTTTAAAATTAAACCCCTCTTGCTGGATGAGTGAGGAGTTGATCTGTGAACTTATTTTGGCTTCTCACTTCTTTGGCCACCAAAAAAAGCTTGTGCTACGTCAATATCAGCTTTGGTTTCATTATTTCCTACTCCAACCCTAACAGAAAAGGAACCTTCCCACCTCAAGGCAGAGAGCCTTGTTGAGCTAGGGCCTCAACAGGATCCATATGACTTATTACTCAATTCAATAATAGAAGAGTCCAGAAGCATAGCCTATTAACCCGTGCAGGACATCTGTACAAGACTTTCAGCCAGAGGTCCTCTCTCTGGGCTCAGGGACCTCAGCTACATAATATGCACAGTCATACAGTCATGTTTGACGCTTTGCAACCCCATGAACTACAGCCTGCCAAGCTCCTCTGTCCATGGGATTCTCCACGCAAGAATACCGGAGTGGGTTGCCATTTTCTTCCCCAGGGGATCTTCCTGATCCAGGAACCCAACCTTCCTCTCTTGCACTGGCAGGCAGATTACCACTGAGCCACTTGGGAAGAATTAGATAAACGCTCTCTTGGTCCCTTCCAGATCTATCATTTTAGGCTATTGGTGAATTCCTTGAGCTAGGAGACACCATACACAGAAATCTAACAGCATTATTTTCTCAAAACTTGCCCTGTACTCTCCCTGTAAGAACCCAGATAACCATGTGGTCACAAAACCATTGCTTTCTAACAGAAAGCATGTTGAGCTGAGGATGCACATTGTTAGGTAACTTTGAGAAATAATCAGCCACTCCAGGAGCCAATAGGGAGAGAGAATATAGGCTGCTCTCCCTCTAGTTCCCATGTGTAACTGGGCAAAGCCGCCCAGTTCATGAACAGGTCTTCGCAAAGCCACTGAGGTCTGAAACTGCGACTGGAAGTCTTGTAATTTTTCAGCTGCAGACTCTATTGTCAGAATCCTGTTCCCGGAAGCACAATATGTATTGAGGGTCCTGCTATGATAGCGGTTTCTTGACTTCTTCTATTTAGAAATGCCTGGTGCTGGCCTCTAAGCCTGGAGTCTGCCTGATGGCTCAGCACTCCTCGTTTCCACCCAGAAGCACATAGGCCACATGCTCATGTGGTTTCTTTCTGGCCCAAAGCTCTCCCTGTTCCATCTCAGTGAAGCCCCTGCATCAGAGACACCATCAGCCCAGCTCTGAGGGGACACTCATGCCACAGTCAACTGTGTTGTTTGTGTGTCAGGTGTAGAGGGGACTTTGGTGTCCAGAGATCCTTGGCATCAATTTATCTCCATTTAAATATGCTTTCCCTTGATTCAGAATGAACTGTGAGAAGCAAAAATACTCATCAAAATGGAATGCAAATATCCAAGGCTCCTTTTTCTCAGAAATGCCCTATTTTCCCCCCTCCATGGTACTAATGTTTTAGAAATAGAAGGCACCTCTAGAGAGACAGGATAATACCAAATTTTTAAATCTGTAGAAAATGAGTACAGGGGTAGGCGGCACTATTAGTGCTACTAAAAATAAGCCTGGGGAAGCGACAATAAATGGAAAAACCAGAAGTCATTCCTTTTTTAAACTGCATTGAAAACTGTATATTCAGAAGCCATTTTCTCCAGAGATTCCAACAATAATACTTTGGATTAAACATTCATTTCCAGAGTGGTCTCTCTCCCATTCTATCCCCCTCTTGACCCTCCCCTCATCACTGCCCCAGCAACGCAGACTGATTATCAGGCTTATTACCCACACAAGACCGCGCGGTTCTGCCAAACGCCACAGTACTGGGGCCATTATGCTGCGCTTGGTGTTGGAGACGAGCATTATTTTCCTTTATGTTTTACAGAGAGTTCTAAGGTTGCTGTACACAAACAACCCAGTGCAGGGGAGAAAGGCTGTCCCCCTTGGACTGGATGTCCTTTCCAGTCTGTTCTGCCCATGGTGGATGAGATGTCTGACATCCTGACCTCCGGGAGGGATGGGGGAGGGGTCTACTCACACCACTGTTCTCAGGGCAGGTCGAAACATGTCCCGAGAAGTCATGCCAGCCATCGACAGTTCTACTGGGCTGGAAAACTGACTGGAAATATCATCACTGCAAGGACACTGGTTCCCAATATTCCACCTGCTCTGTCTGTTCCAGACACCATACCGGATGCATCTGCTAGCCTCCGCTGTGGATTCTCAGCTGAGCTGTACTCAGGCATCTGGGCATTTCTGGGATTTGAAGAATTAAAAAAAAATACCAGAAAGAGAAGAAGAGTCTCTCACCAAGCACTAAGTCTCAGGTGTCAATGCACTGGAGACCAGCTCCTTCGTACCTACAGAGGGCTAGTAGACAAGGTCCACATGAGCAGTAATCCCAGGGCCAAAATTTATTCCTGCTTTTCCATCTTCTCGAAAATTTTATCACAATATTGAATCCTCTCACACATAAATAAATGGAAGTACTCTTAGAAAATCTATAGAAAACAGAGTCAAGGATATTTATCAAGGGGCATGTATAAAGCAACTGGTCCGCTTCCTACATTTCATAGAGGTAGAAATTGAGGAACAGAACTTGAAGGTTCTGAATTCAGCATGTGTTGAAGCTGGGAGAGTGCTCTGGCCAGGGCTCCGGCTCCTAACTCAGAGTTCTTACCACCATCCCGGGCCCTGGGCAGGGTTTCTAGTTTCATTCATGGAACTTCAGCAAAGAAAACAGCCTCAGGTCTGACAGGAGTGAAAGGCCAAGGTTTAGAATACCTCCCTCTTTTTCACAAGGCGAACTGGAACACATCACTATTTTCCTTTCTTTGTTTCAGTCCGGGCATTTCTGCCTCTTAAAAGCAGCTAACCCTTCACCATGGAGGTGATGCAAAAATCTACCAATAAAGTAAGCCTGAAAGCCCTTTGCTTCCCACAGAAAAATCTATATGTGCCCTTCAGCCTTATAATTGAGTTGCAAAGGGGAAAATAAAATTGTTTCCTAGCTGTGTGGAGCCATTCCACCCAACATGCCAATAAAAAGCAACTGATGTTTTTGTCCATGGGATGTCCAGGTTCAAAGTTAGATCTATGAAGCTAAACAAGGGCTAGGTTATTACCAACAAACGATTACACTCCGGGTTGTATTGAACAGAGCGCTATTTCAACTCTTGAGACTAATTGGAAGGGTTCTGAAATGTCAGTGTTGACGTCCCCCGTCTAGATTTCCTGAATCACAGTGGAAACTAACCCTGAATCTTAAAAATGTTGCCATCCAGAAAGGCTCATGTTTCTAGCAAGAGACGTGAATATTAATCCTGGGTAGACAAATCACTTAGCTATGAATGTCCTGCTTTGCCATCAGATAGATAGGTAATAACTATCTACATTATCTTTTTCTGAAATTGATCGGGAAGACTGAGTAAACAATAATATTCTCTACTTGTAGAGTGTTTTAACTTGTAGAAATGCTTTTATTTGACTTCAATTACTCCTCGTAATATCTGTAAACAGGTGAATACCATCTGCCTCAAAACAGCCCTGTGTATTTGGGGGTACAGCCACATTTTAGAGATGAGCGTACTTAGACTCAGAGGGATTAGGTGGCCCATCTAAGTTACACAGCTGCTGCTGCCTCTGCTAAGTTGCTTCAGTCGTGTCCGACTCTGTGCAACCCTATAGACGGCAGCCCACCAGGCTCCCCCGTCCCTGGGATTCTCCAGGCAAGAATACTAGAGTGGGTTGCCATTTCCTTCTCCAATGCATGAAAGTGAAAAGTCAAAGTGAGGTGTCTGACTCTTAGCGACCCCATGGACTGCAGCCTACCAGGCTCCTCCATCCATGGGATTTTCCAGGCAAGAGTACTGGAGTGGGGTGCCATTGCCTTCTCCGAGTCACACAGCTAGAGAACAACAAAGGCGGGACAAACCTAGATTGGCTAGTTCCACAACCAATTTTCTCTGCAAGGAATCACACTTTTATCTTGGTACACAGGTGATGCTTTTAAAGGTTTAAAAGTGTGACACCATAATAACTAATTAAAGGCATCCCCATCCTGTTAGTCGTGTCACTATTTAGCAGTCCAAGCCCCTCTCCATCAACATAAATCACCCTTGTATGACTACAGCTAGCTCTGGCAGCACCTGGCTGTTTCTGCTTCACTGACGGATGGATGAAATGGCTGGACCAGTCCTGCAGCATACCCTTTGCTCCCAAGGCCACTTACATGGCCAAGTCCAAGAACATTGGACCAACCCAATCTTTCATCACACTTGGTCTGTTGATTTTATTTGTAGACAAACACAAGGCTGCCTTCCTGGTGTAATTTCCAGGTTCTTATGAGAAACAACCTCTTCTTCAACTCTCTTCTAGCCCTTCCCCTAAGGCTTTAAATCCCTCAAATGGGGATCTAAAAATAATCATTCTACAATGAGAGACAGGCATAAAGTACAAATATATTAAAGAATCAATTCAGGGCAATGGACTCATTCACTAATGAATAAGTAAAATACTTAGCAATTTGGCAGGGGCAGGAGAGGGGGCGTGGAAACAAGAGGGGTGGAGACCCAAGAAGAGGGTCTCAGTCAACTGATGTGGGGAGAGGTCACGGGGTGGGAATGGGACAGAACAAGTGTTCTAGGAACACTGAAGACAGTCCACTGACTGCATTGTTTTGCTTAAGGCAATGCCTATTGAATGTTCTAGGCAGTAGGGAACTGGTTGGAGGATCTATTAACAGGTTGGATTTATTAAGATTTGTTAGATTAAAAAAAATTAAGCAGCTTTACTGAGATAAAACTACACACCATAAATTCCACATACTGAGAGTGTCCAATTCAATGATTTTTAGTAAATTTATCAAGTAGTTTAACCATCACCAGAATCTAGTTTTAGAAACAAGTTTGAAGAAATCGTGCTTTGAAAATGTCTACTTCTTCCCCATAACAAAGAGTATTTCCTTTTGTCCTGTGAACTCAAGGATTTATTCTTACGAACAACTGCTTCAGTTAGGTTTCACTGGAGCACTGCATCAAGGCTTTAAAAAATCTGCCCTCTTTTTGTGGTTTCTGTGTATTGGGATTTGAGGTGAGCTCAGAGCCCAGCCACTCAGTACTCAGACTCAAGGAGGTATCCCTGGCCCACCATCACTTCCACAGACTCCACACCCACTCCTTGGAGAGTTACAGGGAGCTTTTGGTCACATCTCCAGTTCCCAGAAGCAGGAGAACAAGCATGTGACCAGCCCCTCCACCCCAGCTTCCTACACCCAGCCCTCCTGGGAAGGCATGGGGGAAACCATGGCATTCCCTCCTGGTTGCCAGGTCCTCTTGTTGTTTCTACACTTCTTAGATACTGTCAGCCCAACTACACACCACCCCCTCCTGCCCACCACGTGACAGGTCACACTGTCCTTTTTCTCAGGAGACCGAATCAATGAGAGACCTCATTCCAGGTCTTTCTGTTTCACTGTGAGTCAGGTGCAAGACAAAGGCAGCCCTGATTGAAGGCAAATGCTAGAAGGAAGATACTGCTCTGTTTTGCTGCCATTGGTTAGCAGCAGACATGGGCAAAGAATGAGTGTGAGCACATGTTTGGTTAAGTATAGAACCTACTTAAACCCTTTAGATTGACTGTTTGGGTTCAAAGTTACAGTTGTGGAGTGGGAGTCTATTTAAGAGAGTCTGAACAAAAGGTATATACACCCTTTATACATGCTATTCTCTCTTTAGAGAGTCTTCTTTCTTCCTCTTGCCTGTCCTTCCATCTCACTGTTCTGCAAGCCCTAACAACTGACCATCCTTTCCCCAGTGTCACCCCTTCCTGTGGAACTTAGGCTGATGGATCAAGTGTTTCTGTTTGGTGTCTGTCATCCTTCCACATGGTGAATCTTCCAGAAAGAGGACCATGTCCTTTTCAACCCTGAAGTCTAATACTATATCTGGTACATAAAAGACACTCCAAAGATGCTCGGCACTCAACTGACGAGGAAAGGATCATGAAAACGAGCAGGGGCTCACGTGCCAAGTAATTATTTCCTTCTTCAGGCAGCTGTGCTAATCTGCCAGACTTTACATGACCAGGGAACATTGTGTGATAATTTTGTGAATTAAGAAATTGTTTTGGACTCAAGTAGCATCAAACATAAAGGGCAGTGTTAGATTCCAAGAAAAAGGGCTGCAGGCTCTGGGAAGGGAGCTTTCCAGAAGTACTTGTCCATTGGGAAAGTCATGGTGTGCAGGCTCCTAGTGAAAGAGAAGACATTTACAGTCTTCCCAGATTTGGAAGGATAAGGCAGACACTCCTCCTTACAAATATCTACAGTCAGAGTTATATCCACAACAAACAATATAAAGGTGTGCTTTCCATCTGTGTCTTATGAAATTGCCTTCACGACTTTAATTTTGTCTCTCATGTCCAGTTACCGCACGCCCCATGCTTAGCACAGTATCCAGAACACAGAAAGCACTTAGTAGATATTGGAGGTATGAATGAATGTTTTATAGTCTGGCTGGCCTCTTTCCCTACAAAATGTGTATATTTTGCTCCTCTGTGCTCTAAAAACATAACAGTGATGAAATGAATTTTCCATTGACCATCTCACTTGTCTAGGAAGCAATCCACAAACATGTTAACAAATGAGAAATTAGCAAATCCATGCAAACCAAGGCCTGGGAGTACCACCATTTAGAAAAATAATGGAGTAAAGACTCAAAATCTCAGACATCCTAAAGTGAGGATCCACCTTTTGAATGGAGAAACGTCAGAGGATTCTGGGGGCTAGTGGGATAGCCAGAAAGAAGCAGGAATGAAGGGGAGGGAAGGGAACTAAGGCTTCTTTGGCACCTACTCTGAGACAGGTATCTGGCCACAGACCCCATTTCTCATGTCAGTTCTAATAATAGAAACTACCACCTGGTTAGGGCCATTGTGACTATATGCTTGAGGAGGGAAAGATCAAAGAGACTGTGTATCCTACCCAAGGTCATCCTCTAGAAAGTGGCCAGGTTAGAATTTGCACACAGATTTGTTAACTCTAAAGCGGAAGCTCTCTCCAGTTCACCATGTATCCAGGCCCTAAAGTTCCTCTAAATCTGGAATCCCACAGGACAGGGACATGTCCTACTCATAACTGGAGCCTGTCCTGCTCAGTTTGGACCATGAGAAGCACTACCACATGTTTCCTGAGCTGGGTCGCAGATCACAAGCATTAATACTCTTTTCTTTTTAGATTCTTATTCATTTTTTAAAAAATATGAGTGATCTATGATGATCTTTTATTTATTTTTTGCCATGCAGCATATAGGATCTTAGTTTCCCATGCAGGGATTGAACCTGTGTCCCTGGCATTGGAAGTTTGGAGTCTTAACCACTGTATCTCCAGGGAAGTCCCAGCATTGACACTTGACAGAGACGTTGTCTGACTATAGCCCAGACATCCGAGGGAAGACACACACCTACCCAGCACTGGCCCTGGAGGAAGTGCTTAGGCAGCACTGGTTTCACTGACAGATCACGGAGTGCAGAGATGTTTCCTGGCTATTATACACACCCTTGTGATTCAACGTTAGCAGCAATAACACTGGGGGCTTCAGGAGCTCCTTCTCCACTTTCGAAAGGCAGCGTGCAAGATCTCCTCCCTGTGGCTACTCTGGCCACCCAGCACAGCCAATGCACAGCCTCCCAGGTTGTGCTGACTTCCTCTAGTCAACGTTCAAGACCGGTTTTGAGTAGCATGTTTAGTCTAGGCAGCTAGGTTCTAGCCCCTGCTTGCCCACTAGTAGGAGCAGGGGTGAGGCAAGGGAGGGCTGAGGCAAGTCACTTCTACTCCCTGGCCCTTAGTTCCTCATCTGTCAATTGAAAAGACTTGACAGGTAATTACTAAGCATTGTAGAGTTTTCTATGATGACACAAATACTCTGCTTTCTGCACTGCTCAATGTAGTAGTCACTGGTTCTCTATATCTATTTATCTATCTGTACATACATATTAAGTACTTGAAGTAGAGTTAGTGTGATTCAGGAAGTGACATTTTATTTTATTTATTTTTAATTGGAGGATAATTGCTTTACAGTAGTGTGTTGGTTTCTCCCACACATCAACATGAATCAGCCACAGATATACATATGTCTCCTCCCTCTTGAACCTCCTTCCCATCTCACACCCCAACCCACTCCTAGGTTATCACAGAGTCCCTGGTTTGAGCTTCCTGTGTTACACAGCAAATCCCCACGGGCTATCTGTTTTACAAAAGTTAAAGTATATGTTTCAATGGTACTGTCTTAATTTGCCACACCTTCTCCTTTCCCAACTGTGTCCACAAGTCTGGGAGCTGACATTTTAATTTTATTTAATTTATATAATTTTAACTAATATACAATTTATATAATCTTAACTAATTTAGACTTACATTTAAATAGCCACACATAGCTAGTGGCTCCCTATTGGACAGCGAAGCAAGAAGAAACCTCCAGCTCTGAGAAGCAGAGAAGGAAGCAGCTTCAGGTAGGATTAAAAGTTCCAGCTCACACAGATGTGGGTTCAAGTCCCATTCTAACACTTGCTAGCTATGGGACCAAGTCCAAGGTATTTAACCTCTTTAAGCCTTGGTTTCTTCTTTTATAAAATGGAGCTAATACTGGCTTCTATACACCTGTGTAAAAATTGAATGAGATAGAGCTCTAAGTGTGCCGTCTATCAAACAACCAGGGCTCTACACATGAAGGGGTGGGGGAGTTTCTTTCTCTGATTAATCCATTATTTCATTCACCAGAAGGTCACATTGAAAATTGAGTGAAAAGAGAGAAGGTTCAAAATCCCCTGGGTGGGGTCTTAGGGGAGGGGAAGCAATAGGGGAGGGAGGCGCCAGAGAAGAAAAGGCAGTTTTGCCTATTTCACATTTTTTCGCAGGGCTGGCCTGTATGTGTTGTGTGACGTACTGGGTCCAGTTACACAAGATCTAGCTAGATATTTAGATTCCCTGAGATGCACCTGTGTTGTGTAATCTTCCCACTCCTGTAAAGGAATAGCTTTGACTGGCCAGGGTTTTACCGGAGGCATCTTCGCTGAGATTTGTGGCAAACAAGGGAAGGGTCCTTGACAGTCTACAATAAACGTGCAAACAATCTGATACATCAGAATGACACTTTCTGTGCTCTTTCACTGGTGTTTTCTAGCAAGAATAATTAAACAGAGGCCGAAAGAAAGTTATGACCAACTTAGCATATTAAAAAGCAGAGACATTACTTTGCCAACTAAGGTCCGTCTAGTCAAGGCTATGGTTTTTCCCGTGGTCATGTATGGATGTGAGAGTTGGACTATAAAGAAAGCTGAGCGCTGAAGAATTGACGCTTTTGAACTGTGGTGTTGGACAAGACTCTTGAGGGTCCCTTGGACTGCAAGGAGATCCCTTTGGACTGATCCTAAAGGAGATCAGTCCTGGGTGTCCATTGGAAGGACTGATGCTAAAGCTGAAACTCCAATACTTTGGCCACCTGATGTGAAGAGCTGACTCATTGGAAAAGACCCTGATGCTGGTAAAGATTGAGGGCAGGAGGAGAAGGGGACGACAGAGGATGAGATAGCTGGATGGCATCACCGACTTGATGGACATGGGTTTGGATGAACTCTGAGAGCTGGTGATGGACAGGGAGGCCTGGCGTGCTGTGGTTCATGGGGTTGCAAAGAGTCTGACATGACTGAGAGACTGAACTGAACTGAACTACTCACTTGGGTAAAGTGAAGGCAGTTCATGAGAAAGTTTCCGACTTCTTTTGCTCCCAAAGTTGCCAACTGTGACTAGTTAGCATCACCTCCATCTTAATAAACAGCTTCCTATCCATGTGACTCTTACAAACCTCATTTAAATCAGTTGGAGGATTTTTAAAAATCCCAATGCCCAGGATATACCACAAACAATGAAATCAGAAAGGGTGAGGGTGGGACCCAGGTACCAGTCCTTTTTAAAGTGTCCTGAATGATTCTAATATACAGCTTCGTTTGAGCACCAGGCATTTAGAGGGAGTGATCTGGGTAGAAACTCAGGAGTTAAGTCCATGGGGAGCCCTGATCTATATCACAGACTCTAGGCCTCATCAGATCACGCTGATATTCTATTTAGCTCACATTGCTTACTGCAACTAGCATATTTCTCAACTAACATGCTCTTTAATAAAGTCTAATTTGGGCCATTTCCACATTGTTAGCGTTGACAGGGAAATTCCCCATGGAATTGGTGATGGGAGGGGTTGGTGCTTTAAAATCAAGCCTTGCAGAAGTATTAAGCTGGCTTCCGGAGCCCACAAACCATCAACAGAAGAGTTGCTTCAACAACTTCTGCATGCTGCCACCTGGTGGGGCCTGCTCCCAACTTGATCATGGCTCCTCATTTTTGGGCTCCTGCCCCCTCCCCCAAAGAGATGTAATTTAGGAAAATGTCATGCATTTTCAATCCAATTTACTGGTGCCTTCCACATTGATCAGACTTCCTTCTCCTTTTTCCTCCCATCTGGTTAATATAATTATTGCTTTCACATGGTGAAGCCATTTTATGTAATAGCTTTGTTTGTTACTATGGTTACAAGTTAGGCAGTACTTTGGAATATAAATCCATCATCTCCCAAAAGCAGCTTTCTATTTGTCAAGGTGCAGCCCTCACATGCATCAAAGAGCAAGCCAAGCAGTGGCATTCATTTTCTGTCTTAAGGAAAAGTGGCCTTTCTTGGCCAAAGTGTATTTGAAAGTCCTCTGAGTCTAGTGTGGACACTCTTTGGAAATTGCTGGGTGCCATCACCCTTTCTCCCCCAGGGGATTTTCCTGCCTGAGTGAGGCACCCGTAAGAAGAATGAGCTGAGAGAGATTCAGAAAAGTTGGTAACAGGGCAGCTCCGGCTGCTAGGCAGGAGCCCTTCTATTGCACAGCCAGCCAGAGTTGTTATTAGACTGTTCACTCTTGGCTGGTTTCTCAGCTAAAGGCAAGGCTGAGAACATAATCTCTCCAGAGTTAAATTTCTTTAGGTGTAATCTGTTCCTCTCACGCATCTCAAGCCACGCCCCTTATTTCCTGATGGGGATGGGGTTATAATCTCCCTTCGGAAAATGGCAAAAGTTCAGAGCTCGGTTCAATCTGCCACCCTCAAGTGACGAAGCGTGACCAAGTCTCTGCTGCGACAGCGCTTCACACCCAGCTGAATCAGACTCGGCCCTAGGAGGACAGAATACACATGGCCTGTGAAGCGAGGCTCTCCTCCTTCTCTTGGTCAGGGGTAGCAGCTAACCCTGGAGAGGTTTGTGGGCTTATAGCACCCTCTGTATGTGTAACCATCTAATCCTCATGACAACCGCACGAGGTCCCCATCATCTGGCCTCCCTCTCATTTTATAGAGGAGGAAATTGAAGCTCAGAGGGATTAAGCACTGTCCCCAGATCACAAAGGCCATGACAAAGCCTGGCCTCATCACCTTTAGGGTCAGAGTTCTGCTTTAGAAAAGTCTAAGGAATCCTTGCTGCCAACTCAGCAGAGGTTCACTTTCCCAATTCAAAGAGCAGGGACCAGGAGAAAAGAAAGAGCAGGGACTATCCATGTCTGCATGAAGGACTTCATTAAACCAAATGGAACAAACTCCAAGTATCTTCCTCCCCGCCTTGAGGAGAAATTTATTGTTTTGGTAGGCCATCAGTGAATTTCCAATGGCTATTAATTAACTAGCCATGTCATTCAAATTTATTATTGCGGAGCAGGAACATACTTATTTACACCACTCACACAGCAGGATAATTGGCAGTTATATAATTTCAATGTAATTATGATCGGAATTGCCAGGTAGAAACTAGGCACTTTGGAGGTGTGTGTTTATCAACAACTCACTACCTTGGAATTACCCACTCATGACATGAGTAGTTGAGGCCTCATAAGAAAGGTTGTTAATTGGGGACTTTATGTTTGCATTCCCAAATGACAGAAAAAGCAGGAGCCTCAGAGCTACCAGAACTATTTTCTTCTTCTTCTTCTTCTGGTAGACTTCTGCAGTTCTGCAGGTTCATCCTGTTTGTGGGCATGTCTGGGGTGCTCTGGTGACAGGGAGGGAGCAGAAAGAGACGTGTGAGCTTTAGTGAAGGGTGCAAGTGCTGAACTGTACCAGGTTCGTCTCTGCATCTATTGAGCCTGGGCATGGGAAGGAAATACCGATTTGTGCCTTGTGAAGGAGTGAGTGAGGAAAGTCAGAGAACCTACGCATGGGCTAAGGGGTACAGAAGTCCTGGTCATCTACTCCATGAGCAGAATGAAAGCTGGAGAAAGGAGGCCAGACGGAGAGGAGATGGTGAATTCCATATACACGAGATGTTACGAGAAAGCGTGCAGCTTACATAACCTCTACTGGGCACGCATCACCCCTCTCCTCTCCCACAGAAAACAAAAATGATCCCAGGGCTGGCTTTCTTGACCAGTGTCCCCCTTTCTCTTCCTCTATATTTCCTGGTAGCTTTGAGGCTATGCTTATTGTTTGTAAGATGGGGGCAAGGGGAGGAGAAACCCACCCAATGTGATGATTCTCAGCTCTTCAGATGGTTCTTGGCTCAGCACGTGTAGAATAAGAAAAACACTGGCTTTTAGAACTGCAAGGGGAGTTCGTTGAACAGGAGAGAAACCTAGGCCCCCGAAGGGGTGAACTTATGGGCCCAACTAGAGCAGCAGATGAATGGAAGAGCCAGCCTTGGAATGCACACGTGTCACCAGCGAAGTGATCTTCTGTAATGCAACTCTGTTGTGAGGGAGGAGCTGTGGATGCTCTAGAATATTATTAGACTAATATAAATAATGGCCGGATGGGGTGTGTCTCTGTAGCCATCCTAAAAGCTGCTCTGGGATCTTTTTTTTTTTTTCCTTGCCTTTTAAAATAACCTTACATAAAGACTCCTGTATCAAATCCTTCCAGGGGCCAAGAGAGGAGACATGTGTTCTTCCTGATGTGAAATGCCTCCCACCCAGAGATAACCAAGATAACAGAACTCCACAGTCCACAGCAATGCCCCCTTTTCTCTCGGCTGCTAGAAGGCTGAAGGCTACACTTCCTTTTCTTTCCTTCTCTTTCACTTGATGCCTGTTTTTACATCAGGCAAATTGTTTTGATCTTTCTGTACCTGTGTTTTCATTATAAAATTTCCAGATGGAGGTGCAGCTATTAAACAGTCATAAATATAAATAAACAAGTAATAATCTTAAACCTTGTAGTTCAATGCTTAAAGAACTAAATTTTACAGAATTCACAGCCATGTTGCGAAGGATCGCACCCACTCTAGTGCCACAGTTATACAACATGCAAGAGGAGGAAAGCTCAGTTTTCATGAAAAGGAACATTAGGCAGAAGAGGCTGGTTCGCTTTCTCAGCCAGAAGTACCATCTTGCCCCACTAACCATTATACTGAGAACCTTGGAGTTGTGCAGTTTCGAGAGAGACCTATAATAACCTGAAACATACTTTACTAACAGCAAAGAAAAGCAGCTGACGTTTCCTGGATGGCTGCAGCATGCCTGATGCTATATGTGGGACCTAGCTATCCAACTATCAATACGTAGCCTTTTATCATCCCCCTCTATCATCTTTCTAGCTCGTTGTTGTTCGGTTGCTAAGTTGTGTTCGACTCTTTGTGACCCCGTGTATGGCAGCACACGCTAGGCTTCGCTGTCCTTTACTATGTCCCAGAGTTTGCTCAAACTTATGTCCATTGAGTTGGTGATACCATCCAACCATCTCATCCTCGGTTGCCCCCTTCTCCTCCTGCCCTCAACCCTTCCCATCAGGGTTTTTCTAGTGAGTTGACTCTTCATATCAGGTGGCCATAGTATTGGAGCTTCATTTTTCTCTAAAATTGACATCATCATCCATACTTTGACAGATAAGGAAGCAGAGATTCAGAACCAATATTTTCAAGGTCAAAGAATAAATAGACATAGGGTCTGAAACCCATCCTCATGTGTATATAACATTCACAATTTCTACCGTATCACTCATCCTCAGACAATCACTGTCACCTAGAATTGTCAATAGTAGGCACCCATTTTAGATCTCTCTCAGGCCTAAGGTCACCAAGCTTTCCCAGTACCCAAACTGGACTCCCGGGAAGAACAGTTTGGGAGCTACAGATGTGAAGGATAAGGATGACCCAGCAAATCAAGGGGAAAAGCCTGTTTCTGGGGGTCATAGTTAACCACGGGCTATTATTAATACAATAGCTATTTTTCATCCTTCCAAATGAAATAGAATATTATTGCTAAAATAATATTCTAACCATTCTAACCATTGTTAGAATATTGGCAAATCTTGTATGCACAATGTCAAGATGGATTTTATTAAACTTTTTATCTTATGAAAAATTTGTTTCTTTTGTTGATGATTTAGACAGGAGTATCTGCACTTCTGTTATTTGATTTTTGGTATCCTATTATAGAATGAGAGGAATTATGTTAAATCACAGATGCAGGACACTTTAGAGCAGTGCTTCTTTTGCATTAAACATTTCAAGAAGATTCATGAAGCCCTGAAGGCCTGAATTGGGACTTGGGATTCAGTGATGCTGGACCAGAATATTTCAGGCTCAAATCTCAATCCTGGTTCTCCTTCAGAGCCTTTCAGGACCTTATGTTAATTCCCAGTGATATGGAATTAATTTTATATATATATAAAATAGCTAATTTCTTTGTCTATTTATACAGAAATGGGTGCTAGAAAAAACTGGAGCCCCTGGTTCACATGTGTGCTCCTGTGCCCCTGTCATTCCCCTCTAAGGAAAAAACCAACACAAATCCATCCTTGTGTCCACCCAGGGACATGCATCACAATGTTCATAAATCCACTACTCATGATAACTCCAAAGTGGAAATACTCCCAATTCCATCAATAATGAACAGATGAATTCTGAACATATTTCTACCATGAAATACATAGCAATGAAAGGGAAAGACCCATTTAAGGCATCACCATGGATAAATTTAACCCACATACTGTTAGGAAAAAGGAGTCACACATAAAAGAGCATGATTCCACTCACATCAAGCTCACAATGCATGCAAAACTCATCAAGGGTGCTAGAAGTCAAGAAGTGGTGACCTCTGAGGAGGGATTGTGATGGGCAAGGTCACCAGGTGGCTTTGGGGATGCTGCTGCTATTTCACTTTTTCATGTTGGTCTAGGTTATTTGATGTGGTCACATTAAAAAGTCATTGAGATGTGCAAATACAATTTGTGCACATTTCTCTCTGTGTGTTATACTTCAAATAAAAGTTAAAGGAAAAGATCAGGGTTCAATTCCCAGCTCTGCCACGTGCTGTGTGACTTGTGGAATTCACTTTTCCTTTATGCTACAGCTTTTTCATCTGAGAAATCAGCGTAATACAACCCACTTACAGAGATGTAAGAATATAAGAGGCTGCATATGAAACAACCAGCCCTGAACTTGACAAATGGTAGCCGCTCAATTACATTCACTATTTAAATGCTTTTTAATAGAAAATTATTGAATACACAGAAATCTAAAGGGAATAATATAACAACCCCCCCATGGACTCATCATCCAACCTTAATACTTATCAACTTATGGCCAATCTTGTTTTACTTAAATGTGTCTCCTCAACCATTAAATGCTCAAAGTATATTTTAAATAAATATACTCCAACAGCAATGGAATTCCTGCAGAGCTATTTAAAATTCTAAAGATGATGTTGTCAAAGTGCTGCACTCAATGTGCCAGCAAATTTGGAAAACCGAGCTGCGGCCACAGGACTAGAAAAGGTCAATTCTCTTCCCTCTTCCCAAGAAGAGCAGTACTAAAGAATATTCAAACCACTGGACAATTGCAGTCATCTCCCATGCTAGTAAGGTTATGCTCAAAATCCTGCCTGTTAGGCTTTACCATTACGTGAACCAAAAACTTAACAGATGTCCAAGCTGAGGTTAGAAAAGGCAGAAAAAACAGAGATCAAATTGCCAACATTTGCTAGATCTAGAAAAAACAAGGGAATTCTAGAAAAACATCTCCTGTTAAATTGACTATGATAAGAAAGCCTTCCTCAGTGATCAGTGCAAAGAAATACAGGAAAACAATAGAATGGGAAAGACTAGAGATCTCTTCAAGAAAATTACAGATACTAAGGGAACATTTCATGAAAAGATGGGCTAGATAAAGGACAGAAATGGTAGGGACCTAACAGAAGCAGAAGATATTAAGAAGAGGTGGCAAGAATACGCAGAAGATCTATACAATAAAGATCTTCACAACCCAGATAATCGTGATGGTGTGATCACTCACCTAGAGCCAGGCATCCTGAAATGTGAAGTCAAGTGGGCCTTAGGAAGCATCACTAAGAACAAAGCTAGTGGAGGTGATGAAATTCCAGTTGAGCTGTTTCAAATCCTGAAAGATGATGCTGTGAAAGTGCTGCATTCAATATGTCAGCAAATTTGGAAAAATCAACAGTGGCCATGGGACTGGAAAAGGTCAGTTTTCATTCCAATCCCAAAGAAAGGCAATGCCAAAGAATGCTCAAACTACAACACAATTGTACTCATCTCACACGCTAGTAAAGTAATGTTCAAAATTCTCCAAGCCAGGCTTCACCAATACGTGAACTGTGAACTTCCAGATGTTCAAGCTGGTTTTAGAAAAGGCAGAGGAACCAGAGATCAAGTTGCCAACATCTGCTGGATCATCAAAAAAGCAAGGGAGTTCCAGAAATCATCTATTTCTGCTTTATTGACTATGCCAAAGCCTTTGACTGTGTGGATCACAATAAACTGTGGAAAATTCTGAAAGAGATTGGAATGCCAGACCACCTGACCTGCCTCTTGAGAAACCTGTATGCAGGTCAAGAAGCAACAGTTAGAACTGGACATGGAACAACAGACTGGTTCCAAATCGGAAAAGGAACATGCCAAGGCTGCATATTGTCACCCTGCTTATTTAACTTATATGCAGAGTACATCATGAGAAACGCTGGGCTGGAAGAAGCACAAGCTAGAATCAAGATTGCTGAGAGAAGTATCAATAACCTTAGATATGCAGATGACACCACCATTATGGCATAAAGTGAAGAAGAACTCAAGAGCCTCTTGATGAAAGTGAAAGAGAAGAGTGAAAAAGTTGGCTTAAAGCTCAACATTCAGAAAACTAAGATCATGGCATCCAGTCCCATCACTTCATGGGAAATAGATGGGGAAACAGTAGAAACAGTGTCAGACTTTATTTTTCTGGGCTCCAAAATCACTGCAGACTGTGATTGCAGCCATGAAATTAAAAGATGCTTGCTCCTTGGAAGGAAAGTTATGACCAACCTAGACAACTTATTAAAAAGCAGACACATTCCTTTTTCAACAAAGGTCCATCTAAACTAGGCTATGGTTTTTCCAGTGCTCATGTATGGATGTGAGAGTTGGACTATAAAGAAAGCTGAGCACCGAAGTATTGGTGCTTTTGAACTATGGTGTTGGAGAAGACTCTTGAGAGTCCCTTGGACTGCAAGGAGATCCAACCAGTCCATCCTAAAGGAGATCAGTCCTGGGTGTTCATTGGAAGGACTGATGTTGAAGCTGAAACTCCAATACTTTGGCCACCTGATGTGAAGAGCTGACTCATTGGAAAAGACCCCGATGCTGGGAAAGATTGAGGGCAGGAGGAGAAGGGGACGACAAAGGATAGGATGGTTGGATGGCATCACTGATTCAATGGACATGGGTTTGGGTGGACTCCGGGAGTTGGTGATAGACAGGGAGGTCTGGCGTGCTGCGATTCATGGGGTTGCAAAGAGTCGGGTATGACTGAGTGACTGAACTGAACTGAACTGAAAGCCTTTGACTGTGTGGATCATAATGAACTGTGGAAAACTCTTAATAGAGATGGGAATAACATACCATCTTACCTGTCTCCTGAGAAATCTGTAAGCTGGTCAAGAAGCAACAGTTAGAACCTTGTATGAAACAACTGACTTGTTCAGGATTGAGAAAGGAGTACAACAAGGCTGTTTACTGTCACCCTGTTTATTTAACTTATATGCAGAGAATATCATTAGAAGCGCTGGGCTGGATGAGTTACAAGGTGGAATTAAGATTGCCAGGAGAAATACCAACAATCTCAGATATGTGGATGACACCACTCTAATGGCAGAAAGTAAAGAGGAATTAAAGAACTTCTTGATAAGGGTGAAGGAGGAGAGTGAAAAAGCCAGCTTAAAACTAAATATTAAAAAAGACTAAGGTGGCATCTGGACCCATCACTTCATGACAGATAGAAGGTGAAAAGGAGGAAACAGCGACAGATTTCCTCTTCTTGGGCTCTTAAAATCACTGCAGAAGGTAACTGCAGCCATGAAATCAGGAGATAACTGCTTCTTGGTAGGAAAACTATGAGAAACCTAGACAGTGTGTTGAAAAGCAAAGGCATCACTTTGCTGACAAATTCCGCATGGTCAAGACTATAGTCTTTCCAGTAGTCACATATGGTTCTGAGAACTGGACCATAAAAAAGGCAGAGCGCCGAAGAATTGCTGCTTTCCAACTGTGGTACTGGAGAAGACTCTTGAGAGTCCCTTGGACAGCAAGGAGATCAAACCAGTTGATCTTAAAGGAAATCAACCCTGGATACTCATTGGAAGGACTGATGCTGAAGCTCCGATACTGTGGCCACCTGATGCCAAAGCTAACTCATTGGGAAATACCCTGATGCTGGGGATGATTGAAGGTAGAAGGAGAAGAGGGCGTCAGGGGATGAGATGGCTGGATGGCATCACCAAAGCATTGGACTTGAACCTGGGCAAACTTCAGGAGATGGTGGGAGACTAGGAAGCCTGGTGTGCTGCAGTCCATGGGGTCGCAAAGAATTGGACATGACTTGGCGACTGAACAACATGTATACATCACTTTGCACCTCTAAAAATAACTCTTTTTAAAAACCTCACCATGATATTACTCACATTATACTGCTACTACCACTGCACCTAACCAGTAGTCTGGTTTATAACTGATTCAATCAACTCAACCCAAATGAGATATAGTAAGGTGTAATTTTTTTCATTGTTTCATTCAATCTCTTAACAAATCACAAAGGCAATGTCTCTGATATGTACCCACCAATCACAGAAGTCTTTTGGTGGGGGGTGCGGAAAATAGGATGAAAGCTCCTAAAAACACCCCTAGTTTCTGTCTATAGCACTCTTCTGGATTTTTTAGAACCTCGAATGGCTGCTGTCACTGTCAGAACTAGATCTGACACCGAGGCAAAGGAAAGACCCTCTAGCATAAGACTGACAACAGATGGGAGAGCAGCTCTTACTATATTACACAATACACAGAGAAATCCTGCATAGGACATTCCCTGGAAGACAGGCAGGTGTGGCATCTGGTCTCAACTAAACATTTCTTGACTTTTTTTTTTTTTTTATGTAGACCATTTTTAAAGTCTTTATTAAACTTGTTACAATATTGCTTCTGCTTAATTAATTTATTTGGCCATGAGGCATGTGGAATCTTACTTAGCTCCCCAACCAGGGATCGAACCTGCACCTCCTGCATTGGAAGGTAAAGTCTCAGGTTGATTCCTAAAAAAAAAATAAACGATTGTCCCCTGAACTGCATTCATCTGAAGGTCCTTCCTTTCAAGGAGGCGTTGTACTGCATTTTATGAAATCACCAGCTCATGTTAATGTCTCCTCCCACTAAATCATGAGTGCCCTGTGGAAAACACCCTCATTTCATCCATCTGTGGATTCCCTACCCCAGTACAGTGTCCAGCACAACAGAGGCCCCCAAACAAATGTGTGTGAGATAAATGAGTGAACGGGAATGAGCAGAGCCCATGGGACAGGCTCTGCACTGGGAGCTGGAGGCCTGCAGTCTAGCCTTATCTCTGCCTCTGACCCTTTCGGTGATCCAAAGCAAGCTACTAACTTTCATGGGCTTCCAGTAATTCCTAAGATCTCTTCCAACTCTAAAAGAGTCTCCAGTTCTAGAATGTACTTATTTAACTTACTATTGTGCTGTGTTGACCCATTTATTAATTTATATCTGAGGCCTAATTGCTGGGCAAAACTCTGATGCGTTTCAGATACCCCCATAGCAACCCAACTCTGTTTGCTGGTTGCCCTAGAGCTTCTTCACTGGTTGTGTTTCCAGCATAGATGATATGCTAACAAGCCCATCCAGGATGGCCAGGAGGAACCATCCCACCTAACTCGCTCATTGCATGCTATGTACTCATCGGGCTTCAACTAAGCTGGTCTAGAGGCTGAGCTGAGCAGGGACTAAAGAGGCTTCTTTTCCCCACTTAGTCCATGTCTGGCTCTGTTGTCCACAGAGCTGTGAGGCCTAGCCATCTGTAGATGTAGGCACAGGCCACTGAGTTTCAGGAGGTGAGCACAGGTGGAAGTGAGCACAGGAAGGGTCAGCCCACTGAAATCTTACCAAGTGAAGAAACCCACTTAGGTACTAATTTCCTCTCCTGCCATCCATCTCAGACCCTCTATCCCATTCCACAAGATAACTCTGGCCCTTAGCTGGCTAACTAGTCATCTCCTGAAAGTGTTAGCTGATAACTTCTCTGAGGCTTAGGGTGTTACCAATATGGGACCTGGGAGAGTGAAAGGGAGAGATTCAGTTATCTTTATTCCAGTCTTTTCTACTTGTTGAAAATCAAACATACAACTGTAAGGAATAATCTCCTAATTTTTAAGAACTCTTATGACACTACTATTAATATAGGCTCATGCTATAAAAATATAAAAAGGCAGATTAGAATAAAGAAGAACACTAAAGCTGCCACACATATGTGCCTCTGTCCACATACAGAGGCCTTTGAAATTAGAGCCTCTATTTTTTATACATTTTTAAGTGTGTATATTTCTTACATGCCCATAATCATAGTTTACCTACTGTGTTTTACTGAATTCTATTTTATTTCTAATGGAATATAAATTCTATTCTATTCTGTTTCATTCTAATTCCAATAGAATAGAAGGCATGCAGTTCTATTATATGGTTGCATTTTTAATTTGCTGAAGTGGAGCATTACATTTTGAAAAGGAATTCTTATTAACAGAAAGCATCTAAGATACAAAGGATTGACTGTTTCATGGTAAGGACAAATTTTGAAGGCAAAAGGTCTTTCCTAGTCCACCTTCAGATCTCCAGGCAGAGAGGCCTCTTTCCCTGCTGACCCTCTCAACTAACTATTCACCTAACTGGTCCATTCACCTAACTGGTCTGTGTAACAACCCAGGAAACACCAAGGGCGGGTCTGGAAAAAGAAAAGAACTGGAAAAAAGAAAACCTAGTCTCCAATCCAACTCTGTCTCTCATTAGCTCTTGGACAAGACACTCACTGATTCATTCAGAGTCCTAAAAGCACAAATACACAATGAAATAAATTAGTGAATCACTAATACACACGGCAGTGTAAAGAAGCAAGCAGCTAATGTGGGGAAAATACTTTGTAAATTAAAGATCACAGGGATATGAGGAGTGATTCTTGGAAAGATGGGTTACTGTTTTCAAGGATTCAGAGGTAATCTAAGCAGTTAGATTAGATCCAACCAGTCCATTCTAAAGGAAATCAGTCCTGAATATTAATTGGAAGGACTGACACTGAAGCTGAAACTACAATACTTTGGCCACCTCATATGAAGAACTGACTCATTTGAAAAGACCCTGATGCTGGGAAAGATTGAAGATGAGAGGAGAAGGAGATGACAGAGGATGAGATAGTTGGATGGCATCACCAACTCTATGGACATGAGTTTGAGTAAGCTCCAGGAGTTGGTGATGGACAGGAAAGCCTGGTGTGCTGCAGTCCATGGGACCACAAAGAGTCGGACACAACTGAGTGACTAAACTGAACTGAAAGGTAATCTAACCATTGAGAAAGCCCCTCTGTATTGCATCTTGGCAGGCTGATCCTAGCTGCAGCCATAATTGTAGAGTGCTCCCTCAGTAGCATTCTTTTGAGAGTTGTCATTTGCTCAGTGATGGAGCATCTCCCAGCGCAAATTGAGTCACCTCCAGGCTATCTAGCCTCTCTAAATAGGATCAACTTCCAAAGGAGTGTTTTAAGTGCTCCCACACTCAAGCCTACAGTAGATGGCTGGTCCAGCAAGGCCAGTGGAGAGAGGTCAAGTTACACACATTGTCAGGAGCTACAAAGCACTGCTCTGCTGCCCCTGTACCTCCCAGATTCCACAGAACACCAGCACCGTGTCTGTAGGGTTTAGTCATAAAGACTGGCCCTGTAGGACTGGTTACCTCACAGGGGAGTTAGGCCATCCCTGCGCCAGAGGGGCCCACGTGGAATTTTGGCCCAGCCCCTCCACACTTTAGGAGCAGCCCTTCACGCCAACTGGGGCAGTAACTAGCAGATAGGCCACTGGTAGTGGAGCACTTCATTTTTCTGGGCCTCAGTTTCCTCAGGAGGAATATGAGGTGGGGGTGGGCCTGATAAGCATCACTCAAAACACCACGGACCTGTAAGTTCTTGTTTGCTTTTGTGTTCTGCTCAGTGCCTGTAATAACCTGAGTTCTTAGTGATATTTGTTGGATGAACAAGCCATGAATAAACAGATAGAAACACCGTGCTTGTCACAAATGGCAACAGTGTTTGGGGAATTCTGCTCTAGCTCATCACATGGCGTCAAGGGATGACCAGACATGCTGAAGCCATATCTGGCCTGCATCCTGTGCCACACATGGGGGCACCCCAAAGGCAGCAAGATGGAATGTATTTAACCAGGACTGCTTTGAGCACCCAGGACAGAAGGCTGTCCAATCAGGGACCAATAAACATTGCACGGGGACCCAGAAGAGGGAGTATTTCAGACAGGTACACATTTTGCTGTTGGAGGCCTCTCTACATATGCATCTCTTACAGCTTCTGTGTGTAGTGACATATGGCTATTCAAAGTCCAAATATCCCAAGATCCAGGGTTAGCTACCTTGGAGAAGAATCTAGAAAGCACCCTACCCAGCCTGGTATCAGTTGTTACCCTGACTATCTAGAACCTTCCATGAGCCCTTGGCAAATCTCAGACTCCCATCGGGCGTATGGATTTGGCAGTGCTCAGAAAACCGTCACTGGGCAAACCACATACTTTTCCCTGACTCCATCCTGCCCCAACCCAACCCTTGGCACCCTGGTTTGCCAGTGACACGAAACACTAAATTACATTTAAAGTGCATTGATAAATCTTTGCAGAGGGAGTGTTTGGCAATACATAGCAAAACTATGTGAAAACTTCAAAATGTGCATACACTTTGCTTTGTGGCTTCATTTGTAGAAGAAATTTTTACAAGTGCACAAAAGTACATGTACATGGCTGCCCCTTAGCCTTATTTAAAAAAGAAAAATTGAAAGCAACCTAAGTGTCCATTAATACTGATGTGTCAGTTGAATACATTATGATTTACTGATGAAATACTATGCATCCTAGAAGGATGATGCAAAAATACATCATAAAAGAAGCATACAAGGTATAATGACTGACTAAAAGAGTTTATGTGATAGAGCTCATACATGTAAAGATGTCTAGATTATTACACATGGCGAGATAACTAAAAAGATTCTCTCAGAAATGTTAACTAATCACCTAGATCTTGAGATTGGGCTAAAGTTTACTCTGTGGGACTTCCCTAGCAGTCTAGTGGTTAAGAATCCATGCTCCCACTGCAGGGGGCATAGGTTAGATTCCTGGTTGGGGAATTAAGATCCCACATGCCCTGTGGCACTGCCAAAAAATAAATAAAAATTGAAGCAAGCATCTTCAAAAAAATCTTACTTCTTTTTCCTTTTCTCCTCCCTTCTTTCCTTCCAATTGCTTGAACTCTTAACTATGAGCATGTTCTTTCTTAACACTAGAAAAATAATTATTTTCATTTTGGAATAAGAAAGAATTTCACTGACAACCTTGGAAAAGAAAAAGAAAGAGTGGAGACCTCTCTCCAAATAATTGACATGGATTTCTAAAGCTGTAGGCACTAGTCACACTCATCTTTCTCACTTAACTAAAGTACTGGGCAGGCATGAACCAGTTCTTCCAAGGCTTTTCCCTTCCAGCTGCCCCCTTAACAATTCCTGAAGCCGAATAAGGGTTTTACAAACCCTTATTTTTGTACAAGTCCTAAGGAAGCCTTCTGTGTGAATTGTGGAATGGAGGCGAAGAACCTACTCTCCTATCCACTGCAGTGTGCATTTATCATGGTCCGTCTACATTCTCAGCAGGATGCAGCTGATCCAACCATTATTATTAAAAGCACTTCTATCAATTGTTAATATGACGCTGCACCTTCTAACATACAGAAAACCCAGTCCTTACTGAATGTCAGAGTCCATTAGAGACCATCCAGTCCAATGTCCTCATTTTACAGAGTAATACACACATTTTGGAGAAAAGAGCTCAAGGTGGATGTTGACAGAGACTGAATTAGAACTCAGGTCTTCTAGCTCCCACTCCTATCTATGCTCTCTCACCTCCCTCACAGTCAGGCCTTTGTTTCAAGCCCATATTTCCTCTTGCTTTCAGTATTGCAATAGTCATCTGGCAGGTTTTTCCTTGCCCAGACTCCTGCGTCCTGGCACCAGAGGATCTCCATAAAATACTGATCTGATCATCCCTCTCCTCTGAATAAATCTCTACAAATGTTTCTCCTGTCCTTCAGGACAAAGTGCAGGCTCCTCAGCATTTCACAGGAGACTCTTCAAGATTTGGCCCTGTATCAACTTCCCTGTTAACACACCTATGTTCCAATTTATATAGAATCATTTATAATTTCTCAAACAGCTAAGGTGCCTATTTACACTTTTATGGACACCCTTTGCCCAATCTAAAATAGTCTTCTACAATTTGTTTTTCCAGTACATGTATGGATGTGAAAGCTGGACCATAAAGAAGGCTGAGTGCCAAAGAATTGATGCTTTTGTATTGTGGTGCTGGAAAAGACTTGTGAGAGTCCTTTGGACAGCAAGGAGATCAAACCAGTCAATCCCAAAGGAAAGCAATCCTGAATATTCACTGAAGGACTGATGCTGAAGCTGAAGCTCCAATACTTCGGCCACCTGATACAAAGAGCTGACTCACTGGAAAACACCCAGATGCTGGGCAAGACGGAAGGCAGGAGGAGAAGGGGATGGCCGAGGATGAGTTGATCGGATAGCATGAGTGAGCCATTGGATATGAGTTTGAATAAACTCCCGGAGATAGTGAAGGACAGGGAAGCCTAGCATGTTGCAGTCCATGGGGTTGCAAAGAGTTGGATACAACTTAGTAACTGAACAGCAACAATTTGTTTGCCCAAAGAACTCCTCTCCTTCCCTTAAAACCCAACTTAAATATACTGGAAGCCTTCCCAAAGCTCCGGGACACAGTCAGACTCCCTTCCTCACGGTCCTGCAGATTCCTGGGAGCGACTACGACAGCATTCAATGAGTGTGGTGTGCATTAACCTTCCGAATGGAGTGTAGTTTCCTTGAATTCTTGAGTTTTAGCTCAGTCATTCATCTTATGAACACAAAGAGGAGAATACCTATTCAGTAGGATTTTGTGGAATAAAGGCATGACTCAGTGGATGAATGGATAGAGAAATGAATGAAACAATGCTATCATTCCTTTCATTGACAAGTACTTTCCACAGGATGGAACCTTCTAGAAAACAACAGGGAATACACCCGGCACTTTAAAAGAGAGGCTTTTACAGCTTACTCATGGACCACAGTGGCCCCCTGGAGAAACAGCTGGAGACTCTGCAGGCTCCCAATTGTCATGTAGAGGAGGGTTTATGACAAGGGACTGTCCAGTAAGGACTTCAGTGTAGTAGTGTAGTGTACTGAAGTCACTCAGTCGTGTCCGACTCTTTTCGACCCCATAGACTATGCAGTCCGTGGAATTCTCCAGCCAGAATACTGGAGTGGGTAGCCTTTCCCTTCTCCAGGGGATCTTCCCAACCCAGGGATTGAACCCAGATCTCTGCACTGCAGGCAGATTCTTTACCAGCTGAGTGACACCCAGTAAGTTCTTTACTTAGGGATTAAATAAGTGTTTATGTACTAACTAGTTATTGAAAACACAAACAAAATTCTAGACTGAAAACCCATGGAGGCCAGGTTAGGGTTAGCAAGACCATACACACCCAGTATGCCCACATCCCCCCTGGAACAAAATACATGGCAGGATCCCAGTAAAAATGATTTGCCAAATGAATAAACTAATTAATAACCAGACGTGGAGGGGTTAAACCAATACCAAAGGAAGTGAAGGGCAAAGTGTTCTTTGTTTTCTTAAAACTGAGAAGAAAAACTCTGAGGTCACGCCATCTGACACCCTCACTTCACAAGGGACCAATCTGAAGCCCAGAGAAACTGCGTGACCTTCCCAAGGTAGCACAGCAAGGTCATGAATGAGCGAGACCAGTGTCCAAATCCTCCAAGCGCCTCCACTGTATGGTCTTCCCAGACGAGCAAGGCGGGCCACTGCGCACAGAGCTGTCAGCACAGACCTCTTCTCTAGAAGTTGCCAGACAACAGCACAGCCTGAGCATGAGGTACCCAGCTAACTATCCCCAGAGAGGTTCACCTGAGCTCCCCAAAACAAATCTTGAATTCTTTGGTGGAGCATCTCCAGCCAAGGAGCAGAAACATTAGTACAGCCCTCCCCTCTTTTCTCCTTTGTTCTCCGCTTTGAGCTGGGTCCACTGGAGGAGTATTGTAAGGTGCCCCTGCTGGGTCTACAAGGCCCCTTTTCGGTTCAATTAATGAGCCATAAATAACCCAATGAAGGTGTCAACAAAGAGGGTAATTTATCATACCTTGTCAGGAGGGCGAGCCTCGCTCGCAAACGCTCATTCACCCGTCTGGTGCAACATGTTAAGATTTATTCCTGGCCAGGTCCCTCGTCCTCCAGCCCTCCACCTCCCCCCAACCAAAATTTATCTTCCACAGGAATCCTCACAGGTGTGCTGCTTTGACAAATAAGCTATGAAGTCTGGTGTTCATCACGGGCTGGTCTTTGTTGGGATGAAGGCAGTAGGAAATAAATTTATTTGAGAGAGAAGGTAATACTTGTGATTCAAACATGCTCAAGGGGAACACCGAGGTTATTTCCATCGTCCTGGTTCTGCAAGAGGAGTGAAGAAGATAATTCTTGGACAATCTCTTTCTTCATTATTTACTGTTTCGAGGAAGCCGAGCCAGGACTTTTCTGAGAGGGCACCCTTAGCTGCCAGCCTGGAAACTCTGGTCACAAACGCTGGGAAGTCTTGGGCAAGGAAATCTGACAAGCGAGTGCAAAGCACTGTGAGACATTTCAGATGCTCAGAATGGCAGCACCAGGAAGCTTCCCACCTTTGCTAGTCAACTTCTGTCTTCCCTCAGAGCACAGAAATGTGAGTTTGGAGAACAGCCTTCTGGGAGTGCTTGTTAAAATACAGGCTTCCAATCTCCCCATCTTCTAGAGATCCTGATTCAGGAAGTCTAGGGAGGAATCCAGGAATTTATATTTTGACAAACTCTCCGCTCCTTTTGCCTTCACATAACTCAGATGCATATGTTTGGTGTACATGTTGGATCAAGAAGTGTGGCTTGGCATCTCCAAGGCCATCCATTTGAAAGTTCTGCAGTGGCAGGAGTGTTCATTGTCTGTGCTAATACTGTAGCCAAGAGTCACCTTGTGGCTACCAAGCACCTGATACACAGCAAGTGTGAGAGGAGAATTGCTTCATTTGGTTTAATTTTAATTATTTGACATTTAAGTGGCCACGTGAGGCCAGTGGCCCCCATATTGGACAGAACAGCTCCAGTTCATCACTCTGCATATTTGAATTCTGAAGAGCAGGTACAAACTGAAAAATTCACCATTCATACAAGACCTACTATACCAGTTTCCTCCCACTCCCCCTGATTTTCCAGCGAATAAAATACTGCAAACTCCTGGGGGGTGCCCCTTGTAGTCACTTAAGCTCCTCCATCCTCTACTCCCGAGGTCTACACGCATGGAGGGTCAGAGCAATCCAATCCCTTAGGTACTTGCTATGTGGGGGTGAGGGGGAAGCCTTTTAGATGAGACATAGTCTTGGTCCCTGAGCACCAGGTCCTTCCCTTCCCAATACAGGAGAAGATAAATACACAAGTGACCCAACACCAGATGGCACAGTGATCAATGCTCTGAACAAGCCCTGGGGTTGTAACAGAAAACACTGACAGAAGCATGGGGCCAGGAGTCTAGCCCCCCGCTGGTTCATGTTGTAAGCACTTGGACAGGAGCCCTGCCTTCTCCACGATGGGACGAACCAGACACCTATCAGGCAATGGTGCCCAATTCATGGATAGAACTCAAACTAAATTCCCTCCTTGAAGTGTCCAAGGCAGACTGCTCACTGTCTCTGCCATGTTGAGATGGGTCCCACCTATACAGTCACACCAGCCTAAGTGACTGTCCTCACCTGTTCCCCACAAGCCTGTCAAAACTGGGTGACCTATGGAGAGAGAGGGTCCTCTCGACGTCCCAGGGCCTCACCCAGCAGCTGATGCTGGTGGTGACACAACCAGGATGGACTAAAATGAAAGAGCCGCATACTGACTGAAGTGAGGTTCCCTGCGTTTTCCGTAAGGCTGCCCATCAGATGGACAAATGGTCCCGGAAAAGCAGAAACTGGTCTGATTCCTGATGGTGAGAGAACACAGGCATTCCCCCTTTATAGGGATGTGAGAGGGACACACACACATACATGTAAATAAAGCAGAGGGGTATAAAAGCCATATAGGCTTCCCTGGTGGCTCAGACAGTAAAGAATCTGCCTGCTAATGCAGGAGACCGGGGTTCGATCCCTCGGTCCGGAAGACTCCTCGAAGAAAGAAATGGCAACCCGTTCCAGTATTCTTGCCTGAAGATTTCCATGGACAGAGGAGCCTGGTGGGCTACAGTCTATGGGGTCATAAAGAGTTGGACGCAACTGAGTGACTAACACTTTAACTTTCAGTAAAAGCCATATGGAGGGGAAAGAGGTCAAGGGTGTGAGGAGGAACCGTGAACCCATGGGAGAGTGAAGGGTGGCTGCTGCTGCAGAAATGAGTCAGGCCTTACAGTAAGTGGGGCCAGCCAGGTCCCATCAGGGAGGAGGCCTCCAGAGGTGGGCTGCCCGCTGGCCAGAGGCACAGGGCTCCCTTTCCACAAGGGGAGGAAAGGGCAACCCATAGACCATGACTAGACATCCCCTCCTGCTCAAGCGCTTTTCCTAACTCACACCTGTCTCCCTGGGAAGGCAGCACCCAGGCTCATAACTGCGGGGCAAGAGCCGGGGAGAGGAGACGCCTGGCTCCAGCTGGCTAAGGTCTCGCTCTGCCAAGCTCCCAGGCCCCTGGAGTCTTTCAAGTCTCTGGCCTTCAGTTCTCCTTTCTTTTTATCAAGTGGCTTCACTTTGCCTCCAGAAAACAGGCACGGGTAGCAAGAGTTGTGTGCCTGATGCCAAGACTTTGGGCTCCCGAGTAGCTTGTACTGGGTCAACACTGCCTTTCCCTGCAGGGGAGAGAGAGGGCTTCCTACAGGAGAGCTCCCTAGAAGCCCTAGGCCACCAATTGAAATGGCAGGAAAAGAAAGGGAAACTCTCAGCCTTCTCTCTTGTGAGAGCCCTGCTGCCTTGTGAGAGTAACAGATTAGAGCCCAAACATCTGGCTGAGATCTCCAGCTAAATACTCACTTGATCAACATCAGCTCAGTGTTAAGCCACTGTATTGGCTTGGCACCCCAGCTTAATATCTGCTGGCAACTAGGATCAAGAATTAACCCCTGGGACCTGTTCTCATCCTGAATCCTAAAAGCAATCTGTAGAACAACACAGAATCAAGAGATATTTTCCAAAAAAACAAAGATCCAACTGCAGAGGGGCGTCTCGTCTTTGGAATAAGACAGTAGTACCAATGTCTTTGAAGTCACCCTGAAAAACAAATCATGGTGGCCCTCTGAATGGCAAGGTTTCACAGTACTGGGTTGGCCAAAATGTTTGTTTGGATTTTTCATAAATTCTGACGGAAAAACCTGAATGAACTTTTTGGTCAACCCAGTCTTTGAAACTTTAGGGTTATAACTAAAGGGAAACTGGAAAAGGCAGAGTCACTTGAGAGGCAGTAAATACAGATGTAAGAAACAGAGGGGCCATGAGCAGACTTGGGCCCAATTCTATCCCTACCAGGAGCCTCAGGCATGCGGCATGCAGAGGAAGGCAGATCTTTGTAAAACGCAGAGCATTCCAGATCTCCCTAAAGAGAAACCATTAGGAACCATCAGTTCTTTCTGCAGTCACACCTGCTCATTGGGAATTGTTTAGTCATGGGTGGGGAAACTGAGACCACCTTAAGAACAAACACCCAACAGGTGAATAAGTATGTAAAGAAGTTCCATCTGTTTATCTGTCACTGCCAAGTTTCTCTATGAAGAGCAAGGAACAATTTCCATGCAACAGCTCAAGAGATGCAACGTGTGTTTGCCCAAAGCCATGGCACAGCGACATGCGGCTCCTTTCTGATCTCGTAGGCTACCAGCCATTTGGCGGGGTGCATACCTGGCTGGGAAGCCTCCCAGGAAACCACAGCTCCTGCAAATGACTCAATAGGTGGTTCGACTCCTCTGAGTCAGGACCAAGCCCATGGTCTCTGTGCCAAGGCTCCCTGTCATGGTTGAGATGCTCTGGGCTTGGCTGACATGAAATACTGAGGACCTCTGGTGTTCACCTACAGAAGGAGGGACTCTCTTTCTGACAAGTGACCAGGATGGCAGCTGACATCATTCAGTGGCCCTTCTCTTGGAGAGTTGGGCTTTCTATATCAAGCCCAACTTGAGTTTTGATGGCTTTCTACATCAGGTGACCTTTTAATTTAAGAGTTCACTCTTGGGACTCCCCTGAAAGTCCAGTGGTTAGGACTCTGCACTTCAAATGCAGGTTGAGGGTTTGATCCTTAGTCTGGGAACTAAGATCCCACATGTCGAGTGGTGCAGCCTAAATAAGTAAATACAGAGATAGATAAAAGTTTAATTTTCCTTCTAACCAAGGGCTTCCAGGTTGCCTCCTAAAGTCATGAACTGGTGGACATAAAATACCTAGTTCTAAGTTCCTAGGGTGAAGACCCTGAGCAAGACACTCTTGGAGGCCTCAAGTTCTCCCCATCTGAATTTAATCATCAGTTCAATTGTTCTCCAGCACCATGATAATCACACCAATATCCAACTTAAACTTTCCAAAGGCTCTCCCACCAATGGAATCATGTCCAAACTTCCTGGCTTGGTATTCAAATTCCCATCTATCCTTCACATCTCCTCTTTCTCTATGAGTCTACCTGTAACTTGTTTTGGGAAAACTGGAACACTCACCCTTCTCTCAAGCAACTGCCCTTCCCATCCGTCATGCTGTGCAGGTCCCTTAACTTGAAATGTCTTCTCTCTGCCTCTTGAAATTCTGCCCACCCTCAAGGCTGAGTTCAAATGCCACTTCCTCCCCCACACAGCTTTCCCCGTCATTTTTTGTGTAGCCCCTTTGATCTCACACCATACCGTGCTGGTACTTTCCTATCCACCCATAGCACCTAGTCCTGAACTGCCAGCCTTTGTATGAATGACTTGCATCTCCTCCTGGATGGCATATGATCCTTAGGAAATGATGGTCGTGAGGAGGGAGGATATTATTGCTGTTGTTGAGTTGCTCAGTCGTGTCCAACTCATTGTGACCCCATAGACTGTAGCCCACCAGGCTCCTGAGTCCATGGGATTTCCCAGGCAAGAATACTGGCATGGGTTGCCATTTCCTTCTCCAGGGGATATCTTCCCAACCGTGTTTCTTATGTCTCCTGCCTGGCAGGTGGATTCTTTACCACTCAGCCACCTGGAAAGCCCAGGAGAGAGGATACCCTATTCCTATTTCCCATTATGCCCATGTTTAAGTAGCAAATGAATGAATTTAGAAGATGCAGATGAGGGTTCTAAAATTATCTACAATGTGGGACTTTGTTCCATAGGTAGCCATACCCCCGTAATAGAAGGCATACCCAGCCACGTGCTTTTCATATGGAAAAAGCAGAAGCCTTAGTGCAATCCATTCTGTTGGCTTTGCAATGCCTTTGGGTGTGTGCACACAGACTCCCGGGAGCCAGAAGCCGCATCTGCTCTGAAATGGCCCAGAGCACCTGGACTCCCTCGTTTCTCAATATGATGAGAAGTACACTGGAATCTTGGAGCTGACAGTCTTCCTGGTAAAGACATACCTACTTCGCAGAGCCCCACTCCACCTATACACCACATGGATCAACAAGGGTCACAATGCCCTCCGGGCAGTGAGCCAGCTGGCGATCGGAGGCTTGGTTTTGCTGTGTTCCTGGGTGGCCTTGATCTGCGTTAACAAGGCTCCTGCTTCTGTGTGACCAGTTAACAAGGAGACTGGCCCGCCTAGTGCATGGAGACCCTCTCCAAAGCTTGTACACTTCGTCCAAGGGCATCCAAATTTGTGTGTGTGGTGGAGGCAGGTGAGGGAAAGAAGAGTTTCTAAAGCCTCCTTTCCACTTGCCCTCAAAACACCAATGTTCCCAAACTTGAGCAAGAGTCAGAGTCACTGGGTGGGTGTTGCTAAAAATAGGCTGCTGGACCAAAACTCTAGAACCTCTGATTTAGTAGCTGTGGACTGGTGCCTGGGACTCTGCATTTCTAACCAGTTCCTAGGTGATGCTGACATTCAAGGTGCAGGAACCACGCTTTGAGAACCATTCCTCTAGGCCCAGAAAGGCAAGTGACAGCTATCAGAGGCTGGGCTAGAGTTATATGACAGTCTGTCTGCCAATGAGGGAGATGTGGGTTTGATCCCTGGGTTGGGAAGATTCCCCTGGAGATGGCAACCCACTCCAGTATTCTTGCCTGGGAAATTCCACGGACAGAGGAGCCTGGTGGACTACAGACTGGGGTCGCAAAAGAGTTGGACACAAGTTAATGACTAAACAACTCTGCTTCCAGGTTCTGGCCCATGAAGATGGGCCCCCTCCTCTGCCACAGAAACCACCTTTTGCAAGCCCACACCTGCTGAGACCATTGGCTTCACTGCCTCTTCCTTATAAATAAAACTCCAACTTCCCAGCCAAGCTTCTACTGACAAAGCTCTAACTGTGTGCCAGGCACTGTTCTATACCCTTTGCCCATATTAACTCATTTAATCCACATAATTCTATGCAGTAGGTACTATTATTATTCCCATTTTAGAAATAATGAATCCCACAGAGAGCCCTCAGGAAATATTTTCTGAATGAATGGATAAAGGGACACGCATAAGCATTGACACCATGTACTACAGGAGGCTGTTTCCATGCCAAGGGAAGCCAGCAGAAAGTGAAGAACTGGCTTGCCAACCAGTTATTTGTTCCTGCACTCCACCAAATAACCCGTTTGCCTGCCATTGGCTGGATATTCTGGCTTTGTGTAGACATCTCCTGGCTGGGAGGAAAGCCAGAGTTAATCCCTCACAAAGCGTTGTTTAATAATAACCAGAAACTGGAGAAGAGCAGAAAGGAACACCATGATCCCACACAATCTGAGGAAAATGGACTGTTCAGGCCCCCAGTGCCCACCCTGTCAGCAAAGGCCCCTGGTGGGTCCTGAGGTTTCTTAATTTTTATTACAAAAATAGAACATGAATATGTCTCTCCTGATTATCACCACCAAGTGCACCAGCAAAAACATCCACAGATGCATATTACTCTAATGCAGCACTAATGTCTGCATCGGAACAGAAAACCAGGTCATCTTTGAAAGTCTATAAATGGACAGCCCTCTCTGTCTATTACTTATTTATGTTTCCCGCCTTTTGCCTAACCAGCCTTCAGGCCCAAACAGATAAAACACCATACATAAAGCTACCAGCATAGATAAATAAAACATCAGACGCACACTGGTAGCTTCAGCCCTCACTGCCTTGGAGGGGGTGGCCTTCAGCAGCTAAATATTATACAAATGACCAGCAAAATGCAATCCTATGAGAGGAGGCAGGTCATTCCTAAGGTGTGTCTTCTTCTCCAAAGATATTCAGCTTTGACTTTCTGGACAACATTCTTGTTGGCTGTGGATGGAAGATGATGATTGCAAAGTGAGTCTGAATCCAAATCTCCTTGAGTTGAATGAACTGAGCTTGATGTTGAATTCATTACCAGCTGAAGTTTCTGGATTCCCTCCAAAGCTTGCCCCACTGGCCTTCCCTGCAGTCACCCAGCCTCAGAGTTCACCAGGGTTAACACAGCCATGAGGAAGTCCATACATGAGAGAAGTCATCAGAGTCTCCATGTGAAGTTCCAGCAGAAAGACACCTATGCGTGTTTCAAGCCTAATGGATGTCCCTGTGGGATTTATGGCACTGGAGGAAGACCTTCTGGGGAAACGGAAAATGCATCTCTGGGAGCAACATCACTTGCCTTGCCTCTGGCTTCTCCCAACAGCCCTCCCTGAGCTGGAACAAACTAGGTTTTACTCTCACCCCATTCTCAGGGTAGCCTGGTGTGATGAGCAGCACAGAGGTACATTTCCAGAGACATCCTGGGTGAAGAAGCAGAGGGCATCCTCATATAGGCATTGAGCCTCTACCACTTCAGAAGTGAGAACGTTTGACTCAGCATCCTCCAGGTCACCCTCGCTACCATCAAGCATCTCAAATACAGGTCACAGTTGCTCTATCCAGCCCCAAGAGCAACTGTGTGGAGGAACTGATATGGACTGCTTTGCCCTCGACCAAGTGGTGGTAGCAGTCAAGAAACAAGCCCTTGTCTTCATTATGTCCTCTTTTTCTAGTGCAGAGAATTAACCACCTCTTAGCTAGGTAGAAAAATTGGGCTGGTGAAATGTATGAGACAGGCATTTTGATGGGGCAGGAGAAGATGGGCGGAATTTCCAGGACTCTATTTCTGAAACCACTCAAGTGACATCACTTTAACAAAAAGAAAGCACTGGGTGGAGCTGAGGCATGATTATCAGATAAAAGGAGTATTAGACCTTACATTCAGTGATGGGAGGGGTGTATGTCTTTTATTTTTCTGATTGTAATTGTAAGCATTTACCTACTACTGTGTTCCAGGCAGTGTATGGAGTGTTTTTTGTTGAATTATGGATATGGAAACTGAGGCACACCCATGGCAAGTGGCCAAGCTGGGATGAAAACCCAAGATCTGACACCAAAACTGACTGCCCCCTTCTGCTACAAAGCCTTTGGCTGAGCTCAGAAGCTCACCAGGCCCAGTGTAGGCATTCTCTGATGGTCAGCACAGAGCTTGAACATGGGAGATGCTCACGAGTATTTTCTCTCCAGGTGATTCTCACTGTTCATTTCATAAAGCTTTTATCTTGGGGAGAATGGACTCACCCTCATCCAGTTGGAGAGCCAAGTTCTTCCAAGCTAGAGGAAATCCTGCCTCATTAAAGCCATGTGTTACCAGGCAGTACAGGAAAAGCTTATCACAGATTTCCTGAAACTGGGTGTGACCAGTTGGTTCAAAGCCTTAATAATAGTTTTCTACACTTAAAAATGGATGACTGGTCCTTAGAGTCTGTTCTTAGGGGTGATTCCTTCAATTACCTGAACTTCAGCCTGGGTCTTCATAACACAGTTGAGTCTGGTAGCACCACAGACAGCAAGGAGCAGCAGAGAGATTCCTGAACCAGAGAAGTGTGAACTAGGACAGCCGGGCTCAAGTCTCAGCCTCCCCCACCACTCCCAACCAGTATCACTATCTTCATGACCTGGAGCTAGTCAGGAAACCACTCTGACCATCCATCTGTGCTATTTATTATCAGCAAAGTAGAGATGATAGCCATAATTGATATGAATCCACAAATCTCAAGAAATTTACAATCAGAATCAATGAAGATACTATATGTGAAAACATAAGAGCAAAAATAATAATAGCAGTGATGATAACTAACATTTCCTGATCTCCTCTTATGTGCCAAAAACTCCAGTTAAGTAGACACTGATATCTCCATTGCTGGTGAGGAAGAAGGTGGGGCTTAGAGGAAAAGAACTGGCAGAAGTGAAATAAGAACCCAGGTTTTTCTAACCCATGCATTTTCAGCAGGGTTGAAAAATTGGTTCTTAAGGGCAAAAAAATCTTATTTTTCAATGTATTCAGCACAGATATACATACAACACGTAAAGAAAAATACTGTGTATCTGTAGTACTAACATTCCATGGGGAAGGCAATTAGGAAAAACAGTCTCTAAAGAGGCTCCTTGGGAGGCAATAATGAAGAAAAATTTGAGAAATACTTGTCTAATTTAACTACATCATGCCATCTCCCATAACTAATAAAGATTATTATTACTATGCTATTAGGCTCCTACAATGGAAGCTCAGATGCTAGGTTCAAACATGGTCCTAGAGAAGGCGGTGGCCATTGTGGATTGTTCAGCTTAGAGGTCACGTGCGAAGAATTAAAACACCTTCATATTTAAATTCCAAAGGGTAAATCTTCTGCCATTCAAGAGAAAGCTAATGTATGCCATCTTTCCTCATCAATGGTACCTATTTAGATCAATTTACACAGACCAAAAGAGGGAAAAATTCACTGTAACACCAAATATTTGGATTGGCCAAAAAACTTCCTTTGGTTTTTAAGTAAAAAAAAAAAAAATCGTTTTCATTTTTACCAAGAACTTTATTGAACAACATATTCACCATTTTGTTCCACAACCTTCTGTCATTTTTGAAGCAATTTCATAATCCACCTTCCCAAATCTTTTTATCTTTCTGAGTAAAGAATTGTTTCAGGTGCCTTTTACAGATTTCCAGGAAACTGAAGTGTTTTTTCCATTAAGAGAATTTTATAAAGACTGAAATAAATGGAAATCCGAAGGGGCAGTGTCTGGTGAATATGGCGGAGGAATCAGAACTTCCCAGCCAAGCTGTAATAGTTTTTGCTTGGGCATCAGAGAAACATGCAGTCTTGCGTTACCCTGATGGAAGATAATGCGTGGTCTGTTGATTAATTTCAGACACTTTTTGTCAAGTGCTGCCTTCAGTTGGTCTAATTGGGAGCAGTACTTGTTGGAATTAGTCATTTGGTTTTCTGGAAGGAGCTCATAACAGAGAACTACTTTCCAATGCCACCATATATACATCATCTTCTTTGGATGAAGACTGGCTTTGGTGTGGTTGGTGGTGGCTCATTTCACTTAACCCACAGTCTCTTCTGTTTCACATTATTGTACAATATCCACTTTTCATTACCTGCATGATTAATTTTAAAATGGGAACTTTTCCTTATGTTTAGCTTAACTTATGCAGAACCCAAACATCAAAGCGATTAACATAACCAAGCTGGTGCAAATGATTCTCAGCGCTTGTTTAGGATATTTTGAGTATGTCAGCTACCTCCTGCATGGTATAACGTTGACTGATTTCAATTAATGTCTAAACTTAATCAGTATCAACTCCAACTGGTCTACTTGACCATGTAACATCATCCAGCAAGAAATTTCCAGCATGAAACTCTGCAAACCACTTTTGTCACATTCAGTCAGTCACAGCACCTTCTCCATACACCACACATATTTTTTTTTTTTCATTCAGTTGCCTTTTTACCTTTCTGGCAATAATAAAGTATAGTATGCCCAAAAGGTTGCTTTTATCTTCCACCTTCAATATTTAAATGGCTACACAAAAATTTACCAATTTTGATGTTTCCTTTAAAATGCATGCTGATATGACAACTATCAGAATACAACTTAACAAAATTGTTTTGAATGACAATAAAGATTTAAATTGAAGAAAGTAGGGAAAACCACTAGACCATTCAGGTATGACCTAAATCAAATCCCTTATGATTATACAGTGGAAGTGAGAAATAGATTTAAGGGACTAGATCTGATAGATAGAGTGCCTGATGAACTATGGAATAAGGTTCGTGACACTGTACAGGAGACAGGGATCAAAACCATCCCCATGGAAAAGAAATGCAAAAAAGCAAAATGGCTGTCTGGGAGGCCTTACAAATAGCTGTGAAAAGAAGAGAAGCAAAAAGCAAAGGAGAAAAGGAAAGATATAACCATCTGAATGCAGAGTTCCAGAGAATAGCAAGAAGAGATAGGAAAGCCTTCCTCAGAGATCAATGCAAAGAAATAGAGGAAAAGAACAGAATGGGAAAGACTAGAGATCTCTCCAAGAAAATTAGAGATGCCAAGGGAACATTTCATGCAAAGATGGGCTCGATAAAGGACAGAAAGGGTATGGACCTAACAGAAGCAGAAGATATTAAGAAGAGGTGGCAAGAATACACAGAAGAACTGTACAAAAAAGATCTTCACGACCCAGATAATCATGACTGTGTGATCACTCATCTAGAGCCAGACATCCTGGAATGTGAAGTCAGGTGGGCCTTAGGAAGCATCACTACAAACAAAGCTAGTGGAGGTGACGGAATTCCAGTTGAGCTATTTCAAATCCTGAAAGATGATGCTGTGAAAGTGCTGTACTCAATATGCCAGCAAATTTGGAAAACTCAGCAGTGGCCACAGGACTGGAAAAGGTCAGTTTTCATTCCAATTCCAAAGAAAGGAAATGCCAAAGAACGCTCAAACTACCACACAATTGCACTCATCTCACATGCTAGCAAAGTAATGCTCAAAATTCTCCAAGCCAGGCTTCAGCAATATGTGAACTGTGAACTTCCAGATGTTCAAGCTGGATTTAGAAAAGGCAGAGGAACCAGAGATCAAATTGCCAACATCTTCTGGATCATGGAAAAAGCAAGAGAGTTCCAGAAAAAACATCTATTTCTGCTTTATTGACTATGCCAAAGCCTTTGACTGTGTGGATCACAATAAGCTGTGGAAAATTCTGAAAGAGACAGGAATACCAGACCACCTGACCTGCCTCTTGAGAAATCAGGAAGCAAAAGTTAGAACTGGACATGGAACAACAGACTGGTTCCAAATAGGAAAAGGAGTACATCAAGGCTGTATATTGTCACCCTGATTATTTAACTTATATGCAGAGTACATCACGAGAAACACTGGACTGGAAGAAGCACAAGCTGGAATCAAGATTGCCGGGAGAAATATCAATAACCTCAGATATGCAGATGACACTACCCTTATGGCAGAAAGTGAAGAGGAACTAAAAAGCCTTTTGATGAAAGTGAAAGTGGAGAGTGGAAAAGTTGGCTTAAAGCTCAACATTCAGAAAACGAAGATCATGGCATCCGGTCCCATCACTTCATGGGAAATAGATGGGGAAACAATGGAAATAGTGTCAGACTTTATTTTTTTTGGACTCCAAAGTCACTGCAGATGGTGACTGCAGCCATGAAATTAAAAGACGCTTACTCCTTGGAAGAAAAGTTATGACCAATCTCGATAACACATTCAAAAGCAGAGACATTACATTGCCGACTAAGGTCCATCTAGTCAAGGCTATGGTTTTTCCTGTGGTCATGTATGGATGTGAGAGTTGGACTGTGAAGAAGGCTGAGCGCCGAAGAATTGATGTTTTTGAACTGTGATGTTGCAGAAGACTCTTGAGAGTCCCTTCCAGTCCATTCTGAAGGAGATCAGCCCTGGGATTTCTTTGGAAGGAATGATGCTAAAGCTGAAACTCCAGTACTTTGGCCACCTCATGCGAAGAGTTGACTCATTGGAAAAGACTCTGATCCTGGGAGGGATTGGGGGCAGGAGGAGAAGGGGACGACAGAGGATGAGATGGCTGGATGGCATCACTGACTCGATGGACGTGAGTCTGAGTGAACTCTGGGAGATGGTGATGGACAGGGAGGCCTGGCATGCTGTGATTCATGGGGTCGCAAAGAGTCGGACATGACTGAGCGACTGAACTGAACTCAACTGAAGAGCTACCTATGCCATCAGATTGTAAAAAAGAACAAAATAACTTATTGGCCAACCAAATTTCTCCCCAGTGAAACATTGGGAAAAAATAATTTAGAACGTCCTTACAGTTCTGACTAGATCTGCCAGTGGGGCCATGGATTTCTCCCTTCCCTTTGCTATTGGAAAAATTGGAGATTTAGCCATGAAATTAAAAGATGCTTACTCCTTGGAAGGAAAGTTATGACCAGCCTAGACAGCATATTAAAAAGCAGAGACATTAATTTGCCAACAAAGGTCCATCGAGTCAAGGCTATGGTTTTTCCAGTAGTCATGTATGGATGTGTGAATTGAACTATAAAGAAAGGTGAGTGCCAAAGAATTGATGCTTTTGAACTGTGATGTTGGAGAAGACTCTTGAGAGTCCCTTGGACTGCAAGGAGATCCAACCAGTCCATTCTAAAGGAAATCAGTCCTGGGTGTTCATTGGAAGGACTGATGTTGAAGCTGAAACGCCAATGTTCTGGCCACCTGATGCGAAGAGCTGACTCATTGGAAAAGACCCTGATGCTGGGAAAGATTGAGGGCAGGAGGAGAAGGGGACGACAGAGGATGAGATGGTTGGATGGCACCACCGACTCGATGGACATGGGTTTGGGTAGACTCCGGGAGTTGGGAATGGACAGGGAGGCCTGGTGTACTGTGGTTCATGGGGTTGCACAGTGTCGGACATGACTGAGCGACTGAACTGAACTGAGTGAGTGAACTGAACTGATGTATAAATTCCTACCAGTATTTGTAGATTAAGAGAAAATGAACTGGTCCATCCCCTGATCATTAAACACACCAAGCTTACTCACGCGACATGCTCTCAGCAACATGTAAAATCCAGTCACTGTCAATGGCGAATCAAGTGTCTCTGAGTTAACCTACTATATTCTGCTCTCCTCCTTTCCTTCTTTCCAACGTCCTACCTAGGCATCCCAGCTGCCGATGATACCCATCACTGGTCTCCCCATACTCACTTCCCACCTTTCCCCTGACCTGGTATTCCACTCACAGATTCACTGATTTCATTCATTTGATTGTATCCAACAAACAGTGACCCCATACTCACAATGAAACAAGCACTCTCTGGACAAGACAGTCCTGCTTCTCTCTAGTCTGAGGGGCCCAACCATCTGGGCCAGCATGACCCCAATTCCCCACTGGACAGGGGTGCAAGAAAGGAGGGATTTGCAACAATCAGAGATTTCAATTTGTACAAACTGCCTTTGAGGTGCTCTTCTGACTGCATCCTGGCAGGAGTGCACGTGCTTACTTGTAACGCCGGGCCAGGCTGGTCCTGGGGTAGCTGTGATAATCAATCCAGTTGCCACAGCGGCTGTAAGTGTTCATTTACCACTCTGCGACCTGGAGCAATAATATATTATGCTTTTCACCAGCGGGAGCTGTGCCAGCTGCAGCACGGGGCGGCCGTGTCGGCCATCAGTCACCTCTCTCCTTCACAACCTTTTGTTCCCTGCTCATTACTGTGAATTATAACAGGGGGACAGCACATTTTTCAGAAGAGTCTCTTCTGTTAGGTCTAAGCACTAACTCATCCCGGGTTGTTCCAAGTCAGCTGCACCAGCCTGGGACAGTATCGCCCACTGGTCTTCCCACTTCCCCCTCCCTGAACACTTAGAATGGGTGGAAAACAAAATGTGTGCATTTTTCTACAAGGCAAGATAAAAACCCACTCAACTCTATCTACTATAAATATTGAATACCACATTTTGTTGCACTCTGTCATGTCCCCAAAGGCCTGTCACAACGGTAAATTGCTTTATAGATCACTAAATAGGCCATCGTGGCAATGTTGGGCCTTAGCACTGGTGCTTTGAGATGAGTAGAAGATCGCTTTCCAAGTGGCAAATTGGAGCATCAGAGGCAACACCTCCACCCCATCAGCATTTTTTGAAAATCTTTGACTGTGATAGTAAAGGCAATTAATCTAAGATCATAAAAATTAGAAACTGGGTCAAGTATTAACTGATAGGAGAAGTCAAGAATAAAACTTGACAAAGATTATCCTGCCTAGCCCCCATCTGGAAGCAACCCAAATGGCCATCAGCTGGTGAAGAAAAGAACCAATTGTATACCTTATATCCTGTATGAGATGGAATACCATTCTAGCAATCAAAAGAAATGAAATATAAATGCACATAATGACATGGATGAGTCTCAGAAACATTATTCTAAGAGAAAGAAATTGAATGCAAAAGACTATATTCTATAGGACTTCATTTCTAAGAAATTCTAGAAAAAAAAAAGAAAAAAAACAGCATAGTGAGAGAAAGCAGATCTGTGGTTGCCAGTGGCCAGGGGTAGGGAGAGGGATTTAAGAGAAGGTGGGCCCAAGGTAGCTTTTTTAGGATAAGAGACCTGTTCTCTATATTGACTCTGGTGGAAGTTACAAGATTATACACAATTATAGAAACTCATCAAACTGCACACTTCAAATTGGTGAATTATATTGTATATAAATAGGACCTTAATAAATGGAAATATGGCAAAACAAAACCCACCAGCAAACACTGCTGAATAAGAGAAAAGGCACTGACTTTTCTCCCTATGTGACAGAAGCCCAACAAGAGAGAAGTGAGAATTGATGAGGGATTAATACCCAAAATAAACAGCTCATTCAACTCAAAAAAAAAAAAAAATCCAATCAAGAAATGGGCAGAAGACCTAAACAGACATTTTTTTTTTCCCCAAAGAAGATATACAGATGGCCAATAGGTACATGAAAAAGTTTTCAACATCACTAAATCATCAGAGAAATGCAAATCAAAACCACAGTGAGATATCACCTCACACCAATCAGAATGTCCATCACTGAAAAGACCACAAATAACAAATGGCAAAAGGGTGTTTAAAAAAGGGAATCCTAGTACACCATTGGTGAAAATGTAAATTGGTGCAGCCGCTGGAGAAAATATTATAAAGTTTCCTCAAAAAAACTAAAAATAGAACTACCATATGATCCAAGAATTTCACCTTTGGCTATATATCTGGAGAAAACAAAATCACTAATTCAAAAAATGCACCCCAATGTTCACAGCAGCATTATTTACAATGGCCAAGACACAGATACAACGAAGTGTCCATCAGCAGAATAATGGCTAGAAAGATGTGGTACATACACATGATGGAATATTAATCAGCCATAAAAAAAGTCTGAAAGTTTTCAGTTTGCAAAAATATGAATAGACCTAGAGTATTATGCTAAGTGAAATGTCAGACAAACGAAGACAGACACTGAATGTTATCACTTACATATGGAATCTAAAAAATAAAATGAATGAATTTAATAGAGACTCACAGAGATAGAGACCAAACCAATGGTTACTAGTGGGGAGAAGGAAGCAGGGAGAGACAAGGTAGGAAAAGGCATTAAGAAGTACTGATAACTATGTATAAAATAAATACACAACAAGGACAGCAAGGGGATATAGCTAATATTTTATAATACCTTTAAATGGAGTATGAGAGTGAAAGTGAAAGTCACTCAGTCATGTCCGACTTTTTGCAACCTCATGGATGATACAGTCCATGGGATTCTCCAGGCCGGAATACTGGAGTGGGTAGCCTTTCCCTTCTCCAGGGGGTCTTCCCAACCCAGAGATCAAATCCACGTTTTCCACATTGCAGGCGGATTTTTTACCAGCTGAACCACAAGGGAAGCTGTAAAAGGAGTATAATCTATAAAAATATTAAATCATTACATGTACATCTGAAACTAATATAACATTGTAAATCAACTATACTTCCAAAAAAAGCAAGAAGCAAGCATTGGTATTGTATAGGAAAGTGAGTTATACTTATTAGGCAGAAATGAATAAGCCAAACATGTGGGCCTGAACACTGTAAAGAACAACCACTTCATAATCTCTATTGTATGATGATAAACTACATAGACCACCACTGTGACAGCAAAGTTTGGTAAGTTTCAGCTCAGCTTCTGGTTAATTCAAGCTGGGTCTGAAAGACACTAAACAGAAACAGATTCACAGACTTAGAGAACAAACTTACGATTGCCAGCAGGGAATGATGGGGGGAAGGGATAGTTAGGGAGTTTGGGATGGACATATACACACTGCCATATTTTAAATGGATAACCAACAAGGAATGGGTGAATTTAACTTGGATGACCATTATACCTACTACTGTGGGCAAGAATCCCTTAGAAGAAATGGAGTAGCCATTATAGTCAATGAAAGAGTCTGAAATGCAGTACTTGGATGCAGTCTCAAAAATGACAGAATGATCTCTGTTCATTTCCAAGGCAAACCATTCAATATCACAGGAATCCAAGTCTATGCCCCAACCAGTAAAGAAGAAGCTGACATTGAAAAGTTCTATGAAGACCTACAAGACCTTCTAGAACTAACACCCCCAAAAGATGCTCCTTTTATTATAGGGGACTGGAATGCAAAAGTAGGAAGTCAAGAAATACCTGGAGTAGTAGGCAAATTTGGCCTTGGAGTACAGAATGAAGCAGGGCAAAGGCTAACAGAGTATTGCTAAAAGAACACACTGGTCATAGCAAACACCCTCTTCCAACAACACAAGACTCTACACATGGACATCACCAGATGGTCAATACCAAAATCTGATTGATTATATTCTTTGCAGCCAGAGATGGAGTTTTATACAGTCAGCAAAAATAAGACTGGGAGCTGACTGTGGCACAGACCATGAACTCCTTATTGCCAAATTCAGACTT
Source organism: Capricornis sumatraensis (assembly GCF_032405125.1). Taxonomy (NCBI): domain Eukaryota; kingdom Metazoa; phylum Chordata; class Mammalia; order Artiodactyla; family Bovidae; genus Capricornis; species Capricornis sumatraensis. The sequence continues at coordinate 53,528,713 of NC_091070.1, forward strand.
AAATTGAAGAAAGTAAGGAAAACCACTAGATCATTCAGGTATGACCCAAATCAAATCCCTTATGATTAACAGTGGAATTGACAAATAGATTCAAGGGATTCAATCTGATAGAGTACCCAAAGAACTAAGGACAGAGGTTCATGACACTGTATAGGAAGCAGAGATCAAGACCATCCCCAAGGAAAAGAAGTGCAAAAAGGCAAAATGGCTGTCTGAGGAGGCCTTACAAATAGCTGTGAATAGAAGAAAAGCAAAAGGCAAAGGAGAAAAGGAAAGATATAACCATCTGAATGCAGAGTTCCAAAGAATAGCAAGGAGAGATAAAGCCGATTATACAGAGTGAAGTAAGCCAGAAAGAAAAACACCAATACAGTATACTAACACATATATATGGAATTTAGAAAGATGGCAATGACGACCCCTGTATGCAAGACAGGAAAAAAGACACAGCTGTGTATAACGGACTTTTGGACTCAGAGAGAGAGGGAGAGGGTGGGATGATTTGGGAGAATGGCATTCTATCATGTATACTATCATGTAAGAATTGAATCGCCAGTCTATGTCTGACGCAGGATACAGCATGCTTGGGGCTGGTGCATGGGGATCACCCACAGAGATGTTATGGGGAGGGAGGTGGGAGGGGGTTTCATGTTTGGGAACACATGTAAGAATTAAAGATTTTAAAATTTAATAAAAAAAAAAAAAGAAAAAAGAAAAAAAAAAAAAAAGAAAGCCACCTTCAGTGATTAATGCAAAGAAATAGAGGAAAAGAACAGAATGGGAAAGACTAGAGATCTCTTCAAGAAAATTAGAGATACCAAGGGAACATTTCATGCAAAGATGGGCTCGATAAAGGACAGAAAGGGTATGGACCTAACAGAAGCAGAAGATATTAAGAAGAGGTGGCAAGAACACAGAAGAACTATAAAAAAGTTCTTCATGAACCAGATAATCATGATGATGTGATCACCAACCCAGAGCCAGACATCCTGGAATGTGAAGTCAAGTGGGCCTTAGGAAGCATCACTACGAACAAAGCTAGTGGAGGTGATGAAATTCCAGTTGAGCTATTTCAAATCCTGAAAGATGATGCTGTGAAAGTGCTACACTCAATATGCCAGCAAATCTGAAAAGTCAGCAGTGGCCACAGGACTGGAAAAGGTCAGTTTTTATTCCAATTCCAAAGAAAGGCAATGCCAAAGAATGCTCAAACTACTGCACAGTTGCACTCATCTCACACACTAGTAAAGTAACGCTCAATATTCTCCAAACCAGGATTCAACAGTATGTGAACTGTGAACTTCCAGATGTTCAAGCTGGATTTAGAAAAGGTCTCCTCTGAACCAGAGACCAAATTGCCTACATCTGTTGGGTTATCAAAAAAGCAAGAGAGTTCCAGAAAAAACATCTACTTCTGCTGTATTGACTATGCCAAAGTCTTTGACTGTGTGGACCACAACAAACTCTGGAAAATTCTTAAAGAGATGGGAATACCAGACGGCCAGACTTGCCTCTTGAGAAATCTGTATGCAGGTTAGAACTGGACATGGAACAACAGACTGTTCCAAATAGGAAAGGAGTATGTCAAGGCTGTATATTGTCACCCTGCTTATTTAACTTCTATGCAGAGTACATCAGAGAAACCCTGGGCTGGATGAAGCACAAGCTGGAATCAAGATTGCCAGGAGAAATATCAATGTAGATGACACCATCCTTATGGCAGAAATCAAAGAAGAACTAAAGAGCCTCTTGATGAAAGTGAAAGAGGAGAGTAAAAAAGTTGGCTTAAAACTCAACATTCAGAAAACTAAGATCATGGCATCTGGTCCCATTACTTCATGGCAAATAGATGGGGAAACAGTGGAAACAGTGTCAGACTTTAATTTTGGGGGCTCCAAAATCACTGCAGATGGTGACTGCAGCCATGAAATTAAAAGACATTTGCTCCTTGGAAGAAAAGTTATGACCAATCTAGATAGCATATTAAACAGCAGATATATTATTTTGCCAAGAAAGGTCCATCTAGTCAAGGCTATGGTTTTTCCAGTAATCATGTATGGATGTGAGAGTTGGACTATAAAGAAAGCTGAGCACTGAAGAATTGATGCTTTTGAACTGTGGTGTTGGAGAAGACTCTTGAGAGTGGATCAAGGAGATCCAACTAGTCCATTCTAAAGGAAATCAGTCCTGAATATTCATTGGAAAGACTGATGCTGAAGCTGAAACTCCAATCCTTTGGCCACCTGATGGGAAGAACTGACTCATTGGAAAAAACCCTGATGCTGGGAAAGATTGAAGGCAGGAGGAGAAGGGGACGACAGAGGATAAGATGGTTGGATGGCATCATCAAGTCAATGGGCTTGAGTTTGAGTAAACTCTGGGAGTTGGTGAGGGACAGGGAGGTCTGGCGTGTTGCAATTCATGGGGTCACGAAGAGTTGGACACAACTGAGCGACTGAACTGAACTAACAAGGACCTACTACTGTACAGCACAGGGAACTCTGTTCAATGTTATTTGGCAGCCTGGATAGAATGGGAATTTGGTGGAGAATGGATACATGTATATGCATGGTTGTGTCCCTTTGATATCCACCTGAAAATATCACAACATTGTTAATCAGCTATAATTCAATATAAAATAAAAAGTTAAAAAACAATAAAAGGCACTAAAATGATGGAGTGATTAATAACCAGTGGTTGTGGTTTAATCTTACTGGACCTCAGGTTCCTTGTCTTCAAAAATAACGATTTGGATATAAAGGCGTTAAAACTTAAAAATGGTAGAGTCGTGTTATCTAGCTCTTGGAAACCGCCCCTCCTTGGCCCTCAACTAAATCCAGCTGGTTTCAATGTGGGCATTTTGTAGAATAGAGTCGAGAGCCTACAGGACTTGAAAGGATGATTACCAGTGCCTCAGTCCATAGTGGGCCCTAAAAATGAGACACTCCCAGTCTCCCTTCCCTCTTGTGGCAAGATTCTATTATGTTCTCACTAAGAGGGGTTCATGGAAGATCTCCAGTGACTTATCTCCCTTATTTTTAGTTCCTGGGTGAGTGCTTACTTTGCAATCTTCTAGGTCTCAAGACAAGGAATTTTTTTAAAATCTTGCTTTTTATGCAATTATGAGTCATTAAGCACATTAGCATCAGAAACCCAAGCTCCCCCTCTTATTACTTTTTCATGTCTTCAAAGATTCTGCAGGTAAGGAAGGGCTTTAAATATTTGCCCTTGAAGGGAAAAGATGAGAATCTGATTGCAGTTATTTGTAGAAAATGGTTTTCAAAAGCAGAGCTTTTACAAAGTTCATTCCTGATCTTCATCCACCAGTTCAGGGAGCGGCAAATCTCCTTTGCCGTAAGACTTGCCAAGTTTTCAAGCAAGCCCTCCTTTCTATGGAGTTGACTGAAACTTAATCCATAGTATCTTACGTTTCTTCTTAATTTTCTGAAAATGTTGTTCCCCTCCCCGTAATAGATCTGGCCACAAACTAACATATTAGCAAAAGCCATAGATAACTGTAAAAGTAATCTGTTTCTATTGCTTTAGTAGCTAAGTTGAGTCCATCTCTTTTCAACCCTTTGGACTGTGACCCACCAGGCTGCTCTGCCCATGGGATTTGTCAGGCAAGAATGCTGGAGAGGGTTGCCATAGCTTTTGCCTTCAGGGGCATTATGCCATTTAATCTTTACAACAAACCTACAATGCAGTTATTATTCTCCACATTTTCTTCTCTGGGGTATCATTCCCGACTCAGGGATCAAACCTGCGTCTCCTGCATTCATGTGGATTCTTCGTCATCTGAACCACCTGATATTTCAAACCATACAACTAATGTAGACACTGAGTCCTAGTGAGTTCATGTCACAAGTCAAAAGCAACTCAGTTTGTAAGCAGCAAAGTTTACGCAGATGTCAGACCAAATCCCAATTCGATGCTCTTGTCTCTGCTTATTTTCAAAACTGAGAACCAAGATTCTGTTTACATGTCTATTCACAAGTCTCATTGTGTGTATTAAGCAAGATCTTCTCCAATTATCTGTCCATGGATACAAAGGTGTGTGTTTAGGTTTCTCCCGTCTTGCACTTTACTTCCCATTAACCATGTAGCCTCAGGCATGCGTTCCTGTGAGCATCCATTCATGAGTGACCTGTAATCAGTTCATAAGATGATCGCTTAAAAGAAATTTCCTATTATCAATGATGCTTGAAGCCCAGCTACTGGAACACTGTGTGACTGTTATGTGCATATATCTACCAACATTCTGTTTTCTCTTTAACCTGGACCTCCGTATCATCCCTTGAAACATTATCTTTCACCTTTAGGTTTATGTGCAAAAATGCGGAGACAGACAGACTCTAGGATGGGGATGGGGATGGGGAGGAAATAGGCAGCTGAGCATCACAAGAGAGAAAAAGAGGCAAAAATCTCATCACATCAAGCCTGGCCCTTGCTGCTCTTCCCCGTTATGGAACAAACAAGGCTAGTGATATCATGGAGCCCACAAAGCTCTCTTGGAGTTGAAACAGCAGCTCACTGAAGGTCAAATTTATTAGATCCTCCTTTTTAACCTTGCAGGATGGTTGAAGAACAACTTCCTATTTTTACCATGCACTCTCTTCTGCAATTCCTTCACCTACACCAAGAAACCTGAGACAGGGTACTGTATCCATCTTTGGGGGCGTCAAGTTCAAGTCTATGTCCAAGTTGCTATGCATCTTCTTAGTTTGAGACTGGTTAGTAGTTCAGAGAGGCGATTTTGCAATGATGTTGTAGGGAAACCCAGGCAGCCAAGTTCTGCAGGATACTTTAAACGTGGACTGCCAGGCTTAGAGTTTCACTTTTCACTTTTTTTTTTTCTATTTTTCACCCATTAAATTAACATAAGAACTTCATTTGTGAGTCTATTCTATCTTATTCTGGCTCTCGCAGTCACTCTTCCGAGATGCTCATGCTCTTTGCTGTAATCAAGGTCACACTTAAAAGAGGATTTGATTTGATTGGAGTTCTGGGATGGTAATGTTTTCAGTGTAAAGGTTCAGCTACTGTTTTAGAGGACTAAACTTATATGAGGGCAAGACTGAGGGTCTCGATTTAGAGAACGAACCTATGATTGTCGGGGGGGAAGGGATAGCTAGGGAGTTTGGGATGGACATATACACACTGCTATATTCAAGATGGATAACCAATAAGGTCCTACTGCATAGCACATAGAACTTTTCTCAGTGCTATGTGGTAGCCTGGATGGGAAGGGAGCTTGGGGGAGAGGGGATACATGTACATGTATGGCTGAGCCCCTTTGCTGTTCACCTGAAACTATCACAACATTGTTAATCAGCTATACCCCAATACAAAATAAAAAAGACTGAGAGTCTCAGGCCAGGGAGGACCTGCATGAGTCCTCTTCTCCAAGTAGGATATCTTTTGACCGCAGCTGGCCATCTAGGGGGGCAGGCAGGAGGGTCTGTAACATAAGGATAAATACATCACCCCTGTTAGCTAAACAAACCATAAACAGTGGCCTTTGCCATGTTCTGTCAGCTGACCATCACTGTGAAGGCAAAACCACACAAATGCACACAAGGTCATCCAACCATGAGAGAAATCCTATAAAATGAAGACCTGCAACATGGGCTGAACATGAGAAGCACCTGGGGAGCTTTAAAAACTCCTGAAGCCCAGCCTATCCCACTCCTGGACCCTGGGAGTCTGACTTAACTGGGCCAAAATGGTGCTGAGGGCTGAGTATTATTTCAAAGTCCCTGGGTGATTCTCATGTGCATCTAGGTCTAGAGTGCCTGCTCAAAACCTAGCCAGTTTGAGTGAACCTGGCACTAGGGACATGGCACAAACTCCTTAATGGACATGGTTGCATGAAGAAAAATCCCCAATGTGTGAATGGTAAGCAGCACCATCCCAAATTCCTCAGTGCTTCTTCCTGTAGTCCCAGAGGGCAGGAAACCCTTTCCAGTGATTGCTTCTAAAGCAGCCTTGATACACGTCAGCAACAACAGTGACAGGTAAAACTGAACACCAGGCCTGTGGCCCAGGATGCCACAGGACCGGCAGAGTCTAAATTCCCACCAACAGTGACCTGAGTTCAGCAGCAGGCAGAGGATACAGTCATATCAGAGTGTCTACAGGGTCCAAAGCGAGAAGATGTAATAGGTGCTAGAGATGAGCAAAACCAAGAGGACTTCACAACAACAAAAGCCAACAGCTCACTTTGTTTTTAGAATGGAACAAGCCAGGAGCTGCTTGCCTTAAAAGCAGAGGGTGGGGGGAGGGGGACTATGCCTGAATATTCCCAGCAAATTCAGAAATTTGGGGTTGGAATAGACAGACAGTCTAAAAAAGATCACTTCCCTCTCCATTCTCTCTGAAGATCCAAACTCATGATTTTATCAACCACTGATGTCATGGCGGGTGGGGGCGGTGGGCAGGAGCTCTCATGTCTCTTTTGTAAGGGAAATATCTGGATTCCAAGGTTCCTGCTGAAAGGAGCTAGGTGCTGCCAGGCTGACATGGGGACAGAGCAGAATGCAGGCTTCTTGCAAGCAGGTGGGCGGTACTAACTGGCCAGCCTAGGCACCTGGCTCACATCTAGGAGGCAGAGCTTGCTTGAGGTCTTGCGGGGGAAACACTACTGTTACACTGTGGCTGCTACGGACAAGACAGTGAGGGGAAGGAGGACGCTCTCCAGGCTACAACTCTACATCTGCCAAAAACAGAGCTTGTTAGAAGGGATAAGGCTTCTAAATGATAGCAGAGAGAAAGGATCCTTTCTCCAAACTCCTTCCATTCACCAACGTCCCAACATGCAAAAAAGACAGTCCATGAAGAAGTGGTATTAGAAATAAAGGATTAGAGTCACAACTATGTTTTGGAGAAGGGAAAATAATTGGTTCAGGCAAGGGGCACCACCTTGGCAAAACCAAGACAGCTCTCATCAGGGTATATGCTTGTCTATTATAGAACAAATGGTAATATCTGAAATAATGAGATCACCCACACTTTTGGGAAAGCCTAGGACCATCTAAAGTCACCCAACTGGCCTGAAAAGCCAGAAGCAAACCAGGCTCTCAACTCAACTCTCAACCCATGAGACGAAGCGGGTCTGCTACCCGCACTTTCCCCAGGTAATGTTGGGAATGAGTTCTCCGGGAAGCTGGGCACTCTGAAGGTCAGGGATGTGGCAGGGCTCTCTCCTCCAGCCCCCAGGTTTACCCTAAGCTTCAAGTAAGTCTGGACTCCCCCACACTATGACATTCAGTGTGAGGTCTGCCCAAGTGGGACCAAGGAGCCTCCAGGAAGAAGATGCCTTCTAAGGAGAGAGTGAATCAGAGTGCATCTATCTGAGTAGAACGGGCCAGGGTCTGAGGGAGGGGTGACTCTGAGTGGACCGCAGCATCTCTGGCTCCAACTCTCCTGTGCTTCAGGAGAGAACGGCCACACTTGCATGAGTGAGGAAAAACAAAATGAAGCAAAAATGAGCAAAGGCCACGCACAGGCAGGGCCTCTCGGGACAAGGGCATTCTGGCTGCTCTGCTGCATTCACCTCAGCAGAGGAAGCTGGTACCTAAGTGAGGGTATTGGGTGAGCTGCAGCGCTGATGGCACCTTGAACAGACAGGACACAGGGTCTCGGGGACTCTGGGGCAGCTTTCTGTGGGCACTGGAAGTGTCACCAATGTGCTCAACAGGGAGCAGCTGCCCATCCCCTGGCCACTCATGGGCATCTCTGGCAGTAGATGATGCTTTCCTTGGACATCAACTAATCTGCTGTTTTTACCATCAGTAGATTCAGAAGGTGTCACCACTGAAAGACCACAAGGAACACGAAGGCAGCCAAGATGACTAGGCCACCTGAGATATATCCTGAGACTCCCAAATTACTTAAAAGGTCATTTAGGAAGGGGAGGGATTAAAGTTCTTTCCAGAATGGGTGGGAACACAGTGATGGGAGCACAATGATTTGGTGACCCTATTTTTCATTTCCAGGCAAACACAACCCAAGAAATACAAGATACAGGAGTTAAAGAAGAAAAGAAAACTGAATGGAAATTTTTCTATTTTTCTGGTGATGCAAATGCAAGGCATCATCTATCACATAAGAGACGTGAATCTGATCCCTGAGAATCTCCAGGGAAGATTCCCTAGAGGAGGACATGGCAACCCACTCCAGCATTCTTTTCTGCAGAATCCCATAGACAGAGGGGCCTGGCGGGCTATAGTCCATAGGATTGCAAAGAGTCAGACACAACTGAAGCAACCTAGCATGCATCTATTCCAAAGAAACAAAATCTTTTTTTTTCCTTCTCTCCCCCTCTCCAAGATGCCAACATTTATAAATGAGTTATAGGGCTTACTTCTGGAAGGAAAAACGTTCTCCATGGTTCATTTCCTCAGTCACTCAACAAAGAGTAAGTAAAAAGAGATGAAGCTCCCAGCTAGTGCCAGCCTCTGACAGAGATAAATAAGAACAACAATAACACAACACTTAATTCATGCCAGACATTTTCACACATGCAACTGCATTTTTTTCTTATGACCCTACTGTGACAAGCATTGTTTATTCCTATTTTAAACCTGGGAAAACTGAGGAATAGAGAAGTTAAGTGGCTTCACCAAGATCATACAAACATCAAGGGGCCAGAACCAGCTCACATACTTGGATTTTCCAATTCTAGCTCCAGATTTTTGCCACCCCCCACCCCCTAAGTAACCCCCATGTGGAGTACAAAAATATGGCCCTACTCCAAGCTTTTGGTGAGACATGAGACAAAGCAGAAATAGGGGCAGAGGTGGAGATCAAACATATGGATACCAGGAGGGAAAACGGAGCGTAGGATGACCTGGAGATTGAGACTGACATATATACAATACTGATACTACGTATAAAATAGATAACTAATGAGAATTTACTGTTTAGCACAGGGAACCTACCCAATAAGTGCTACGGATTCAGGGCTTCCCTGGTAGCTCAGTGGTAATGAATACGCCTGCCAATGCAGGAGATGTGGGTTTGATTTCTGGGTCAAGAAAATCCCCTGAAGGAGGAAAATAGCAATCCACTCCAGTATTCTTGCCTGGAGAATCCCATGAACAGAGTAGCCTGGTGGGCTACAGTCCACGGGGTTGCAAAGAATTGGACATGACTGAGTGAGCACAAGCAGTGAATGAGGAGAAGAAATAGGAATATTCTTTCTAAGATGAGCCGGCGTGATGGCATACAGCATGACGGTGGTGGCCAGCCACTCATCCTCTCCTTCACAGACAGCTCCAAAGCAACTAGCATGCGCCAGGCCCTCTGCCTTGTCCAGGAGCACACATCCACCTAAGCCATGGTTTCTCCCTCCAAAAAGCTTGCAGCCTGAACCCCATGTGATTCCCAGGCCAGCCAAATTGTCTCTCCTATCCACAATGAAAATGTTGTCAGTTCCCAGTCCAAATCTTGCTTGGCTTCTCAAGTCAGGCTGCTTATCAGCACTGCCTCACAGAGATAAAACCTCTCAGCATAGAGCTAAAGGGGAAAAACTCAACCTGCAAAATTAAACTGCCCAAACAGCATTTTCTCACAGCTTCACTTCAGCACCTGGTATCACTACACTATAGGGCTTCCTAGGTGGCTCAGTGGTAAGGAATCTGCCTGCCAATGCAGGACACACAGGTTCAATCCCTGTGTTGGGAAGATCCTCTGGAGGAGGAAATGGCAATCCACTCCAGTATTCTTGTCTGGAGGATTCCATGGACAGAGGAGCCTGGCAGGCTACAGTCCATGGGGTCACAAAGAGTTGGACAAGACTTAGCAGCTAAACAACAACAATCATCCCACTCAGGAGGATGCCACATAGCTCGCAACCTGATCACTAGAGCAGCTGTTCTGAATGAGAACATGGGACATCAATGCAGACAGAGATGGCTCCCCTTCTGTTCTCATTGCTGAGACCTCGTCTGAACCCCGGAGTTGGAGTCTCCCTGCGGGACACTGGGGACAGGTGAAGGGGATGCTTTGTAATTCTCTCCTCGGTACCTGGAGTCTGGCTGCAGACCCCACGTTGGGGTGTTAGAAAAGGCATTGACACACTTCTACAAATCACCAGCATTACATTCTCCACTCTGCAGCCTCCTTACATCTTTATCTGCACTTGGTTTCTAAGTGAAGTCAACTGATAAAGCTTCAATTTCATACCATCTGTGATGTGTCACAAACACTGGTTTTGCAAAAGGGATGAAAAAAATCTTGTAAGGCTACGGAAACTTTCTGAACAGTTTCAAGCTCTGCAGGCTACAGGTTAAATCTTAGAGAGTCTCTGGATTTACTCAAAGGGAAACTTTCCATAAATGTGAGGGCAGGACTCCCATCCTCCTTAGATGTGGATGGTGAAGGCTTTTGTTCAGTTGAAGTATGTTTTGGGAGGAAGGTTTTGATTTGATCCCCAGTGGATCTGGTATCTATCACCTATGGGCTTATACGGGGTTTCTGCTGGATTTAACAAGAGTGAAAAGAGCCTGCAGCCAAAAACTTCAAGGGGAAATCCTATTCAACCCCCACGTGGCAGGAGAAACATCACTTTTTCTTGAGCACATTCTATGAGCCCAGGCAGAACTAATTATTTCTCTGGAGTCCCTCAAACACTGTGCGGGTGTTAATCAGCTCTCATCACACTCTGAGCTGAACAGTGAGCTCCTTGAGGACAGGGCCACCCTTTTTCTCACCACCCATCCAGGAACTGGCAGAATTTAATTCAAGGTAGTTATTAAAGAAAACTGGATATTTTTCTCTAGTTATTTCTTGTGTTGACATTTATGTGGGTTTTCTGTTTCTCTAAAGATGATTTCATTTACATGTATTATTTCAGATTACTGAAATTTCAGATGAAGAACTATGAACATTATATTATTTTACATGTAAAACCTTCAGCATACGATGGCTACAAAGTAGGTGCTTAATACATATTAACTGTTAGTTGTACTGTTACCATATATAACGTATATTGTTGTTGTTGTTCAGCCACTAAGTCATGTCCAACTCTTTGCAACCCCATGGACTGGAGAATGCCATGCTTCCCTGTCCTTCACCATCTTCCGGAATTTGCTCAGACTCATGTCCATGAGATGCCATCCAACTATTTCATCCGCTGTCGTCTCCTTCTCCTCCTGCTTTCAATCTTTCCCAGCATCAGCATCTGTTGCAATGAGTCAGCTCTTCGCATCAGGTGGCCAAAATATTGGAGTTTTGATATATAGAACATATATATCGTGCAAATATTTTCAAAAAGATGCTAAATATTTTCAGGAATTCAACAGTAAACACAAATTCAGACGTGTACAGTATAAAGAAATTAATGAACTGTTTTTTATAAAGTTTCAACTGCTGTGTTTTGCTGGTGAAGAAATGGAGGCTCAGCTAGTGTTAAGTTTGTCGGAACCAAAGGAAGAATGAGAGGCAGCGAAGCAGTCTGACTTCCAATCCTGACGTCCCAAAGCCCCTTTGGTTCTTCTCTGCAGCATTCTAATATGTTTTTAGTTATCCATTTTTGTTTATTCCACTGAGTAAAGGACAGTTTACATATGTACGCTCTCTGGAGGGGCCAGATGATGTCTGAAATTGCAATAATGGTAGGCAAGCTTTTAAGCGGGATGGTGTATTATTGAAAACAGAAAATCATAAACAACGTTGTAATCGCTGGCACAATTTTAAACAAGATTGCTTCACCTAGTTTTGTTTTCTTTCCTGTTAGATAATTTCACCAGCAGGTTTGTAACAAAAAGAAGCAGAGAAAGTAGTGTCTCTCCCTAGAAATTTAATAGCATTATGCGCAGGGATGAATAGAAGTATTTCTCTCATTTTGATCATGCCTTGCCCACAGTATGAACTCGATAAATGCTTATTCAATCGAATTACTATTACAATAGCTTGTTGCTTTTTTCCACTGGGCAATAATAACTTTCATTTGTATGATGCTTTCCCGCTTATAAAGCATATTTTTCATGTATTACCATTTTATTCTCACAGCAATTCCAAAAGGTAGATATTAATTTCTTCCTTTTAAAAATCAAGAAGGTAAGTTAGATCATTTGTTCAAGGTCATAACTGTTCACAAAGTGTTGATTTGTTAGGACACAATGACGATTTAGGGGAAAAAGGGTCGCTAAGAGTCAGACATGGCTGAGCGACTTCACTTTCATGCATTGGAGAAAGAAATGGCAGCCCACTCCAGTACTCTTGCCTGGAGAATCCCAGGGATGGGGGAGCCTGGTTGGCTTCCTTCTATGGGATCACACAGAGTTGGACACGAAGTGACTTAGCAGCAGCAGCAGCAGCAGGGGAAACAGTATGGCAAAGTGATTAAGACTTTGGGCTTTGGGGGCTTTCCTGGTGCCTCAAGTGGTAAAGAATCCACCTGCCAATGCCAGGGGCACGGGTTCAATCCCTGGTCCGGGATGATGCCACATGCTGTGGAACAGGTAAGCCTATGCACCACAACCACTGAGCCTGCACTCTAGAGCCTAGGAACCACAACTGCTGAAGCCCGTACACCCAAGAGTCTGTGCTCTGCAGCAAGAGAAGCCACAGCAACGAGAAGCCCCTGCCCTGAAACTAGGGAGCAGTCCTAGCTCGCTCCAACCACAGGAAAGCGAGGAAGACTGGAGTAGTCCCAGCTCGCTTCAACTACAGGAAAGCAAAGAAGACTGGAGCAGTCCCAGCTCGCTCCAACTAGCCTACTTTCAAAGACATGTGTTCAATATCATCACATCTAGTCTGCTACAAATAGTAGAGGAGGTTGTGAGTTAGGGGGCTTCCCAGGTGGTACGAGTGATAACGAACTCGTTTGCCAGTGCAGGAGATGAAAAGGATATGGGTTCAATCCCTGGGTTGGGAAGATCCCCTGGAGGAGGGCATGGCAACCTGCTCCTGTATTCTTATCTGGAGAATCCCATGGACAGAGCGGCCTGGTGGGCTACAGTCCATTGGAGCACACGCACACACACATACACACACACTGTGGGTTAAGGGTGGAGTCTATGGCTCAAGCCTCTGAAGGCCTGGGTCTGAGTCCTGGTTCTGCCCTCTATCATTGACGAGATATGAGAAGCTCTCTCATCTTTGGGCTGGCCTTTTGCTATGAAACAGGACAGTAACCCTAGTCCTATCACAATCATAGTGTTGCTATATGAAGTCAGGTGACATTTGAAGGGAACGTACTACACAGTCTATTAGGTGTGATGCAAATACATTCATTCATTCATTCACAGCTTGTGGCAGCACGTCTGCTGAGTGCCAAGCTCCGTGCTGAACACTGGTGATCTAAAAACCCTAAGGGTGCAGAGGAGACAGACATGCAAAATGACAAAGATTTACTCTAGGATATGAATTCAAGTAAGGTATTATTACAATGTACCGATGGCTGAAGTAGACACCTTGGGGACTCCAAGATCACTTTAAAAATGTGAAGGCAGCCTCCAATCTTGTTGGAGAGGAAAGATGAACATTCTCATAACATCCTCACCTAGGAACTTTGCAAAGAAAGGCGGGTGAAGACACCACAGTGCCTGTTACCTTTCTTCCAGGAAGAGGGAAGAAGCTTTCGGAGGCAGAGGGCCTCTGTACCTAGAGTCCCATCAGCTCTATAACACCATGGGATTCCTCGGCTCTTTCTCCTATCAGTGCAGTGCTGTCCCAGGGTTTGTCGTAGTTCAAGTAGACATGGAAGACCTTCTATGTGCTAGCCTTTGCGTCTGCTAAATAGAGATGGAAAAGACAATTTGCTCAGACCCCAAGGGGACTGCAGTTCAGTGGGGCAGGCACACTCAGATATTAATTATTCTAGAATAAGGTACTCATGGATGACATACAGGTAAGCAAAGAGCTCAGTGTTAAAATGGTGAAAAGGCCCCTTGGCCCAAACGGAGGAGAGAAAACTTCCTGGAGGAGGTGACATCTTAGTTTGAAAAGTTAGGTAGATGGAAAGAAAATGATGAGGGGGGCACTGGTAGGACAGAAAAAGGAAGCATGCAAACAAAAGGTAAAAACTATTCTGCAAAAGAAAACCACTTAGCCCAGTGAACTGCTGTGTTTTTTCTCTCAAATATAAATACTTGGTCTCAAAATATAATCACATTATGTCACCTACTTTTCATGGTTTGTCTTATAAGGAGCTTTGTAAACATAACTAATAGTCAAAATTACCTGTGAGGTATGTTTGATATCAGAATCGTCTTCTTTTATTTTCCTGAACCAGAAGGGAAGAATTAGTGATCCACTTTGATTCAATGTCTCCTTTGAAAACATTCATCTGCTTCATTTCTCCAATTGCATAAATAAATTATTCAGAAACCTGACTATGGGAGCATACAAATCTAAAATCTGAGCTAGAATATTGGTGGTCAAAGGTTCCTCTCTCATTATAGAAGATGTTTGATATAAATATTAATTTTCCGAAAGTGGTGATGGCAGAGATTTCACACAAAGAATGTTCATACTGGATTAAACATTAGACTCAAATTACCTGAGCCTTCACATGTATGGAGAATCAAATTCCATTTCATTCTGATAAGAAGTGGCCCTGGAGAGTCATTCTGGATTTAGCAGGCTAATGTGGTCCACGGCCTCTTTACCAAAATATATGACTGTCGAAAATATTACTGTGGCCTAATTGCCTTGGCAAGAGGTGGGGAAAGAAGGAAGTGGGATTTTATAATAACCTACATGATATAAATTTTGCCCCAATATACAACTATTTATTAATTGCCTAGTATATGCTTAGCATGACACAGATGCTCATTCAATGACACCTTAGAGTACTTACTCTTCCGAAACCCACCCCATCCCCCCCAGAGAAAACTGAACCACAGAGGAATAAACATCTTATTCAAGGTCACATAACCAGGATTCTGTAATGGTTGCTGTGAGAGTAAATGAGATAAAACATATGTTAAATGCTTAGTATGGTGATGGATAACTAAGCAATAATGTTGGCCACTGTCATCATTAAGAAAATCTAACTTAGCTTATGTCCACAAATATGTATCCCTTGGAAAATGTACCATGTGGGAATAAGCTTCCTGATTGTTGGTCAGGGTATGACACAATGCTTGACGTCTGTTCGACAGGTTTACATAGCAACTTGGCTCAGGCACACTCTTGAGGGGTTGGCAAGACCCAAGACAGGGAACGACTCTAACGTTCTGGGTCATGTGGGCTAGATTCTCTCTCAACAAAACAAATGATCACAAGTCTTCAGACACTGCCAAAGTCTGCATATTGGCACATTTACTAGACCTGTACCTGCTAATAGATCCCATGGACACGTTCCAAAGCTAATTATGTGCCATATTTTGGAAACTGCAAACACAAGGATTACTAGCCTGCATAGTACAGCCATTCCTATTGGGCACTATTGTGCAGAAGGAATAGTAATTCAGTGTTCCTTCTCATTCCCTTTATGTCTGTTGGACAGAGGACTCTATTAGCTATTCTGTGACTGTCTCTGTGTGACACACACAGTGACAAACAGAAATAGAAAAAACCCAAAGGGGTCAAAGAAAATATTTTTTAAAAACATTGTTTCCCTGAAACATTCAGACAATGGCAGTTAAAGTAGGTGGCTTAGGCTGCCTAATTTGAATTTTGGAACTCGGAAGGAGAGGCTTAGGAGATCTGGGCTTGAGTCTTACTCTGAGCAAAAACTTGATAGTGACTTTGCTTCCATTTCTTCATCTGTCAACAAAAAGTATTCAACAAAATCAGTGTCCCAAAGTGCCATAGGACACAAATGCTGGGAGACATTTCTGGGAGACGTGACAAAAGGGTTTCTTTACCAAAACACACACACACACACACACACACACACCACAACAACAACAACACCCCATAAACAGGGCTAATATTTACGGCCCTTTCTACGAGTATCACAATGCTAAGGCCAGTACCAGCGTCCAGTCGCTTCAGTCGCTTCTGACCCTTGGTGACCTCATGGATTGTAGCCTGCGAGTCTCCTCCGTTCTTGAGATTCTCCAGGCAAGAATACTGGAGTGGGTTGCCATGCCCTCCTCCAGGGGATCTTCCCGACCCAGGGATGGAACCCAGGTCTCCTATGTCTCCTGCACTGGCAGGTGGGTTCTTTACCACTAGGGCAACCTGGGAAGCCCATCACAATGCTAATGGTAGTTTATTGAAGATTCTGAAATTCCAGATGACCTGTTATTGTTCTTCAAGTCACCATGTCCAAATTTAGTGGACTGTGATACGTGACACCTTTAAACATCTTGGGAAACTGGTAGCACACATTTTTAGAAATACTGGATTAAATGCTCCTGGAGGTTCCCTGTGACACTGGATCAATCCTGTGATCTTCGAGAGAAGGTTTCATTTTTGCCATGGAGGTTTATGGTAGAGACACATGATCTGTGAACATCTCTCTCAGTTCCTCTCCCATCCTGCACCTAAGACCCCAGCACTGCCCATGGCTCGGACTAGAAATGGGAGTCAGGGAGCTCGGCACAGAAGAAAAACTACAATGCCTCTATACTCTCCAGCAGCCAACAGAGGCTGTAAAATTGTCCTCTGAAGTCCCCAAACTACATGGAAGCAGGACTTTCTCTGGAATGAGGAAAACATTTCCTGAAACTAAGACTTGCGGTTTTAGATACTTCTTCCCAGCTGATGGATCCACCTGGTTTTATATCCCCTGCTCACTGTACAGAGACTAGTTTTGGGACCCTCTCCCACTCCAAGATGATGATTCCATAGAGATGAGTAGATAGACTTTATCATAACATCATCAGCTTATTAATAAACATGTTACTCTTATAAAATTCCCATGGCCAAGGGAGACTCTGGAAGTAAAAATGCTTTTCATTTTCATTCTCCCTGTCCTCCTGACGCCAGCCTCAATGCTGGGTGACTCTTGTTGGAAGCAGGGGCTAGAGATTATGTAGCACTTAAAGTATGTACTGATTTAAGTCACACATTTAAGCACCCGATTAAAAATAAAGCACCATTCCGAAAATGGTCTGGTTGAAGGTTTGAGCCACTGGGACGTCTGACTAGAGGCCTGTCCAGGTGATCTAATGATGAGGGCAGAGACTGGAGATTTAAATGGCCAGGGAAGATAAACTGCTGACACACTAGCTTTCCCTTAAAATCCATTTCCACCCTGCCACACCCTGGCATGCACACACATGCACACACACAGCATTTAAAAACACTTTCTCCTTTCCAACTGCACAAAGTGCTCACTCCTCTGGGTGACTCTGACGGGCCCCTAAAGGCTGGCTTCACTTGATTCCTTCTGCTTGAAATGCATTACCCTCATTCTCCACCGTTCTGCTCTTTGCTCTCAAACAAGCTTTATCTCACCATCATTATCACTGCAGTTAAGCTCCGTGCTTTCCAGGTATTAATTCAGGCAATCCTCAAAGGCATCCTTTGAGACAGATAATATTGGGTTGGCCAAAAAGTTTGATTGAGTCTCTCCACAATATCTTATGTGAAAATCCCAATGAACTTTTTGGCCAACCCAATATTATTATCATTTTTTACAGTTGGGGAAACTGAGGGATGAAGAGAGCAAGTAACTTGCGTGAGGTCACACAGTTAGGCAGATGTATAGCTGGAACTGAAGACCAAGCCATCTCTCTCCAGTCATCACTCTTAAGTATCAGTTTATAGAGACTATGCCTATCTTGTCATTTTCTCCAAATCTGACCAATCCTTTAAAATCAAGCACAGATCCCACCTCCTTCATGAAGCACACTCTCAGAGTTCAGTCTGTCTTCCTCCGATTTGCTACACTCTCACTCACCATCTCTAACTCCTGCTGTTGTCATGCTGAGCTGTGTGTGTGAATGGCTCCTGATCTGACTGTGAGCCTCCTGAAGTCAGGAATCAGGCAAAGTATTAGGTCTACTTCTGCTACAAAGAAAAGCCCTGTACAGAATGCAGTGCAGGGTATATCATGCTCTAAAAGAAACCTGTTCACAGGTGAGTTCTGTGATGGCCTTTTTGAGGCACTATACAACCACGCTCCATCTTCCCATTCCTGCAACATAGACATACCAGCTCCTGTGAGCCAACACCCACAAGCAAAGAAATAGAAGCTAACAAGCAGAAAATGTTTATCACTCAACGATATACATGACGGACACTTCAAAGTCAAGAGCCAATCCTCTAAAGCAAACACTTTTGTGTCACCATGAAGCATCTGAGCTGCTACTTTAGATTTGGCCTAGGATATGAATGGGCAGGAGCCTCTTCCCTTTCTGAGACGCCTCTGGCTCTGAATGGTCCAAAGGCAAGGAGAAGGCAAGAGGGGGAAGAAGCCATTATGGTTTTAATGGTTTAATCCTCAGATATATGTTGTCAGCCTGGCCTACCTCCAGGAGCACTGAGAACCGCCAGCTCAAGCCAACACAAGCTCCAGCTAAGTTGACAGGCAGGGTAACAAGACACAGATTGTATAACCTAAGGAAAGCGCAAAGCCCTCAGCAGGGTTTTGCTCCCTGGGGTCCCAGCCTGAAAGCAGTAAGTGATACAGGCACCACGTGGACCAGCTTAGACACACAAACATGGAAGGTCTGCACATAAGGATGGGAAAAGGTGCTGGAGCTAGAATTTTGTTTGGCACAGAGGACAGGCACAGATGTGTGGATTCTTTTGGGACGTGGAAAGTGGCCCCAGTCAGGACCTGGTGCAGCTTTTTCTTTGATTGCGGCTGGGGCTGTGAAACAGGAGGGTATGAGTGGCTTGCTTTGAATTCTGAGAGCCTTTGCTTTTCTGGAAGTTTTTCAGTTGGGCTTTTCTTCTTTAATGCCTTCAATTATCACAGTTCAAATGATTATATTCCCAGCACCTCCACCCAATAGCCACAAAAGTTTGGCATTTCCTGTACCTGCATAAAGAATGGCTTGGCAGTAGCTTGGCTTTTCAGCTCCCCCCTTTTTTTTTTCCATCTGATGTAGGCTTTAATTTATTTCCCCCACCCCCTCTCTCTAACTGCTAGAGAAACAAGAGATTACTGCAGATGGATGGAAATATTTTTTTCCGCTTCAGCATTTGCTGTCAGAACCAAGTACTGGGAAGGTTCTCAGATGGTGTCTCTGGCAGCATGGAAATTCCCAAACCCATCTTAAATTATAATCACCTGGTCTCCAAAGAAACAGATCAAAGAAGGCGGCCTATTTTGAGAGCAGTCCCTTGACAGGGCCCTTGATTTTTTTTTTTTTTTAATTTGTTTTTGGCTGTGCTAGGTCTTCATGGCTTTTTCTACTTGCAGTGAGTGGGGGGTACTCTCTGGTGGTGCAAGGGCTTCTCATTATGGTAACCTCTCTAGGTGTAGAGCATGGGCTCTAGGGCACACAAGCCCAGTAGCTGCAGCGCACGCACAGGCTTAGCTGCTCCTTGACATGTGGGATCTTCCTGGAGCAGGGATCGAACCTGTGTCCCCTGCATTGGCAGGTGGACTCTTAACCACTGGACCACCAGGGAAATCCAGCCCTTGGAGTTCTCTTTGAGGCTCTCCCACTATTGGACTTTATCTTAGCCATTTGTGAGTGGTCCTCAACACACTAGTACCATTTCTTGTACATCATGGAATGAACACTCAGCAGCCTTAACATGTCCAACTGTCCAAACAGGGCTGTTGCTGTTCACTGATATTCACAGCTACTAGGAAGCCTGTACTCTAACACTTATTAGAAGGGTGTCCTATTAGAAGGGTCTCTGTCTGGAGGTGCTTGCAGTCAAATAGAGAAAATATAAAACTTGCTCAGAAGAACTGGAAGCAAGAGATAAAGGCCAAATAAGTGGTAGAAAGTAACTGTGAATTCAGAAGAAATGAAATAGTTAGAGAAGATGAGGAAGATGGTATGGAGGTAACGCCATCTGTGGTCATGGAAAAGAGACAGGGTTTTGAAAGCTAGGGAGACAGTACTCTTGGTATGAATAAATGCATCTAACAGCTGCCATACGTTCCACCACCACCACACCTAGAAATAGCCATCGTACTATATGCCATATACTCAGATGCCATACATATACCATCTCATTTCACTTCCAAATTTGTAAGGTGGATGTTACTATCTCTATTTAAACTTGGAAGAAATGGAAGCTTTCAGAAGGTAATAGAAGAGCCAATAAAAGTGATCAGCTCTGATTCTAAAGCCTGTGCTCTTTGTGCCCTAATGCACAGCAGTTAGAAGGTCTGCTCTGCTTGTCTGACATGGGGCATGAGAGCTTCAGAGTGGAGGTGAGGGCCGTGGGGTAGGAGGCACTGTCCATTCTGCAAGAGTAGCAGTGATAAGGGCAGTGGGAGCAAATGGTTGAAAGGGGCCAAGTAAGGGGATTTCCCCTGTGGTCTAGTGGTTAAGACTCCATGCTTCCAATGGTCAGGGAACTAAGACCCCATATGCTGCAGGGCACAGCCAAAAATACAATAATTAAAAAAGAAAAAAAGACCAAGTTGGGAGGGAAACTCAAGAAGTTTCCATCAGTTTCCCGTAGATGTAAAGTTATTAATTGTTTCTGGCTGGTGGTGGACAGGAAACTGGCTTCCTCTGCTTTTCAGCCCCTTGGCCTCCTGGCGGTGGTCAACCGGTGAAGAAGAGGTTCCATTTACTTGTAAGCTTCCCCTCCCATCCCTCTTCTCCCTGCTCAGCTCACTGTGCTCTTGGTGCTTCCCTCAGCTTCATCCAAAACCCCTTCTGAGCATCTTAATGAAAGAGTTCTTCTGAACACTACAGAACTCAGCAGGAATGGCCCAGTTAGCTCTGCCAGTACATTCGGGGAGGTTCTGATGGGCGGGTGTGGACCTCAATCCTGGTTACCTCTAAGAAGCTCAGACACATATGTGTCTCAGCTGCTAGGGGATGGGGATCCTTTCCCAACCCTGCTGCTAGGATATTCAAGGGGAGGTTCATCAGCGGGTGGTTTAAAATCAAAGATTTATATCAGAAACTTCCTTGCTGGTCCAGTGGTTAAGCCTCCATGCTCCCAATGCAGGAGGCATGGATTCAATCCCTGATCAAGGAACTAAGATCACTCATGCCACTTGGCATGGCCTATATATATATACATATATATATGTATATATGTGTGTAATATATATATGTATATATATAATTATTCCTCACTCCTGACTTGAGGGAATGGAAAGACAAGAAAAGCAAAGTGATTTTAGCACCTCTTATTTGTTGGCAACATTATACCCTCATATTTTCACACATAGAAACTTCTTAGAGCCCCATGGGGTGGGAATGATCCCATTTAATAGACTGGGAAACGCTGCCCATAAAATCCCAGTAACGAGTCCTGGTTACAAAGCTTGTAAGTGGTATCTCTAGTTTCAGATAGAAGTTTATCAGGTTCCCAGCTGAGATGGCCTTCCTACACTGCTGAAGCCCTTCTCGAGCTCATACGGATTGTTTTTGGCAACTGTGGCATTAATGCGTCCTCCTGGGCAAGAAGAGGTACAGCCTCTAGCTGAGGAAGACTGGCCTGCTTTCTTCTGGGAGCAGGGATCCCAGCTTGAGTCCCACTGGCACTGATCCCAGGATGCAGGTTTAGCAGCTGGAAGGGAGGGTGGGGGCCTGTGTGTGCAAAAGGCCCTGGGAGTTTCCTGAGGGAACGCGCTTTGACAGCCACAGTGCTAAGGGCCAGGGCCAGGGCCCGAGGGGAAAGACAGCATTCAGAGCTTTCATCTAGCTCCATTCCCTGTGGCCTCAAATGTGAGCCCTGAGTCCTGAAACTAGAATAAAAGAGCTAAGAAAAACTGCTGGGGCCTGAAGAGTGAAAGGAAGGCAGGGGTGCCTTTTGGCAAACAGGGTCAGTGCAGCCAGCAGGAGTTGGAGGGTGGGGTCCCGCTGGCACAGAATGAAATGGCCTGAGTAGTCTGCCGGGCCAGTTTCTGAGTGAACCAGGAGCAACGAGGGGGGACACTGGTCTCTGTCTCCACACACTGCAGCCCTAGAGGCAAAAGGTGGCGAAGGTGCTGTTGTGGGTGAACAGGAAAATGGCAGCCCGGGAGGACCAGCTTTGGAAACACACCCGAGTCACCTCTAGGTGAAGCACTTACAAGAGGGTGGGGGAGCAGGGCAAGGTCTTGTTGGAGACTCTTGGGAACCATAAGTTACGCAGGTTTAAACCATGTTAATTATGCTGCAAGCGTGTTCTTCAGACCAAAGAGAGAAAGCTTCTCTTCCTCCTTCTCTTCTTGTAGCAAACATTTGAGCACCAGCTAGGAACTGGGCATAGACCAGACTCTAGAGATACTGAAAGAGCTAAGGGAGGGTCCCTGTAAGGGAGTGTTTGCCATCTGGGGGGACTCAGTGAAGTAATTAGCAAATGTAACACAGGAGGGCAAGTGGTGATGGGATGGTCATGTTGGCATCCACCCCTCTTAGAACAGAACAACTCCTCGCACCTTTGCATGGGACTTCCTGGCAACCAGTGGCAGGGCGGTTCAAGACATGAAGGAAGATGAGCTATGTTATTATTCAGTGAGAGACAATGGACTTCTCAGCTAGTGCTAAAGGTAATCAGAACCTTTCACATGGGTGCCTGAAAGACCTCCATGAAGTCAGCTTTCCAGGCCAGCAGGACCGACACAGGGACCTCTCGTAACTGCACCGATTTCTGTGTCCTTTGAGCATCAGCGCAGTACCATGCCCATCACAAGTATTTGCAGCGTTTGACTTCCCATCTTTGGGCATATGCTCCACCCTTCCTTCCCAGGTTTAATTTTCAACACCCTGTCATACAGCATCCCAATGATAGAAAAAAGAATGGCAGCATACCGCCCTCTTCTCAGTTGTACTGTTTCTCTCACCACCGAGTATGTGTCTTGATGTTGTCCTGAGTGGTCGGGCACAAATCCAAATGCAGAATCAGCAATGGTCTCTGCCCACTGGGCTTAAACTCCTAAGTCTGAGCATTAAGGAAACATCTAAGTGCGTAATCACAAGAGACAAAGCCAGTCTTATCCGGCAAGAACTGAACGTGTCTGAATGAAAGAAGGAGCGAGCCTAACACGAAGCCATTTCCCTTTGTTGTAAAACAAGACAATTCAATAAACATGACATCAGGGGAAGGTGCCCTCTGGAGAAGGCAGAAGCCTCTTTCACGTTGATGATGTTATCAGGATGCAACGAGAGTTGCATCTTGATTTCTCCTTTTTTTCTGTTTGCAAGAGCTTTCTATTTTTTTTCAAGAACTGATTTCTCTTTTTATCCCCCTGAAACATTATCCGCACTTCTTACTAAAAACCTTATTTGTTACCACTTGAGCAGGCTGGTCCATTCCCTGTCCACATTTTAGCAGTTAATATATTTGTACTAGTTTGTTAGAGCTGCTGTAACAAAGTACTGCAGATTGGGCAATTTGAACAATAAATATTTACTATCTGGAGGCTAGAAGAACTATCTGCTATCAAGGTGTTGGCAGCATTGGTTCTGCCTGAGAGCTGTGAAGCATGGAACTGTTCCAGGCCTCTCTCCTTGGCCTGCAGATGGCCTTCTTCTCTGTTTCCACACTGTCTTCCTGCTATGTTATCCATGTCCACCTTTCTTCTTATAAGGATACCCGTCATGCTGGATGAGAGCCCATTCTAATCATCTCTTTTTAACTTCAGTACTTCTTTAAAGACCCTGTCTCCAAGTAATATCTCATTCTGAAAAACGGGATCATTTCAACATATGGATTTTTTGGGGTGGGGAGGTAACACAATTTGACCCATAACAATCTTCTGTAAAGATGGCTTTCTGATGGGTTTCTGGAAGACAGTTTTTAGTTCCTCAGTTAGTTTGCAAATTCTACCAACATCATTTATTTCCACTTTCACAAAACTTAACAGTGAGTTAACAAAAATTGTAAGCTCCAGGAAAACCACAATTTGAAAAGATACATGCCCCCCAGTGTTCAATGCAGCACTGTTTACAACAGCTTAGACAAGGAAGCAACCTAAATGTCCATCAGCAGATGAATGGATGAAGAAGATGTACCTATATACAATGGACTATTACTCAGCCATACAAAGAATGAAATGATGGCTTTTGCATCAGCATGGAAGGACCTAGAGATTATCACACTAAGTGAGGTCAGAGAAAGACAAATATCATATGATATCACTTACCAGTGGAGTCTAAAAAATTACACAAATGAACTTATTTACAAGACAGAAACAGACTCACAGACAAAGAAAACAAATATGGTTACTAAAGGGAAAAGGTGGGAGGGAAGAGAGAAACTGGGAGTCTGGGGTTAACATACACACACAACTATATATAAAATAGATGATCAACAGGGACCTACTGTATAGCACAGGAAACTCTACTCAGTGCTCTGTAATACCCTATATGGTAAAAGAATCGGAAATAAAAACAGATGCATGTATATGTATAACTGAATTGGGACTTCCCTGGTGGCATAGTGGTAAAGAATTCACCTGCAATGCAGGGGATGTAGGTTCGATTCCTGGGTTGGGAAGATCCCCTGCAGAAGGAAATGGTTACCCACACCAGCATTCTTGCTGGGAAATCCCATAGACAGAAGAGACTGGCATGCTATAACCCATGGGGTAGCAAAATAGTTGGATACAACTTAGCAACTAAACAACATAACTGAATCACTTTGCTATACACCTGAAAGACAACACTATAAAATCAACTATACTCCAATACAAAATAAAAATTAAACAAAAAATTTGTAAGTTTCATGAGAGAAGAGATTGTTCTATCTCATTAACCACTATTTACCCCTAGAACAGTATCTGCCACACAATAGGAATGTATTAAATACGAGACAAATGAATAAAAGGACCAGAAAGTTCCACACTGGGAATTACATTCCTCTTACCTCCCTGAGACTCATCTTGCCTTTACGAAACAACTTTAATGTTGGTTTTCGGTATAAGAGGAAATACTTCTGTATGGCTGTTAAGCCTGAAAACTTGGAAATATGTTGCCTCAGCAATGGAAGTAAACACATGCTAGCACTCCATCAGGCAGGCAAAAATACGCTTTGAGTGTGAGTGAATAACATTCTGATTATATAGTTCACCAAGGAAGTCAGCTCAGTTTAGCACCAATTTTCACTGCATCAAGGTCAAACTGGGCACTTAGAACTAAGGTCTGTCCTCTCAGCCACCATGACGTTCTTCAGGCCCATATATCCCAGGTCATATCTTCAGAATATTCCACTCACTCTTCTGCCATCTCAGTAGAATTATCCTGCAAATACTTTAAAGCAATGGATTACACAAAATGACCTCCCTTGAGTCCAATTTTGGCCACCTACAAATGCAGATGGATCCCAATCCGTAGCAGGAATTCAAGTGAAGAATCAGCCCCATCATTACTTAAGGTCCTTGCTACGTGGGTATATTTTGAGTAGATTTTTCAAAATAACATATAATTATTGATATAAATATGCATATGTTTTATGCATGGACAGATGTAGCTATATTTATATGCATGTATTTGTAAATACAGGTTTTAATGTATCATGTGTTCATTGCAGCTTCTACTTCATTACCCCCATTCCAAAATTTCACATCAAGAGAGCCAAGGGAATTGGGAATCAGCATTCACAAGATGTGAAACCACCAAATGGAGCTAGAAGAGGCAGCGGCAGTTACAGCAAAGAAGGACCCGAGTCCCTGGTTATGTCGATCACTGTGACATGCTCCCAGCTCCATCCATGTGATGGATGGGTCTGTAATTTGTTGTTGCTGTTATTCTGGCACACATTTGCAGAAACAAACTCGTTCACGGTTCCCCTGCTGAAAGCTCAACCATCCGAGTGCCACAGGAAACAGACTTTGGCATTTTAGCTGCTCACAGACTGGGTCATCCATAAAAGTTTAATTTTCTAAAAATATTCAGTAAGGTGCTTTTCCTGAATGAGATGGTTTCTGGCTCATGAACATATTTATTCGAGTAAATAGGAGGAAGATCAGTAAGTCAGGAATCTAATCAGCTATCATGCAGTCCATCTGGTTTAATTAGCGAGTCCAGCAGCTCACAGGCACCTTTTTAGTAAAAGCCTTCATTACCAGCTCCCTTAAAGGCAGAGGTGCTTCTGAATGTGGTTTCAAATGCTTGCCTTGTTCCCTGCCTCCATAAAGCCCCTTATCAAATTCCCATCACTGAACAACTTGAGATACATCACAGCATGCTTCTAAAGGGCATGCCAATGGAAGTAAATGTGGCCTACGGGAACCCCATGAACCATCACGGCTGGTCCCTCCGTTTATTTGATCAGCATCAATTAACTAAGCATGCATTGGACCCTACTCTATGCCAGGGACTGTGTGAATGAGGCTTGGACCAGCTCTGGTGGGGGTGACAAGTGTGTCAACAGATGATTTCTAATTGCACACTAGAATAGTGAGGTAGCCCCAGGCATGGGACCTGATAAAGGTCTGACCTGACTCCGGACAGATAACTGGCAGCAAGTATGCACAGGAGAGTGAGGAAGATTCCTACCCAACAGTTCTTAAACTTAACCATGAACCAAATCCACTTGGAGAGCTTGTTCAGGTATAGATTGCTGGGCCCTACCCTTGGGTTTTGAATTTAGGAGGTCTGGAGTGGGGCCAAAGAGTCTGTGTTTCTAACAAGCTTCCCACTGACTCTAATTCTGTCAGTTCAGGAACTGTACTTTGGGAAAGGCCAGCAGTTCTCAGCCTGGGTTCACAGTGGAACCACCAGGAATTTCAACAACTACTGAACGCTTGGGTCTCCTCCCTAGAGAGTGTCCTAATCGGTTTGGTATCCAAATTGGACATCAGGGATTTTGAGCATTTGTATTTTAAGAATTTCAAACTTACAGAAAAGTTACAATTACGGTACAAATAGCCTTTTTTTAACTGAACAATTTGGAAAGAATTATTGATTTGGTGTCCCATCTTCCCTTCTTTAGAGTGTGTATTTTCTTCCAAACAAGAACACTCTCCTACATACTTACAAATCAATATTCAAAAAAAAAAAAAAAAACCCACACGGATATATTATGATCATTAAAATTTTGCCAAATGTTCGAAATAAATGTTTTAATATTTATTTCTTTGGCTGCCCCAGGGCCTGAGTGGCAGCATGAAGGATCTTTTGTTGCAGGGTTCGTACTATGTAGTTGTGGCTTCCAGGCTCGCTAGTTGTGGCATCCCAGCTCCAGATCAGGAATTGAACCAGTGTTCCCTGCACTGCAAGGGGAATTCTTAACCCCTGGAACATCAGGAAAGTTTCCCACCCCAAAATTTTTAATTGCAAAAGAATCTAGTTCAGATTACACGTTGCCTTCAGTTGTTATGTTTCTATTTAGTTGCCTTTATTCTGCCAAAGGTTCCCAGTCTTTCCTGAACATTCATACCTTTGACACTTTTAAAGATGACAAGCCAGTTATTTTGTAGAAATATCACTTAGTTTTGGTTTGTCTGATGTTTTCTCATGATAGGACCCAGGTTATACACCTTTGACAGGGCAATCACAGTTGTGTGTGTGGCTTCTTATTGTAACCTACAAGGCAATACCTGCTTTCTCTTTGCCGCAATATTGATAATGCTCACTTTCGTCTCTTACTTAAGGGGGTGACTAGTAGGCTTCTGCTCTGTAAATTTACTCATTTTCCTTTTGTGATTCATCAATCCTTTGTAGGGAGGTGCTTTGAAATTATGCAAATATCCTATTTATCATTAAACTTTTAATTTACTCATTAAGGTAATTTACATCAGCATGAACTCATGGTTTCTTATTTTGTTCAGTAGGTTATACTGTTCCTATCATTATTTGTTTGAGGCCAGTGGGAACCTTTTAATCTGGCTCTGATTCCTGGTTTTTCTAAATCTTGCCAGTCAGTTCTAACGTGCAGCCAAGGTTGAGAACTACTTCTGTAGATAGAGCAAAGTTTCATATTCAGAGGACTGAAGACAATGAGCACAGTTTCAGGGAACTGCAAGGTTTCAGCATGACTGGTGGGCAGGATGGAGATGAGGGTGGAGTGGCAAGAGATTTAGGGTTCATTTGGGCCCAGACTATCCCATCATCATCCTTTCCAACAGTGAGATCCTAGGACTTCGCTGTCTGTCTAGTGGTTAAGACTCTGTGCTTCCAATGCAGGTTCGATCCTTGGTTGAGGAACTAGGATCCTGCACACTGTGCAGCATGGCCAGAATAAATAAGTAAAATAGAAGTCTTATTAAAACAACAATTAAAAAATCCAACGATGTCCTATCCCTCTGTGTACATGAGGCTGTAAGCCCATACATCATGGAATTGCTGCCTTGTGGCTAAGAGCACAGACTTTAGGCAAAGGGGTTTGAGTTCCTGCTCTGACACTTCTTAATGATGCAACCTTGAGCTTGTTACTTACTATGGATTGAATGGTCCCCACACTGACCCCAAATGCTTATGTTGAAGCCTTCACCTGCAGGGTAGTTGTATTTAGACAGGGCACCTCCAAGGAAGTAAAGTTAAATGCAGTCCCAGGGGTGGGACCCTGCCCCTAGGAGACAGTATCCTTACAGGAAGAGATACCAGACCTTGCTATCTCCTACCTGCCCACTCCCAACCACACTCCTGCACAAAAAGAAGGCCATGTGAGCATTCAGCAAGATGACTGCAAGCTGTGAGCCACAGAAGCCTCAGAATGAAATCTACCCTGATGGCACCTTGATCTTGGATGCTAAGCCTCCCAAAATGTGAGAAATAAATTCCTGTTAAGTCACCCATTCTATGGTGTTTTGTTTTGGTAGCCCCAGCAAACTTATCTGATCTAAGTCTGTTTCCCACCTTAAAAAAAAAAAAAACAACTAATGATCCTACCTACTGGAGGTCTGATGAGGTTTAAATAAGAAGAAAACATCAAGTACTTAGCACAGTACTGCCTTTGAGCTATTTCTATTCCTGACTCATCCTCAGCCACACCTGGCAAATTCCCACTCCCCTGCCTTTGTTTACAATCAGGTCAGCCCCGCAAACACTGTCTGAGCAGGCCGCTACTGTGCACCAGCACTGTACTAGGCCCGCGACACAAAATACAACAAAGCACTGCCTCAGGTCCAAATCCAAGAGTGAAAGGCTGCCCACTGCTGCCCTAGGTCAGGAGTTGTTTCAAATTCCATCTGTAGTAAAGGGTCTGATTCACTATGGTTTGAAACCTGTCTCAAGGCTTTGGCCTAATGAGAAAGAGAGTAAATCA
The DNA here is from genome assembly GCF_032405125.1 of Capricornis sumatraensis. NCBI lineage: Eukaryota > Metazoa > Chordata > Mammalia > Artiodactyla > Bovidae > Capricornis > Capricornis sumatraensis. Next base: position 53,557,903 of record NC_091070.1, read on the forward strand.
TATGATGAGACAATCTTCCATACACTCCCTGGGTTTTCTTATACTCATTTGGTTACAAAGTCCTCCCCCAGCTTACTAGTAACTAGTTCAAGGCCTGCAAACTAATAGACGTCTTTTTTTTTTCCTTGCCTGTTAAAGAGAATTTTATTCCCCCCACGTGTTGGTCTGAGATACAAGAAAATGACACTGTAAAGTGAAAACAACTTTAAACCAACTATCAAAAGTAGAAACGCCTTGCTGTGCTCCGCTGACATTCAGACGGGAGGGCAGAAAAATTCCTGAGCCGCAAGCAAACATGGCTTACAGCAAGTGACTCATGTTAGAAAAACCATGGCTATAACTTTATACCTCCTCTGGGGGTATAAACAAAGAAGTAACTTTCAATTTTTTTTTTTAGTTGAACTAAGTTAAGAGGAAGGAGTCAAAATAAAGTTTGATGAGATAAAACTCTTTAGAGTGCAAAATTTTGCCTGAAGTTCATATTTAAGCATTAAAAGGAAGTAACGCATTAGACTTTCTAGCTTTGGCTCAGGTTATTTTCACGAGAGGCTGCTCTTCCGATCTCTAATACTCCGTGTGTATCTCTCTTACCATTGATTCCCGATTTCCTCCAGGAATGAGAGACTTTTGAGTATAAACCCTATCTAGTTCTGTCCTTACAAAAGGGATCCCTGTTGGTGCCCCCCGGGGCCCAGCATAAAGCAGGTCTGTGCTTCCCCCTCCCGACTTTGTGAGCCCCTAACTTCAGTGGGAGGCTGGACACATTGCCAGGGGCAGCGGACATCCACCATTCAGCCTGGGGTTGGGACATACTGGGCGTTCCGTTTTCTGCTGGAAATCCCCACTCTCTATGCTTTTTCTCAGTATCTTTGTGATTCTTTTCCCTGTTCGTTGCAATTCTTCAATTTTCTCTCCTCTTTTATCATTCTTGACCTCAGAACTAGCTTTTCTATTTATAGCCAGCAAGCTCCCTCTTCTTCCTTCTTTGAAGCATTTCTGCAAACCTCTGAAACTTCTTCCACAAATATGAACAGTGGATTAAAGACCCCAAAGAGTCTTTCACCAAGGAGTCACATTCTCCTTTCTTGCAGCCTTAGGTAAGAATTTTCAGGAGAGACCTGTATGCTATTTCAGTTCATAGACAGGACTTGCTCACACTGGGCCAGCAAGGAGGCTTGGAGCTCTTGGGATTGCCTCTCCCACCACTGGGCAGCCTGTGCCAGGGCAGTGGTTTACAAACTGGGTTCTCTGGAACCTGAAGCCTCCTTGATGGTACCCTCTAGGCCAAGAATGAGAAGTAGAAGGGTAGGACAGAAGAGTGGATGGGGATCATGCCACCTATTCATGCTTCAAACACAGATGCTCTGCTTTTATCTGCCTCAAAAATTAGCTTGGTTTTTTTTTTTTTTTTTTAAAAAAGATTCCATTGGAAATAAAAATAGTTTCGCTGCTAAAATATTTTGCAAGCCACTGGAAGAGTGGGAAAGCATACAGCCAGATAGGTTGGTTGAATGGTGGTACATATTTCCTTTAAAAGTAGATGGAATTTGCCTGTTGGAAATAGCCAAAGATCACTTGGAGTCAAAACTGGTGAAAAGATATGTGAGCACAAGGAATAAAAAAGCAGACTGTGGCCATGATATGAAAATACTGTACATGTGGGCAGTGCACGAAGTATCCCTCTAGGAGAAAGAATCCTAACCAAGCATATGTGACACTGTCGGAACAAGTATGTAAACTGACCCAATAAGGTAATGGTGTTGTTTAGAATGCATTCACTTACATAAATTTTCCTATTGTCCATAAGTATGGCTGTGTGTGTGTATATTTAGTCTCACTACTTCAAAATCACAGTTCAGGATTTCTCTAGACAGTCTTTGAGGAAAGAAGGCCAGAGTGTTTAGTCTGGGTTCAAATGCTGCTCTGAAAGTTATGAGTTGTATGACTCCAGAAAAATCATTTAACCTCTCTCAACCCAGTTTCCTCATCTGTAAAGCAAAAATAGTATCACTTAATTTACGAGGGTTTTTTGTGGAGCTGTAAATGTGGTAAAACACTTTAATGCCTCAGCAGCCTAGGGCCAGGCACAAGGTAAGTTCTCTTAATATTTGTTGTTCTTGCCATTATTGTTATTATGATCATGATCATTATCCTCTGACCTGAGGATTCTCTACCATATCTAACCAGCTTTCTCAAGAATCCTCATCTTTCTTTAGATAATAGATGAGGCCCTGTTTTCATAGATTAAAAAGAATTAAAAATGGAGGCAGCTTTGCTAAAATCATCACATGACTCATAGGAAATCTGGGATTAGAACTCAAAAGTAGAGGCAGTTTGAGCAGCTGGGCAAGGGGAGGACATAAATTAAAGCCCTACCCACCTCATCTCAGTGGGTGGAGATGTGAAAGAGCCATCAGGAAGGTTCTGGAAAGGAATGTGGAAGATGACAAAACATGAGAGAATTCTAGAATCACAGGTTTACTGAATGTCAAAGGGAGATCTGTGAGAGCCCTCCTTCCAGTCCATACAATAGTATGGCCCAGAGAGGTTAAGGTACTTGCCTAAGGTGACACAGCTCACTGGTAGAAGAGCAGGATAAAAGCTGCTGCCTCCAGTTTCAGGGGCCACTGACTTTTCCCGGCCACCTGCCCAGTTTTACTCAGAGTGGTGTCTCTGTGAACTGCTACTGTCTATAAGCGACGAGCGGCAGAGGGTGGGCAGCCTTAGCCTGCTGCTCTGAAAATGGTCTGATTTTTCAAGTGTGCAACCTCAAAGCACAGCCTGCAGTTCTTCTGTCTCACCTTCTACTAAAAAATGTTCACTCTGAAACTTGTAACAGCAGTGACCTCTGACAGACCGGCACATCCCAGCTGTTAACATTCTTCTGCTTACAACAGAAGTTGCCCTTAAGACCCTCGTAGCCAGGCCTGGAGAGGGGGTGACCCTGTCAGGGCCAGGCCTCAGGAAGAACAGAGAGCAAAGTCACCTTGGCTGTGAGGGACTGGGAACCACTGGTCACTCAGTCCAGTTTCTTGCTCCTCTCCATCCTGTACCTGTGCCTTACAGATATGAGATGCTGCCTCTGGCCAATCCAGAGAGAGAGAGCCTTCTGTGTGGAATCGATCTCAGCAATCAGCAACAGGAGCCGTTGTTCAGGGGATTTGCTCCACCCATCCCTACCTGCAGGACCCTGCATTTCACACTTCTTTTCATTGATTTCCTTTACCTAACAGGCTGCTCCTTGAGTCACAGAACTAAGTGACCCAGATGAAGATCCCTTTGGAGAAAGAGTGTGGACAGCCTGGGAGAATGATGCCCATAGCCTGATCCCCCATGGAAAGAGCATCAGGTCCCCATGACTCACTTTGGAAACCTCTAATGAGCTTGGGTTTCATATCCTTTCAGGCTATTAGGGAACTATGGTGGGAAGTGTGCCAATAGGATCCATACCTGAAAACCCCAGAGCAGCTTTCTCACGAGCTCCCCTTTGCCAGCTCATGTGGATCAACCTGCTTCACCTCTCGAGTTCCTTGTCTATAAACTAAGGAAAATGTCTGCCTTATCCATCTCTCACCACCCCCTCCCCATTTTTAGGTTGCACTGGGTTTTTGTTGTGGCGCATAGGATCTTAGTCCCCTGACCAGGGACTGAACCTGTGTCTCCTGGATTCTTAACCACTGGACCACCAGACAAGTCTCAAACCTCTCCTCTTTACACAGCCACCAGGAGACTGGGGACAGAAGGCTATGCCCTACTAAGGGAAGTGTTACTGCCCCCCTGGGGAGCAGGGAAGTTATCCACTCTGTGCTTTACCTTTGTGGTTTCTGAGTTATCAAGACCCTTGAGAGTCAAAATATGTGAGAAACACAGCCTAGTAAAGACCTCATTTGGAGAAGGAAATGGCAACCCACTCCAGTATTCTTGCCTACAGAATCCTGTGGACAGAGGAGCCTGGTGGGCTGCTGTCCATAGGGTCACACAGAGTCAGACACAACTGAAGCAACTTAGCATGCATGCATGCAAAGACTTCATTTACTCCACACACACTGAGCCTGGTCTCTGTCCCAGGTTCTGTGCAAGGACACAAGTGGGAAGAAATCACAAACCAGGCCTCCAAGGATCCTTGGATTAACAGCAGCATTATGTGACTTAAATGGAATGTCTCATCATATGGACAACCTCTCCTCTTAGACCAGGGCTGAGGGGACCAAGGCACCAGAAACATTTTACTGGAGGAAGGGAATCTCAAAGGTAATTTGAGATTTGCCAGGATTCAGCCTGTGGATAAGGGGAGGCGGCTCCCCTCGGCATTAGGAAGAGGACAGGAAAGGCTGACCTGTCTGGGCCAGGCGCAGGTGGTGGTGCGAGGCTGGGCTGAATGGGTATTGGGCCTGCAGACAGCCCTGAATCCGCCTGTGGGGTAGAGTGTGGGGAGAGGGAAACCAGCGGGATTTCAACAAGGGGAGTGTCACTCTGTGGGGAGAGGGGAGGGAGGAAGGGGACAGGGCAGGGTGAGTACATACTGCCTGCGGGTGCCCCTTGGAAGCTGCTACCCTGATCTGGACAAGGAGCAATGAGGCCTTGACAGTGCAATCCATCACGGCACAGAGTAGCGAAGACAGGAGGACATTAAGTCAGGTCAGGAAAGAGGAAATGAGCAAACCAGTGGATTCCTGTTCCTACATCACCTGGCCTGTCAAGTCCCTTCCCAGGCTAAGTTTTGCCATGGTCACAGCATCTTCCTGGGCTTGTCAATAACCTTTTTTCTTTTTTTCTATATAGTTTGTTTATTTATTTAGCTGTACCAGATTTTAGCTGTGGCATGTGGGATCTAGTTCCCTGACCAGGGATCAAACTTGGGTCCCCTGCATTGGGAACATAGAGTCTTAGCCACCGGACTACCAGGAAGTCCCTTTCAATAAATTCTTACAGAACTTCCCAAAGGAACCCATTTCCAGTTTGCCATACTCAAATGACAACTAAGAAAAGCTGGTCCCACAACTCACTATGAAAACCACTGAAACAAACATGTGAGACCACATTCTGGATATGAGGAGTATATGGAACATGGGTCACCGGTGATGAAACATCTCTGCAGCCAGGCTAAGCTGGTTTCTGGGGCAAACTTACTCTCATCTAGGAAGCAGGGAGGAGAATGCCTATGTCTAAAAACTCAGAGGATTAAAAAAGGGAATGGTTGTAAGTAACAAAGACAGTGCCAGGCAGGGTGCCAAATATGTGGCCTCCAACATAGTTCCCTGATGGTTACATGGCTGGCATGTGTCCCCTCTTAATTCCCAGTTTCTGCCACCACTGATAAACACACACACAAACTTATTTCACCTACTTTGTCAACAGTTGGGGCCTACAGTCTGAGAGGTTTTCTGGGGTGGGGTCTTTTCAAAAGCCTTTGACTCCCACAATACCGGCCTGCCCCTTCTCCACCCCTGAGCAGGGGTTAGCTGGGGTGATGGGATCAGTTGGAAGGATTCATGTAATCCCTTCCTTCTTTAAGGTACCTTCTGATCACTGAGCAATTAATCCACCACCCAGCCCAGGGAGGCCAGAGCGGATTGCCATTCCACTAATGAGGTTGCTGAGCTGTGGCTCTAATCTGGGATGGGCCAGGTGGGAGCTTGGCGGTGGCATGGAGAGGGAAGGGGGGGATGGGCAGGGAGATTAGCATCCTCAGCTACCTGATTCCCAGGACAGCAAAATCCCCTTAAGGACTCAGTGCCTTGGACCCTCTGGATCGTCACCCAACACTTCTGCAAATTCTTCTTTTAAGAATCCAACTCTCCACCCGAGTAAAATGGAAGCTGAAGAGATAGAGATCAATTCCTACTCCAATAGGAGGGCTATCAAATGGAAGAACCTTGAGCACTTCTGAGCCTTAGTTTCCTCATTTATAAAAGGAGGGAGTCAGATGAAATCATCCCAGAGTCTCCAGACAAATGCAGATCAGCATCGAGTTAAATGAAGACAGATTTTTCACACCCAACCATCCTGCTTGTGTCCAAGCAGCCCAGGTCCACATCTACAGGCACAGTTCAAATTTGCCAATTTGATCTGCCCACTTGGATGCGTTGCACAGCTGATGATGGAGAGAGAAACGTTAGCAAAGCAGCCCAGACGAAGGCCAAAGACCTATTTAGATGCAGAACAGGAAAAGAGGTGAGACTCTCGACAGGCACACTGCAGCCCTTAGAAGACCCCCACTCTTCCCGGCATCCATGAAATCCTGGCCCCAGTAAGGTGGGATTACAAGGGGCTCCACGGAAGCCAGTAATTCTTGCTGTTGGGGAGAGGAAGCCACACAGGTCAGCACCACCACCTGTTGCAGAAGCAGCAACAGCAGCACAGTTATTACCTTGGAAGCAATCTTCCCTTCCACTCCAAGTATTTTTTGAGTATCCAGCCTATGCCTGGAAGTAAATGTCACCTCTGCTTAGAAGGCCATGTATCCAGCTTGCTCAGGATCCCTTATGGACAATAACTAGGGTGATTACAGGCTCCACTGAGTTGTTTTCAAAGTTTGTTAGAGGAAAGGAAAAGAGGGTATAGAACCATTGATGATTAAACTCGAAGACTATTTTCCAAAATCAGAAAGACTGCAAGTTTTTGCCCATAGACGTTATATATTTAGTTCAAGGAATAGATGGGGAAGGGATATCAAATACAATTTAGCATTATAACGTTATAAGCAAGAATGGTATTCCATAACATTTTCTAAAAACAAATGTCAGTTGCCAGCAAAACAAAGCACCCTGTATTTAACAGTATTGTGTTAAAACCAAATGTTTACTCATATTCATTTAAAATATTTTCCAATGAAAAGAAAGGTTTTCCTGTTTTTTAATGAGAAAGTCTAGCTTTAAACAACTGAACATCTGGAGTATAATACTAAAAATAGAGGTTAAAAACATTTCTAAACAGATTTTTATTTTAAAAAGAACAAGTAATGATAATAATAGCAATTCATTGATATTACTGATAGTATTACTAATTATTTTAATTATTTTTAAGAATTTGAGTTATCACCATCCTCATTTTTATAATTACTACTAACAATTATCTACTCACAAGTCTTACTGGAGAAATATATACTGTGTAAGATTTGTCCACAAGGTAATTTACACAATGCAGAATGTAACACATGCAAAAATAATAAGATATTGCATGTAATAACCAGTGCTACTCATACAAAGTATAGCTCATGGTTCAGAGTGGATCTATAAACTTGTTGCTACCAGTTTGAGACGAGATAAATATAGAACTTGGGAGAATTGTTTAGAAACTTACAACATTTTGAGAATGTGATAGATCCCTTCAAAAATGAAAAGTGTTGATTAAGGAATTTGGTAATAATAAATCTGGTTTTTATATTTTACATGTCTTTTTATTTCATTTTTCTGGCAATTCATTTTTATAGTGTAATTTTTTGTCATAAATGCAGGAGATAACTTTAATAAGGGCCCAAAATATAAACCAAAATTTTGTTAGGTAAAATTCCTATGTCTACACTTCTAGACAGAGATGGTTGAGCTCAAAGAGTCCGAGAAGGATTTTAAAACCTCAAACACAAGAGGTTGTCACTGGGGAGAAAACTGAGGCCAAATTGTACATGAGTGTATAAAGCCACATTTATAAATAGTTCAGGGCCCAACAGAAGTGTTTTAGGTAGCAATTGGGGAGTTAAAAAAAAAAAAAGTAATGCTCTGCAATAAATTAAAGGAAGGGAGAAACAAATCCTTCACTATAGAAAGCTTAAGAAATACTAATTTAGACAATCTATATTACTTGGTTTGGGTGACATCTGCTATATAGTACATAACACTGTATAGCAAATATATATCGCAAATGTACCGTACAGTACATAGTATACGTAAATAGTACCCTGGAATAACAGAGTGGAGGAATTCTGTTCGTGTTGGAGGAACAGAGTGATCACTGTGGACTATAGTGGTTTGAGCAGGATTTATGGAGCAAGCAGGACTTTAAATTGTAACAAATAGGTGAAGAATAGGAGAAAATCCCAGGATTGAGTTGCCTAAAATTGGGAAATAAAAGGCCTATAAATTCTCCTAAGGTTTTGCATCTCTCTTTTCTTACTATAGGCACCCCTTTCCATTATGATGACTAAGATCAGGAAGTGGATTAAAATCTTTTCATTTCCTCCTTGGCTTTGAAGTTCCTTAAAGAAGGGATTTAGAATATAAATAGTATGATGGGTAGAATCTTTGAGTGAAGGAGAAAACATAAATTAAATGTCTTCTCATTTTCAAAATTAAATAGAAGAGCTTGCTCCTGCCTAAAAGAAAGAAAAACTAAATTAAAATGTTTGGCACTGAAAGTTATCAGAATATTTAATCAAATTAAGAAAAACTAAACCCATCTTAAACTTCAGTACCTTTATTTTCAAAAGTCATACTTCTATTTGAAAACATATAAAGACAGTGTTTGGGCTCATGTATGAAAAATTAATCTTGTGCTAAAAGCTAGACAAGGGGCTCAGCCTGATATGTTTTCTTAAATCAAGGAGTTATTCAAAATCAAGAATTTACATAAAACTAAATTAAAACCTCTATAGCACATGAAGCCTATGGGAACAGGACTGTACCATGGCTAAGCCAAATCAAGTCACTTTAACTTAGAGATGAAGAGTTGCAGTCCATGAGAAGCTAAGACTTCCTGGGGGGCCCAGTGTGAAACGGATGTAGGCAGGACTGGGACACAGGACCCTGGATTGGGACTTAAAGGCCCTGAGATCACCAAATTTCTAACCCGTGACACTTCTTGTGTAGGCTTCTCTCACTAAAACTAGACATTGCAAATTATCTGTTTTCAGCTACTTGCCTTTTCACATTCCTGAACAATTTAAGGTCTTCTCATCAACTAGTCAGGGCTGATGACAAGAAGCTGGCAATTGTCAATGGATAATGGAACTTCAGACCTGGGATCACCAGGTGGCAATACAAGGCTCTTAGTGGGAGGGTGAAGTCTTCTGTTCAGGTTCACTTTGCCCAGCAATACGTAAACCTTGAGCCTTCAAAAGGCTCTGAAAGTGCTTAGATCATAAAGTCCATCATACCTTGTGATTATTATTGATGTATATTTGTCTCTAAACAAAGGACAGCTTTTTCCAAGCTATTGGCACAAGGGTCTGGTTAAGGTATATATAAGTCCACACCAGTTTCCATTTTTCCCCTGAAATATTGGCTCTGTCTCCATTTAGGGGACATAGAGAAGTACCTAAAGTCGTTGGGACTTTCATTTAGCACAATCCTCAGGTTGGGGATTGCAGCACTTCGGATCAGGTTACTTCTGATGTTTAGAAAGGTCAAATGTTTCTTTAGCAGAAGTTAAACAAGGCTCTTTATGTAAAGACTATAATCACATGAAATGGATGGGATGATGCTGGCAACATGCTGTAGTCAGCTGGGGAAATTGGTGCTCAGAACACATTATAAGACTGAAGACTTGAGGTTGCAAGGCCTCATTCTTTCCTCCCACTCCACATGGATTTTATCTTTACTGTTGAGTGATGTCATTCTCCTCTCCAGGCCTTTATCCTGGCTGTTCCTCCTTGCCTGAGGATGATCTTTCCCATCATTGTTACCCAAGATATACTCGCAATCTATACAAGTGTGTTCATTCTTCCAGGTTCAACTCAAGCTCCACCTCTTCTACAAAGGTTTCTTTATAAAACACTACTGGGTGGTAAGAAAACCATGGGCTTTGAGGTTGGCCAGGTCAGAAGTGAGCAAATTACTTAATCTGAGTGATAGACTCATAACTATAAAATTCTGGATCATTGTGAGGTGCAAGGATTTGAGGTACAAAATATGGTGTGTATTATAACTTCTTATTCCAGCCATCTATTTGGCTGATGGTCTTTTCTCATGACTACCCAAACACAATAATCAGAGCCACATCCTTCACACTTATACAATGGTGCAATAGTTAAGCAGTTTTGGCCTTAGTTCCCTAAGAATCCTTGAGGGCCATGAGCATCAAAGCAGAGAGTCCGTTATGCTGAGTATCCACTTAACGGGATGCTTGCTTTTGATAGGTACCGAACTGTTTTCACCTTGCTTACTTAACTCATACATAGAATACATCATGTGAAATGCTGGACTGGATGAAGCACAAGCTGGAATCAAGATTTCTGGGAGAAATATCGATAACCTCAGATATACAGATGACACCACCCTTATGGCAGAAAGCAAACAAGAACTAAACAGCCTCTTGATGAAAGTGAAAGAGGAAAGTGAAAAAGTTGGCTTTAAACTCAACATTCAGAAAACTAAGATCATGGCATCCAATCCCATCACTTCATGGCAAATAGATGGGGAAAAAAAGGAAACCGTGAGAGACTTTATTTTGGGGGGCTCCAAAATCACTGCAGATGGTGACTGAAGCCATGAAATTAAAAGATGCTTGCTCCTTGGAAGAAAAGCTATGACCATTCTAGACAGCATATTAAAAAACAGAGACATTACTTTGGCAACAAGGTCCATCTAGTCAAAGCTATGGTTTTTCCAGTAGTCATGTATGGATGTGAGAGTTGGACTATAAAGAAAGCTGAGCGCTGAAGAATTGATGCTTTTGAACTGTGGTGTTGGAGAAGACTCTTGAGAGACCCTTGGACTGCAAGGAGATCCAACCAGTCCATCCTAAAGGAAATCAGTCCTGAATATTCATTGGAAGGACTGATGCTGAAGCTCCAATACTTTAGCTACCTGATGAGAAGAACTGACTCATTGGAAAAGACCTGATGCTGGGAAAGACTGAAGGCAGGAGGAGAAGGGCACAACAGAGAATGAGATGGTTGGATGACATCACCGACTCAATGGACATGAGTTTGAGCAATCTCTGGGAGTTGGTGATGGACAGGGAAGCCTGGAGTGCTGCAGTCCATGGGCTTTCAAAGAGTCAGACATGACTGAGTAACTGAACTGAACTGAACTGGACTGCTTTCATTTAATTCTCCAAATAGTCCTGAAGAGAAGAGATTTTTACCCCTTGTTTACAGATGAGGAAACTGAGGCCCAGAGTCACTGATTACCTCTTGGAGGTCATGCAGCTAGTAGTGAGCCCCTCTGGCCTTGAGCTCAAGTCCTCTTTAATCATAGCAGGTGTTTTCCATACAGTAGATGCTCAAGTATGAATTCTGAATGACTGATTAGCTGGACTGCATTCATTCCCCTAGCCTAGTTACATTCTTCTCCTCATGGCATCTTTACTTGCTGTCCTCCTTGTTGTTGAGAAGTGCATACCCACTCCAGCTATATTTTCACTCCTTCCACTGCATGGAACATCAGCATAATGCTATACAATGCTAAAGACTCAGGCAGTTAGCAAACCACACTTCATGAGGCAACTAACTGAGAGAAGCAAGATCAAGGCTGCAGGCAGAACCCCTAAGCAGGTCTGGTGGAGTCAAAACAGTGCTTAGGAGAGAGCAGATACTGATGGCAAATGATAGATCACCTATTTCTAAAATCAGACTGAAATATTAATTTCCCTTGGGGTGGAAAAATCAGGAGCGAATATACCTGCCATCAGTCACAGCATGTTAATAGCAGGGGAGTTACATTTGATGCTTCTGGAAACAGACCCATAACCTCATGGGTCAAAAGGCAATTACCTTCGTTCGGCTCAGGAAATGCCTATTTTTCGATAAGTAAGTGTACTGTTTGGGGATTTTTGTTGTTCTGTTGTTCTGCCTCTGTTGGAAAGAATATATAAAAGTCATAGCCAAAGGCAGAACACTTGCCTCGCTGACAAACAGCCTATCGACCATGGCAAATCCTGTTGCTAAACTATTAGAACTATGACTCTGCTGCTTTGGCAAATGCCTGCCTGAGATGAAGTGTTCAACGCTGCAGTTGTCTGCATCCTTCCCCGTCTCTCTACGGGGTGGTGCTTAAAGGCCACCTGAAACACTCTAGACAAGGAGCACAATGTGTTTAAATAGACACAACATGGCAAAGGGCTGGCCTCTACTGACCTACTCCAGGCGCACAGACCGGGATTCACACCCCTCCCTCATCATTTCTACTCTCTCTCTCTGCTGAAAATACTATCATCTCACCCTTCTTTTCCACCAAAGAATGAATCATCACCCAGAAAGAGTGAGGGATGGACAAAAATAAAGGCAGAATAAAGAACAGGGTATGTTTTGAGTGCTTATGTACACGTCACCCTACTTAAAGTCTAATAACCTTCAGAGTGAGAGGTAGGCTTATGGTGTTATTTTTAGAGGTGCAATCCACACAGCATACAATTGAGCACTTTACAGTGTATAATTCAGTGGCATTTAGTCTACTCACAATGTTGGGCAACCATCCCTCTCTCTAGTTTTAAAATATTTTCATCACTCCTGAAAAATACCCCAAGCATCTTAGGCAATCATTGCCACTCTTCTTTCTCCTCATCACTAATCTGCTTTCTATTTTTATGGACTGGTCTATCCTGGAAATTTATAAGAAACAAACCATTTCATTTGTGAACTTATGGGTATGGCTTCTTTCTTTGGTGGAGTGTTTGAGGTTAATTCAAGTTGCAGCATGTAATTCATTCTTCTATGCTGCATAATTTTCCATTGTGTATGTATTTATATGTGTGTGTGTGTATAAAACATATGTGTGTGTGTGTGTGTGTACATGTATATTATTGGGAGCTTCTCAGGTGGCACAGTGGTAAAGAATCCAGCTGCCAATGCAAGCGCCGAGGGGGTGTGGGTTCGATCCCTGGGTCAGGAAGATCCTCTGGAGGAGGAAACGGCAACCCACTCCAGTATTCTTGCCTGAAAAATTCCACAGACAGAGGATCCCACTGGGCTACAGTCTATGAGGTTGCAAAGGGTCAGACACGACTGAGCGAATGATCATATATTATGTCACATTAATTATATTTATACATATTAAGTTACACATTTGTTATCCATTTATCAGATGATAGGTTGACATCTAGACTGTTTCAACTTTTTGACTACTATAAATGATGCTGCCATAAACATCCACATATGATACTGCAGGAGGACACGTGCTTTTGTTTATCTTGAGTGTGGCTCTAGGAGTAGAACTGCTGCTGAGGCCACTATAAGATGGGGAGACTGAGTCTGAGAGAGAAGAGGTACTCTGCCCAAGGGTACCCTACCTCGTTCAACTTGTTATTGGTGAAACCAGGACCGGGACCCAGGTCTAACTGGTTGCCAGCTCTATAGTCCATCCACTAAAGCTAGGGTTTCTTGGGCTAAAAATTTACTGGAGTTATTTTGTAGACTATGACTGACTTTTAACCTCAACTCAAAACACCCTAAGGTCATATGATAAATAACACTAATTTGAACTCATGGAACTAGTAGTTTCATTCAGTTCCTGCTGAAGCTCTGAGTTTTTTGTTTCCTAGGCAAATCAATAGCAACATACTTTATCTTATTAGATCGAATATAACTTTTATTTTAAAAAGCTACCATTATACCCTAATGTAGCCTTTGTGTACTCAGAGGCCTTAATGAGATAATAAATAAAATCTTAATTTGACAATTAATAGTATTAAAAGTATTAGGATAGTTTGGAATTAGAAAGCCTTGCATGTGATTTTTATTTTTATTAGCCATTGTTTTAAGGTATAATTACACTTGTCTCACATTATGACTGGGCAGTAACTTAGTCATTGAGAGGTAGAAACTGAGTAAAATTTCTACTCTGGTGCTGTTTGCAGTAAATTGAGGAAAGAATAAAAACCAAAATACAATGTAGAGTTGTATACAGTGTCAAGAAATAGAGTAACTCCTTCAAAGCCTGTTACTCCTGGATAAGAAAAGGCTGATCAAACAGTAAACGCATTTATCCTGACCATTTATGAGAAAAACTTGTCATAGATTTTGGGTTCTCTGAATGAAGCAACAAACAGTTTAAAATATGTCTAATAATAACTGTTGTTGAGTCACTAAATCATGTCTGACTCTTTCGCAACCCCATGAACTGTAGCCTGTCAGACTCCTCTGTCCATGAGATTTCCCAGGCAAGAATACTGAAGAATACCGAAGTTGCCATTTCCTTCTCCAGGGGACCTTCCCAACCTAGGGATTGAAACCGGGTCTCCTGCATTGCAGGTGAATTCTTTACCCCTGAGTCACCAGGGAAGCTATGCGCAATATACCCATGCATGCAATTACAAGGGTATACCCTACGACGTGTGAACATACAGCACCTGCACCTGAAAACCCACCAAGAGCACAAGCAAGTCTCCTAGGCTTCCCGCAAAGCAAAAACTTCTAACTTGGACCATTATTTTAACAGGCATCAACACTTGAGACTACCAAGCACTAGATGTTGTACAGGAGTTAAAGTAAATGGAATCTCAAAATACAACACAGGCAGAAATCAGTTATAAACCTTAGATCTACTTAGCTAAGGTGAGGTTATCCAGGAGATGGTGAAGGACAGGGAAGCCTGGCATGCTGAAGTCCATAGGGTCACCAAAAGTCAGACAGGACTGAGCAATTGAGCAACAACAAAAAAGGGAGTCCATTTCAGTTCAGTCGCTCAGTCCTGTCTGACTCTTTGCGGCTCCATGGACTGCAGCACGCTAGGCCTCCCTGTCAGTCACCAACTCCCGGAGTTCACTCAAACTCAAGTCCATTGAGTCGGTGATGCCATCCAACCATCTCATCCTCTGTTGTGCCCTTCTCCTCCTGCCTTCAGTCTTTCCCAGCATCAGGGTCTTTTCCAATGAATCAGTTCTTCTCATCAGGTGGCCAGAATATTGGAGTTTCAGCTTCAGCATCAGTCCTTCCAATGAATATTCAGGACTGATTTCCTTTAGGATGGACTGGTTGGATCTCCTTGCAGTCCAAGGGTCTCTCAAGAGTCTTCTCCAACACCACAGTTCAAAAGCATCAATTCTTCAGCACTCAGCTTTCTTTATAGTCCAACTCTCACATCCATACATGACTACTGGAAAAACCATAGCTTTGACTAGATGGACCTTGTTGCCAAAGTAATGTCTCTGTTTTTTAATATGCTGTCTAGAATGGTCATAGCTTTTCTTCCAAGGAGCAAGCATCTTTTAATTTCATGGCTGCAGTCACCATCTGCAGTGATTTTGGAGCCCCCCAAAATAAAGTCTCTCACGGTTTCCTTTTTTTCCCCATCTATTTGCCATGAAATGATGGGATTGGATGCCATGATCTTAGTTTTCTGAATGTTGAGCTTTAAGCCAACTTTTTCATTTTCCTCTTTCACTTTCATCAAGAGGCTCTTTAGTTCTTCACTTTCTGCCATAGGCGTGGTGTCATCTGCCTATCTGAGGTTATAGATATTTCTCCCAGCAATCGTGATTCCAGCTTGTGCTTCATCCAGCCTGGGGTTTCTCATGATGTACTCTGCATATAAGTTAAATAAGCATGGTGACAATATACAGCCTTGACGTACACCTTTCCCAATTTGGAACCAATCTGTTATTCCATGTCCAGTTCTGTGTCTTCAAATCCTATGTCATCCTTATCTACATATTAACTAAAACAACAAATGACTGTTTATTTCAGATTAGGAAGAACAAATTTTATTCACTTTCATTTTTTTAGTAACTATTGGATGCTTACTGCAAAAATAAAACATTTAAAAACAAATGTAGACCCTGTTGAGAAGACATCAATAATACCTAGGAGAAAATAAATAACCATCTCATCCTTATTCCTAGAAGCAAGTGGGAAGAGAGGGAACTTCCTATATCAAGTTGACTTCTAGACAGACAAAAACCAAAGAGCAAAATATAACAACATTAAAGCAAGTAGGACTATTTGTTGAATGAATGAATGAATAAACGAAGGAAAGAAACACTAGAGACAGAACCAATAAGTAGGTAGAACTTATTTGGAAACTAGAGACTGGGTGAGGGGAGTCTCAATGTGGGTCGTCAGGGAAGTGATGGGCGTGGATTAGTGACGATAACAGAGGACATTTCAGGTCATTTTAGTCATGCAAAGATTAAACTGACAGGCAATATACACTAAAAACATTCTAAAAGTTTTAAGAATTTTGTGTGCAATAATATTAAACCTAAGAGTTTTTCCTAATAAAAATGACTCAAAAGATGAAAAAAAGATTAGAAGTATTAATAGCACTGTTTTAAAAATAGAAGTCCCAGTGTTATTTAAAATGATAAAAAGGTAGAAACAAACAAGAACTGAAATACATTACTAATAAATATTAAACATTTAATATCAGTAAATTATTGATAAATTGTCTAACATTATAAAATTAGAGAATTATGATAAGTGAATAAATGAAATTAAGTCCTTGGAGAGGCAGATGTGAATCAGTGTTAAGCTAAAAAGGTCATATACCAATCTGCTACTGCTGCTGCTAAGTCACTTCAGTCGTGTCCGACTCTGTGCAGCTCCATAGACCCCATTCTAGGCAAGAGTCCCAGGGACAGGGGAGCCTGGTGGGCTGCCATCTATGCTTCTAATATTTTACTAAGAAGCACAAGAGTTTCAAACAGGGAAGAAAAATGGATTCCTGCTAGAAGAAATGGCACTGAGAAAGCCCATGCGTTTGGAATGATGGTAAAGAGAGTTTGAAAATGAGACTTGTCTTGGGACAGCATTCTAATCAACGGCAAGACTTAGGCCATACTCATTTCTGCTTAAGAACTGAGCTAGGGATGAAGTTAACCTAAACTTCCACAGAGATGCTAACTGCAGTCCTTAGGCCTTTTGTTGTGGGTAGGGCTATGAGCATCTCAGCTTCTAGGAAGAAGATACCACAGTCCTTGTGGCTTGGGGACTTACCATTTCATGTACCTCCTCATGCAAGGAAATACAGTAACTGCTCAGCAGAGAGGTAGGGGTGGATGAGGTGGAGAATAAACTAAATTCACAGACTGATTTCAAATGCCTGCAAGCAGAGGCACTACCACCAGAAGGTTTTTATTTGAAACCACTAATTCCAGAACAAACTGGTTAAGAATTTGCAAGATGGTGCTGACCTCTTGCAAGATTTCTCCTTAGCTGAAAAATTTACTGTCTCATCCACAAGCTCAGGGGCTTACACAGACCAAACTTTGCAGATATAATTCTAAACTGGGGAAATAAACAGAATTTTCCAAAACAATCAAGATACCCGAGTAGCCATCCTTTTGCAATATCCTCTTATAAAATCACCCCCACTGTCCCTCTCCTCCTGCCCAACAATCCATCTGTTGCTCAGGGTGAATAAACCATAAGAGTAGATATGGATTCCCACGAATGTCCAGGAAAAAACAGATTAGACATTCATGGAAAAGACTACGTTTGCTCTGGCAGATTTAAAACCACTGTAACATTTTTGGCCCCAAGGGTATTGGATGAGCCACGTCCCATGTGTTAGTAGTTCATCTAAATGTTCCCACATAGTTCAGCATTTAAGTAAAATATTTGTTTCCATAAGAAAAATAAGAAGGGAAGGTGGTATTCACATGGCTGTTTAATGTATACCCAATCCAATTAAAACACACACACACACAAAAAAAAACTTTCAGTTTGAAATAATTTTAGATCTACAGAAGAATTGCAAAAATAGCTTAATTGTCTCTTGGTATCCATAGAGGATTCATTGTAGAAGGCCCTATGGATACGAAACTCCCCAGACCCTCAAGTCCTTTAAATAAAATGGAAGAGCACAGGTGGCCATCTATATCCATAGGTCCCACATCCACAGATTCAGACTTGAGTCTATGGAGGTGGAAGCCTTGGATAAGGAGGACCCACTGTACAGAGAAATTCCATAAACCCTTCACCCAGCTCACCCTAGTGTTAACCTCAGGTATAACCACACTACGTTTCTCAAAATTAAGAAATCAATATTAGTATATTACTATTAGCTAAGCTTCAGACTTCATTCACATTTTGCTAGTTTTTCCATTAACGTCTTTTTTTTTCTTTCCAGAATCCCACATTGAATTTAGTCATCCATGCCTTTTTTCTTTTTTTTCCCTCAATCATTGACAGTTGCTCAATTGTTGTTTTTCATGACTTTGATACTTTTGATGAGTCTCTCAATTTGGGTGTGTCTGATGTTTTCTAATGATTAAATTGAGGTTATAAAGCTTGAAGAAAAACAGCTCAAGGGGCTAAGTGCCTTTCTAATCATGACTTATCAGGGAACACATAATATTAACATGATTTACCAGTGGTAAAGCTAACCTTGGTCACTTGTTTGAGATGGGGTCTGTCAAATTTCTACACAGCCTAACTTTACGTTCAGATAGAGTTGTCAGATTTAGCAAATAAAAACACAGGACATCAAATGGGACATATGTATACTAAAAATTTCAGAGAAGGCAATGGCACCCCACTCCAGTACTCTTGCCTGGAAAATCCTATGGATGGAGGAGCCTGGTGGGCTGCAGTCCATGGGGTCACTAAGAGTCGGACACGACTGAGCGACTTCACTTTCACTTTTCACTTTCATGCATTGGAGAAAGAAATGGCAACCCACTCCAGTGTTCTTTCCTGGAGAATCCCAGGGACGGGGGAGCCTGGTGGGCTGCCATCTATGGGGTCGCACAGAGTCGGACAAGACTGAAGCAACTTAGCATACTAAAAATTTATTTATTTTTAGTTCAAATTTAACTGGGCATCTTAGATTTTATCTGGCATCCCCACATTTAGAAATAAATTCCCAATAAAAATCATAAATGTTTACTAAGCCCCTCACCTTACCATAGAACTCTCCTTACCCTACTTTCTAGACATCCCTTGCCCCAAAGACTGCAGTATAGGTAAGAATTCAATTGAATTCTTAAACCAGTAACCCTCAAAATCTAATATCCACCAGACTCCCTTAGCAGGTTGGGTCCTGTCACCAGAGTTTCTGATTTAGGGGGTCTGGCAGGAAGCTCTAGAATTTGCACTTCTAACAAGTTCCAAGAGATGCTGACCATCCAGGGATCATAGTTTGAGAAGCACTGACACTGGCATGGAGGGGAATCTAGGTACCTGCATTTCCTTCATTTTCCAGAGGATTAAAGATCTCCATAACCTGTGCATTAAAAGTCTGCCACTACAATTCACATAGGGTGGGTCCTAACTGACACAACACACTTTCAACTTATGAATAACTCATATAAAAGAATAGAAACAGGAACGTCCCTGGTGGTCTGGTGCTTAAGACTCTGTGCTCCCGGCGCAGGGGGCCTGGGTTTGATCCCTGGGCGGGGAACTAAGATGTTGCGTGTTGTAATAGCACAGCATTAATTTTAAAAATTTTTTAGAAAACATACTTAAAAATAAATTAAAAATTTAAGTTCTATTTTTTTTCAAGAATAGGAACAAAGATAGTTAGAAATCTTTTGTCCTCCAGTTAGAGAGTAGGATTCAGTCTAGATCTTGTTGGGGAACTATAGTGGGATGACTCCTTTCTCCTGCAGCCTCTATTGTTGAGAAGGTTCAAGTTTATTCCCATGAGCACCTACCCATCTGTTGTCAAACTTCATCTCACAATGAGAGCCCATGGCACCATGGAACTTGTCAGAGAACCACCACCACACGTTGTGGAGATGCAGGTAAACAATTTCTGTTTAGAAATCAGAATGCCCTGTTTCACAGAAAGAAATACTAGAGATGGTAAGCAAGTCAAAAATCAGTCTGGACTATAAGAAAGTTTACTTTGGGCTGGTTTGGGTACTTATCTGATACTTAAAATACTGTTTCACTGTGCTTATAGAAGGCTCTCTTGGACTCAAAACCTCCAAGTGCTTCAGCAGAAAACAAGTGGTCCATAGACTGAAGGTATCTCACCCACCAACACCCTCTTCATTCAGTTCAGTTCAGTTCAGTCGCTCAGTCATGTCTGACTCTTTGTGACCCCATGAATCGCAGCACGCCAGGCCTCCCTCTTCATCACCATCTCCTGGAGTTCACTCAGACTCACGCCCATTGAGTCAGTGATGCCATCCAGCCATCTCATCCTCTGTTGTCCCCTTCTCCTCCTGCCTCCAATCCCTCTCAGCATCAGAGTCTTTTCCAATGAGTCAACTCTTCGCATGAGGTGGCCAAAGTACTGGAGCTTCAGCTTTACCATCATTCCTTCCAAAGAAATCCCAGGGTTGATCTCCTTCAGAATGGACTGGTTGGATCTCCTTGCAGTTCAAGGGACTCTCAAGAGTCTTCTCCAACACCACAGTTCAAATGCATCAGTTCTTCAGTGCTCAGCCTTCTTCACAGTCCAACTCTCACATCCATACAGGACCACAGGAAAAACCACAGCCTTGACTAGACAGACCTTTGTTGGCAAAGGAATGTCTCTGCTTTTGAATACGCTATCTAGGTTGGTCATAACTTTTCTTCCAAGGAGTAAGCGTCATTTAATTTCATGGCTGCAATCACCATCTGCAGTGATTTTGGAGCCCAAGAAAATAAAGTCTGACACTGTTTCCACTGTTTCCCCATCTATTTCCCATAAAGTGATGGGACCAGATGCCACGATCTTCGTTTTCTGTGTTGAGCTTTAAGCCAACTTTTTCACTCTCCTCTTTCCCTTTCAAGAGGCTTTTTAGTTCCTCTTCACTTTCTACCATAAGGGTGGGGTCATCTGCATATCTGAGGTTATTGATATTTCTCCCGGCAATCTTGAGTCCAGCTTGTGCTTCTTCCAGCCCAGCGTTTCTCATGATGTACTCTGCATAGAAGTTAAATAAACAGGGTGACAATATACAGCCTTGATGTACTCCTTTTCCTATTTGGAACCAGTCTGTTGTTCCATGTCCAGTTCTAACTGTTGCTTCCTGACCTGCATACAGGTTTCTCAAGGGGCAGGTCAGGTGGTCTGGTATTCCCATCTCTTTCAGAATTTTCCAGTTTATTGTGATCCACACAGTCAAAGGCTTTGGCATAGTCAATAAAGCAGAAGTAGATGTTTTTCTGGAACTCTCTTCCTTTTTCCATGATCCAGCAGATGTTGGCAGTTTGATCTCTGGTTCCTCTGCCTTTTCTAAAACCAGCTTGAACATCTGGAAGTTCACAGTTCACGTATTGCTGAAGCCTGGCTTGGAGAATTTTGAGGATTACTTTACTAGCGTGTGAGATGAGTGCAACTGTGTGGTAGTTTGAGCATTCTTTGCATGATCCCTCAAATGTGGTAGCTATTATTACATATACTCTGGTACTAATTTTCCCTAAAAGGACTTAATGGAATGCAACCAAGCATTGGTGTAAATAATCAGATCTACATCCCTCTTTAATCAAAGTGTGTCCCTTCTCCTCCAACCATCGCTGAATGGGCCACAGGACAATGGGGTCTAGCTGCGTTCACCTTGTCCTCCATCACTGGCTTTCTCTACCTCTTTGGGGTTTAGTCCTTTCTATCTGGGTTGGGAAGATCCCCTGGAGGAGGGCAATTGCAACCCACTCCTGTATTCTTGCCTAGAGAATCCTATAGATGGAGGAGCCTGGCAGGCTACAGTCCATAGGGTCTCACAGAGTCAGACACACCCGCCCGTGTCTTTTCAGGAGTATTTGACAACAAGAAATCCCATCCTCCTTCCCAGAAAGCTGTATGATTTAAACCCAGGATTGATGAAATAGAGAAACTGCGATCCAGAAATGAATAGGCCCAAGAATAGGGGCTGGGATGCGGGGTGAGCTCTGCAGGTGAGGTGGTGACGGGAATGAAGACATCTCAACACACGTCTTACTTTGGGTCCTTCCATGCTCTTGTCTATTGTAACCACAGGCCTGAATGAACTCACAGGCCTCCTGGAGGAAGCCAACTTTATCACCCTTTTGAAGACCCTTCGTTTTAACAAGTGTGGTTATTCCACTGGGGCATTGGGGTGTCAAGGGCCAGAAGCTTTAAAAAGGAAAGAAAGAGAAGGAAATCAGGAAGTGGTGTAACAAAGGCCTAATTATAAGGGAGGAGTATCTCTCTACAGACAGGTCACTGGACGGATGCCAAGGGCTCTCGCCACATAAAGAGAAAGATTGTTATAAAAAGATTTTTAAAAAAAGAAGAAGAAGAAGAAAGAGGCATGGCAGTAGAGACTGTGAGGGGGTGGGGCAGAGAATAGGGAAATGAATAAGAATAATGACTTAAAAGCTTTTTTTTCCCCCTGGTTCTCTGCTTCCTTTCTGCAGATGCTCAGCTGAGCCAGTGCAGCTGGCTCCCTGACAAATGTGGAAAAATCAGCCAATCTGAGCTGGTTCTTAGCCATCCAGGCAGAGGCTCAGATACATGAGGGGCTGTCTCAGGTGTGGCAGGCCTTCTGGAGACACTGCTGGGAGATTCTTGGCCAGAGTGTGTCCTCCCAGACTCCAGGAACTCAGCAGAACCCCCTTCCACCTCGGGATTCCAGGTTCTGACCAAGGTGACATTGAGGGGAGGGCTCCTCCTCTGTTTGTTACCCCGCCCCCCCAACATCCTCCCCTAACTGACAAGCTCTCATTTCAACCTGCTGGGGTTTCTTCCAGCTTATTCAGTGAAAAGCCTACAACACCAGGACCCTCGTCTCAAGGCATCCTAGCGCACATCTGGTGACACAACTCAAGGCCTCCAGAAAAATGCCTGATGCTCCTCTGTCCGTGCGATCCTCCAGGCAAGAGTACTGGAGCAGGCACTATTCCAGTCTCCAGGGGACCTTCCCCACCGAGAGATCGACCCCAGGTCTCCTGTAGTGCAGGCGGATTCTTTACTCTCTGAGCCACCAAGGAAGCCCCTATTCCTTTTCAGATCACCACGTCAAACTGCAGTCTGTGGACAACCAGGCAGAATACCCTGGGGTTTCCCTGCAGGATAGTGAAGGCCGCTCTGGGAATGGTCACTGAGACCAAAGAGTATGCCACACACATTTATGTACACATTATGTCCCCACACAGAATATGAACAAGGTAATACATCTGATCGTTCAGCTCAAGAAAAGCAATTAATACGTTGCATCAAGTTCAAGACGGAAAGAGTATTACTGTAAGGAGCAGTCCAAGTTCCTTATTAAGCTGTCCACTTTTCCTGTGATTCTTGTTCATGGACTATTTGATAATTAAATTTAAAAAGGTCAAAAATTAGGAACTAAGATACTAACAGAAGTGCTCACGTAAGTTTCTAGAGGGATGGAAATGTTCTAGATCTTATTTTGAGTGGTGGTTACATGAGCGTAAATAACTGTCAAAATTCACTGAACTGAGTAATTAAGATCTGTGCATTTCGTTTTAATTATACGCACATAAAAATTTAAAATGTAAGGGCTCATGTTCCAGTTCTGTGTCTATAGCTATACCAGCCTGCTGAAGCAGCCGCCACTGCACAAAAAGGCACAAGTAAAACTTACACTGTGTCACTTCATCAGTTATCCTTTACATAATGGAGTACTGCCAAAAGAAATGAAAGTAATTCCTATACGACCCTTAAACACTTGTTAGGAGCTCGTAATAATCCAGAGTAGCTCCAAAAGATTTATTTTTGGAGGGAGAAATGATTATGTTGCATGCTACATATGAACTGACTAGTTACTGCTATTCTTATCATGTGAAAGTGAAGGTTGACTTGGTTGGTCTCAAAAGCCTTGATGTGGGGAACACTGGCTAGCAGTGTGGAGGACAGAAAAACAAAATGTGTCTGTGTGAACTATTATTGATTTTTAGATGAAATGAGAACACTTGTTTAATCCAGTAAGAGAATAAAAAAATTTAAGAGGTGAAGAAGTACATTACTATATATAAAATAGATAGCTAATGGGAGGTTGCCCTATAGACTAGGGAGCTCAGCCTGGGGCTCTATGACAACCTAGAGGGGTGGGATAGGGTGGGAGGTGGGAGGAAGGTTCAAGAGGGAGGGGACATGTGTATACCTATAGCTAATTCATGTTGATGTATGGAAGAAACCAACACATCATTGTAGAGCAATTATCCTCCAATTAAAAATAAACTTTTTAAAAAAGAGGTGAAGAGGCACTGTGTTATATGGTCTGATTTCCTCATTAATGAACACAGAAATTGAGGCCCAGAGAAGGAAAGCAATTTTCCCAAGAACACATCGTCATTTTCTGCCAAACACAGATCTTCTGACTCTCAAGTCTGTTTCTCTGTCCAGTTTTTCATTATTCCTGTTTTAAATGCTGTCCTCTAATAACATTTTAAAGTAAGTACAATATTTATATCAACTCTCCAAAATATAATATTTGTACTAATATTTTAAAACATCTTCAGAAAAATATTTTTCCCCTGAGAGAGGTTGTTTCTCAAATAAACTATGTTCTTAAAATTAAAAGAGTCTAGTGTTATACTCAACTAGTCACATTTATCTTCTTAGGAAGCATCCATGTATATCTTCTCTATAATAGTTAGAGCTTTTGAAAACTCTAGTTTGTGTTTGCTGATATCCCATCCCTACAACAAAGATTCTCAAAAGCAATTTTATTACCGTAACCCGACATTTTTCTCCTGTTTGGAGCCCAGTGTTATCCTTTAACTTTACTTCACTGATTGCCAAGTCATTCTTTTCTCTGTAGCTCTAAGAAATGCCCATGATAAGGTAAAAGAATCATATTCTCATGGAAACCAATTCTTATGTTTAATATGAAAAAACATACTCTTGCTCATGTCTTCAAGATAATGTTCCTAAAGAGAGTGAGTCACAATGAACAGATGCCGATAAGATGGTCACAATGAAGATGGGTAACTTCCTACCCATACACAAAAGTGAACCCACAGTAGAGACAGTACTTGTGCTAAAAAGCCTCTTGATGAAGGTGAAAGAGGAGAGTGAAAAAGTTGGCTTAAAGCTCAACATTCAGAAAACGAAGATCATGGCATCTAGTCCCATCACTTCATGGGAAATAGATGGGGAAACAGTGGAAACAGTGTCAGACTTTATTTTTGGGGGCTCCAAAATCACTGCAGATGGTGACTGCAGCCATGAAATTAAAAGACGCTCACTCCTTGGCAAAGAAGTTATGACCAACCTAGATAATATATTCAAAAGCAAAGACATTACTTTGGCAACAAAGGTCCATCTAGTCAAGGCTATGGTTTTTCCTATGGTCATGTATGGATGTGAGAGTTGGACTGTGAAGAAGGCTGAGTGCCAAAGAATTGATGCTTTTGAACTGTGGCGTTGGAGAAGACTCTTGAGGGTCCCTTGGACTGCAAGGAGATCCAACCAGTCCATTCTGAAGGAGATCAACCCTGGGATTTCTTTGGAAGGAATGATGCTAAAGCTGAAGCTCCAGTACTTTGGCCACCTCATGCGAAGAGTTGACTCATTGGAAAAGACTCTGATGCTGGGAGGGATTGGGGGTAGGAAGAGAAGGGGACAACAGAGGATAAGATGGCTGGATGGCATCACTGACTTGATGGATGTGAGTCTGAGTGAACTCTGGGAGATGGTGATGAACAGGGAGGCCTGGCGTGCTGCGATTCTTGGGGTCGCAAAGAGTCAGACACGACTGAGCAACTGAACTGAACTGAGAATCCAACGTCCAGCCATCCTGGGTAATACTGTAGTGACAGCACCCCAGAACAAGAAGGGAGCTGAGTAATCTAAAGGTGCAGTGGATTCTGAACAGCTTCTTTTTTTTCTAGCAGAATTTCTTTTGAAATTAAATCTTACTTGGACATCTGACGTAGAAAACAAATTTGAGTAATAGCTGTTTGTGGGGTAGTTACAAATCCTCACTGTTGGATGGAAAGATTCATCTTCCTGTCACTGGGACCTTAAAACACTGCTGTGGGAGGTTTCCTGGAGTTCTTCTAAAAGTAATGGGGGGGCTTCAACCGCTAAGGTCCTTCCTACCACTGGCAACGCAGACTCTTAGAGGATTCCTTCCACAATACAGAGCTGAAATCTTTCTCCTGGTAGCTCTTAATTCATGGATATTAGTTTATCTTTGAGGTCAAATGTTTTGAATCCCCATTTCACAGGGGGAAATCTTCACATATTCAAAAGGAGCAGGTGTGTTGTATCTTAGACATGCTCTTCCTAATACAGCACACACCTGTGTACACACCTGTCCTCACACAAGGTGTTCATGCTCAAACCACCTCGCTCCCCACCTCTCCCTGGCCCCAGCCCTACAGTGGCTTCATGTATTTGTGTAGGCTGGGGGCTCAGCTTCAAAAAGAGCCATGGAGCCTTTGACTGGGGATGTGACAAGAGGAGGAGGAAGGGATTTTGCTGCTGTATTCTTGTTTTTTTCTGCTAGCATCAAAGTGGAGTCCACCCTTTCTCAACAGAGGACCATGAAAACCAGCTTGTGGCCATTTAGAATTACATCAGACTCTGGGGACAAATTCTAAACAGACTTAATATGTTAAAAGAAAATGAAAACAGCTGAACTGCAAGCAAAAAAAAAAAAAAAAAAAATCTGCTCCTCCTCAAAGGCATCCTAACAGTGAGAACTACTTTGAGGCCACAAGGAAGACTTCCTGTTTAGTTATGTTCAGTGTTTAGAGCAGAGCAACAGCTGGAAAGGCAAACTTTTTTAGCATGAATGTTTCACAGTTCGAATCACTTAACAGATGTAAAATTATAGGATATACTTAGCATTGAGGGTTTTTTTTTATTATTAGCTAAAGAAGATCTTTTTGGAAAATACATTTGATGTTTAATCCTTCTTGATGACGATGGCAAGAATTTTTTTAAATGTTCATTACACTAAATAAAAATGTTCATTATACTAAATCATACTTTAATCAGTTTTACAAGTGTTTTATACAGGTTTACTCAAGAGTAACATTTTAAGGCAATAAATACACAAATTTTAAGGTTGAGAAGAGACTATCTTACTGACCAGACAACTAGTAAAAGATGAGAGGGAGCAAGGCTAGAAACGCCATCAGATGCAAAGTAAATATTCAATGACAATCACACTGGTGAGAGAAGTCTGAAGACAAGAGATGTCCAGGATCAGAGGCTTAAAGGAGAACACTCAGATCAGGGGGAGGTGATGGCTGGCCACTGCCCTCTATGGAGTGTGACTGAGCAGGACCCTGTGATGCCTTCCCAAACAGGCCCCCACACCCATGTTCTCTGCTTGACTTTTGTCTATACAAACACTCTAGTCAGAGAATAGATTTAACTCAGAGAAGCGAGAAACTGCAGAAAGGAAAACAATCAAGCAAGACAAAATAATAATACTTTGGCCATTAAACAAAGTCAAGAACATTTAGTTTTTCCTCAAGGACTATAGATAATATTTTGAGCCAAGTCCTTTGAACGGTTTTGCAGAGACAAACTCCCACTAGGTTGAAGAAGTTAACTGTTTGCTGCCCACAAGCACACAGACCTCAGACCCGTTGGAACCAGAAGGTTGGTAAGGCTGACTTACGATTACCTCACCACCAACCAATCAGAAGAATGTCCACAAGTTGATCACACCCTGCTCCTTGAATACTGTAAGACTCTTTACTACACCCTCCAGGTGGGACATAAGAGTTTTGAGGGCATTAGCCTGCTGTTGCCCTTTTTGCCTGGCAAAGCAACAGAGCAATTTTTCTCTACTTCACCTAAAACTCTGTCTCTGTGTTTCTGTTCAGCACTGGTGTAGACGCTGAATTTCGGGAACAGGAGGGGCAGAGAGAGAAGAGAGGGTATACTGAAAGGCAGAGCTAGATGGCTAACTAGATGGAAAACATCCAGTGAGAACAGATTAGTGGAATTAGGGTGGTTTTCAGGAGAAAAGAATGGAGAGAGTAGCGTGGAAACATATACTTTACTATATGTAAAACAGCCAGTGGGAATTTGCTATATGACTCGGGGAGCTCAAACCGGAGCTCTGTGACAGTGTAGAGAAGTGGGATGGTATGGGAAGGGGTGGGAGGGAGGTTCAAGAAGAAGGGGACATACGTATACTTATGGCTGATTAATGCTGATGTATGGCAGAAACTAGCACATTATTCTAAAGCAATTATCCTTCAATTAAAAATAATTTTTTAAAAAACAGGCTACTTGACCATCAACATTTACATGACTGATTTTTAAAGAGACTTTCGGAAAATTAAGCGAAATCAAGAGAAATTTAGATGGGCATTTGGGGAGGAAAGCCAGCCAACAGGAAAGTGGTGAGTCATGGAATTAGGAGGTCTCGCTGGCCCCATTGGTCGAGGACACTGCAGATAAACATCTTGTTCTCTACAGGCCTCAGTTTCCTTATCTGTAAGGCATGAAGCTTACAGCAAATGGTTTATAAGATCCCTACCAGTTTAAGAGAATATTTTATTTATTTAACTTGTAATCAGTTCAGTTCAGTTACTCAGTCGTAACTGAGTAACTTTACTCAGTCGTAACTGAGTAACTTCTCCTCCACCTTCAATCTTTCCCAGCAGCAGGGTCTTTTCCAAGGAGTCGGTTCTTCACATCAGGTGGCCAAAGTATTGGAGTTTAGGCTTCAACATCAGTCCTTCCAATGAATATTCAGGACTGATTTCCTTTAGGATTGACAGGTTGGATCTCCTTGAAGTCCAAGGGACTCTCAAGAGTCTTCTCCAACACCACAGTTCAAAAGCATCAATTCTTCAGTGCTCAGCTTTCTTTATAGTCCAACTCTCACATCCATACATGACTACTGGAAAAACCATAGCTCTGACTAGACGGACCTTTGTTGGTAAAGTAATGTCTCTGCTTTATAATATGCTGTCTAGGCTGGTCATAACTTTTCTTCCAAGGAGCATCTTTTAATTTCATGGCTGCAGTGATTTTGGAGCCCCCCAAAATAAATTCTCTCACTGTTTCTGCATCTATTTGCCATGAAGTGATGGGACCAGATGCCATGATCTTAGTTTTCTGAATGTTGAGTTTTAAGCCAACTTTTTCGCCCTCCTCTTTCACTTTCATCAAGAGGCTCTTTAGTTCTTCTTTACTTTCTGTCATAAGGGTGATGTCATCTACATATCTGAGGTTATCGATATTTCTTCCAGCAATCTTGATTCCAGCTTGTGCTTCATCTGCCTGGCATTTTGCATGTTATACCCTGCATATAAGTTAAATAAGCAGAGTAACAATATACAGCCTTGACATACTCCTTTCCCAATTTGGAACCAGTCTGTTGTTCCAAATCCAGTTCTAACTGTTGCTTCTTGACCTGCATACAGACTTCTCAGGAGGCAGGTCTGGTGGTCTGGTATTCCCATCTCTTTTAAGACTGTTCCACAGTTTGTTGTGATCCACACAGTCAAAGGCTTTGGCATAGTCTATAAAGCAGAATTAGATATTTTTCTGGAACTCTCCTGCTTTTTTGATGATCCAGCGGATGTTGGCAATTTGATCTCTGGTTCCTCTGCCTTTTCTAAATCCAGCTTGAACATCTAGAAGTTCATGGTTCATGTACTGTTGAAGCCTGGCTTGGAGAATTTTGAGCATTACTTTGCTAGAGTGTGAGATGAGTGCAATTGTGTGGTAGTTTGAACATTCTTTGGCATTGCCTTTCCTTGGGATTGGAATGAAAACTGACCTTTTCCAGTCCTGTAGCCACTGCTGAGTTTTCCAGATTTGTTGTTATATTGAGTGCAGCACTTTCACAGCATCATCTTTCAGGATTTGAAATAACTCAACTGCAATTCCATCACCTCCACTAGCTTTGTTCATAGTGATGCTTCCTAAGGCCCATTAGACTTCACATTCCATGATATCTGGAGTGATCACACCATTGTGTTTATCAGGGTCATGAAGATCTTTTTTTGTACAGTTCTTCTGTGTATTCTTTCCACCTCTTAATATCTTCTGCTTCTGTTAGGTCCATACCATTTCTGTCCTTTATTGTGCTCATCTTCGCATGAAATGTTCCCTTGGTATCTCTGATTTTCTTGAGATCTCTAGTGATTCCCATTTTATTGTTTTCCTCTATTTCTTTGCATTGATCACTGCAATAACTTGCAATAGTTATTTTAAAAAATGGTTCCCTACAGTTTTGAGGGTTAATTGGTATAACAGCATATATATTCACAGTGTACAATTTGATCATTATTTTTAAGAAAATTTAAGTGTAATTGCAATGTTGTGTTAGTTTCAAGCATACAGGTGATTCAATTATCCATATATATTCTTTTTCAGGTTCAGATTCAAGAGAATTGTTTAATTAAAAATAACCTAAAAATGAAAATAAAAAAAACTTGTCTCAAATAAGAAGGTTAATAAAGACTATCAAGTAGGTTGCTGACGGTTCTTCATTTTGAATTTCCTTACTAAGTAACAGGTGTCTGAGCCAATAGTTTCTTGAATATCCTCCCATCATTCTGGTTCTAGGCTGCCTTTTCACTGCCCACCCATCACTGCATCAGTCATTGCTGTGATTCAGATGATACTTTCTAATCCATGATCTGTTTGAGGAAATGATGCTTTTGAAAAATGAATTACAAATCCTTGTGGGAAAAGAATAGTGTGCAATAGAAAAGTCATTAATAACTCAACTTGGAGCTCAACTTCCCGTTTGGGAACAGCAACCAGTTAATAATATGATTGCTGGCTGAATAAGGATTGGTCTTCAAGAGGCAAGAGAAAGGGGGGTTTCTGTTTCTCTTTCTCCAAGAAAAAGCACTTGGAGCTGAAATTTTAGAACCCAAAGAATGACACTAGAATGTATCAGTTGTTGTCCCGGGCCAGTTTGCTTGCAATGGATTTAATCTTATGGTACCATGGGAAGATGTGTAGTTATTATCTCCACATCCTAAGTGAGGGATCTAAACTTCAGAGGTCAAGACGTCTGTTCTAGGTCACATAAACAGACTGAGAAGTCACCCTCTCCTTAAGTATCTACCAAGTCCTTACTGTGTTCTAGACTTTGGGTACAGTGGGTGGTGCCACCATGGCCTGTACCTGATAAGAGTTTTCATTCTACTAGGGGAGGGGGGAGGAGTGAGCGGCTGTGAACACACTAGCTAACCATAAAGATATATTCTGTAGCATAAGATATGACATAAATAAGCCCAGGGAATATGACAGAGTGTGACTGAGGGGCTACTTCTACATAGTAAAGGGAAAAACAGCTCTTTGAAGAGGTGGCATCTAATCAAGAACAGAATGACAAGAAGGACCAGCCATGAACAGATCTGGGCAAGAGTCAGATCAAATGAACAAGAGAAAAGGGCATGGGTTATATGATGGAGACAGCAACATCAAACAGAAGGTAGCCAGAAGAGGCAGTCAATAGGCAGGAGAGGCAGCTGGGAAGATGGCTGCTGATTAAGAAGGTCCTCTCTCTACTGGGCTGCTGAGGTGGGTCATCTGGTTCACCCTTGTTTTTTAATAGAAGCAAGGGAGGGACACAGAAGCCATGTCCAAATTACAGGGGCACCTGCACCTATGAAGGAGGAGTTTGTTGTGGGAAGGCTGGGTACCACATTTTAGCATCCTGAAAGCTTAAAGCCACATTCTGCTTCATGTGCCAACTTTATCTCTCAGCTTTCATCTCCCAGGGAAAGGTGCATCAGTGTGTTGGAGTTGCAGCCTCTGATCCTATAAACCATCCCTAAGTAGCAAGGTAGGAAGGAAAAACATCCCACTGTGATCTCAGCTGTATTTCTTCCACATGGCAAGTTTCATTTTGTTTAATTTAACAATAAACTCATTATATTAACTCAATTCAATAGAAGCAGCAGGGGGATTTCTCCTAATTTAATCTTGGGCTTTGAGGAGCCTTGCTCAGTGCTAAAACAATGCCATGCAGAGAGATTAAAGGACTTGTATCAAGTTGAAAAAATACCTTAGAGTTTCTGAGCACAGCCCACCTGTAATTTAGGAACTAGTCAGCCCACTTCTTACTTTATCCAAAGCATCATCTAGTCAGAAAGCTAATCTCTGCAAGCAAATCATTCTCATGAACAATGTCACTGTAGGGTTTAAACTCTGAGAAGAGATCCTTTCATCCTTGGAGCTGATGCTCCAATTTGAAAAGTTGTTATTGGATGCACCCAGCCAGGGAATATAAATATCTTGTGCTTACCAATGTCACAAAATGGGTTTTCTGTAAGTTGCGTAAAAATACAAGGACGTAACTATCTAACATCTATCATTGCATGTCCATTGTGAAAAGCTATAGAGTAGGCAGCCTTTAAAAAAAGGTTGTTTCTGATGATTAACCATTATAAGAAAGAATATCTAGCCTTAAAATAACATCTTAAGGGATAGAAAAGACTATATAATCTGCTGATACTGTGATTTGAAATCTGGAGATTCCATATTCACACACACATACACAATGGCTAGAGACCAGACAATAGTTTTTGTCCCCAGATGGCAAGGAGAATTAACAAACTCATTAATTAGGATCCCGTTGGCCCTGGTATTGAATATATATGAAGGCAGGCCCACTTGAGGGTTCCATCTGGGAGATGCAACTTTTGAAATTCAAAGACAAACTAGATTTATCTTTGGTGCCTTCATATGCTAAGCGTGGTCCTACTGACCATGTGGGCTGGTGTGTATCTATGAGGCCCATGATTATTCATGGAATCAGGCAAGTTTTAAAGTTTATTTCACGTCCTTTCAATTACAAAATGCAAAACAAGGTCACCATGGGAGGTGGAGGAGAAAAGAGCCAGTTCTGAGGAAGACTTTATCCTTACCCCAGATTGCTTTTAGAAGAAGAAAGATATGGCTGAAATGTGAGAAAAGGTATGGATAATAGTTTCAGTTCACTTCAGCAGTGGCTAACAAGGTCCAGCCTCTGTCCCTGCTACCAACAGAGGAGTTGGTAGGAGAAAGGCCCAGGCCTTGCTCTGGCTGAGGTTTCTCTGTCTTCCCATCTCTCTGTCTCTGGCTCTCTCTCATACAGACTCAGGCTGAAAGTCTCTCTCTCAACCTCTCAAAAGATGAGATGTCTTTTCTTGAGGTCAAAAATAAAAGTTTTTGAGGGGAGGGGGGAAAGAAACCAATATCCCAACATGGAGGAGCTGAACCAAGAGAGAATTCTTTCACAGGTTTCACCTCCCAGAGTGAAGGGAGCTCAGAGGAGATGAGGTTTCAACTCTGCAAAGCAAGAAAAACCCTTCTCACCCTGTCAATTTGCAAACAAAAAGATCTTTGGAGGTTTAGGAAATTTTTTTCTATTATTTAAATTCCTTGTTATGTGTTTGCTTTCTTTACTGACAGCACTTCTTGTCATGGGAAAGTGTAATTTGCTGGAAAGAAAGGCAGAGAAAGGGAGAGGGGGAGGGGGGGCAGGCAGGGTGGGAAGGGACAGAGGCAAAGACAGAGACTAATACCAGAATTCAAACAACACAGTAAGAGGGCACGTCCTATTAAAGGATTCTTTATGCTTAAAATGGAGTCTATTCTTCCTGTCTAAAAATAAGCCTGTGACCTTTTGCATTCTCCAGACCATATGTATTTTTGCAACATCCAGAGTCCCAAGGCACACCAGGCAGTGTGAGAGCTGAAGGCTGTCTGGTCCAGGTCCCCGGAGCTAAGAAGTACACCTGTCAGAGAAGCAGCAGCCAGAATCAAGAGAAAGAATCCACAGAGACCTGGGGGTGGGGGGTGGGGGGTGGGCACTCTGAACCCAACTTTCTCTGACAGTTATTGATTAAACCTCTTATGCATACACACCAGCTCCAGGAAAGCTGAACTTTAATTTTATGCCTCCTACAGAAAAGAGATGATACAAACTTGGGAGGAAATAACAGTAAGCATCATAAGAACAAACACCTGCATGCATTCTCAGTGTCAGATTTGTTTTTTAAGTCCAAAGAAATAAAAAAGAATGTCAAGCCTCACTTATAATCAAAGATATGCAAAATAAAATATGTTACACTTTTTAACACTTATCCAATCAGCAAAGACGAATAAGAAATACAATACCAATGTTGGTGAGAGTTTATATAAATAGACACTCTCATGTCTATTTAGAGTGGGAATATAAATTAGTGGAATTTTCTGAAGTTAAATTAGGCAACATGTTGGAAATGCCTAAAATGTGTGGATTTCAGTGTAGCAATCACACTTTTAGCAGGTAATTGCATCAGTCATATTCAGTAAGTTGTTTATCCCAGCATTGTTTAGAATAGAAAATGGTTGGAAACAATCCAAGATACCAACAGCTGATAACCAGTTAAGTCAATTATGTTATATGTGTACAATGGACATGATTAAGAGTCATACTTAGAGCAATAAGAACAAATGAAATGAAAAAACTGTTCAGGAAATGTTGCTAACCAAAGTGGGAAAAAGTCTAAAAGAAAGCTATCTACCTACCTATCTATCTATGCACCCATCCTAGCAACCATCCTGCTTACTGTGTGCTAAGCATTTAGCTAAGAACAGCTGCATTACCTCCTGTGACACTTCCAACAATCCCATGGAGTATGTACGTACTATTATCTCCTTTTCATAGATAAAGAAACTGATAAACAGGAAAGGGAAGCTTAAACTCAAGTGGGGGCTGGTCTCAACCACACAAGCGTACTCTCTGCCATGACAACGACCGTGTGTAAGTTTAGGAACACGTGTCCTTCCTTGGGAATACATCCACTCTAAACTATCCACAGTCATCTCTGAGAGGTAGGCTTCCAGATGATTTTTGATTACTGCTTTGTGAGAAACCCAAGTAAGATGGTAGATGTTGCAAGAGGGCATCAGAGGGCAGACACACTGAAACCATACTCGCAGAAAACTAGTCAATCTAATCACACTAGGACCACAGCCTTGTCTTACTCAATGAAACTAAGCTATGCCTGCGGGGCAACCCAAGACGGGCGGGTCATGGTGGAGAGGTCTGACAGAATGTGGTCCACTGGAGAAGGGAATGGCAAACCACTTCAGTATTCTTGCCTTGAGAACCCCATGAACAGTATGAAAAGGCAAAATGATAGGAACTGAAAGAGGAACTCCCCAGGTCAGTAGGTGCCCAATATGCTACTGGAGATCAGTGGAGAAATAACTCCAGAAAGAATGAAGGGATGGAGCCAAAGCAAAAACAATACCCAGCTGTGGAAGAGTTGACTCATTGGAAAAGACCCTGATGCTGGGAGGGATTGGGGGCAGGAGGAGAAGGGGACGACAGAGGATGAGATGGCTGGATGGCATCACTGACTCGATGGACGTGAGTCTGAGTGAACTCCAGGAGTTGGTGATGGACAGGGAGGCCTGGCGTGCTGTGATTCATGGGGTCGCAAAGAGTCAGACACGACTGAGCAACTGAACTGAACTGAACTTGCGCTTTTCTGCGGTTTTCATGATTTCTACAATGAGCATGTATTTCTTTCGCAACTAGGAAAAAAATGAAATGAGCTCTCCTTCTGAGATGATATTCTGACTATAACTGTCTCACTCCTTGAGACTCAGGAAGACTCAAGAAGAGCCAGGAAATAGCAAACAGACTCTTTCCCAGATAGACTCTGGAGCCAGGCAGCCACTTACTGACCATGTGCTCTGGGCAAGGTCACTTAGCCCTCTAATGTAAAGTAAGAAATAAATGTGTTCAGGCATCCCACATAATATCGGTTCAGTAAACACTATTTCCCCTTTCTCTAGCCTGAGTGCAACATACCAATTCTAGAAGTGGTATTCTCCAAGCTATGCCTAAAACAGTTGTCATCATCTTAGGGAAGACCACTGACTCAAAATCAAAGGGAAATATACCCTTCCTGAAAAATACCTGATTATCAATGTCTGTTAGATTCAACTGACCTATCTTTCTCCTCCAAAATTCCAGCCTTCTGTGAATTATAGTCCTTGGTGTTTTAAAGGTTATTTCTTTCTGTTTTACAGTGGTCTTCAAACTAGGAAATGTATACAAAAGAAGTGTTACAAATATCCTTCCAGGAAGAATGTGGACACATGGGTTTAAGAGAATTAACTTCCAGAATCTTTATTTCTCTAAGATTCCTTCCTCAATTTGTCTGAGCTCACCTGTGTTGAGGAGTTTATTCCAGCAGACTAACCAGACCCCTTACTTCTACTTTGCGGCACTGTCCTTCACCTCCTTCTACTTTGCGGCAGAAAGACATCACTCTCATCCATCACAAATCTACTGTGCCACTCTGCCAGGAGCCATGAACAGCACTGGAGGGCCCTGGAAAGGACCAACTTGATACATGGGTTAAAAGTAAGCCTCCTATCATCAAGATGACTAATAAAACCAAGGTGGGTAGGGCTCTGGGTTTTTGTAAAGAAGTAGACAGCCTATGGCACCCCACTCCAGTACTCTTGCCTGGAAAATCCCATGGGCGGAGGAGCCTGGTAGGCTGCAGTTCATGGGGTCACTAATAGTCGAATATGACTGAGTGACTTCACTTAAACTTTTCACTTTCATGCATTGGAGAAGGAAATGGCAACCCACTCCAGTGTTCTTGCCTGGAGAATCCCAGGGACGGGGGAGCCTGATGGGCTGCTGTCTATGGGGTCGCACAGAGTCGGACACAACTGAAGCGACTTAGCAGCAGCAGCAGCAGCAGCAGCAGACAGCCCACTGGGCTTCCCTGATAGCTCAGTCGGTAAAGAATCCACCTACAAATCAGGAGACCCCAGTTCCATTCCTGGGTCGGGAAGTTCCCCTGGAGAAAGGATAGGTTACCCACTCCCATATTCTTGGGCTTCCCTGTTGGCTCAGACAGTAAAGAATCTGCCTGTAATGCAGGAGACTGGGGTCCAATCCCTGGGTTGGGAAGATTCCCTGGAGGAGGGCATGGCAACCCAATCCAGTATTCTGGCCTGGAGAATCCCCATGGACAGAAGAGCCTGGCAGGCTACTCTCCATGGGGTTGCAAAGAGTCAGACACAACGAGAAACTAGCGCAGCACAGCACAGACAGCCCATTAGAGCCTAGGAGGTGAGGACTACCGACGGCTGTAATCTTCTCATAGCCAGGCCACAGGCTCAGGGTTCCCCAGCTCCATTCCTCAACCTCAGTGTCTCTCAAATCTCTCTCTCTCTCCTTCTCTGACAGATATTTATTGAATAATTATTCCCTCAAAAAAATAAGAATAAGGACCTACTTTATAGTACAGGGAACTCTATTCAATACTCCGCAATGACTTTTATGGGATAAGAATCTAAAAAAAAGTGTGTGTGTGTTATATGTATACACATATATATACATATAACTGAGTCACTTTGCCATAGCACAGAGAGGGACACACATCGTTAAGTCAACCATACTCCAATAAAAAATATTAAAAAAAAAGAAAAACCCTATCCTCACAGAGCTACATTTTAGTCAAATTCCCAGTTGAAATCTGAGTTCAGAAGAGGTGTGGTTATCACAGAGATGCCTATTAATATATCGAGAAACATGTTCATTGAAAAATGAAGTCAGATTTTTTCTGACACAAAATAAATCTGACTTGGCTGGCTGATTAAATAATGAGGACAGATAATTAGGGTATATTATCTATGCATTGAATGAGTAAATCTGCAGATCCAAGGTTTGATGAATATGTATTTATAGAATGTGATAAAAAGCATTTTTTACCATAATTATATAAAAATATTGTTTGTCAGGCCAAGGTTTATTGAAATTAGCAACATTTTAAAATTACCAACAGTTTCAAAGTAGATCAAGTTAAGCAGCATATTACTAAGTGAAAGAGTAATTAAAGAATATAATTTTTAGTCATTTAATGTCACAGTAACACCATTCTAATAACATTTTGGGGTATACACTGAGAAAGTTTAATGTTTAACAAATGCTTTTTGAAGCCAGGTGCCCACTAATTCTTTGTTTTTTACAAAAATCAAACAAGACCTAACCAACTGAGAGATGACTAAATATCACTGCTGGGGATGGTTTGTTTTCGGTTTGGTTTGGGCTAATTTAGGAGTTAAAGATAGAAATGATATTGGTCTCACAGAACTCCATCTGTGCCATCACATAATATGTAGACAATGTTTCTCACAACTTACATCATAAAAACCAAAACTAGGAATAGAACTGATGTTGAACCTTTTAAGCAATAAATACTATTCATCCATCTGAGCTACCAAGGAAGCCCAATATTCATCCATAGGATAAACTAATTGGAAGTAAAGCCTCATCCATCTCATTAAGAAAGATATTTTCAATAAATTTTTACTCTGTGTATTTAATAATTATCAAAATATTGAATACACTTATGTTGTTTTCATCAACTTGGCACTAAATGTCATTGCAATAATCAGTCTGGAATACCTTTAATTACTTGGAGCTTTTGATCACAGAACTTCTAAATTTAAATTTATTTTTACACATGCTTATTGCAGAGGATTATGACAGCCATATTAATAAAAGACTTTTAAGCATAAAAATATATAACAGGATAAAGTATCACAGGGGAAATATAATAGAAATACAAGTTTTCAAAAAGACATGAAATTTTTGCCTGTTAAAGAATAGCTTATTTGCATATTTTAAAAAATGAATGATGGTGAATATTCCCTGTAAACATTATTTAGATTTCACTGAA
Source organism: Capricornis sumatraensis (assembly GCF_032405125.1). Classification (NCBI taxonomy): domain Eukaryota; kingdom Metazoa; phylum Chordata; class Mammalia; order Artiodactyla; family Bovidae; genus Capricornis; species Capricornis sumatraensis. The sequence goes on from NC_091070.1 coordinate 53,596,259, forward strand.
TGACTTTCATAGATGATCACACCACCTCACTGAAACAAAAGTCAATATTTATAATTATATCCTTTTCAGCTATTTAAATCTAAGATAAAGAAACGTTAATGGTAAATTTCAGATCAGTTCAGTTCAGTCACTCAGTCGTGTCCGACTCTTTGTGACCCCATAGACTGCAGCACGCCAGGCTTTCCTGTCTATCACCAACTCCCAGAGCTTACTCAAACTCATGTCCATCAAGTCCGTGATGCCATCCAACCATCTCATCCTCTGTCGTCCCCTTCTCCTCCTGCCCCCAATCCCTCCCAGCATCAGAGTCTTTTCCAATGAGTCAACTCTTCGCATGAGGTGGCCAAAGTACTGGAGTTTCAGCTTTATCATCATTCCTTCCAAAGAAATCCCAGGGCTGATGTCCTTCAGAATGGACTGGTTGGATCTCCTTGCAGTCCAAGGGACTCTCAAGAGTCTTCCCCAACACCACAGTTCAAAAGCATCAATTCTTCAGTGCTCAGCTTTCTTTATAGTCCAACTCTCACATCCATACATGACTACTGGAAAAACCATAGCCTTGACTAGATGGACCTTTGTTGGTAAAGTAATGTCTCTGCTTTTTAATATGCTGTCTAGGCTGGTCATAGCTTTTCTTCCAAGGAGCAAACGTCTTTTAATTCCATGGCTGCAGTTACCATCTGCAGGGCTTTTTGAAGTCCCCCAAAATAAAGTCTGTCACTGTTTCCCCATCTATTTGCCATGAAGTGATGGGACCTGATGCCAGACATTTTCTGAATGTTGAGTTTTAAGCCAACTTTTTCACTCCTCTCTTTCACTTTCATCAAGAGGCTCTTTCGTTCTTCTTCACTTTATGCCATAAGGATGGTCTTCTCTATATCTGAGGTTATTGATATTTCTCCTGCAATCTTGATTCCAGTTTGTGCTTCATCCAGTCCAGCATTTCACATGTTGTATTATGCATATAAGTTAAATAAGCAGGGTGACAATATATAGCCTTGACGTACTCCTTTCCCAATTTGGAACCAGTCTGTTGTTCCAAGTCCAGTTCTAACTGTTGCTTCTTGACCTGCGTACAGATTTCTCAGGAGACAGGTCAGGTGGCCTGGTATTCCATCTCTTTAAGACTGTTCCACAGTTTGTTGTGATCCACACAGTCAAAGGCTTTGGCATAGTCAATAAAGCAGAAATAGATGTTTTTCTGGAACTCTCTAGCTTTTTCGATGATCCAGTGGATGTTGGCAATATGATCTCTGGTTCCTCTACCTTTTCTAAATCCATGTTGAACATCTGGAAGTTCACGGTTCATGTACTGTTGAAGCCTGGCTTGGAATTTTGAGCATTACTTTGTTAGCGTGTGAGATGAGTGCAATTGTACAGTAGTTTGAGCATTCTTTGGCATTGCTTTTCTTTGGGACTGGAATGAAAACTGACCTTTTCCAGTCCTGTGGCTGCTGCTGAGTTTTCCAAATTTGCTGGAATATATAGTGCAGCACTTTCACAGCATCATCTTCTAGGATTTGAAATAGCTCAACTGGAATTCCATCACCTCCACTAGCTTTGTTCATAGTGATGTGCTTCCTAAGGCCCACTTGACTTCACATTCCAGCATGTTTGGCTCTAGGTGAGTGATCACACCATTGTGTTTATCAGAGTCATGAAGATCTTTTTTGTATTGTTCTTCTGTGTATTCTTGCCACCTCTTCTTAATATCTTCTGCTTCTGTTAGGTCCATACCATTTCTGTCCTTTATTGTGCCCATATTTGCATGAAATGTTCGCTTGGTATCTCTAATTTTCTTGAAGCCATCTCTAGTCTTTCCCATTCTATGATTTTCCTCTATTTCTTGGCATTGATCACTGAGGAAGGCTTTCTTATCTCTCTTTGCTGTTCTCTGGAACTCTGCATTCAAATCAGTATATCTTTCTTTTTCTCCTTTGCCTTTAGCTTCTCTTCTTTTCTCAGCTATTTGTAAGTTTCAAAATTCTTTATTAGGGGGTAAATGACTGAAAAAGAAGTGAAATTCAATCTACTTCATTTTATGGCTACCCTTTTTCCTCTATGAGACCCAAGAGAATGACATTCATTTTATTGGGTTTTAGGGGCTAAAGAAAACATTCGATTTAGTCCTCTCAAGAGATCTGGCCTTACCCCCTCTGCTGCCACAGGCCAGATGTTGATTGGCTCGCCCATAAAGCAGGTGTTTAGAGTACATAAACAAGCATGGGGCAGCTCCGAGGCCAAGGGTGACATCTAATACTGGGGAGCTCCCTGATGGTGGAATAAATCTGATTCATAGAATGAAAGTTTCCCACCTGTGACTTAAAGTAATAGTCAAGTAATTAGTATTTATCATTTTGGGGAATGGAAAAAATCCTATGGAAAAAATCAGCATGCAGATAGAATTCTCTTTTCTTCATATGCTTTATCCTTGACTTCGTTAGGCAAAAATTCCACAAAAGCATACTACGTTATTTAGGGAGTTGCATGCATGCACCTACCCTCAAGAAGACGTGGAGATAAATGACATAGAACATTTAGCAAGATGCACACATGGCCTTTCCTACTCTCTGCCCACTCTGACTAGGGGAAACTTCTGCAACAGGGAATTCCTCACTCAACACAATTAAATAGATGGGGGTGTGAGAGAGTCAGGTCCTATTTCTCTCCATCTTAGCCTCTCAGAGTCTTGGTTTTCCTATCTTTAAATTGGAGTTCAAAAGGACACCTGTCTACTGCTGTGCATAACTGCTCTGAATGGCAAATGAGAGTTCAATCCAAAAGAATAGCATACACCATGACTGATTCATCACTTTGAGTCTTAAATGCTTTTCTATGCCAACATTTTTGGAAGAACAACCTTAACTCTGTATTCTCCATTCTCTTCTCTGTCCTGCTATCACCTCATTCTCTATAAAGCAGTCCATCAGGATGGAAGGATGGATACAGAGAGGTGCTGCTGATGTCATAAGCACAGACCAAAAATTTACTATAGGGAAAAATCAGACCACAATGAAAGGCTAAAGCTTGAAGCCCTCATTTCACTACAATGAAAGACACAGCCACAACATGAGCACAGTCCTCTCCTTAAACAGGCATGGTTTGTGTAAATGGATACATCGTGATAAAAGACATTCTACCTTGATTCATCCTTATGACACGGAAAAGAAAACCTGGCAAATGAATTTTCACTTTTCAGGTCAAGACTAAACACTGATTTCAAGTCAGATGGATTGTCTTAATAAAACTGCTAACAACGATGAGAAACAGAAACATCTGATTTCAATCCTACCAATCTTCAACTGCAATCCAGGAGCCAAGATCACTTAACACTTTCTTTACTTGATTTCTATACATAATGCCAAAGCTCTCTCTTGAGGTAAACACTGTAAGTCCTGACATTATTAACTCAGACAATTGGCACATAAAGGTATCCTAATCCATTAATTTGGTATTTGACATTCAAAGTTTTGGACATGGACTTCAACACTGACAGTCTAGTATTTATTAGTAGGAAATAAAGACAAAAACATAACTGAAGATCTGGCCACAGCTTGAAAAAAATCAGGGTTTAAACTTCTCTGAACATGAAAATGAAAAACACAACTAATAAACAGTTGTGTCGCCTTTTAGTCTTTGCCCCCAACTGAACTGCTTCATTTTTAACATATGTTTAACTGCTATTTTTTATTAAACTCATATTTAGCCAGAGAGGAACAAGCTTACCACATATGCTTTGGGTTATATACTAACTATTCCGTGTCAGATGGTGAGTTAAAATGAAAAGACACTGGGAGAGAAGAATTAAATTTATATCTAGCTTATGAAAATCCCTAGCTTTGGGGAGAAAAAGCCTATGGTTGAAAGAATTTCGGATCACTTCTATAGAGAATTTTTTAAGGCATACCACAGCCTGTAAGCATCAATGCGGGAGACCTGCGTTCAGTCCCTCAGTCGGAAAGATCTCCTGGAGAAGGAAGTGGCAACCCACTCCAATATTCTTGCCTGGAGAATCCCATGGACAGAGAAGCCTGGTAGGCTACAGTCCATGGGGTCGCAAAGAGTCAGACACGACTGAGCGAATCTAATCCTATCATGGACGGGTTCTGTTTTGAGTACAGTCATCTTGAGCCCCATTGAAAAGGTTCTTGAAGCACTGAAATTATCCTCTAAGTGTCCATCTATAAGCTGTTTCACGCTCTAGACCATATTCCTGGCTGGTAAGGTCCTGGTGAAAACTAGTGACCTGGTAATACTAGGACCCAGTTGCACATGGCTGCTGTGTAACGCGTAGCAAACAAAAAGAACGATCCATGACTTTTCACAGCTGGGAAATTAGGACTGCTGACTGGGAGCAATGAAATGAATTGACTCCTTGAGATGTTTACATTATGAGCCTGGATCTTCAGTTCTGATTTGCTATTATTTCAAGACTCTGACTTAGATTTCATTCATCTTCTTGATTAAGCCAAGCACCTCCACCCCATCATGTCACTTCAACACTCTAAGGCTTGTATGATGATTCCCATGTGAAGGAAAAGGAGTCTGATAAAGGTCAAGAGACAAGTCAAAGGTCATGCAGACAAGGAAGGGGCAGATCTGGGAATCGGAAACAGACCTTCTGATGTCCAAATATGGCATTCTTCCTCTTGCCTCATTCCACTGCATACACACCTAGCTTCTTAGCCTTTCTTTTCTCTCTCCATTTCCTATTTCCTTCCTTGTCTTCTCACCATTCAGAGCTTTATCTCTTCCTTTATTAGCATCTATTATCTCATTATTCAATCTGTTTCTCTCACTTTGTACAGGTATTAAAGTTCCAGGATCCTAAGAGAAGGATGGAAATTTGAAAAGAAATTCTAATAATAATGACATTCCAAAACTAAGGATGTCAAGACTAAGAAAATAAGACATTTTGCATTTGTTGTTTATTTTTAAATGTATAAATCCTTTCTATGTTGTGTGCTAGACAAGTGGTGTTAAATAGAAACTCCAATCTAAAGAGGAAACTGAAGTGACATTCCCTTCTATTTTCTCAAGGGAGATATTGGGAAAATACTCTTACTGAAAGTGTATTGGTGAAAGCTTTCCCATACACACCCCCCAAAAAGGTTTTAAAGAAGTATTAGCAACCTGACACTTATAAAGTAGATTGAATTACTCCAGCCAGTGCTGGGTACCTTGCATTTACCCAGGTCACTTGAGCTATTCTGATTTATAAGGGTTTAACCCCGAGTAGAGGAGGTTTAACCAAGCCTGCTACAAGTGCCCACTTAAGGATTCTTTTAGCAAACAAGAGGAAACATTCTTAAATTAGAGTTCATGCCTTGCCAGGAATGATGCATTAACTCCCAGAGAATGTGCCCTCCATTTTCTCCACAGTTTACCTCAATTTATATCTCTATCAAAGCTACAGAAAGGCTGAAAGATGACCTCATCCAGCCAACTGCATGGAAAGAACAGGTAGGCAGTCCAAGCTTCTCAGTGGTGTAAAGCCACTGATTCCCCACTAGGTTATTACAGAAAACTTGGCTGTAATGTGATACCTCCACCATACTTATTGTGAGCTCTGGGCCTCAGCTTCCCTACCTCTAAAATGGACATAAGATAGTATCTATGTCATAGAACCGTTTGGAGGATTAAATGAATTCATTCAAGCACAGCCCTAAGAACATGCACTGGAAGATGGCATTAAGTATCCTATGCTTTAGCAGATATTAATGCCTTCTCCATTCATTCCTACAGGATACCCACATTGGTATAAGCATTTCTCTTTTTTAAAAAATTATTTATTTATTTGGGTATTTATTTATTTAATTGGGTCTAGTTGTGCCATGCAGGATCTTCATTGAGTCATGTGGATCTTTTATTACAGCACACAGACTCTCTCTAGTTATGAAGCTGGGGCTCAATAGTTGCAGGGCACTCGCTTAGCAGCTCAGCAGCATGTGGGACCTCAGCTCCCTAACCAGGGCTCAAATCCATGTCCCCTGCATTGCAAGGCAGATTCTTAACCTCAGAACCATCAGGGAAGTTCCAGGATAAGAATTTCTGTTGACAATCTTCCTCCCCACCCTGAATCCCAGTACTAAAATACCAACTTGTCCTGCTGCCTTTTTCTCTCTCAATCCTCCCCTTAACTAGCTAAGACTCAGTGCCAACATGATAACCAGACAAAGGAATTTGTAAGCCACCTAATGCATTTTCTCTCACAGATACAGGAATGCTATAATTCAAATGAAATTTACATGTCTCAGGAAGATCCTTAAGGAAATACTTTAGTGGAAATTTCAGGTAAAGCCAGAAAATGTTTTTTGACGAGATACTGCTTCTCAAGAACTCAGCAAAAACTCTTTCACTATACCAGGTAGTCACCTAACATCCTAATGCTGCTGCTGCTGCTGCTAAGTAGCTTCAGTCGTGTCCGACTCTGTGCAACTCCAGAGATGGCAGCCGACCAGGCTCCCCCATCCCTGGGATTCTCCAAGCAAGAACACTGGAGTGGGTTGCCATTTCCTTCTCCAATGCATGAAAGTAAAAAGTGAAAGTGAAGTTGCTCAGTCATGTCTAGCTACTAGCGACCAGCCTACCAGGCTCCTCTGTCCATAGGATTTGCCAGGCAAGAGTACTGGAGTGGGTTGCCATTGCCCTCTCCGAACATCCTGATGAGTTGACTCCAAATGTTAATCGCCATCATAAGCAAACAGTATCTCAGGATGACAAACCTCTCTGAAATCTTGCTGGGGTCACGTCTTCAGTTTAGTGCATTGGGTACCAACCTATGAGCCAAGGAAACAAAATTCTCTTTCCAGGGCCATTGTTTACTCACTGAATTGTGTTAGACAAGCCATTTGCAGGCCTCAATGTCCTCATTTGTATCATGGGAACAATACATCCCCGTGATACAGGGAACTATATAGCCTGAGAGCCAAATCTGCTCTGCCACCTCTTTTTATAAATAAAGTTTTATTGGCTCACAGTCATGACCATTTGTTTAGGAACTGCCTATGGCTACTTCCCTGGGCTATTACAGCAGAGGTGACAAGCTGTGACAGAGATCACACGGTCTGCAAAGCCAAACATATTTAACCATCTGACCTTTTTTACAGAAAAAGTGTGCCGACTCTTGCTCTGGAAGACTGCTGTGAGAAACCAATAAAATGACTGCTCTGGAAGTGCTTTGTAAACTGTGATATTTATGTAAAATGTAAATCTTTATTACTGCCTTTTCAGTGTTTATAGGCAATTACTGTGCCACTCATCCCGTGGCTGCATTCTTCCAAGCTAAGCAGTCCCAACCACCTCCAGTCTTTTCCTATTAGGTCAAGTTTAAATTTCTTTCACTGCCTTTGTTCCTGGGTGGGGTATTTTTGGACTTGCTCCAGTTTCCCCTGCTCATTTTTCTTATAAATTTTAATTAATGTATAGTATACTGGAAAGGTTATTATCTGGTTCTCAAGTGAAATTCAAGCTAATACAGCCAAGAACTGGGTTGGCTTTTTAAATAACAGCTCTGTAATGAAGCGCTCTTGGTCAAGTAGAAAGAGCACAGTTCAAAACCAGTTAAGTCATTCACAAATGGTGAACACTTCAGCAAATGATTTAACCTCTCTCAACCTTAGCTTCCACAGCTAGAAAATGAGAGAAGAAAATTATATGGGGCTTGGAGACTTATTGTAGAGATAGTGTATTTGTAAATAAAACTGACTTATGAGAATGCCTGGCACATAGTAGGTTCCAGGACAAGACTATGAACGTCTTCGACACATCCCTGACCTCTCTGCAACAGCAGCACTCACACAATTTTAAATTTGTGAGTCCATTTATTGGACATAAGAATCCTGCCTTACATTTGTTCCTATTGAACTTCAACTTGCTTTTGATTTATTGAGGTCACTCTGACTTCTCTTTCTGTCTTCTGAGGAGTTAGAATGTATGCCTTGGAATTTGTGTTCTGTGAACCTTATTTCCAAAGGATGAAAGAACAAGAGAAAACACAGGTTAACTAGGGTTATAAAGCTAGCTGTCTAAGGCAAAAGTTAAGTGCAGATTTGGTACAATTATTCAAAACCCAATACGACAAAACAGTTTGGCGGTAACTAGCAGAGCCTTAAGAAATAAAATATGTTTTCCTCTCAATTTTTCACTTCACACTGCTAACACAGACCAGACCAAAGGGGCAGAAGGACATGTGGGCGGCCAAAATGAGCAGTAGGACTGGGGGGAGAAATGAATGGGAAACATGTGACTTCTCTCCAGAAAGCTCCCACCAGTTTTTAAATGCTTCTGCCTTTCTAAGGTTTGTTTTGGGATTGTTTTAATCTGAGACATTTTATCTACTAAAACCTTAATTTTTCTGCTCCATTTTCTGCATTTTCCTCCAGCATCTTTGATTCCTAGCGTTTACAACCAGCACCAGATTTCTCCCATTAGCCTGGAGCTTGTTAAACTACCGCAAAATAAGATATAAGCACCTCATTAATTACCATCATCAAGAGAATTAGTGAGCCTATCGATAAATATTAAAGCTGCAAATTCTATCTCTAAAGAATGTACTTGTCATGCCCAGGTACTGGATGCCTCACCGCCTGAGACAGATCTCAATCACAGAAGACAAGGAAAGCCCTGGCAGCAGATTCTATTTTAATCCGAGGATTTGAGGAGGGGGACTTGCCTGCCAACTGAGGATTAGTTGTGGTGTTTTTTTTTTTTCCCCTCTCAGAGTTTTGCGACTTTGAAAACCAGCTAAAAACGCCTATGAAAATGCCTAAATCAGCATTGTGGGAATCATTTTAAAGGTGTTGACAAAGCCGCTCCTATAAAGTGATATTAATGCAAAAAATTTTAAGAAACATTAATTTTGTTGGCATGCACAGAAAAACGTTTGGAAGTCTTTTTGCTCAAGTGCAACTTCTAATTTTCTAATAACAACAATAATGATTATGCTGGTTAACACTGATTGAACAGTTATTAAGTACAAGGCACATGTGTGAGAACTTCACCTGCTCATCTGTTGCCCCCACAGCTCCAAGAGGCCCGTTCTATCACTTTTCACATTTTACTCATCAGAAAACTGAAGCTTAAAGAGGTTGACAGACTTGCTGCAGATCACAAACAGCAGTTTTTTTAAATCAGTCACATACATGGGAAGATACTATCCAATTCTGAGAATATGTTCCAAATGACACAAAATAATTATACACTTGTAACAGAGCCATTGGAAAAGGAAATGGCAACCCACTCTAGTATTCTTGCCTAGGAAATCCCACGGACAGAGGATCTTGGTGGACTACAGTCCATGGGGTCACAGAGTTGGACCCTCATGAACAACTGTACAATAGCAACAGAGTCATTGCAGTCTTAGGCTGCATTATTTGAATTAAAGGGCCCAGGACAAAGGAGGCGATGTTCTGCCTAACTCCTAAGACCTCAGCATCCATCTGGGTATCTGTGTTCAGGAGTGTGAACACAGTTATTAACTGCATGGGATATGGATAAACTATGGGCAGAGGGGCTGAGATAATGAGACTTGAATCACGACACCTGAGAAATGACTGCAGGAACTAGCAGTGAGTCGCTTGGACAAAGAACAGGACTGGGCTTAGTGAGAGATCACAGACAAGGTAGTAAGTAAGAGCAATGACCTGGTTTTAAGTCTCACCTCTCTCTCTCATTATCAGCATAATGTGAAGTACATTATTTAAGCTCTCTAGGTCTCAGCGTTCTCATCTCTTAAGATGACACTACCATGGCACTTTAACTCAGAGGGTTCTGGAGAAAATCAGATGTGATATTGTGTTGACCAAAAGTTCATTTGGATATTTCTATAACAATTTTATGAAAGTGGAAAGGGTTAGTCGCTCAGTCATGTCTGACTCTTTGCGACCCCCTGGACTATAGCTAGCCAGACTTCTCTGTCCATGGAATTCTCCAGGCAAGAATACTAGAGTGGCTTGCTATTCCCTTCTCCAGGGAATCTTCCCCACCCAGGGATCAAACCCACGTCTCCCTCATTGCAGGCAGATCCTTTACCATCTGAACCACCAAGAAGGCCCTATGTTATGGAAAAACCCAAACAAACTTTTTTGCCAACCCAATAATATAAGAAATATATACACAATCTCCAAAATCACTGCAGGAAACTGGGTTCCCAGGGTGAATACATCACATGTCAACAAAGGCTTCCATGGTCCCAAAGATTTGGGAAACATCAACTTAAGGAATATTCAGCAAGATTTTTACTCTAGGCATTGTAGCTCTCCAAGAAGTGGTAAAAGCAGGTAACAATTCTCAGACATGTTTGGCTAGAACCATTTTTTAAGAACCTTCCCTGGAAAGTGTGTGTTCTGCAGGGCAAGCTCTGGGTCCCCTCTCTATAGAAGAGCCTACACAACGGAAGCTATGCACATCATCATTTGATGTTGATAAACCACACTCCAGAAAGTCTGCCCAGAGGCTTTGGGACCTATAAGAGGGAAAGAAGGGCTCAGTATGACATATTTGGGAGGTGCACCACTGGGCTGGTTGAAACATAGGAAATGTGCCTGGTACCCCAGGACATAAGTCAAGAAGCAGCTCATTCTGAAGAAACTGGCAGAGCAGTCCCCTGGTAAAAGATATTTTTTTAAAGTAAAATGGCCCAGATAAACCTGAGATTCATTAAGTGAGGCCTGAAAATAAGGTTGCCCCATATAGACTCCTCCAAACATATATGAATGAAAAAGGAAATGAATGAACACTTTTATTTCAAGGTTATCCCCTCTCTTTTAAAGCATATAAAAAAATCATGCCATTATTATTACCATTGATAAAATTATATATAGCAACAAAAAGAGCAACAGTGGAGCTTTTCTTTTCCTACTTGAGTAGATCACATACATTGGATCCTTTTGATTCCCATGTCCTTATTTGCTGGCTTAACCTCAAGGGCTCTGTTGGAATGTGTTACACACAAACAAGTTCCAGATAAGAGAGATGTGACAGAATCCAGGACAGGCTTTGGGTAGACATGCATTTTCACATGCTTATTTTCACATGCTTATTCAAAATATTTGCTGTCAACGGTACTTGGTTAAAGTGATTGTTACATACAGCATGGCTAACTTTTTAATGTAAATGAAATGCAAATATATGCAATGTTATCTTTAATGCAGATGTAGCAGAAAGTATTAAGATATGCTGAGAGCCTAATTAGGTCCTACATCAAAAACTATATATAAACTTGACTCCAATGTCTCAAGAACACAAATTGAATCTAGAAATCCCAGTTTGCAAGCTTAAAAAAAAGATGTACATATATATTTTAAACCACAATTCTTTTTCTTCTCCCTTTTCTAAGACTGAGCACTTAAAAGGATGATCTTGGACAGACATTTCAGCTTGGGAGAGGGGGTGTGGAGTGGGTGGGAAAGGAATGACTTTCTAGCAAAAACCAGGAAGCAGAAAATCAATAGCAACACCCTCCCCCCCAAAAAAGCAAAACAAAGCTGTCTGTGCTTTCCGTCTTCGTATTAAAAATGACTTGCCAGAAAAGCATATTTTTGCATTTATTTCCATTTCTAACCTTCCTAGAGACAAACACGTGTGCATTCCTTCCTAATTGCTGGTACAGTAAAACCTTATGAATTCCAGCTCTGCTTCTTCTCTGTGTTGCACATTCTGATTGGGGTGGGGCAGGAGCTGACCTTTTACCTATGGGGTAAGCGGGTTGGTAAAAGAAATAAACATTGTACTGAAGGGCACATATTCCATTCTGGAGGGAATAAGCCTTTCTCCAGCCTCTACAAAAGGAAAAGTGGTTAAACTATTCAACTTCCTTTTCTATTTATTACAGTGGATCCCTCCCCCTAAAACTCTCCTCTGTAATACTTTGTGAACCCCTTATAATTCTCAGTGCATAGTAGGAAAGTGATAAGATTGAACTTGTTTATATTTGTCTCTAAATCCAAGCTGCTCGCAAACTCAGAGGGGTCCCATCTTCTGATTCCTCAGCCATGTCGAGTGGGGTTACAGTCACAGCTTCCTGGGGCCTCTGATGCATTCTGACTGCAACTTGTTCTATGTATTCCGATGGCTCAGGGGCCACATAGCATCTGAGAGCTTAGTCTCTCTTTTAAGGGACTTTTCTCTTCCCACTGACTTCCAGGATTGCTTTAGGAATTGAAAGAGGGGAAAAGAGATGCTAAAAGAGTTTGAAAATGAATTGAAAGTACCTCATAAATGTAACATGTCACAGGGCTCCAAACTGTGAACAGACTTGTGTGTAGTGAAGAAAACATATACCATATATTATTTGCATACACGTATATGTATTTTCATCCATGAGTATTTATTGATCCCCACGCATGTATATACTAAGCTCTATCACGCCTAGGTGTGTGTTCAGCTACACATGTATATGCATATACATGCCCATGAGCAAATACAGATGCATAGGTAAATACACTAACCTTACAGATGTTTATAAGACATATGAATATATATGCATGTGACACACTAACGCAGATCTACTCACACACTTACTGCTCATTGGTACATATATGTGCCTGTATGTGCCAATTCACACATCACATGTGCATGTGTCTGAGCTGATTAACCTGTGCCCTTGGCATCAGAGGGACCTGAAAAGGCTCAGGACTCAATCTAGACCTCTGTGCCCAGACTGAAGGGCTTAAAGCAAGCAGAGCTTATCCTGCTCTATTCCCCTCTGAGTTTTCTTCCATCTTATCTAATACACCCTCTGAAAGGAAAGATCTTTTTTAGTTCTGCTAAGATCCCCAAATGCTCTTAACATCTCCAAAGCTCTCTAATACAAAAGGACCCAGTTGCTGCGAGGCACAAGAATTGCACTGGCTTCATAGCTCCACGGAACATGCCCAGTGGAATACATTACACACCGCTCGCTCCAGCACGGCTCTTCTGAAATTGATATTGCCGGCATCACTCGCCCCAAATTTCTAACATTGTCATGATAACCCCATTTGTTCTCAGGCTGTGCTTCTCACATTTTAAAGGAACAGAAACTTCCCCATGTCTGTCCTTCATCATGCCCTTTCTTTAAAGAGGAAAAACATCTTCCCCTGGGTTCCTCCTCCATTTGGTGGACTAATTCCCGGTTGCTTTTGTCACTCAGTTATCAAGTAAGTAGTAAACATTACTGTCCTAACAATCTGCGAGATTTTAAGAGAAAAGATCAGAGACTAGTGGAAGATTCAGTCTTTGGCTGAATGGTTTGGTTCAAATGACAACCGCTATGGATGCTCAGAAGACACAGAGGCCATTCTGGAATGAGCCATGGGGAGGAGCGGAAAACTGAGTGATCCCAGTGTCCCACCCCTCCCCCATGAAGCAAGATGCATTCATGCTCTTCACTCTGATGATGAGCTACCTTCTTCAGGAGGTTCCCAAAGGCGTCCTCTCCGGCAGCTTGTCAATCACCTTGTGCCTTCAGCTCCTCCTCCCACTTCCATAGCACAGCACCCTCCAGGGTCCTCTCTCACTTCTCAAACATCTTCTGATTCCTGCTTGGTTCCAAATACACACCCATGGCCAACTTCCTGACCTCTGACCTCTCCTCCTTCCCCTACATCCTTCACCATCTCTCTGATGGCTTTAACCATCAAGTTGCTACTGCTGCTGCTAAGTCGCTTCAGTCGTGTCCGACTCTGTGCAACCCCATAGACAGCAGCCCACCAGGCTCCCCCATCCCTGGGATTCTCCAGGCAAGAATACTAGAGTGGGTTGCCACTTTGAGGAATGGCTAAATTCTCTCAGGAGTTCCCTATGCACATTTCCAGGCATCAGCTGATCACCACCACAGAATGTCCTTCTGTGAAGAGTCTGTGAAATCAGCTCTGAATGTTGCCTCTTCCTTCCAGATCTCTTCGGGGCTACCACTCCCTGAGATGTGTGAGTGCGAAATGCCTCACAAAGCCTTTATGGTTTTCTAATCTTTCGGCTCCCGCATTAGGTCAGCTTGCAAGTATCACCTCCATGGATCTCCTCTCATGTGTCACTTACAATCCATCCTCTCTCCCACCATTCACATTCAGACCTTCCCACCTGAGGCCACGATGAAAGAGCCCTCTGACTCAGAAGTGAGCCCCATACCAGTGGGTAACGCACAAGCCCTGGACAAAGATGAACCAGGACCCTCATTCCAAGTTGCTGCCTCTTCATGATCCGGCTTCAGATACTGTCTCCATGCCATTCGGTCTCTATTCTTCCATCTCTAAAACAGGAACCAGGCGCTTTTCTTTTGACTTACAGAAAATAATGATGTCTGCCTGCTGTACCACCACCAAGGTCTCCCTCCTCCAAGTAAGGTGTTTCCAAACTTTCACCCTTAGGGATTCTGATTCACAATGTCAACAAAAGCCCCCTCAATTTGCATTTTGAAAAGTTTCTCAGGGCATCTTGGTGCACAATTTGATTTTGGAGGCTCTGTTCTAATCCATCACAGACCATGGAGTCAGAATTACCTTCCTAAAGCATAACTCAAGTCACATTATTCTCAAGCTAAAGAAACCTTCAAGTGCTCTGTAATTTTCTGAGGACATTTTTGTACCCCTCCCCATCTTCTCTACCTACCCAGTGGTAACTGATTCTTGTTACACATTAGGTTTTTTCTTGGTCACTATCCATCACGATGAACTTAGTTGTAAGTATAAAAATCCAATTGACAGTGACCTAAACAAATTAGCATTTATTTTTGTTTTTCACTTGATGAAGTCTTGATGCAGAAAGCTTTATACTTTGTCAGAGGTTCCACAATGTCAGGGCTCCAGGCCGTAGACAGTAATTCCCTTGGTCTTTCTCTCACGGAGAAGAAATGACAGCTGCAGCTTCAAGCATCAAGTCCACACTCATGGTCCAAAGCAGGAAAGATGTGCACAGACAAACTCCTCAAGGGTCCCCTCTCTTCCCTCACTGGCCATAACTGAGCCACACAGTTACAAAAGAGGCTGCGAGGGTGAATTCTATTGTGAATTCTATTGTGAATTCGATAGCAGGGGGCTGGAAAGGGAGAAGGAGCTTTCTGAATGGCTTTGAGCAGCCAATCAGTAGTGTTCCCTAAATGCACTCTAGATGTCACTGCCTAACTCAAAAAATCTTCCTTCCTGAATCTGTCTACTTAAACAGTTTCAGTGAATATTTAGTAAGCCCTGGCTCTAGTAAGAATATTTAGTAAGCTAGGCTTTAACCCTGGTTCAAATGCTTCATAGTATTAGCTATAAGTTTGCACAGTCACCATAAGATAAAAGTATCACTACACCCATCTCACAGGTGAGGATACTGAGGCAGAGAGGTATTTAAAGCAGGCAGGCTGACTCCAGATTCCACACTCCTGGCTGCCCTGCAAGGATACAGCTTAAGGACAACCTTCTCCATCAAGAGTATCTTGCAAGCAGTCCTCCTCACTAGCTACACACTTTGCCTCCTTCAGCTCTCAAAGGTACTTCTAGCGGCTGAGGCAATGATGTCGTTCAAAGCAGGGCATGCGTGAAAGCGAAAGGAAGCACAAGGAACAATGACACCAGGAAGTCATGCTGTTCTTGGCAAACCAGGGTATGCGAACATCTCCCCCCGCCCCGGGGTTTTAACCTCCAGAAGGGTGCCTGTGGACATACTACCTGGTATCTTACATGTGCAGTGAGGTCTGTGGGCAGGGACTAGATGTGCATGGTGTGTGCATCCCCTGCTGGTAGGCTTTGCATGGTGTTCTGCTCAGAGAAAGTGCTCTTGGTTCATCAGCCATGTGCTGCTCTGAGGGAACCTTGGAATGCTGGCAGGATTTGCTTATGCAAAGGGCCACAGGGTGGCAGCTAAGAGGAGTGGGTGAGGTATAGGCTCTATAGTCAGATTGCCTGTATTCAAATACCATGTTGACCACCTGTGGGATCTAAGACTTGGAATAACTTACTACACTGGTTTGTTGCCTCAATGTCCCTTTCTATAAAATCATGACAACATGAAGACACTTATCCTACAGGGTGTTGGCAACCACTGCATGAACTAATGCACATAAAATGCCTGATGCAGATATACTAAAAAATTTGGCAACCGTTAATTAACATACACATTAATTAATCTGTATGAACAAATGTATTTCAGTAGAAATGTGAGTGGCAAGTGTGTCACATGCTAAGATACTGTAACAAGATAAATTAAGATTGGCTCTGTGGCCACTGGGCTTGAGCTGAAGGGCAATACTATTTCCTATGCTTTGATGAGCTCAAGTTTCAGAGGACCATCTTTGTTTTCATGCCAGTATCGTCAATGGTACTCACACAGACACATTGTGCTGATATCTGCTGTAGCCTCAGCAAGACGTAAAACACACAATGCACTTAGAGAATTCCATTTCACAAGGCCTTAAAAGTGAACTGAACAAAAGCCACATTTAAATTGATGTCCAGCACTAAGAACTGGTGAAAAGTGAAAGTAGTGTTAGTTGCTCAGTTGTGTCCAACTCTTTGCGACCCCATGGACTGTAGCCTGCCAGGCTCCTCTGTCCATGGAATTCTCCAGGCAAGAATACTGGAGTGGGTTGCCATTCCCTTCTGCAGGGGATCTTCCCAATCCAGGGATTGAACCCGGGTTTCCTGTACCACAGGAAGATTCTTTACAACTGAGCCACTGGGGAAGTATTATTATTATTATTTTGGTTGCACTGAGTGGCATGTGGGACCTTAGTTCCCTGACTAGGGATTGAACCCATGCCCCCTACATTGGAAGTGTGGAGTCTTAACCACTAGACTGCCAGGGAAGTTTCAAGACTGTACACAGGGTGAGAGCGCTTGCCACACTTATCTTCATCAGTAGGTAACTCCCAGGCGCTGGAGAAGAAAATGAAGAAAATGAAAGTAGCCAATGTGAATACACTGATGTGTACAATCGTGGCACTCTCCTACCCACGTTCAGTTCAAGGCCCAGTTACACTGCACTGGGGGCCCATTAAACTGGTCTCTAACGAGTTTATGGGGTAAAAAGGTAGAGGCACGAGAAGGAAAATTGCGTGCGTGCCTGGCACTGTACGAAGCTCACAACATACTCCTGATTTTTTAATACACACAACTCCTAGAGAGGAAGGCATTAAGCCCACGTGTTGGGATCCCAGTTGAGGACACCAGCCTAGCAGAGGCACAGGCAAAATTTGGGGGGAAATAGCCTCATATTCTGAGAAAAATCATTCGAGTGGCAATCATCTTGGGCAAAAGCAGAAATATGCTTCATTTCCTGATGGATTCTGGTTGAACTTTTTGGTTTTGCTTTTTCACATTCCATGTTTTTGCATTATAGCACCTTTCTGATGTTTAAGATCTCCAAAGTCTTGGTCCAGGCCCAGATTCCAGCAGCCAGGACTCAGACCCAGGTTTCTGTGATGCTAAAGCCCCATCGTGTACATGATGACGAGCCCATGCTGGACTGTGGTTACTCTGGAACGTCCTAATCACTTCCTCAGCATAGCAGCACACAGAAGCACAAGACCTGGTTTCTCCTCAGACTTCTCATAAGACTCATCTCTGTCCATATGTCAGACAGGGTGTCACTGAGCCCTGTGGAAATGTGTTGCCTGAGAGACCTTTCAGCTCTCAGAAAGCCACTCATCCTCTTGAAGGGCAGCCAGGCCAGATTCCCAGGTTGCACAGTTCTATGATAACACGATGCAGGCTCATCATCTCTGAGGTGGTGGGGCAAACCCTGCTCATTTCTGAGAGCGACAGCCCTTGAGTCTTAGCATTCTTCACAACTTCTAGAGAGGAAAATGTGGTTCACATCATCTCTGTCAGTAAAGCATATAACGGAGACCACAGGCCAGCCCAGAGCTATGGAGCAGAAGACACACATTTATGAGAAGTCCCTGGGCTGAACGTTTTAAACTCAAAAGAGCCCCGGAGAACGGTTCTGAGTTTAAAAGCAGAGAAATCTGGTCCAGCGTAAATGAAGCTTATTAAGATAAAGAATTAGTGCAGAAAAATTGAATGAATAGATGAAGAAGAAAGTTTGAGGGAAACAAACTCTCCCTACTACCTTCTACCAAAGGAGCGTGGGCAGCACGGGAGGGGGATCGCCTTTTACCAGGCGAGCGGCAGCAACACTGGATGGGGTTGTCTTTGTGCACACAATTCACCATGCCCACGTTCTTTCAGGCCCCACAGTAATGCTCCTTGCCGTGTATTTGAATTAACCAGACCCAGAGGATAAAACTTTCAAATTAAACACATTCCTAAAGGATTTCAGGCTCATTGTGTATGCACCAAGGAAACATAACATCCTAAAAATAATACATACACAGAGAGAAGCACATTTTCCACGAACATTAAAGTGGAATATGAATTATGACCCAGCTCATGGGAATAGACATCTGATTACATGCAAAATGTAGCTTTTGTAAATAACATCAGTCTTTGTGAGCTACCACAATTATTATCAACCATTTAATTTTACTCCCTAGCAACTCATCCGTCATTGTTCAAAGTGTCCACTTTTGTTTTTTTCCCGTCTGATTCATGAGGCTCCAAATTTTATAAAGTTCACCATGAAAGCTGTGTCATTTACCAACCCAGCAGCGAAGGAGTTCATGAGATTACGAGATTCACTAAAGCATATGCTGCATTGTGTATCTGCTATTTCGGGACGTATTCTGCTGGCGAATTGCTAGAAGCAGCACAATTACAACAGTAGCCATTCTGTTAGATTTTTATACAAAGGAACTGTGAAAATGTGTTTACGCTTTGGGTATTTGGGTATTTAAGAGCAAACTGACTCCCCAAAAAATAGAGTATACTTCATCTCCCTGTCTCTCTCGCCCTCAATATTTGACACTATTCCATGAATTACCATCCATGAAGCCAGTTGGTTTATGTCATATTTAATATGCTTGCCTTATGAAGGGTGAAATAAGTCATGAAATAAGTCAGTTGCCAGCATCGCAAATTCTATTTCACAACAAAGTAGTGAGAAATGTCTATCAATAGAATTAAACATTTCTAGCTGGCCTCCAAATTTGTCCGTAGTCTATTTCTGTTTTCAACTCTTAAAAACCAGACACAGGAAGTACCTATGGCTGATGACCTTGTGTTCCTATAGGAATTGCTAGGGGATACATCTGAGCAATGCTGTCCTTTACACCCAATAAAGACTTGACCTCACAAAACATGTTGCACTTCCTCTCCCTTGAAATTACATTTAAGTAAGTGGTGAGGATTTTTCACTGGCTTCCAGAGGCCTTTGAGTTTTAACTCCATCAGAAGTAAGTTTAGAAAGCCTTCTGGCCTACAAAGTGTTAGTTGCTCAGTTGAGTCCAACTCTTTGTGACCCCATGGATGGTAGCCACCCAGGATCCTCTGTCCATGGGATTCTCCAGGCAAGAATACTGGAGTGGCTTGCCATTCCCTTCTCTAGGGAATTTTCCTGACCCAGGAATCGAACCCAGGTCTCCTGCATTGCAGGCAGACTCTTTACTATCTAAGCCACCAGGGAACAAAAAACTGTTGTCAAATATCCCCATGCAGCTTCAATAGCATTTGTCATAGTAAGTGAGCTATTTGGTTAAACTATAAACGCATTTGTGTGTGTGTGTGTGTGCGTATCCTTTGTTGGATATAAGTCCAGTGTGGGCAAAGCACCATTACTACCACACACACACTTCTGTGCTCAAATAGCATTAATTGAATTGATATTCAGGGTGAAATGAATGAGAAGAAATATTTAAGATGAGAATGCAAGTTTCTAATAAACATATTAACTGTTCAGCAGATAATTTCTTTCCTGTCTTGGCATGAAAAAGTATTAACTGGAAGGCCTGGGAAAATCTTATGAATTCATTTGAATGTAAATGTAGAAGTAGCAAAAGAAGTAAGAAGTGACTTTTTTTCTTCTTTTTCTTTTTAAGCACCTACTTTGTGTCAGGCATTGGCTTGGAGTTTTGTTTGTTTTGTTTCAGTTCAGTTCAGTTCAGCTGCTCAGTCGTGTCCGACTCTTTGCTACCCCATTAATCACAACACGCCAGGCCTCCCTGTCCATCACCATCTCCTGGAGTTCCCTCAGACTCACGTCTATTGAGTCCATGACGCCATCCAGCCATCTCATCCTCTGTCATCCCCTTCTCCTCCTGCCCCCAATCCCTCCCAGCATCAGAGTCTTTTCCAATGAGTCAACTCTTTGCATGAGGTGGCCAAAGTACTGGAGCTTCAGCTTTAGCATCATTCCTTCCAAAGAAATCCCAGGGCTGATCTCCTTCAGAGTGGACTGGTTGGATCTCCTTGCAGTACAAGGGACCATCAAGAGTCTTCTCCAACACCACAGTTCAAAAGCATCAATTCTTTGGTGCTCAGCTTTCTTCACAGTCCAACTCTCACATCCATACATGACCACAGGAAAAACCATAGCCTTGACTAGACGGACCTTAGTCAGCAAAGTAATGTCTCTGCTTTTGAATATACTATCTATGCTGGTCATAACTTTTCTTCCAAGGAGTAAGCGTCTTTTAATTTCATGGCTGCAGTCACCATCTGCAGTGATTTTGGAGCCCAAAAAAATAAAGTCTGACACTGTTTCCACTGTTTCCCCATCTACTTCCCATAAAATGATGGGACCAGATGCCATGATCTTCATTTTCTGAATGTTGAGCTTTAAGCCAACTTTTCCACTCTCCACTTTCACTTTCATCAAGAGGCTTTTTAGCTCCTCTTCACTTTCTGCCATAAGGGTGGTGTCATCTGCATATCTGAGGTTATTGATATTTCTCCCAGAAATCTTGATTCCAGCTTGTGTTTCTTCCAGTCCAGCGTTTCTCATGATGTACTCTGCATGTAAGTTAAATAAGCAGGGTGACAATATACAGCCTTGACGTACTCCTTTTCCTTTTTGGAGCCAGTCTGTTGTTCCATGTCCAGTTCTAACTGTTGCTTCCTGACCTGCATACAGATTTCTCAAGAGGCAGGTCAGGTGGTCTGGTATTCCCATCTCTTTCAGAATTTTCCACAGCTTATTGTGATCCACATAGTCAAAGGCTTTGGCATAGTCAATAAAGCAGAAATAGATGTTTTCTGGAACTCTCTTGCTTTTTCCATGATCCAGAGGATGTTGGCAATTTGATCTCTGGTTCCTCTGCTTTTTCTGAAACCAGCTTAAACATCAGGGAGTTCACGGTTCACATATTGCTGAAGTCTGGCTTGGAGAATTTTGAGCATTACTTTACTAGCATGTGAGATGAGTGCAATTGTGCGGTAGTTTGAGCATTCTTTTGCATTGCCTTTCTTTGAGATTGGAATGAAAACTGACCTTTTCCAGTCCTGTGGCCACTGCTGAGTTTCCCAAACTTGTTTTGTTTAATCCCTAAGTATCCTATCACACGGAGAAGGCAATGGCACCCCACTCCAGTACTCTTGCCTGGAAAACCCTATGGACAGAGGAGCCTGGTGGGCTGCAGTCCATGGGGTCGCTAAGAGTCGGACACGACTGAGTGACTTCACATTCACTTTTCACTTTCATGCATTGGAGAAGGAAATGGCCACCCACTCCAGTGTTCTTGCCTGGAGAATCCCGGGGATGGGGGAGCCTGGTGGGCTGCCATCTATGGGGTTGCACAGAATTGGACATGACTGAAGCGACTTAGCAGCAGTAGCAGCAGCATCCTATTGCAATTGATAATAATTATTCTCACTTTTAAAATTAGGAAACTGAGGTTCAGGAAAGCAAATATCATGTTCAACTAAAAAAGGGTAGCAGTGGAAGTTAAATCCAGATCCATGTAACTCCAGAGTGCAAGCTATTTCCTCCAGTCTGTTGCAACAAAGGTTTTAAAATTCAGTATAATCCTTAATGGGACTTACCTGGTAACTCAGACAGCAAAGAATTTGCCTGTAATGCAGGAGACCCAGGTTTGATCCCTGGGACTGGAAGATCCGATGGAGAAGGAAATGGCAACCCACTCCATTATTCTTGCCCAGAGAATCCCATGGACAGAAGAACCTAGTGGACCTCAGATGGATCACAAAGAGTCAAACATAACTGAGCGACTAACACATAATCCTTAATAATTTTCAATATTCAACTTTAATTCTCTACTTGAAAAGCTGTAGTTAAAAGGAGACCCCAGATCTGTCAAAATGAATAGGCAGTGTCTAAACTTGTGTAAATTTACATGAGATTTGATATCAGAAGAACTGTAGGATAAAGCCCAAGTTATTTTTTCTCTCAAAGCCTCAGTTTACTCATCTGTAAAATGGTTAACTGTAGTGCCTGTCTCACAAGGTGGTTGAGACAATGAAATTAACATTCACACCTGAAGGTCACAGCACAGCACCTAACCCAGTAATTCAGGAAGCAGTTTGGGAAAGGAGGTAGCTACTGTCATTCCAGCAAAATGTCACTCAAGCAAAACGTTGACCATAAACTATTTCCCACACTCTAGTGACAAAGAGGACACTCACTAAAAAAAACAAAAATCCCACAGACAACTGACAGAAGCCTGCCCCAGTAATAATTTCTTTTCTCTTCCCATCTGCTAGTTACCTAGGCCACTCCAGCTCTCTGAGTGCCTAGCAATGCATTAACTTCTGCACGCTTCTCTGCTTCTGCCTGTCATGGTTACTTCCATATTTTAGCAACTTAATTCAAATAAATACATACAATAAATGCTGAATTCTATTAAGAAATACAATTGAGTAAAGGCCTGCTGGAGGCAAGAAGAAGAACAGAATGGTTTATGGCGGGCCCTTCTCATCTAAAGCACAACAGAGGCCATGCCAGGGAAATTCAAACAAATGGCTCAAATATCTCCACTGCCAGATGCAATCTTGTTTCAATGAGCAGAATTAGGATTTATTCATTGAACAAGTATCTAATGAGCTCCTACTGTGTGCACAGCCCTGTGTTAGCGGTTGGGAAACCTTGGTGAGCCTGAACAGATATGATCCCTAGCTCCTCTAGTTGAGAGTGAAAAGATCAGCATCCCATTCGGCCAAGAAGTGTGCAAACAAATGTAAAGCTGGGGCTGTGAGAGACACCAGCAAGAAGAGAGAAACAGTGCAGTGAAATCCAGTCCAGTATGATCAGACTGCTTCCACAGATCAGGGAAATTCTCTGAAAAAGGGTTGAATTCAAGATTTGAGGAATGGCCCCAGTGTCCATCAATTGATGTATAAAACATGTCAAACTCTTTGCGACCCTATGGACTGTAGGCAGCCAGGCTTCTCTGTCCATAGGATTTTTCAGGCAAGAATACTGGAGTGGGTTGCTATTTTCTTCTCCAGGGGATCTTCCTGACCCATGGAGCGAACCCAAGTTCCCTGAATTGACGGGTGGATTCTTTAACGCTGAGCCCCCAGAAAAGCACCACATAACCACCTAGTAGAATATTATTCAACTGTATGAAGGAATAAAGAAGTGCTTCATACTACAACATGGATGAACCTTATACTAAGTGAAAGAGGCCAGTCATAAAACATAATGTGCTGTAGAATTCCACTTAATTCAAATGTCCAGAATGGAACAGCTAAAGTGACAAAAAACAGATCAGTGGGCAGAGTAAAGAGTAAGTGTGAGTGGGTATGAAGGAAGGGTACTTACTAACAGGTGTAAGATTTATTTCGGACAGTGATGAAAATATTCTGAAATTAGATAGTGGTGATGGTTTCAGAACTCTGCTGCTGCTGCTGCTGCTGCTAAGTCTCATCACTCGTGTCCAACTCTGTGTGACCCCATGGACTGTAGCCTACCAGGCTCCTCCGTCCATGGGATTCTCCAGGCAAGAGTACTGGAGTGGGCGACCATTGCCTTCTCCTGCAGAACTCTGAGAATATACTAAAAAAACACCAAATTTTACACTTAAAGTGCGTGAGTTGTATAGCATGTGAGTTTTATCTCAATAAAGCTATTTTAAAATATTGGAAGGCTGAGATGATAAGTGGGGAAGCAAAGGGGCTGCATTTGGTGGAAGCATGGAAAGCATGGTCAGAAAAACAGGAAGAAGGCCAGTGTGGCCAGAGCAGAGAGGGTCAGACATGACCAGTCCACACGGGATCCATCAGCCAAGTTCATCTTAGTCTGTCCTAAGCACACTGGGATGCCATTAGAACATTTTAAACAGGGCAAGGGGTATGACACAATCAAATTCACATTCTTAAAAGATCACTCGAGCTAAAATAAGAATACACTGCAGGGGGCCAGAGAGGAGTAAGTATGATACATACACACAAAAGAGTTAAGAGGCTGTTAAGCATCCATGGCAAGTGAAGGGGGTACAGAAGGACGCAATGAACGGCTTAGCAAGATGTTTAAGATAGTCAATCAAAAGAACAAGGTGGTAGATTGGTATTTAGTAACCAAGAGAAGAAACTCGGGAGAGAGTGGTTCTAAGATTCCACAACTTACTGGAGAATGTTCAGCTTGAGATGTGAATTTGTGAGCAACATAAGGGAGGGATAAGTAGAACAATGCATGTGTATGAACATGGCTTAGGGAAAAGATAAGAAGGCCTGGAACTAAGCTTTGAGGAATTTCAACACTTAATAGGCTGATACTTCCCACATAACTGGAATCTAACTGTAAGACAAACCCAACATAAGTGTCATCCTACGAACTAGTGAATTAGTGAAGTGAAAGTCGCTTAGTTCAGTTCAGTTGCTCAGACCAGTTCAGTTCAGTCACGTCTGACTCTTTGTGACCCCATGGACTGCAGCACACCAGGCTTCCACTTCATCACCAACTCCTGGAGCTTACTCCAACTCATGTCCGTTGAGTCAGCTGAGTCCATTCAACCATCTCATCCTCTGTCATCCCCTTCTCCTCCCGCCTTCAATCTTTCCCAGCATCAGGGTCATTTCCAGTGAGTTAGTTCTTCGTATCAGGTGGCCAAATTATTGGAGTTTCAGCTTTAGCATCACTTCTTCCAATGAATATTCAGGACTGATTTCCTTTAGGATGGACTGGTTGGATCTCCTTGCAGTCCAAGGGTCTCTCAAGAGTCTTCTCCAACACCACAGTTCAAAAGCATCAATTCTTTGGCACTCAGCTTTCTTTATAGTCCAACTCTCACATCCATACATGACTACTGGAAAAACCATAGCTTTGACTAGACAGACCTTAGTTGGCAATGTCTCTGCTTTTGAATATACTATCTATGTTGGTCATAACTTTTCTTCCAAAGAGCAAGTGTTGTGGCTTCAGTCACCATCTGCAGTGATTTTGGAGTCCAAAAAAATAGTCTGTCACTGTTTCCATTGTTTTCCCATCTATTGGCCATGAAGTGATGGGACCAGATGCCATGATCTTAGTTTTCTGCATGTTGAGTTTTAAGCCAACTTTTTCACTCTCCTCTTTCACTTTCATCAAAAGGCTCTATAGTTCTTCTTTGCTTTCTGCCATGAGGGTGGTATCATCTGCTTATTTGAGGTTATTGATATTTCTCCCAGAAATCTTGATTCCAGCTTGTGCTTCATCCAGTCCAGCATTTCTCATGATATATTCTGCCTGTAAGTTAAATAAGCAGGGTTACAATATACAGCCTTGATGTACTCCTTTCCCAATTTGGAACCAGTCTGTTGTTCCAAGTCCAGTTCTAACTGTTGCTTCTTGACCTGCATACAGATTTCTCAAGAGGCAGGTCAGGTGGTCTGGTATTCCCATCTCTTTAAGACTGTTCCACAGTTTGTTGTGACTCACACAGTCAAAGGCTTTGGCATAGTCAGTAAAGCAGAAGTAGATGTTTTTCTAGGACTCCTGCTTTTTTGATGATCCAATGGATGTTGGCAATTTGATCTCTGGTTCCTCTGCCTTTTCTAAATCCAGCTTGAACATCTACAAGTTCATGGTTCACATACTGTTGAAGGCTGGCTTTGAGAATTTTGAGCATTACTTTGCTAGCATGTGAGATGAGTGCAATTGTGCGGTAGTTTGAGCATTCTGTGGCATTGCCTTTCTTTGGGATTGGAATGAAAACTGACCTTTTCCAGTCCTGTGGCCACTGCTGAGTTTTCCACATTTGCTGGCATATTGAGTGCAGCACTTTCACAGCATCATCTTTTAGGATTTGAAATAGCTCAATTGGAATTCCATCACCTCCACTAGCTTTGTTCGTAGTGATGTTTCCTAAGGCCCACTTGACTTCACATTCCAGGATGTCTGGTTCTAGGTGAGTGATCACACCACCGTGGTTATCTGGGTCATGAAGATCTTTTTTTAAAATCTTTTTTGTAAAGTTGTTCAGTTGTGTCCAATCCTTTGCAGTCCATGGAATTCTCCAGGCCAGAATACTGGAGTGAGTAGCCTTTCCCTTCTCCAAGGGATCTTCCCAATCCAGGGATTGAACCCAGGTCTCCTGCATTGCAAGCAGATTCTTTACCAACTGAGCTACCAGGGAAGCCCCAACCAACCTATAATCTCCAACTGCATTAAGGTCATGAAAGTCAAGAAAGATTGAGAAACTGTTCCACATGAAAGGAAACCAGAGACATGTAACAACTAAATGTAATAAATGATTCAGTAGTGGAAACTTTTGCTCTAGAGAGACAATTTATTATACTATTTATATTTTATTTACATACACATACATATGTACATATATTGAAAGGATTGGGATAACTGGTGAAACTTAATGGGGTTGATGGACTTGAAGATTATAATGTATCAGCGCTAATTTCCTGGTTTTGATGGTTATTATCATAAATATGCAGTCCCTTGTATTACAGGGATTGTATATACTAAAGTATTTCAGGGTAGTAGGGCAAGAGGTTGGAAAGTTCTCAAATGATTCAAAGGAAAATTAAGTTCTTTGTACTAGTCTTGCTACTTTCTTGTATGTCAGTGGGCGCATGCATTTGAGACAAGATTACAGAAGAGAAAGGACAATCAGTGGTGTATGGATCCTGAGAAGGAAGTTTGAGAAGACTTGGTAAGCAGGAGAATGAGATTGCTAGGCAGGTTTGGGGCTCATTATCCAAATGGTGATTATGGACAAAGCAACATCCCTTTGAACCACATTCAAGGACTCTGAAAATAAACCATTTAAAACTGCTTGCTTAAGCTAATGGTCCCCAACCTTTTTGGCACCAGGGACCCGTTTCATGGAAGACAATTTTTCCATGATCAAGAGCAGTGGGTTGTGGTGGGGTGTTGGGGGGAGAGGTTTCGGGATGATTCAAGCATATTACATTTATTGTGCACTTTATTTCTATTATTATTACATCAGCTCCACCTCAGATCATCAGGCATTAGATCCCAGAGTTTGGGGATCCCTGCCTTAAGTGATATGTATATACAACTTAGCAAACACATTTATTTCTAACAACAAACTATATTTTAAGCTGTCTTTTCTTCAGTTTTAAGGGAAACTCAAACTAACAATTGTAAAAGATGTTAGGAAAGCTAGTTTAAAACTCACAAAGCAGTAAAATTCAATGAGAGTATATACATATGTATGTATTCATGTATACACACATGTATTTCATTTTAACAAATTATTCCACAGGTTGTGTAAAACATTATCCAAACACTTACTTCAAAACCAAAACTGTTTGATTTAGTAACTGTTCAATAAGTAGTTTCTAAACCAAACCAGGTCTATTTACCAATTATTAATCTCTTCACAGTTTTGGGGCAATGGGAAAGAATGGGCCAGAGAAACATTTGCATAAAAACATGAAATCCCGTTGTTTAGCCAGCAGAAACTATGATATAAATAAATTTTCTCTAAATTCAAATCCATAGAAATGAGATGGTTACAAAGTGTAACTTATATTCTTCCTTCTCCAGATCTCACTGTCCTTCAGGTAAAGTGTAACTTTACTTTGACACATCTTCACCTACAATCTATAGTGTTTGCAAAACAATGCATCCCATTAGTTTATTTCAGTTATTTCCTTTCTGGTCTACACAATGGACATACTCTTTTTGTTTTAGCTTCGATGCATTTTTTGAACTAATACTTGACTTGGAGTTAGCAACCCCCTGAACTACTATCAAGACTGGGAATATAATGTAGTTGTAGATTTTAAATTTCCATATAGGAGGCTGTTAAAGATCTTAACAAATCAGAGGTGAAGGATAGAATTAGAACTGGATCTACTGAATTTTAGGTGTGTACATGATGTACTATGAAATTGAAAAAATAAAAAATATGTGTAGTATGATTTTATTTCTGTATAAAAAAAACTCCCAGAGATACCCCGTAAGTTATATCCCTGCATATGTCCATGTATGTCAGCAAGAAGAAAAAGGTTTAGACAAGTCTCCTATTACCGTTTCATCATGACCCAGGGTGGAACCACAGAAATGGTTATAGAACCTTCTTATGTAAAATATTACATACAGATGTTTCTGTATAACAGATAAAGATGTTCACAATTTTGTTCTCAATATTAGTGCCCTCCCTTCTGAAGAGTTCAAGGATATTTGTCCCTCCCACTCATCCTGCCAAGAACAGTCATTTTATCATCAATTATCAGAAAAGGTTTGCCTTTGAAACAGTGTCTTTTTGTGTCACAAGAGAAGTACACCATGAAAGGGATTACATTTTACGTAAGTGATGTACGTCAAATTCAGCATGTGCTCTGCCCACGAAGAACACTTCAGTAAATTGACTGGTCTGCAAAATTACATGCAGGGCCCTTGAAGCTAGTGGAATTACAAAGAGAAGCTTCCCAAGTGGCTCACATCACATTTACCCAATTGCGGTCACCACTTTTATGGATCATGAAAGAAGCTATAAAATGTAGCCCCAATGTCATCTAAAGAAAAGAGTTTTGATCAGAATGATAAAGACCCTCATCTCCCTCTCCCAGCAAATGAAAGAGAATCCTGCAAATCAAGTCTCTCTGGCCCAGAGGAGGAGTCTGTGGAAGATTTTGCTAACTTGCAACCTTTAGAGAACACACAAAATAAAAAGTTGGTTTCCAAGTAAACCCCAAGCCCCTAAAAAGTAAAAACCCAGAGTTTCATCTATATTTGGTAAACAAGAGTAGACCAAAGCATGCCTGTCCTAACTTTTCAGATGACGACCACAAGGAGTTTAATCACAAAGTAATACACTCAGGCTGGACCAAGTATACATGTTTAAGACATTTTACATTCACAGTTTGAAATCATTCTGAAAAAATGAAGAGAGATAGGAGTTTAACACTTAGTTTTATAACATAGTCCAGATATCTACAGATTCCTGCCCTAGCTTCAGCAAGAAGTACCTTTATACAGATCACAAACTAGAGAACTTAGTTTTCACTCATGGACTATAGAGCCATACAAGGAATCTTCCTGCACAGGGTCACAGTGGCAGCTTGGGACAGTAACTCAATATGGGACCGTTTATTATGTCCACACAAACACTTCATAGTTATACAATATAGTGCAATGATAGCTATCGTTTATTGACTGCCTAATATGTGTCAGACAGTAGGCCAGGTGCTTTATACACTTTGTAGTATTTGCTCCTCCAGCAACTCTGCAAGGTAGGCACTATCTTTGCTGTTTTATAGAGTTGGAAACAGATTCAGATCTGCGATTGGCTTCAAGTCACCCAGCTGTTCAAACAGAGGACTCTTCAATTTTCCAAGTCTGCACTCTCTTGGCTCCACCCCAAGGACTCTGTGTGTGTTTATCACTGAGCTGGGAATAGGTTTAGGCTCTAGGATAGGGGTACAAGACAAGGCACCCAGAGTCTCTGATATAGCAGGAGTAGCCTCAGGAAAATAAAGAGAGAGGAGTGCTGAACTTTCCTGTAATTCTCACATTCCTTCTGTTCTGAGATTGTTTGAAGGTGAAGGTGAATTCGCTCAGTCGTGTCCGACTCTTTGCGACCCCGTGGACTGTAGCCTACCAGGCTTCTCCGTCCGTGGGATTCTCCAGGCATGAATGCTGGAGTGGGTTACCATTTCCTTCTCCAGGGGATCTTCATGACCCAGGGATTGAACCCGGGTCTACCGCATTGGAGGCAGACGCTTTAACCTCTGAGTCACCAGATTGTTTGGTGAGAAGTAATTCTTCCCAACATGATCCTTCTAGTTAATTAAGACCTAGCTCATTCCTAATCAGAACATAAGCCCAATAAGAGAGGACTCTCATACAAGTAGAACTCTAGAGCCCCAAATGGATAGCTTTATGTTCCAACAAAAACAAATTATGCTACCAGTTGGACCCTCCAAATCTACAAGACCTCCTGCCATATACTTTTCTCCAACTCCATTGTCAGCCAAGGGAGAAGCAGGGGTTGATTCTTCCATTATCTCCAAACTGACCTAAGAAGTAGCTCCATCTAAACAAGACACTCAAAGTTCCAGAGTCTGTGAATTTAACACCAGGTATCATTTACAGCTGTGCTATTCAATGTGCTCACCATCAATCCATAGAGCTAATAAGCATGTGAGCATGAGGCAAGTGCAAACTGAGATGTGCTCCAAGTGTGAAGTACACACTGGACTTCAAAGACTAAGTACGAAAAAAAAAAAAAGTAAAATATATTGTTAAAACATATTATCAAAATTAATTTCCTCTGCTTCTTTTTGCTTTCTTAAAATATGACTACTAGAAAGTTAAATTATCTATGCCACTTGTACAATAATTCTGTTGGAGAGTGTTGGTCGAGAATGAAGGCTGGCCGCTGCTCTTTAAAGACTGCTACAGTTCTGAAACACAGACAAGTCCTTCTTATTTTGTTTAGTCTTAAAAGGAAGAAATGCAACTATATTAAATCTTGGGTGGACTGCAACTTAGGGGGAAAATACATAAAGTAGGTGAATTTGTAAGGAGTCAAAGAAGGGGAAAGAGAAAAGGGAGAAGAAATTGTTTTCTTTGAAAAACATGATTGGTGATCTGTTGGTTGGTATCAAGTGATTTTCAAAAGAATATCAACATCCAGTTGGAATTAAGTTTCTTCCTAATTCCCAAGGTTGAGTCAAGTACAGTATATACAGAGGCTATTCCTGGACCTTTGCTGAAAGCTACTGCCTTTCCAATTGTTTAGCTGATCACTTTTGAATGATAATTATAGCTCATTGTTGTTCCCTCTTAAAAAGCATTGACATCCATCCAAAAAATTACAGCTTACAGTTCAGGGAATATTTATGTGATATTTATAGCCTGTGAAGAAAACCCTGGGGAACTGCCAGAAGGGAGGATTATTTATCAATTTCTCATTCTTCAAGTTTGAGTCTTCTTGAGATTCATATTCAAAGGATATTTTGTAATCCTATGGAACACTAACGTGTGAATATAATTTGGCATATGGGTCAAGGTCAAAAAAAATTTCATTTTCTTTGAAAAATGGTGCAAACTAGTACAGCCACTACGGAGAACAGTGTGGAGATTCCTTAAAAAACTGGAAATAGAACTGCCTTATGACCCAGCAATCTCACTGCTGGGCATACACACCAAGAAAACCAGAATTGAAAGAGACATGTGTACCCCAATGTTCATCGCAGCACTGTTTATAATAGCCAGGACATGGAAGCAACCTAGATGTCCATCAGCAGATGAATGGATAAGAAAGCTGTGGTACATATACACAATGGAGAATTGCTCAGCCATTAGAAAGAATACATTTGAATCAGTTCTAATGAGGTGGATGAAACTGGAGCCTATTATACAGAGTGAAGTAAGCCAGAAAGAAAAACACCAATACAGTATACTAACGCATATATATGGGATTTAGAAAGACGGTAATGATAACCCTGTATGCAAGACAGCAAAAGAGACACAGATGTATAGAACAGTCGTTTGAACTCTGTGGGAGAGGGAGTGGGAGAGGGTGGGATGATTTGGGAGAATGGCATTGAAACATGTATAATATCACATATGAAACGAATCGCCAGTCCAGGTTCGATGCATGATACTGGATGCTTGGGGCTGGTCCACTGGGATGACCCAGAGGGACGGTAAGGGGAGAGAGGAGCGAGGGGGGTTCAGGATGGGGAACATGTGTATACCTGTGGCGGATTCATGTTGATGTATGGCAAAACCAATACAATATTGTAAAGTAATTAACCTTCAATTAAAATAAATAAATTTATATTTTAAAAAAATAGAAAAATGGTGGTGATAGTGGTGGGGAAACCTAGCTGATCCCACCTAAAACACAGCAGACCCAATAAAACACACTCAAGGAAGTAGTGTTATATATTTGAAGAATTTTCTTAAGTTAGCCAAGAAAAATAAAGTAAAATCAAGGAGGGAAAGCTGGAGTTTCAATTTCTGGAGACTACTTCCTGGTGATATGAAAACAAAAGTTAAATTCAGAGAGATTCAACTCTGAAGTTAGTATCGCATGAAAAACAATCGAAAATATTTAACTATGTGCATATGTTTGTACACAAACAGAAATAGATATAAACAGACCTTAATTAGCGTTGTAGACTTTAATTATCTTTGTACAGTAATTGGGAATGGTTTTGTTCTGATTTATTCCATAACGCTTACTGTGTTCTGTTAACAACTCTTTTTTTTTCCCCTTACAGCCCATAATAGAAGGCTTTTACTGTGCACTTTATTGCATCTGCTTTTCATTTAATGACCATTGTTCTGGTCTGTCAGAGCAAGCAGCTACACAACTTCCCAAATCTGCAAGATTAAGCAAATATTTTGACAATGCGTAGACTTTTTTCTCTCCTTTCTTTTTTTTTTTTTCAAACTGAATAAAATTAAAAAGAATTTTTTACTTCCCCACACAATGGTAGGCGAGTTCTTAAGCCACAGAGTACAAAGAATCAAGTGGCAGTTAAATGTGCTTCATGTGGCAAAATACATTAAGTCATTTTCTGACTGTTTCACTTAAGAGTCCTAAGGATCCGGCCTGAACCACACAGCTGAAGTCTCCAGAAGCCTCCCTGGACAACGAGGAGGTCGCTGGACCCCTGTGGCCAACCACCTGGAGGCTTTGCAACTATGACTAGCTTCTGGAACAAAACAGAGGTCTCCTGGTCACCTTGAAAGGCCACGGAAGGTAAGCCTTATGACAGCTGTCCGAATCTCTAGAAGACATCATTAAAAAATAGTTTAGGTAACATACAGAATTCCAATACCGATTACATCAAGATAGGATTATGGCTCTACCCACAGAAGGTGGCTACACATACAAGAACAGAAGCATTTCTAAGAGACCGGGGAAACAAAGTTGGGGAAGGAGATGGGAAAATCCATTAACCTATTAGCATTCATTTGTCTTATAGATATTCCAAGAGTAGAAGGCAGAAAATACCTCCAACCTGCAAAAAATAAAAAAAAGTAAATGCTACTAAGTATGTGAGGTAATGGATGTCAACTAAACCTACTGTGGTGATCATTCAGCAATATATTTGTGTTTAGTCACTGAGTCATGTCCAACTCTTTGCACCCATGGACTATAGCCCTCCAGGCTCCTCTGCCCATAGCATTTCCCAGGCAAGACTACTGGAATCGGTTGCCATTTCCTTCAGCTATATATATATATATTATATATATACATATATATCTCAAATCATTATATTGTATACCTTAAACTTATACAGTGTTGTATGTCACTTATATCTCAATAAAACAGGGGCATGGGAGAAAGGAATAAACAAGAGGTAATGGCAGCCTTGGCATGTGGTGACGGCAGTGCCCATTCCTGGAGTGAGGGACAGGGTAAAGAATAGAAGGACTTAAAAGAAACAGTCTTTGCCCTTCAGAGTGGTTTATGAAACCAGGCACAGAAAGGTAACTAGCAACAGAAAACAAGCACTGAATTAATCCCAGAGATATAAGCCTCTTAAAACTTTCACGTGGGGAATTTCTCCTTGGATGCAGCACCTGGCAGGGAGAATTCTTGCTAAGAGGGCAAAACTCTGCTAGAAAGATAGGAAAGATGGCTGGACATGGATGAGACATAGAAGAGCATCAGCAAAAGTAAAGCAAAGATCAAGAGCCCTCTAGAGGAGGCAGAGCTTTGTCTTGCTGCTACTGGATGTGACATACTGCCATTGGTTTGCATTTCCTGCTGCTGCTGCTAAGTCGCTCAGTCGTGTCCGGCTCTGTGCGACCTCATATATGGCAGCCCACCAGGCTCCTCTGTCCCTGGGATTCTCCAGGTGAGAACACTGGAGTGGGTTTCCATTTCCTTCTCCATTTGCATTTACTACAGTGAGGGAAAGAGTACTAAGCTGGATGTGTAGTTCAGGAATATATCTAGGGGAAGGCCATCAAGTTCAAGGGTAAGCCATGGGCATGTTGCCTAAGGGTTCTTGTGGAATGTGCCCCTCGGTACTCCCTGCAGTGCTAACACCATTGGCTGAGCCCTTAACTAGGACAAGTCTTTAACTAGTCCTTAACTAGTCAAGTCTTAACTAGGACATAACTTTTAATGAATGCCTTGAATGAGTTCTCAGACTGTTCCATTAAACACTCATTTTATCAGAAAAGTCTGGTAATTCTCTTTACAATTGTTTTCATGTTATCACTGATGGTTATTTCTAGAGTTAAGCAGTACAAAGAAACAAAAATCCCTAGAGTCTTGTCTTTCACTTCCAAGTCTCAAGGAGTGTATCTACCTTAGAGCAGAGATTATAAAGTTGTGGTATTGAAATCTCTTGTCCTTCCTCCTCTCAAAACAAGAACACAAACTAGTATCAAAACTCCTGAAGCTCAGAACAGAATAAAACATCTTAGAGCAGATTCACTGGCCTTAGTCAAAAGAGTGTGACTCAGCAGATCTGGAGTTATCTGTATTTTTAACAAACATGGGAGGTGATTTTGACTTTGGTAGGAATGGCACCCCACTCCAGTACTTTTGCCTAGAGGGTCCCATGGACGGAGGAGCCTGGAAGGCTGCAGTCCATGGTGTCGCTAAGAGTCTGACATGACTGAGTGACTTCACTTTCACTTTTCACTTTCATGCACTGGAGAAGGAAACGGCAACCCACTCCAGTATTCTTGCCTGGAGAATCCCAGGGACAGGGGAGCCTGGTGGGCTGCCATCTATGGGGTCGCACAGAGTCGGACACGACTGAAACGACTTAGCAGCAGCAGGATTACTCTATGTGATTCTGCATATTTTGATGCAGGTGGTTGAGTAACTAAATGCTGAAACTCTTTTACCAAGACACAACATCATAAATTTCAAGAGCAGGGTTTGGAGCCAGACCCTAGGCTTTACCACTTCCAGGCTGTGTAACCTTAGAAAAATTAATCATTCTGTGTTTTAGTTCTTTTCTCTTCAAAATGGGACAATGATCGCTGTGAGAAAGAAATGGAAAAGATTTCAAGGACTAAGCGTAACACCAGGTATAAGGTAATGTTCCAATACCTTAGTTGCTCTTAATAGTGGATTCCTCCAAAGGTGCATTCAACTAATGAGCCAAATGTGGGGGGAAAGGGTAAGTCGAAGCAGAGTCCAGTAGAAACAAAAAACAAATGTGGCTAAGCATAAAATTTGATCCTTATTAGGTATCCTCCCATTATCATCTCAGTATGGTCAGTGCTGTTCTACAAGCTGTAGTAAATCATTAAATTATTCATGGGAACTTTCCTTGTGGTCCATTGGTTAAGAACCTGCCTTCCCATGCAGGGGACACAGGTTCTAGCCCTAGTTGTGGAATAGATCCCATACGCCTCAAGGCAACGAAGTCTGTAGGCCCCACCTACAGAGACTGCATTCTGGAGGCCATGTGCCACAACTAGATAGAAGCCTGCACACTGCAACTAAGATCTAACACAAACCAAAAAAAAAAAAAAAAAAATCTACTCATGTATATGGAAAGCTTTAGATAGAACATGAACCTCTTATAACACAAGATTTCCTAGCAACACTCTCTGGCACAGACACAGCTACGAGACAGGAAACAAAGTCACCGAATCACCAGGCACAGGTTCCACCACCTCACTGTATTGGAATCCTATTAAACACTGGTCTCAAAAGAGATGTACTTGCAATGCAAACCCAGTTCATTCAGTTCAGCTAGCATTTATTGAGCCCCTGTGATGTATCAGGAACTCCAAGAGATGCTAAGGATGATATAAAGAGAAAAAAGAAAATGAACCTGTCCTCAAGGAAGTCATAATCTAGAGTGTGAGGGGATGTAGTCGTAAGGTCCAAGATGAACACTGTAACACAAGGTGGAAGAATGCCACGTGAGCAGAGAGGAAGCAGTAATTAACTCTGATGGGGGCAGTTAGGAAAGGCTTTCCTTAAGAACAGACGGAGCATGCCATTCTAAGAGATCAATAAGGCAAGTCTGTGAAACAGTTTAATGACTTTTTCATTCACAGAAACAACCCAGGAAAAGCCTGAGGGAGCAGTCCTGTCTCTGTAGTCACAAGAGTGTGATTTGATTAAATGTTTGTTGTTACTACATCACATTTTTAAAAATGAATATGAACATTTGTCTACTATTCTTCAAAGAGAAAAAAAAATCCTATAATTCTTTTTCAAAAGCAAATCCTCTAATAACAATTCAAGAGCAGTGAATTAGTGAAGGTATCACCTACTAGTTGGCCAAAGCATAACCCTGAACAAAGCCCGCATTTTATATAGCAATAAAACCTGAGGGGTTTTTTTCCCCCTTATAGATGGCTGCTTCTTTCTACCTGACTACAATCACTAATAATTTCTTCAGACCAGCATAGGAAACAGGTATTGATCACAATAAGCCACCACATCCACAAACAACTGCTAAGGCAGGTTATGGTCTCCATGGAAACCCTCCAATAGAACCAATCTGAATTCAATTTCAGAAGTAATGAGAGCAGATAATTTTACACTCGATCAATCACTGTCAGCCGCCGTTATCAGCCAATCAGTCATCATGTCAGTCAGTCACACTTTCGACAAACTTCTTCTGTGGCGTGGTCAGACGAGAATGTTTTGACATCCAGGAGCAACACGATCAAATTGGCTTGTCTTCCCTGGCAGGAAGCCAAAGACACAGCGATGCATTGTGTTTGCAAAGGCAATAAACAGATGATAGGGCAACCAAAACGTGGAAGCTTCTAGGCAGCAGTTGCAGTAATGGTTACAATACTTTAGACAGAAAAGTACTTTAGCCCCAAAGGTCATAGAGTTTAATCCTCTCATTTAAACCTGAAAAAAACAGAGGATCAGAGAGGTTATAATATTTGCCCCAAGCCACACAGCTAATTGGTGGAAAACCCAAGAGAGAAAACATGCGCTTTCTCCCAGCCCAATGCTCTTTCATGATGTCAGGCTGCTGTTATTAAATGCCTTCTTTTTTTGTAAGGCAAGTGGGATATTTGAAGGTGAGGTTCCAGCTCTAAATAGAGTGCCCAGAGTCTGCAGGAGACTCACAGATACTTGTGGGGCTGTGTTTTAGAATCACCTCAAACCTCTCTGTTTGGGGTTAGTTAGTCCTTGACCAAAGGCAACTTTCAGTTTCTAAGTTGGGAAGAGAAGACGTTGAAACACTACAGGGCTACCAAGTCATTGTTACAAAAATTACATATTGATGAATGTCAGGCAGGTCTATCATGAACACATGGGTTGCATTTCCTTAAAAATGCTAGGTTAAATTTGAGGGGGCAATCTGCTTCTGGCAAATATATTTGGGCTCTTGTCAACCTCAAACATTAGCAAAGTTATCTTGGACTTCTCAAAAACCTACAAAGCATTTGGTTCAGCGATTCTTTGTAAATATAGATTTCATCGTGAAAATCTCACATATTCCAAGATTCCTCTGTATTTTCTCAAAGAGATGCTTTATCAGTTTTCTTTTTTTCTTTCCTACTGTATTATTGCTGTGCCCCTTCCTCAGGGAGACAATTTTCTGAGGTTCATGCTTACATTCTTCCTTGGTAAAATGGATGAACTTAATGGTTCTCAAGCTTCAATATGCATGGGAATCCACCAAAGTTGTTAAAACTGAAGATTCCCAGACCCTTCCTC
This sequence comes from Capricornis sumatraensis, assembly GCF_032405125.1. NCBI lineage: Eukaryota > Metazoa > Chordata > Mammalia > Artiodactyla > Bovidae > Capricornis > Capricornis sumatraensis. Next base: position 53,634,105 of record NC_091070.1, read on the forward strand.
TAGAAATCCTCATTTAGTTGCAGGGGGAGGGGGCTGGGCCCAGGAACCACCTTTTCATCAAGGGGCCAGGCAATACTGATGAACTTCCTCTTTAACCATCCTGGAAAATGTCAGTAACTAATGATATCTGGCAGCAGATTTGGGTGATTATTTTGATGATGACTTTTCATGCACATTTCTCCCCAGACATTTTCAACTTCATCACTGTATCTCTTGTATCAGAAGAACACAATTTTAATGGCCTCTGATCACAAGCTTTTATAATCTATAACCATTTTCTATCTGTTGTAAGTAGGCATTATCTTGGGCTTCCCTGGTGGCTCATATGATAAAGAATCTGTCTGCAATGCAGGAGATGTGGGTACAATTCCTGGATTGGGAAGAGCCGCTGGAGGAGGAAATGGCAACCAACTCCAGTATTCTTGCTGGGAAAATCCCACGGACAGAGCAGCCTGGCAGGCTATTGCCTGGGTGTCACAAAGAGTCTCACATGACTGTGACTGAGCACACACACAAGCATTCTCTTTAACAGGTAGATGGTATACGAGGCACTAATTCATCCCATCAAAATCTGTCTAAGTCAAATGAGGTGGAAACGCAACACAGATTTGGGCTCAGGCTAGATATGAGACCATTAATTAGAACAAGAGTCATCTGGCAACTTTAACATGAGATGGCTGTTGCATTTCTCTAGTTTGTTTGCCTGATCTGGTCTCAAAATTCCTGCTTTATCTTCTTGCAAAACTGATATAAGGTTTTTGTTTATTTCTAGATCAGTAATACTGATTCCTTCCCTGAATTTCCTTCTCAGTTCAGTCTTTGTCTTTTACTTGTGTGTTTCAAGACATTCCATGTTTCAGGAATGTGTGCCAATGACAAGTATGTTGTGTGTACACTAGGTAGATGGTACACTCTGTGAGGACAGACACAGCCTTTTTTCACAATTGCACCCTCTGAACATGGCAGACTGCCTGGCACAGAGTAAACACTAAGTAAATCTTTGTTGAATAAATAAATCAAACGAAAGATGATTGGATGATATGCAGTAAGTAAAAACTCACTTGTTTGGATATTGAGTAAATAAAGCTAGTTTTAAAAATCAAGTTTATCATATTAATCAATGACTACTCATTTTCTCAAAAGTTGCTCTTACTGATGAAACTCTTAGTTAGGTGCTGTTTATCCCACAGAAACCAAAAGGAAATGCAATATTTTAAACATGCCCTCCTTTGCAATGCAAGCTATCATATAGATTTTTTCTTTGCAGTCTTGAGCATGTTTCATTTCTGTTGTGACTTAACTGTGTTTGAGTGTCTCCTGTGGAGGTACGGGTCAGCACTGGACTGCTGCAGGGGCAGAGGCTCTGGGTGCAGAAGACCAAGTCCTCTTGGAGGAGGTCACCATTAACACCACCACAGAGCTGCCAGAACTTACACAAGACTGGGAAACAGACTCTTGGAGGGCATGAAGAAAACCTTATGTGCACCAGGATTCGGAAGAGAGGAGCAGTGACCCCACAAGAGACTGACCCAGACTTGCCCGTGAGTGTCCAGGAGTCTCCGGCAGACGTGCGGGTGGGTGGTGGCCTGCTGCAGGTTGGGGGCACTGAGTGTAGCAGTGCCTGCATGGTACCTTTTGAAGGAGGTCACCATTATCTTCATTACCTCCACCATTTTTGGCCTCAGGTCAAATAACAGGGAGAGAACACAGCCCCGCCCATCTACAGAAAATTGGATTAAAGACTTACTAAGCATGGCCCTGCCCATCAGAACAAGACCCAGTTTCCCCCTCAGTCAGTCTCTCCCATCAGAAAGCTTCCATAAGCCTCATATCCTTCTCCATCAGAAGGCAGATAGAATGGAAACCACAATCACAGAAAACTAAGCAATCTGATCATATGGACCACAGCCTTGGCTAACGCAATGAAACTATGAGCCATGCCCTGTAGGGCCACCCAAGACAGGTCATGGTGGAGAGTCCTGACAAAACTTGGTCCACTAGAGAAGGGAATGGTAAACACTTCAGTATTCTTGCCTTGAGAACCCCATGAACAATGTGAAGAGGCAAAAAGATAGGACACTGAAAAGATGAACTCCCCAGGTCGGTAGGTGCCCAATATGCTACTGGAGATCAGTGGAGAAATAACTCCAGAGAGAATGAAGAGAGAGAGCCAAAGCAAAAACAACATCCAGCTGTGGATGTAACCAGTGAAGGAAGTAAATTCTGATGATGTAAAGAGCAATATTGCATAGAACCTGGAATTTTAGGTCCATGAATCAAGGCAAATTGGAAGTGGTCAAACAGGAGATGGCAAGAGTGAACATCAACCTTTTAGGAAACAGCCGACTGAAATGGATGAATTAAACTCAGAAGACCATTATATCTACTACTGTGGTCAAGAATCCCTTCGAAGAAATGGAATAGCCATCATAGTCAACAAGAGAGTCCAAAATGCAGAGCTTGGATCCAATCTCAGAAACAACAGAATGATCTTTGTTTGTTTCCAAGGCAAACTATTCAGCATCACAATAATCCAAGTCTATGCCCCAACCAGTAATGCTGAAGAAGCTGAAGTTGAATGGTTCTATGAAGACCTATAAGACCTTCTAGCTAATATCAAAAAAAGATGTCCTTTTCATTATAGGGACTGGAATGCAAGGAACTCAAGAAATACATGGAGTAACAGGCAAATTTGGCCTTGGAGTCCAGAATGAAGCATGGCAAAGGCTAATAGAGTTTTGCCAAGAGAATGCACTGATCATAGCAAACACCCTCTTCCAACAACACAAGAGAAGACTCTACACATGGACATCACCAGATGGTCAACGCTGAAATCAGATTGATTATATTCTTTGCAGTCAAACATGGAGAAGCTTGAGACAGTCAGCAAAAACAAGACTGGGAGCTGAGGGTGGCTCAGATCATGAACTCCTTATTGCCAAATTCAGACTTAAATTGAAGAAAGTAGGGAAAACCACTAGACCATTCAGGTATGACCTAAATCAAATCCCTTATGATTATACAGTGGAAGTGAGAAATAGATTCAAGGGATAAGATCTGATAGAGTGCTTGAAGAACTAAGATGGAGGTTCCATGACACTGACATTGGACGGGAGGCAGTGATCAAGATTATCCCTAAGAAAAAGAAATGCAAAAAGGCAAAATGGTTGTCTGAAGAGGCCTTACAAATAGCTGTGAAAAGAAGTGAAAGGCAAAGGAGAAAAGGAAAGATATACCCATTTGAATGCAGAGTTTCAAAGAATAGCAAGGAGAGATAAGAAAGCCTTTCTCAGTGATCAATGCAAAGAAATAGAGGAAAACAACAGAATGGGAAAGAACAGAGCTCTCTTCAAGAAAATTAGAGATACCAAGGAAACATTTCATGCAAATATGGGCACAGTAAATGACTGAAAGGGTATGAACATAACAGAAGCAGAAGATATTAAGAAGAAGGGGCAGAATACACAGAAGAACTGTACAAAAAAGAGCTTCATGACCCAGATAACCACAATGGTGTGATCACTCACCTAGAGCCAGACATCCTGGAATGCAAAGTCAAGTGGGCCTTAGGAAGCATCACTACAAACAAAGCTAGTGGAGGTGATGGAATTCCAATTGAGCTATTTCAAATCCTGAAAGATGATGATGTGAAAGTGCTGCACTCAATAGGCCAGCAAATTTGGAAAACTCGGCAGTGGCCACAGGACTGGAAAAGGTCAGTTTTCATTCCAATCCCGAAGAAAGGCAATGCCAAAGAATGTTCAAACTACCGCACAATTGCACTCATCTCATACATTAGTAAAGTAATGCTCAAAATTCTCCAAGCCAGGTTTCAACAGTATGTGAACCATGAACTTCCAGATGTTCAAGCTGGTTTTAGAAAAGGCAGAGGAACCCAGAGATCAAATTGCCAGAGATCAAACTGGATCATCGAAAAAGCAAGAGAGTTCCAGAAAAACATCTACTTTTGCTTTATTGACTACTCCAAAACCTTTGTGTGGATCACAACAAACTCTGGAAAAGTCTTAAAGAGATGGGAACACCAGACCACCTTGCCTGCCTCCTGAGAAATCTGTATGCAGGTCAAGAAGCAACAGTTAGAACTGGACATGGAACAACAGACTGTTACAAATAGGAAAAGGAGTACGTCAAGGCTGTATATTCTCACCCTGCTTATTTAACTTATATGCGGAGTACATCATGAGAAATGCTGGGCTGGATGAAGCACACGCTGGAATCAAGATTGCTGGGAGAAATATCAATAACCTCAGATATGCAGATGACACCACCCTTGTGGCAGAAAGAGAAGAACTAAAGAGCCTCTTGATGAAAGTGAAAGAGGAGAGTGAAAAAGTTGGCTTAAAACTCAACATTCAAAGAACTAAAATCATGGCATCTGGTCCCATCACTTCATGGCAAATAGATGGGGAAACAATGGAAACAGTGACAGACTTTATTTTCTTGGGTTCCAAAATCACTGCAGATGGTGATTGCAGCCAGGAAATTAAAAGGTGCCTGCTCCTTGGAAGAAAGGTTATGACCAACCTAGACAGCATATTGAAAAGCAGAGACATTACTTTGCCAACAAATATCTATCTAGTCAAAGCTATGGTCTTTCCAGTAGTCATTAATGGATGTGATAGTTGGACTATAAAGAAACCTGAGTGCTGAAGAATGGATGCTTTTGAATTGTAGTGTTGGAGAAGACTCTTGAGAGTCACTTGACTTGCAAGGAGATCTGACCAGTCCATCCTAAAGGAAATCAGTCCTGAATATTCATTGTAAGGACTGATGATGTAGCTGAAACTCCAATACTTCAGCCACCTGATGGGAAGAACTGACTCACTGGAAAAGACCCTGATGCTGGGAAAGATTGAAGGCGAGAGGAAAAGGGAATGACAGGATGAGGATGAGATGGCTGAATGGCATCGCCGACTCAATGGACTTGAGTTTGAGCAAGCTCCTGGAGTTGGTGATGGACGGGAAAACCTGGTGTTCTGTAGTCCATGGAGTCGCAGAGAGGCAGACACGATTGAGTGATTGAACTGAACTGACTGAAATAGAAACATTATTGGAAGCTGAAATTACTTGTAGATACTGGAGGACTAAAGGGCAATTAGGAAGGGGGATGGAAAGATGAAAACAAACAAAAACAAAACCTTTACAACGTCATTTAACTTCCCTGGTGGCTCATATAGTAAAGAATCTGCCTGCAATGCAGGAGAACCCAGGTTCGATCCTTGGGTGGGGAAGATTCCCTGGAGAAGGGAATGGCAACCCACTCCAGTATTCTTGCCTAGAGAACTCCATGGACAGAGAAACCTGGGGGGCTACAGTCCAGGGGGTCACAAAGAGTTGGACATGACTAAACAATTAATGCTTTCAGGGTATTTAGCATTTGGTGATCTAAAAAGCCTGTAAAAATTCAGGTCACTTTCAAAACTCTTTACTACCTCCATTGCAATCACTCCCAGGCTTATGCTCTCTCTACATCATTCAGACGACAGAGACAACCCTTGGGAAATTTACTTATGGGCTTCACAGCCTGACTGAAAACAACTTTAAATTTTGTAAGAAACAAGCAAACTAGAGGAGAGATGCGCTCCATGAGCTATCAGAGATTCTTCTCATCCCATTGGTTGAGACATCATTGACAACTGGGTACCACATTAAACTCTTCACACACCCGATCCCAGTGGATGCTCACTGTGTTTCCAAGAGGCAGAAATCAGTAAGCTCACTTTACAGGGAACCATGGTTCAGAGCGCTCCACCCCAATGGCCAAGCTGCTGAACACTAAAGCTGAGACTAAAATAATAGCAAATATTTACTAAGGGCTTAGTTAACATTAGTCATTGTTGCATGTGCATTAATTATTAACTCCTCTGATGCTCATTTCAACCGTATAAGGTAGGTACCTCGATATCCTTTTTACGGGTCAGAGAATAAACACAGAGAGATTAAGTAACTCACCCAAGTAGTCACAGCTGGTAAGTGGCAGAGCTGGGATTGGAACCCAGATGGTCAGGTTTGGACCATGTGTCTTAACTACCAGACCCCATCACTCTCTATAATAGGGTCTAGGTTGGCTTTTCCCAAAGGCCAGATTTTTCCAGGATACTACAGTTAATACTTCCAGTTAATTTATATTACTGGAGAAAACAAACAAACAAAAGACATACCTTAACCAGAGCCCTATTAAGACTCTGCCAATATTATAAATCATGTGTTCTTTATCATACACAGAGACATGCTATGTGCTTGTAATTAAAGGAACCATATAATTCATTGTCCAATCCGAGACCCATCTGAGAGTGAAAGGGCATGCTATTAATAATTATCCAAGGACTACAGTTGTAACCTGGCACCATCCCAGGTGCACAAGGTGTGTGTTTACCCAAGTAATGAATATGTGTCCACACACGCGATGTGATATAGTCAATTTCAGACCTTCTGATAAGCTTAGCTGGATGACAGCTGTGAAATCAAATGCCTTCTGACACTGCAGGCCCACCCATTCTCTCACTCCAAGAGCTGCTAGCCCTTGCTTTACCTAATGCATTTCTTTTAACTTGTTTGCTCACAAAAGGCTGTGCATAATTGGTCAGCCACAAGAGATTAATTTGTACTTAGCTGGCTGAGCAGACGCCGTGATAACTCAATAGCGGATGGTGCCGGCGCACGGACCTGAGGCTGCTCTTAAGAAGCCTTCCCACCAGCTCTTCATCCTTCACACCATCCCTCCCAAGCGTGCCTCTGTGGAAGTTATCAGCCAAGCCCTTTACTACCTCATTTTTGCCTGCCTGAATGAATTCTGATGTGTAGTTTTCAATATTCTCGTGGGCCAATTTAAAAATGAAAACACCAGCGAAGACACCCAGATTCTCCCTTTCTAAAACAATGCAAGACAGCAAAAGAGACACAGACGTAAAGAATAGACTTTGGGACTCTGTGGGAGAGGGAGAGGGTGGGATGATTTAGGAGAATGGCATTGAAACATGTATACTATCATGTAAGAAACGAATCACTAGTCTAGGTTCAATACAGGATACAGGATGCTTGGGACTGGCGCACTGGGATGACCCAGAGAGATGATATGAGGAGGGTGGTGGGAGGGAGGTTCAGGGTTGGGAACTTATGTACACCTGTGGTGGATTCATGTCAATGTATGGCAAAACCAATACAGTATTGTAAAGTAAAAAATAAAATTAAAAAAAAAAAAATAAAACAATGCAAGAAAGAACCAAGCAATTGGTGTGCATAACGAGCAGGAAAACATAGAACTAAGCAAGAGCAACGTTACATAGACCTTTCTTCTCTTTCATGCTATTTACAACTATAATCAAGGTATTAGAGAAGGAAATGGCAACCCACTAGAGTATTCTTGCCTAGAGAATCCCATGGACAGAGGAGCTGGTGGCTTACAGTCCATAGGGTCACAAAGAGTCGGACACAACTGAAGTGACTTAACACATGTAATCAAGGTATACACTTACCTGTCATGAACTTTGTAAAAATGAGAGGTTAAAAAGTTACATAAATCAAAAAGTGCTATATAAGCGCTAATTGCTATCATTGCACCAGCCCTGAAACCTGATTTCAGAATTTATTTTAATCAAATAGAAGCATTTAAAGTCAAGCACCAGGCACAGGGCCTGAGAAAACTCGACCTAACCATGGAAATGCATCATCTTCTAGGTTCATGCCTGTAACACAGGTGTCTCCCAGAGCAGCCATACTGGCCACATCCCAGGGCACTGTCACCAAGGATAAAGTCCCTTCAAAACACTATAGAAGCAGAGCACTGGGGATGGGGAATAGAGAAGAGAGCAGGTGAGCAAGGTAAAGATTCTGTTTAAACGTCCTCCAACCTGGTCCTTTTGCTCTGACTGGCGGAACCAGGAGGTGCAGTGGGGACTCATGAGCACTGTGCTTTGTGCTCTCATCTCACGTTTTCACCACGCTGGCCAGGATGTCAAGACAACCTACAGTGGTGCACAAGGTAGAATTTGGTACCCAGAGTAAAGCTGTGTTCAAAAAGTTGGACAGCAGGGACTTTCCTGGTGGTCCAGTGGTTAAGAATCTGTCTTGCAACGCAGGGAACACAGGTTCAATCCCTAGTCAGGGAACTAAGACTTCACATGGCAGGGAGCAACTAAGCCCTCAAGCCACAACTACTGAGCCTATTTATCACGACTAGAGAGTCCACGCACCACAGCGAAAGTTCCTGTCCAATGCAACGAAGATCCCATGTGCTGCAACTAAGACCCAACATACCCAAATAAATAAAATTAAAAAATAAGAATAAATTTAAAAAACTGGACATCAGACACAAACCTGGACAGAGTCAGGATGCGGCCCCAGCTTCTCCTGTCCTCTTAACTCAGCAGCAGTTTGAGGAGGGTCCATTTCAATGGAGCAGGATGGGCTTACCAGGTAAGAGGGAAGGAAACCCCATCCACCCACAAACAGTGAGCATTCTCTGATAGGAGGACAACTGGGATTTCTATTTCACTTATTCACATGGGATGGGAAATGAGCTGGTCTGATTCGTATCACTGAGGCTGCTCCTCACGAAAGATCACATAGGCCTGCAACTGGAGTTCTGGCCCCGTGGTGGCACCATCTGCCTTTCTCAGAGTCACTGTGCTGTGCTCCCCAGTGATGAGGCCAGTGCCTGGACCTGCCCTAGGTCACATAAGAGCCAAATGCTGTGCGTGAACTCGAGTACTTGGAATGTGGCTACTCCCACCTGAAATGTGCTCAAGAAGTGCAAAACCCACACCTGCTTCTGAAGACTTCATGTGTGTCTCTCAACAACATTTATGTTGATTACTTGCTGAAATGATAGTATTTTGAACACACTGGGTTAAGCAACACAGTCCTTCAAAATCCATTTCACCTTTTCTTTTCTTAACATGCCCATGAAAACATTTAAAGTTGCCTATGTGGCTAATCAGGCCTCCCTGGGGTCTTAGCAGTAAAGAATTCACTTGCAAGGTAGGACATGAGTTTGATCCCTGAGTCAGGAAGATCCCCTAGAAAAGGGAATGGCAACCCCCTCCAGTATTCTTGCCTGGGAAATCCCATGGACACAGGAGCCTGGCAGGCTACAGTTCACAGGGTGAAAAGAGTTGGACACAACTTAGCTACTAAACAACAACATGTGGCTAATATTTGTAGCTCAGGCTATGTTTCCTATGAAAAGCACTGGTCTAGACCCTTATCAGCTGTGATGTGCTCCATGGGACAGCAACACCATCATCAACTGGGAGCTTGTTAGAAACAAAGAATCTTCAGTCCCACCTCTTGACCTACTGCCTTTTCATACTGTCCATGGGGTTCTCCAGGCAGAGAAAGCCTGAAGTGGTTTGCCATTCCCTTCTCCAGTGGACCATGTTTTGTCAGAACTCTCCACCATGACCCATCCATCTTGGCTGGCCCTACACAGCATGGCTCATGAGTTAGACAAGGCTGTGATCCATGTGATGACAGAGGACTAGATGGTTGGATGGCATCACCAACTCAATGGACATGAGTTTGAGCAAGCTCTGGGTGAAAGACAGGGAAGCCTGGTGTGCTGCAGTCCATGGGGTCGCAAAGAATCAGACACGATTGAGCAACAGAACAACTGACCTACTGAATCAGAATCTGCATTTTAACAAGATTCTCCAGGTAATTTACATGAACTTTAGAGTTTGAGAAGCAGTGCCCTAGGGCCTAGAACATTGCTTGGAACTCAGCAGGCACTTGAGAAATATTTGTTACACGAGGAAATGAGCTATCTCTAGGAAGTAGCTGCACAGAGAACACTTGGGGGAGAAGGGAAGGTGCTCTCCTGGCTTTCTCTTTAGCTCATTAAGATTGATACCCTTGTCAGATTAATCACCTTTCTTTTTAGCAGGCGCATAGTATCAAGTCTTGAGAAAAACTGTGGTCTCTACATTCCTAGGTCCTAGGAGCTGGTCAGAAATTCAGGATCCTGGATCTCTCACCAAACTCTATGGTTTGGCATCAAGACTGTAAATAGACCTCCTAGGTAAATGGTAATCACAGTACTGAGAAGCTAAGGGCCAGCTCTCAATAACTTCACAGAAGCAAGAAAGCAGAGATCAGAAGAGGAGGACTTAGAGGAACCAAACTGTGCAGGTTGCTTCTCCAGGCCTCTCAAGGTACCCAGAGCATCCAAGGGGACGCACAGGGGAGAGACCTTCGACAGGGGAGATGAGGCAGAGTAAGAGGACAGGGCAAGGAAGGCCCCACGGCACAGGGCACACGACAGTGTTCGGCCAAGCAGAGAACTGACAAAGGATTGCTCTGCATCCCAACTCTGCACTTCATTCCTTTTCTAGACCTAAAATCCTCGACACAACTGGAATGTCTGATCATGTTAGCTATAAAAACATACACTCGTAAAGCTGATTTTTCTAAATCAGAAGCAAATGCTCAGGGAAAGGGACGTCATGGCCTGCGGAGAACAAAGTCACAACTATTGTCTCTGCCTCCTGGCATTCACTCCCAGACATCCGCAACTCCCCACCCAGCCACCCTCAGGCCAGAAAAACAGAGGTCTGGGGCAGGTGGTGGGTAGACAGGAAAAATAGCAGAGGCTAAGAAATCGGGGAACAAGGCAAAAGATGAAGAGAAAGAGACCTTGAGAGAGAGAAAAAAAAATGAGGTCCTGAAAATGCCATCAGAAGCCGCAAATAGATGGTGGGGAGAGACAGAGAAAATGGAGGTAGGGCAATATAAAGCAGTGTCTTTAAAAAAAAAATTCCCCCTGTTAGTGAGCAAGAGGAGGAAGAGCAGTCCATATGTGGCCAGAGGGCACACGAATAGGGCTGGCGCACCTACAGTCTCACCTTTCCTCCCCCCCTTTCCTGTAAAGCGTCATCTGCTCTTTCTTAGCTCTGACAATTGTCCCAGGGGATGGGCTCCCCAGGACAAGTGGTGGGTTACAGTCTGTAGGTTTCTATTAGAGATAAGCCTCGTGTGAGGGGGAAGGTGGACTTGGGCACACAAAACGTACATCATAGCCAACTTGCGGGCCACCACACTAGGGCAGCTTGGAGTTCAGCCTGCCAGAGCCAGAGGAAGCCAGAGAGATGCTGCCAAGGTGTTCCTGGTGAATGGAAGGTGCTCCCCACCTCCCAACACCAAGCAGCAGGGCTCCTTTGCCAGTTGTGTTTCACGTTTCAATCTTTTTAAGAAAACCAACCAGTCCCACTTGGCCTGGGTGCAGCGTTATACACCAGGCTCCAGTACTGGCACTGGAGAAAAGGAGCCAGAAGTGCTCCTAGCAAGGACTCCAACAGCATCTGTACACTCTGAGCAGGGAAGGAAGGAACGGCCTCACCAGTGTGAACGCTTCTGGGTTCCTCTGACTTCAAGGCTGCTCTGATGAAAAACAAAGACCCTCTGGGCCATTCAGAGCCAGCTTCTCGCCAGACAGCACATCTTATCGTATTATCGTATGGAGTCGGTATTTTCAAGATCAAGGACCTCTCTTCTTTGAGAGTATCTTTTACTTCAAATGGTATCTGGATCTCATGAGAGTGCTAGGGCAGTCAGATGGGCTCAGTTTAGGTGACTCACTCCAGCATTCTTGCCTGGAAAATTCCATGGACAGAGGAGCCTGGTGGGCTACAGTCCATGGGATTGCAAAGACTGAGCAGATATACATATACACAACCCCCAGAATGCCACCGTCTCCAAAGGGCAACTGGAACTTCTCCGTGGAGTGTTCCTCACTGTGTCCTTGAGAAAGAAATCACAATGAGGGTCTTCAAATTGGTCAAGGAAAAATCCAGTGAAAAATTCACAGGCATCACTTTCCTTTCCACTGCATTGCTCCTTGCCAATGACAGTGTTATATTTTTCCTTTTTTGTATGTCTGATAGTACACAAAATATCCCACTCCATTGTTGCCCCATAACTGTTCATATCCTGAATAGACTTGGAAAGAAAAGTAAAGTTGGCCACAACTTTTTGCTGTGGTTTCCCCAACTATAAAGAGAGAACAGAGTCATTAATTCGGCATTTCTTGCAGACCCATTTGCCAGGATGGACCATCTTAACCACAACGCTTATTCTCATGGTAACAAAATGAGGGACTTTAAAATTCTCCAAGCAGTAGAAGTGATGCGTGTGTTTATGTAATCAGAGATTTAGACATGGCTTTGGAAATGAGCACTGGCCTAAAGGGGGATACCAGCATCCATATAGAATGTGTGATCCATGTGTTCAAAATGGAGCTGAGCTTCACCTGACATACTGCATTTTAAATCAGCATCCTTCATGAAGTCTTCCTTGTGAACTGTATTAAAAAATAAATAGCACCAAGAGTACTTTAAAGTCGGATTATGATGGTATCATTGGTTAAATGAAATGCAGGTCTGTTTAGCTTGTTCTCATCCATAATACTGTGAGAACTTGCTCCAAAATCACCCAGTTCCATGGATCTGAGTGTACATGTTCCCCTAGCAAATGAGAGCTGAAGACTTAATCCTGGTTTCTTCCTTCCCATCAGCCAGGCCTCCAGGGAGGTCACTGGCTCAGCCAGACCTGGGAACAGAGGAAGGCAGAGACCTCTTCTGATACAGGGTCTCCGCCTTCTGTGAAGGGTCACACGGAGAGGAGGATGAGATCCCTTTCTCTGAGGGAGCTGCTCCCCTCTTGCCCACACCCCAGACCTCGTAGTGGCCTTTGCCCCCAAAGCGCAGTGAGCATCAGGGCTGAGCAGCCTGCCTGTTTCTGGTTATTCTCCTCAACAGAGACAATCTGCTGGCATGCACAGTTTTAGAAATTTCATCAGCTCAGGACACAAGGAGATTTTGACGTCAATTTCAGCAAAACCCATACAGTCCCCTCAAACAATTCTCATCTGTGTAGGAGGCCTAACAGAGGTTTTAAATAGTGGCTGGTGGTGACAGTGGGTTTTGGCCTTACTATTTACAGTTTCTTCTACTTAAGACTCAGAGCACACACCGTATCCTGAAGCTTAATGGGAGACAAGACCCACTTCTGGCCGCAGGTGCAGCCAAGGGTCATCTGCTGCAAAACACAGAATCACCTTTGAACCCCTTTCTTCATATCAACTTCCCCTTCTGGTCTCCATTATGCTTCTGTATGGTGGATCAATCTCCATTTACAAATCCTTACTTGGAAAAAATAGGCCCATGGCGGCAGCCACTCAGAGGTGGCCCCTTGCATACTCCTTTGGGTCTGAAACACCACATCCTAATATCACATCTGCTGAAGTTGACTGGGCCTGAAACACTGGCAATGCGGTGTTTTTGGAGACTGTGAGAGTTCTCTTGCCACAGTTCTCTTGTTGTCTTCAAAAGCAATTACATGTTTCAGATGATGAAGAGCACTGTCATGGAAAGCTGGCATAGCAGCCAAGGAGACAGATGTATCAAACCACACAGCTTCTAAGAACTCCCACTTAATGCTGGAGCTCAACACAGGGAGTGCACAGCCATATCCCTACTCCAGCTTCCTCCCATTCGGATTTGGTGCAGCTGGCCCATCCTGGATGAGACGCTAACTCCTTTTGGTGGACAAATACAGAATTGTAGAAATCAGTCATCATACAGGTCCATGGCCTCCAATGAAAGTAACACTTCTGTAAAGGCAAATACTCTACCAATAAAAGACACAGTGGGTTTGACTGTAGTGAGTCAACACCAAGAAATCCAGCATTTCCAACTGGTCAGCAGGACATACTGGTAGGTAAGAGGTTAATTAAGTGACATCCTATGAAAAAGGCATTCTGTGCTCACAGAAGAAGGGAAGCTGAAGGTTAACAAGGTGAACAGTGTTTAACTGTAGGACTTCTCAGAGCTCTTAACATGATACTAGGTGTTGTGAAGTTTAAGAGACTCGAACCAGTGTATATATATGTATATACTGTGTGTATGTAGCTTAATACTACTAATATGTATTATTTTTTCCCCCAAACCTTCCTAATGCCTTCAAAGTTGATCACATGGCACCATCACTTTCTACCACCCTAAATACCTCATTCCTCCCTTCCTTCTTTTCTCCTTTAATACCCAACTCAGAGGCAGTCCATGTGCATTAACTGCTTAGTAACCTTCCTACCACTTGAGGCGCCATGGTGTCTCCCTCGTGGTTGTTCAGAACAGAGTGTCAGAGCCTTAAGCCCATGAAATGCTGCAGCAAGTCTGTGAGCAAGGTGTGCTGCGACAACTTGCCACCTCAGGGAAGCACTGAGGTTAAGTAATACCTGTATGGAGGAGCCACTCTAACAGAGTGGTCACTTGTCACACATTCCTGATTTGGTCCTTGTTCATCACTTCCTAGGTATACGCTTTGTTTTCATAAGCTAGTTAACCTGAAACCTTGTTTCCTCAATGATAACCTGGGATCACTATACCACTGTGATAAATATTGAAGGAAATTTAAACAATGTCAAAGAGTTGGGAGAGTTCCTGGCATATAGCAAGTGCTTGATAAAAAGTAGGTTTTATTGTTATCACAGGCTAACGTGTTACAGCTCAAACCAAACTCCAACCTTTTGGCTTAAATTCCGTGATCATTTCCCTGATTCACCCACCTGCATTCTCTCCACTATGCCAGGTTGCCTCCTCGTACTGTTGAGAATACCCACTGGCACCCACCAGTCTGTGCCTTGGGCTCTTTCTCACATAAACGCCCTCCAACCTGGTGTGTGAGTTCGTTAAAGACACAGACCATATACTATGGCCTAGTGTCTTCCCATGTTATTGTCAAAATGCTTTCATTGTCAACAAGGAGGTTATCTACTATAGTTATTAAACAAATTTTACTAGCCGCGGGAAGTGTCTCAACGTTGACTTGAGGAATTTGTTAGAAATATTGATCCTAGGAATGAAGTGGGTTTCCCAAACTGTTATCTAGAGGGCAGGAGTTAGCCATGCTTTCAGTCAAGGACCAGAGAGAAAATACTTTAGGCTTTATGAATCATGTGTTTCTGTGTCAGTGCTCAGCTCTGCTGTTCTGCCAAAGTAGCCACTGACAATGAACAAAACGAGGCTGGCTCTGCTGCAGTACAACTTAACAGGCAGTGGCCAGGTTTGCCCCATGGGTGGTGGTGGTTTTCTGACCCCAACTATAAGGATGGTAAAAAGTGTGGTTTAGGGAAATGGGTTAGTGGTCAAATCAAATGCTGTATACTGATTTGAGTCTTTTAATGTCATAATGCTCATTACCATACATAAACACACCTGCATGCACACATATGAAATGAAAGTGTTAGTCACTCAGTTGTGTCCGACTCTTTGCAACCCCATGGACTGTAGCCCACCAGGCTCCTCTGTCCATGGGATTTCCCAGGCAAGAATACTGGAGTGGGTTGCCATTCCTTCTCCAGGGGATCTTCCCAACTCTGGGATTGAACCCCGGTCTCTTGCACTGCAGATGAACACTTTACTGTCTGAGTCACCAGGGAAGCCCACATGTGTATACGTATGCATGTATATATGGAGTTTTTTCTAAAATCTCCCTGATCACTTCAAAGAGGAGGATATATGTATGAATGTATACATATTGTATGTGTGGGGGTCAGGTATGAGCTGGTAAGGATGAAGCAGAGACATAGTCTTATGGGGCATACTGATCATGAACTTGAAAGCCTGAGCTCTCACAGCAACTTTGTTTCAGCAGCAGCCTGAGCAGGATGAATGGTGGTGTGCAGAGGTTTACACTTAGGATTCCTAAACCATAGCTTCTCTTTGACTTGGAGTCAATCCAGTGATCCACTGCTAATGGAATCTTCTGCTTGACCTGAATGAATTGTATTGATGCCTCTGGATAGGTATCCTATCAGGTATAGCATCAAAGCATCCCACCGCAGTTACAAGCTAGGCTCCACGAGAATAATACACCAGGGCAGCTATGCCACCTAGTGATGCTTGCATGTACTGTTCTTATCCCGAAGAGAGCTGGAAAGGCTTCTGGGAGGGCTGGCATTTGCTATTTCTGGCCAACACTTCCACATGCAAAGGAGTCCGAAACCTCATCCTGACTTTGAAACATTCCTTGTGGCTGCATTAGCCATTCCCCGCAAAGCTCAGAGGATATGACTGACTTCTTGCTAACAGGGAGCAGCCCAGTTTTGCAGCACAAATTACCAAGGAATTTACAGCACACACACACACACTCCCATCCTGCCCTTCAACAGAGAAGGAAGAGACATCTTCTCCTGAATATGAATTTGGCTGCAATAGTTTTCCTGATTGTACAGCCTCAAAGTCTTCTGTATACAGCATTTGCTTTCTAAACTACACAAAAATGCTATCGTCTATGCTAATACAGTCAGAAAGAGAAAAGACACAGGATCGGTGGTGAGGATTTGTCCACCGTTCCAGACTGGCAAGCGTCAGAGGTCCTGGCTATTAGTTCCATGTGGATGTAGCTTACACAAGCAGAGAAGTATCAGTGTTTTCATAAAATGAGACCACTCCTCCACCGAACCTAGTGGCAGAGGGGAAGATCTTTTGAGCCTCACTAAGGTTTAGGAGAAACTCTGGCCAAATCATACTTTCTCTCTCCCTTTCATTTCAGATTCCGGGTAAGAAGTCTACCACACAGCTAGAATTCTCAAAATCTGGATGGCCAAGCTTCATGCATGTTTTTCATCCTGCAAAATACAGTGAACTGCAGCAGTAGCACTAACACAGCTTTCAAATAGTGGTTCTAGTATCATACGATGCTGAGATAATAAGCTATGACTGTGTGTTTTCCATCAGGAAGGAAAACATCAGTCCAGGAGAGAAATGGAGGATGAATGACATTTATCAGATTGCAGTTCCTAAAAACAGATTTGCTTCACTAGATCAAAGACAGCCCATTTCTACACATCATCATCAATTCTGTGGGAACCATCCCAGACACTCTAAGCGTGTGTCTAAGCCTGTGTTTTGAGACAAAGTAGCTGATTCTCCTGATTGTTTCTACTCTGGGACATTCTTGATGGTCTCTGTACAGTTCATCAACACAAAAGCACAAAAGATGCGCATCCAGCTCAACAGGGAAGAGAGATGAAAGCTCCAGGCAGCGTGCCTTGTGTGCTTGGTCATGCTGTGCCCGGCGCGAAAATGTCCAGTTTGTATCCCACTTACCCAGTTGTGAACCTGGTACAGGATTCCAGAAGGGACGTCTTTTTGTCTAATTCTCCTTCTTAAGTGTCTTTTGGGGAATAAATGGTAGCATGGTATAAATAAAGCATCCTAAAGAAAAATAAATCGCATATTCATGCTCACTCATTTCCTTTATATGATCAAAGGTTTAACCAGGTCTATCACTCCCGCTTTTGTCCTTGGAATCATCATACCTGTGTGGTCAGGAAGAGACATACAATTGGAACTACTCAATCACTTGGTCCCAGATCACTTGGTTTTCATCCAAAGCCAATAATCTCAAATCCTCATATTTTAAAATGCTCATCGAAGTGGACTGTTACTCTCTGCATACAGCTGTCAGCTGTGAAAACATTCTTTTTTGGACACAAAAATCTGGCTTTTGCCCCCTTTCCCCCCAAGACTCGACGGTGGCCTACCAACTCATGCTGACAAAAAGGACACAGATTCCCTGTGCACAGGTGACCCCTCTGCTTCAGAGAAAGCTCAGGGGGAGGTGTCATTGCTGGGGACACAGCTTCATGACAGCCACCAAGCAGACTCTGAGCAGTTACACACGGACCGACCCATGGACGCTGTCCTGGATCTCCCATCACAGCTGGCTCTGAAGTTTGTGTCTGGGGAGGAGCCCCTTCAACAAAGCTGGATGTACCACCTTTGAGAATGGCTCTCGGACACAAAATTCTTGCTTCTCCCTTTTGGAAGGGCTATGGGGAGACAACACAGCTGATGGTTATTTTTGTAGCCAGAAAACAAGTAGAATAAGAGTCAGGCATGTGTTCAGACAAATGTGCTCCTTCAAGGCACTCCTCAATCTGCACGACAGTGGAGCATGCTTAAATCCCATTTGTGCCCTCAACACTCCCAAAGCATAATATACCTATTGCATCCGTGGGGAAGATTTCCTTCTTCAAAAAATTTCAAAACTTATAGAAAAGGGAGAGTAGGGAACAGCCTGCTTGAGTTGTTCTGTTTCCTGCAAAATTATTTCTTTAAAAGGAATCCTTTCAAAGTAAAATAGACTACAAGACATTTTTATCCCAAAGCTGCTGGGTGGTAGGTGTGACTTGGAAATCTGCAGTTTGTTGCAAGCAAACCCACTTGGGTTGAGCATGAAGGCAAAAAAAAGCAAAAGGGATGGTGATGAACAAATGGCAAGGTTTAGGATGGACTTAGCATCTTCATACTTAATTGTTGCTTTTACATGTATATAGTTTCCCCTGAAGACAAGAAGTCATGTATTATTATCAGGTGAGGAATAGAAACAGTAATGCAGGAAGCAAAAAATAACTACCACTATGTTGTCTCCTTGTGTGTGCACACACATGTGGTCAGTTGTGCACGACTCTAGTGACCCCATGGACTGCAGCCTACTAGGCTCCTCTGTCCATGGGATTTTCCAAACAAGAATACTGGAGTGGGCTGTCTCTTGGAGTCCCTGAAAACAACTGAAAAGAACTTCTGCTTTCCAAACAACTATCCTCCTTAGACGCAGAAGAGTCTACCTTCACCACCTGGCACAGCCATATTCTAGTTCTGAAATGCCTCAAACGACATCTAGCATCTCCTCACAGAGAGGGAAACGAAGGGTAATGAGGACAAGGCTAGGGGCCCAGGATCACGATGAGAGGCCCCGGACCTTTTCTTTCTCATCCCACCAAGACTTAAGAAACAGCTGCCCTGGGACTCCCCTGGAGGTCCAGTGGTAAGGACTTTGCCTTCCAATGCAGAGGGTATGGGTTCCACACTCCAGAAGCTAAGACCCCACGCGATTCATGGCCCCCAAACTGAAACGAAACAAAAGCGACGCTGTAACAAGTTCAATCCAGTCTTGAAAACAAAGGAACAAACAGCTGCCCTTCTGAATTAGGCTCCCATCAATACTCAGTGTTCCAGTAAAGTCCCTCCACGGAGTGCTTATATATTTATCAGTAGTTATTTTAAATACTCTATTTTTGAGAAACTTGAAGCACAAGTATGGGAAAACGATACCATCAAACAACGCACTGTTTACGAAAAAGGCCAAAGTCTCTGGGCTGTACTGTTAAAGTAATGACTGACTCTCCCATGAACTTTCTTCCATATAAGTTGTGGTCCTTAGCACAGGGAATTATATAGTCCATATCTTGTAATAACCTAAAATGGAAAAAAGTCTGAAAAATAATACATAATTTTTTTTTTCAGATTCTTATATATAACTGAAAAACTTTGCTGTATATGTGAAGCACTGTAAATCAACTATGGGCATTGTGCTAAGTTACTTCAGTGTGTCCAGCTCTTTGAGAAACCAACTATACTTCAATTTTGAAAAAACAAACACACACAAAGACACAGTCTTCATGGCCTTGCACTTTGTCTGAGTTCATTCAGTTATCTATTCCACCCTGATCATCCTAAGCTTTCTCTGCTCCTTCCCAGTTCTCTTTTTAAAAAATCAGAAGTCAAAAACGAGTGGATAAATTTATACAGATAAATTTATACTGATTCTTTTTGCTGTATAGCAGAAACTAATACAACGTTGTAAAAGCAACTGTAATCCAATAAAAATTAATTAAAAACAAAGCAAAAAAAATTAAAGATTGGAAATCTGAATTTACCCTTTCTGTAGTAAAGTTTCATATGCTGGGTTTTAATATGTTTTCTGGGTTGGTTTTCATTCAGATTTTCCTTCATCATTCCTCAGAGCAGTTCCTGAGGCAAGCATGTCTTCCCTGAGTGACCAGGGCCACTGTGAGGATTAATATTTATTTTGCAGCTTCTGTTTATAGAGCACCTAACGCTATTCAGCAGAAAATCACTTCATTTCCCGAAGAACATATTTTTGCCTATTTACTCCCCTACCTTGTCCCTGGCAATATGTGCAGGTGTTTCAGCTTCTTAAGGTGTTTTCAGATATTCAGGTCATCTGCTAGGCCATTATTAGGTCCACCATAAAAAATAAATTCAGAAAGAAAAAGGCTGCTTCACAGATTCTAGCTGGTGTTTAAAAGCAAAATTTAAACAAAGTACACAGGCAGAAAAGTTTGATCATCCTGAAATATTACCGCCCATCAAAATGTCCCCTCCTGTATTTTTAGAACCATGTCTATGACAGTGTAGAAGAGCACTGCTAATGTCTATAGGCAACAAACAGAATCATTTGGGTTTGGGAAATGTTTTTTAGAAAAAGTGGCTTTAAATAATTAACATCAGAGCATTCTTCCTCCTTTCTGTATCTAGTAAAGTAAATACCTCTTGACAGGAAGTATTCCTTTATGGAAGCCCTAACTCCAAACTTCAAGTTCAAGGTAACTGCACTGTTATTAAAAAGTGTACTTCAAATACAATGTCTCAGAAAATCATACTGTTTATAACAACAAATATTCAATTAATGTTACCAACTTAATTGCATTAAAAGATTCATGTACTACTACTATCTTTGGGGAAAAAAGTAAAGGAAAAGAAAAATACTAAGAAGGAAAACAGAAAAATAAAAGAACTAATCAAGAAAATGGAGGCCAGTTTTGGACAGTAAACTACTAACTTGCTGGCTCCTACATTAGATAGTTTTATATGAGTTTTCTGATTTAGCCTAAATCCTATCGTAGGTATCAACAACCTTGTATCAAATGAAGAAAACAAGGTTCAGAGAGACTAAGTGTCTTGCCCAAGGGCAAAAGCTCTCACATAGAAAAGCCAGAACTTCTGTCTGGGTCTCTCTGAATCCCATGTTGCTTTCGTCATTCACAATGACTCTCAAACTGAAGACAAGAAGGGGAGAAATTAAAGCCTGATCCATCCAAGACAACAAAATCTAGGATTACTCAGAGACATTGAATTAACCATATTTTGAGTAAATATGTGTTTTCCAGCCATTGGATCAACTATGATGTGATTCAAACTGGCTTTTCTGAAAGCCAAAGATACCAGATGGACCGTCTTTCAATCTGGTGTTTTTGTCATTTAAACACAGGCCTAGAAATCAAAACAAATAGAAACATAAAAATCTTTTTTTAAAAAATATGGGCAATCTGTACCCCAGAGTAAAGACAAAGAACGACAAATAGTTACCAAAACCAGTCCTATAAGAGATTAGGCCTAAATCTATGATGAACCTAGACAGTGTATTAAAAAGCAGAGACATCACTTTCCAACAAAGGTCTGTCTAGTCAAGCTATGGTTTTTCCGGTAGTCATTAACGGATGTGAGAGTTGGACCATAAAGAAGGCGGAATGCTGAAGAATCGATGCTTTTGAATTGTGGTGCTGAGGAGACTTTTGAGAGTCCCCTGGACAGCAAGGTGATCAAACCAGTCAATCCAAAAGGAAATCAATCCTGAATACTCATTGAAAGGACTGATGCTGAAGCTCCAATATTTTGGCCACCTGATGCAAAGAGCTGACTCATTGGAAAAGACCCTGAAGCTGGGAAAGATTAAGGGCAGGAGGAGAAGGGGGCGACAGAGGATGAGATGGTCAGATGACATCACCGCTTCAATGGACATGAGTTTGAACAAACTCCAGGAGATAGTGAAGGACTGGGAAGACCAGTGTGCTGCAGTCCATGGGATTGCAAAGAGTTGGATGGGACTTAGTGACTGGACAACAAACAACCACCATGAAGAAAGGCAGTCACCCCTCCAGTTTCCTCCTGCAAGAGAGTCATCAATCACTACTTCTGCTGTGTGGAGATAAAGGTCCCCTGACGTGGGCATCCAGAGGGCTTCTGACAGCACTTGGCCTGCTCCACCTTTCCATCTGCCTTCCCTCGTGCCCCCTGACTTTTCCAGGTATGTCACGGAAAAGCAACAATGCCTTTAATAATGTATATTTGACAAGACTGGAAATTAACCTTTTAGTGAATCTTTCACATTGAATGGGAAACAACAGAAGCATTGGTGCTGTGACATTTTTGGTAGGCGAGCACATCAAAGGCGCCTGCCTCCAACCATCTCCCTGAACCCCCAAGGGTATCTCCGGCTGCCAGGTCTCCTTAGTCTCGACAGGCGCGAAGCAGAGAGGAAGGGAGCCTAAGCGAGTTCGCCGGATCCTCCACACAAAGGGAAGGTATTTCAACCCACTTCTACTTCAATCTTATGCACTTCATTATGCCTGGCTTTTTAACATTTAGGTAAAAAAGGGAAAGACAGGATGAAAGACAAAGCACATTATTTCTGACTGCCAAGCTCCCAAATGCAGAAATATATGGACACGTGACTTCAAACCCTTACACACTCCACCTTAATCTTTCTGCTGGCAGTTTTCAGAATGATCATGTTTAGTATTTTCTGTTGGGAAGGCAAGTGCCTTCAGCATTTCTTCAGATGTCAAGAAGCATTTTAAAACTGAAAGCACGTGAAATCTGGAGTCAGCTCATAACACTGTCATATAATAATGAAGGAACAAATAATTATGCTCATCTCTAAGATGCCTATGTTCTTGCATCCCCAGAGCTAGTGTCTAAGGGCCACAGTGAGTCACACACGCATAGAAACCTCCAGTTTCTCTCCCCTGTCACTTTCCTTAATTCCAGAAACACAGGAGAAGAAACCACACAGAAGACATTGATCTTTGTACAAGGTCACCTTCAGGATCCATCACTGACAGAGCAGTCATTAGGCTAATAATAGACATTTGGGACTCTACAATTCTGAAAATTTCTCTCTTCATTCATGGATCAAACCAAAACACTAGTTAAAATAGACCACCATGGATGGGGAAATTTGAAGGATGCTTGATTAGTTCTGAACAAAGTTTAAGGAGAGATGCAGTCACAGATTTAGGTACTAAGGGTTTCATGGGCACTTCTTACATGAGTGTGGATTGCTCCTGACTGGATAGTGGGTTTTCCGTTTTTCAATTCTGCCCCCTTATGGCTAGAGCAGTCAGGGAGGCCTCACGGAGGAGAACTGTGACTGGACCATGGCTGGGGTGGGGGGTGGGTAAGCTGTGGGACGGCGGGGAGTGGGGGCGTGGATCCGGCACCCTGGTAGGAAACGGCAAGAACAGAGGAGGAGAGGACAAGATATGAGGAAGGAGAAAGCATTGCCTGGAGGGTCCGTTTTTAGAGAGGGGAGATGAAGGTCAGACAGGCACGGTGTGGCCAGACAGGAGGTTGGGCTATGGTTCAGAGTTCATCCCCAAAGCCACAGGGAGCTTCCAGGGCGTCTCAGCGCCTCTTAGCTGTTTGCTGAATGGCTAAATGTGCAGGAGACGAAAGTTCAGGAGGAAGGACATGTCTGAAGGCGCATTACTCTTGCTGCCAGGTCTGGGATGGATGTGAAGGGAGTTGGTCCACGGGCAGGAAACAAGGAACATGACATAGGTAAGTGGGAGAAAGGCCCTGTTTCAGGCAGTGGCAGAAGAGAGCCAGGTGGGTGATTTTAGGGAAGTCGGGAAGGTTGCAGACGAATAGAATATGAAAGGGTGAGACTGGGAAGAGAGGACAAACTTGTGGATAATGGGGTGATTATGCTGAGGAGACCAGAAGAATAATGACAGCATTGGAACACAGAGTGCACGGTCACTGGGCCCTGACTTCCAGGGTCTATCACTTTGTATTTTAACCAGATAAAATACCTTGCATCATCATTAGTCAGTGTTGTCCATTAGACGATAGTCTAGACAAGGACAAAGCCTGCATCTTACTTGCCTTCATCTGTTCCAAGTTTTGGAAGCACAACATCTGACACAAAAGAGTTCAGGTGTTCAAAAAATACTAGCAAGTACAGGAGACTCTTTGGAGAATGATGAAGCTGTCAAAAATCAGGTGAGTTTGTAGTGACGAAGCATGTCCATAGTCATGACTAATGGCGACACTGGGGATACAGAGGCTGTCTCTGACTTCTTTCATAGCTATGGGCCTTCTCGTGACTAGGAATATCTCGTTACTCCTACGTCTTCCTTCCTAATGTCTGTCAGCGGCATCCTTTGCTTTCTAAGGTGCAGATGAATGCTCTATCAGGACACACTCCTCGCCTGGAGAAACATAGGGGAGTTAAAAAAGCCAGGAACTGAACCTCAAGGGTGCCTCCATCTTGGCAGCAGGAAGGAAAAGATTATCTAGTTGTTCTAAGGAAGTCAAAACAACCAAGATTCATGCCTATGGAAGGAAACACTTAAAATGCAGGCCACCCGAACCACCAGACCTCAGAAGATGTTCACTGCATACCTCAGAGTGATGCTTACTCAGCTATAAATCCTATTTCTCGTGCTTTGAACGACAGTTCGCTTTCTGATTCCCTGCCTACCAAAGAGTTATTCTTTTTTTAAAATTTATTTATTTTTGGCTGCGGTGGGTCTTCATTGCTGTGCAGGCTTTTCTCTAGTTGCAGCAGGCAGGGGGCTATTTTCTGGTCGTGTGTGGGCTTCTCATTGTGGTGGCTTCTCTTGCTGCAGAGCGCAGGCTCCAGGGCAGCGTGTGGGCTCAGTACTTGTGGCTCCCGGGCTCTAGAGCACAGGCCCAGTAGTTGTGGTTCACAGGCTTACTTTTTCCTCAGCATGTGGAATCTTCCCAGATCAGAAATTGAACCTGTGACTCCTGCATTGGCAGGCGGATTCTTTACCACTGAGCTACCACAGAAACCCACCAAAGAGTTATTCAAATGTGCCTATTTACTACAAGCCCATTGTACGAGCGATTGCATGTTTGTGTCTGGAGGAACGGAAGTTTGCAGTTACCTTCCTTACTCCATTCAATATCTGCTTTGAGATATGTCATTCTGATTTCTATCAACAGAAACCTTTCCTTCATAGGAAAATCAGAGCTCAGGATTTCCTGCTACCTATGGCATATAATAAAAGATTCTTCATCGCAGTTTTCTTTACCTGTCCCCTAATAGGGCTTCCCTTGTGGCTCAGCTGATAAAGAATCTGCCTGCAATGCAGGAGACCTGGGTTTGACCCCCGAGTTGGGAAGATCCCCTAGAGAAGGGAAAGGCTACCCACTCCAGTAATCTGGCCTGGAAAATTCCATGGACTGTATAGTCCACAGGGTCACAAACAGTCAGACATGACTGAGCGATCTTAACTTAATAGGGATCAGTTGAAAAGCTGAGCCAAGGACAGATGGTATCAAAGAGAAAACTTAAAGTAGACACAAAGCTCTCATTTGAGCAGCCAATAACTCTAATCAAGAGAAGGGGATTTGGTTACATTCAATAAACCAGTCCATAAAATATAAAAGATGGATCAAAACCCTTCTGCATTTGAAAAAAAACAATGCCCTTCTGATAAGTGCCACCCAATGATTAGTTCCATGGAGGCAGGAGGAGGCAGATGTGTGTATTACCATCCGATTAATCCGAATCACGTATTGCAGAGTATAGCTCCAAAGAGGTACCCTATTACATTTGGTGAGTGAAGAGACTGTAAACTAATTCCTTGCAGGGAGAGGCAGATTTCACCTTTCCCAGGCTCTCCCCCCACCACAGCTGGCATCACGCTGTGTCAAGTGAGCACGTGATAATCATGTTCGCTGGTCCTCTGGCATCCAGACCCCTGTCTCACTGTTCTCCTGGCCCACTTCCCCTCCCCACGGTGCTCTGTCTACGTCAATGCACTGTAGGAGCCCCTTCTCCCTGGCCCAGCCCCAAGTGGTTGCCATGACAACCCACCCTAACAGCAGGCACTTGACAGGGGCCTTCCCCTACGCCTCAGGACAGGAGGCAGTGTGGAGACCCTGAGACCCATGGCAGGGGAGGAAATGAGGAAATCGCATCCCCAGTTGCCATCACCTCCCTTGGTCACAGACTGCTCAGCTGCTCAGGGAAAGCGGGGCCTCTG
Organism: Capricornis sumatraensis; assembly: GCF_032405125.1. Classification (NCBI taxonomy): domain Eukaryota; kingdom Metazoa; phylum Chordata; class Mammalia; order Artiodactyla; family Bovidae; genus Capricornis; species Capricornis sumatraensis. Next base: position 53,660,011 of record NC_091070.1, read on the forward strand.
TCTCTGGAGTTTCCACCTTTCCATCTCAACAGCCTGTGGGAGAAACAGGATGTATCAGTGGTCATATCACCTAACTCTTTTTATTAAAACAAGCAAATGGCTAAAATCCAGCATCCTAGATAATTTAAATATCCAGCCTGAATCTAAAGGCAGGTATCCCCAAAGTCTTTATGTGGAAAGAGGTGCTATTTTCCGGCCCCAACCCGAATTTGGCATTGAAGGACAAGGCAAGAAGTGAAGTCAAGGTGCGGGTATACGTGTCTCTCTCGTGTGTGAGGACAGGCAGCATGGTTGATGTTGTTGGGTGTGGGTGGCACCTGGTACACAGCCTTCTTGTCTCATTCTTCACTCTAAGGTGTCATTCTCTGACTAAGGTTCCTTCCTATGCATAAGCCCTTTATGATTTATTCATCACACTTATATTGAAAATAATTCAAATTTACATAGCCTTTCTCTAAATTTCAAGAGTTTAAAGGAAATTTAAGCTACTGCTTTAGCTGCTGGGCAGAAGGGGACTGCAAAGAGTTAGGCATTATGCATCAGTGCATCAGCACCTTGCATACAGTAGGTACTCAATAAATGGTGGTGGTGGTGGTTTAGTCCCTAAGTCGTGTCCGACTCTTGTGACTCCATGGACTGGAGTCCACCAGGCTCCTCTGTCCATGGGATTATCTAGGCAAGAATACTGGAGTGAGTTGCCATTTCCTTCTCCAGGGGATCTTCCCAACCCAGGAGTCAAACCCAGGTCTTCTGCACTACAGGCAGATTCTTTAACAACTGAGCTATAAAGGAAGCCCAACACTAAATAAATAAATGTTAATGAGTTAAATAGAAATACTAGAAGTGAAGCCAGCACCCTGCACCAAGGGCACTGTCCTCCTTTTACTAGGTCTTAGTTCCTAAATCCTGACGTGGCACCAGGGTAACGCCACAGCAACAGCAGGGACAAAGTCACTTGCCCACACAACACTGCTGCTGTTGTGTTCGGCCAAACCTTGGGCCATGCTTCCCACTTCTTGTGTCTTTCTCAATCCTCTCCTCAAGATCCAGTTCTACTTCCCTAAGGCCTCCTGTTCTTAGGGACTTCCCGCTTCTCGACAGCACTGCACAGTTGATTCATGTCATGTGGAACTTACAAATCAGAATAAGCACCCCTTTTACTTTCTGAGAAAAGGTGTGAGGTTTGGGTGATAAAGCCTCAGGAGAGCCATGCAGTGGCTTCCAGCCAGTCATGCTGATGATCCCCATCTCTATAACCCAACCAAGTGGCCCAGATACCAATGAAGGAAAGAAAAGTCATTACTTCTGCCCCCTTGGCTGGAAAGGGGCATTTCTCTGGACTGGTGTTCCCCTGGAGAGGCCTCTGGGAGTCCTGAAAATCAGGTCTGCTTAAGAATATGAACCACTCTAAACCAGCATTCTGCAGAAGCTTACCAAGGTCAGCAGAGAGCAGTGGGGAGGGGCTGTGCTGGCCGGGATGGAGGCAGGGAAGAGGTCTCAGAGGAGGAGACCTGGAGCAGAGTGTTGAAAAAAGGAGGAGTAAACTCAGTGGAGAAGATCCAGGAGGGCACTTCGGGCAGAGGGAACGGCCTGGATAAAGGCTCTGCGTGTTTGTGACCCCTGCTTCTTCGATGAGCAGCCTTCAGGCACTTGCAGGCAGTAGGTGCATTTCACGCGTGTGTTTGTGCATGTGGTGTCCCTGTGGCATTGCTACCTAGAGTGATGACAGTGGCATCCCCTTTCATCCCCCTCATACGTAGGGCAGGGATAGGAGTTCTGTGTCTACAGGGAATAGTCTCCATCCTTGAGGGTGAGTGTTTCTACACTTACTACCAAGGTCCGAGGACATGCTCCCTTCAAAACGCCTGTGATAAAGTAAAACAAGGCATCCCACTTCAAGTGAGCTCTCCTTCCATACTGGACTCTTCTAATTTATCACAATTATCTGAAACCAACAGAATTTACAAAGCTTGGGTAAATTCTGAGACAAAGATCCACAAACAGACCGTAATGGAAAAAGGTCAGGAGTGGGCACTCAGATCAGACACGTTCACTGGTGTGCTTGCTGACCAGCGGGACACACCTGTGAGCACCCGGGTGGCCACGCAAAGCCCACCAATCAGGACACGTTATTCAGTGGCACTGCTGACAACAAAGCTCCCCTTAGAGACTGACGAGTGTCGTATCCAATGTCTTCATGTGCGGAGCTGCTATAGTCCCTAAATAGAAATTCAAGCTCCACAGAAAAAGAGATTCCCTTCATCATGGGTTGTCTTATTTCACCAAAAGGAAGCTTGTTAAGAAAGATGGCCATGGAAGGAGGCAGGGAGAAGACAGCCACAGCCCCATGAGACAACACTGGAGTATTTACACTCTATCAGTGCAACCTGATAACGCAAAAGTTGTGCCATTCAGAACCTGGTGTAAATGTTGAGCACACTTTCTATTGTATTATCTAAATGTAAAGAGTAATTCAGGTAATGTTCCCTGGCCTTGTATTTGTACAAAAGAGAATTTTTGTACATCAACATAGTCAACTAATAGTTTGGTAAAATAAATTAATAACCTGGAATCAGATTGGCCTGATTGAAATCTTTGGTCTCCGATTTACTAGTTGTATGTCCTTGGAAAATCTTCAATATTTCAAAAGCCTTATTTTTAAAATGGGGATCTTCACCCTCATAGGCCTGCTGAGAGGCTGAGGTGGTTAATGTATATCAAGTATTTAATGCACTGTCTGGCACATGGCATGTGATCAATAAATATTAACTATTATGAGTACAAAAGAGTAGGAACATTAAATGATGCCTTTTCAACTTAAGAATCTTAAGTGATTGCAAACTGAGTTTCCTATGCGAACAGTAAAAAATAAGCCAGTATTGCTTCTTCGGTTGCTCAGTGGTAAAGAATACACCTGCCAATTCAGGAGGCGTAGGTTTGATCCCTGGTCTGTGAAGAGCCCCTGGAGAAGGAAATGGCAACCCACTGCAGTATTCTTGCCTGGGGAATCCCATGGACAGAGGAGCCTGGTGGGCCACAGTCCACGGGATGGCAAAAGAGTCGGACATAATTTAGTGCCTAAACAACAACAAAACAACAACGAAATTGCAAAATAAAGGAAGAACATGTTGGCCTAGATGTTAAACTATGGCAAACACTGGGAAAGTCAACTTCTAGTCCCGGTCCTGAACTGCCTTTCGGTATTGGGCCTTCCACTAGCTTCAGAATAAGCTTTGGTAGAGTTATTGCTGGATAATGTCTCAAACCCCTTCCAGACATAACATCCTGGAGTCAACCTTCAGGGCAGCTGTGATGGCAAAGGTCAACTCAGTACATTTCATAAACCATAATTAGAGGACAGTGTGATGGGGCCTATCAGCTGTGTTATGTAATTAGCCCTCTGCCTCAAGGGAGGGAGTGCCTGTGTACAATTATGCAATCACATTCCGAAAGGAAAGGCACTAAGGCACATCAAATCACAAAGAAAAACAACTCTCATTCCTTGGAGCCACAGTTTCCACCTAGGAATGCTGTCCAGGTAATTTGAGTCTGCACCTTCTTAGCACCAAATATTTGAACAGCTCTTTATTTTTGTAATACCTGGCAATACAAAGGGCACATTTACATGGCCCATTCTTATTGGCTTTATATTAAACTGGGGAGCTATATCCCATTATACCTGTGCTGTAACCTGGCACTTCCCGCTTAGCCTAAAATCCTAGTGCAAACTTTATGGTTTTTAAACTTTGGAGTGTGTAAGATTCACCTAGGGAGCTTGTTTAAAAATGCAGACCCTCTCCCTCCATACTGATTCTGCAGTTCTACTGTGGAGTCCAGTGATGTGCCGTTTTCACAGCCTCCCCAGATTCTTGGCATCAGTGATGCCTTCTGTGAAAAGCACTCTAAGACTCATTTTCAGTAGCTTTGGGGAGATCATGTGGGTGGCTGAGGAACCATCACCACCAAAACTGAGACTTCTGCACTTCACCTCACCGTCAGGTAGCAAGAAAAGCTAAAACGCCATCTGTCCATCCCCTTTCCTGGCAGAGAAGTGGAACTGTAGAAATTTCTAAGATTTAAAACAACTTGGGAGCAGTGCCTGAACTTCTTTATCATTTTCAAAACCTTCATCTCACCCATTCTCAACTTCTTAGATGAAGGGTATCAGATACATCCGTTTGCTCTTGCAGTATATCTAAAATTCCTTAGCTCCTTTATCCCTTCCCAAACCTTCCTTGGCTTCGTTTGGTTGTTCTTAAGGTATATTGGTCCAGCTGCAGATCACAGTATAAATGGCCAGAGACATGCTTTTGATTTGGATTCCAACACCCTCCACAATTACACCCAGCCTGCCTTTTGGACCATAACCACAATTTGGTCAGTCTTCGGAGAACTGTCCGCAGTAACATGTAAACCCATTTACTGGGTTATCACCTATAATTCTGGCTGCTCACCTCCAAGTGCAGTTTGAGTTAGCTTTTCCATGTGCTTTGGTTATACAGATACTCTTTTGCTTCTTTTCTGCACACGTGGCTCATGTTAGATCAGTATTTCACTATTACATCCAGAAGTTTCACTACACACAAGCTTACATAAAAGTGAACAAATGGACCAGCATCTAGAGGCCTGTACTGCTTATAATCTTCATTCAAAGAAATGACATTGTCTATCTACCCATTGTTTCCTGTCTCTGAGATAATCTCCACCCTTGAGACTGTTTCCTCTGATACCATGTTCATTAACAATTGGAGGAGGAGGACATATCTGGAAAAATGTGCTATGTCAATTGCATTTATTCACCAAATTCTCATGACAATTGCTCAATTGTTCCAGGTTCTTTGACATCTTAGCCTTGACTCCGACGACTATGTCATTGTGCTGTGCATTTAAATCTGCAAGCAAGGCAGAGTAAGTGCTGCCCATTGTGCTGTAAGCCTGAGTCATTCATTCAGTCAATACAGACCTTTCTGGGAAAAATGAGATTACCCCACCCACATCAAGAGTCTTAGCTTTTGGGAATGACCACACTCAAGCATGTACCTATCTGTGCAGTCCTATTCCTCAGTTTAGCTCACTTAGCCCTGGATTTACAGCCCATCACCCTACAAAGCAACAAAATTATATCGGGCACCCAAACAGTTAAAGCCTTTCCCCTACTGAGTAAGATGCAGAAACAAGTACTCTTGAAAAAACAAAGAGAAATTAGTCTGATAATGAAAAACCACTGAAAGCAATTTACAAACCATTTCCCCTGACAGTATATAAACTGTTAATATAATGTACATAATTCAGGATCGGTCCTTTTTGGATTCCTCCCTTCTAATCATGCATCTTTCTAGCAGCAATACTGACACTTGAATCTCTTCTCATGGTTTCAGAAGGATACACGGTAGCAAACATAACTATACATTGAATGAAACTAAGGGTTTGTATTGTTTATTCAATGGAAATGTCTCTTGTAATTAAAAATAAAGGTTGATCAAGCAACTGTGAAACCAAATATTCACAGAATCCAAGCACTTGTGCAAAGCCTAAATTGGTGCTCTGCACCTTTAAATAAACAAACTAGGGGATCACCACAAATAAAAGGGAACTTGAATGGTGAAACTATTATTTCCTTAAAAAACTATGCAAGCCAAGAAAGAAGTTTTGCAAAATAAAATTGGGTGGCGGCTATAATAAAGGGGGAGCCCTGATATCCCAAAGAACAGAAAAGCAAAAGAAATTTCAGAAAGGATAACAAATTAGTTTAGCAAAGTCACAATGAGAGAGGGCAGAGGATGCAGCGTCCAAGGAAAGAGGAAGGGGCGAGTGGAAACAGCTGGAATTGTTCAGCTGTGTCAACATTCGGCTGTTTCACAGATTGACTAGCAAAGTGTCATCTGAAACCAATTACATTCCCAAAACCCCACGGACCCAGTTCATAACATTGATTAATCCACATTGTGAAAAAATCCCCAAGCAAGACTAGAACAGCTGTCAGCCCTTGGAGCTCAAAACACACACACACAGACACACACACACACACAGACACACACACACACAGACACACACAGACACACACACACAAAACAGCAATTGCTTAAGAAAAAGAAAGGAAGAAAAAGCTCCTCTTGAAATTTTAGGGGTTTTTCAGAAGGTATGCCTACTGAAATAGAAAATAGATTTAAAACTGCTTCTACCAGTGCCTGTTTGAGAAGAAACGACTATAATTAGAAAAGCAGGGGTTACATTAAAATAAACCAAAAGTCCATTCCCAAAATCAGAATGAGCTGCCTCCAAGTCTAGAATACCTTGTGTCTTTTTGCTCCTTTTTGGGTATAACACTACACATTTCATTTTTAAGTGCTATTCTTCCTTCTCATTATTTTAAATGCATTGCTCCCATCAAAATATATATTTAACATATTTTCTAATCAAGACATTTTTAACACTTTTGTCACATTTCACAAAGGGAGAAGTAAACACAAAGTCCTTGATTTGCAAACACGCAACTTGTTCTTGAGTCAAATATACAAACGGCCACCACACCCCTGCCGTGCCTCCTCTCCTTGTATGGGAGCCTGTTAAGGTTTTCATGAAGCTTTGGCCTTGCCTCTGGAGCTAACATGGTTAGATATCCAGCCACCAGGCACACACCTGAACACTACATAAAATGGTTATGAAAGGTCTTAAGAAGTTTCCAATTTTGTACTTGGTCTGCAGTCTCCGCAGTGATACCAGAGAAGCTGTAAAAGTCTGACAGCCTTTGGATGGATTTTTTTTCCCCATAGAAATAAAATATAGGCTTACTCACTTGTTCACTCATTCAGCAAACATTTGTTGAATGCTTACTCTATACCCAACACTGGGTTTCAGCATTTGCGTTTTATATATGTGCAAAAGCACTGAAAGGTTTAGTGACCTGCCTAGGGCCATAGAGAGAGATTGTGCTCCAGTCTGGACCCAAACCCAAGACCACCTGATATCTAATTCGGTTCTCTTTCTAAAAAGCCATGTTACTACATTATGTTTAACACAGATTTTCATAAGCTAGCTAGGGAGCCCCAAAAGCAAGCAAAATATAGTTCCTACAGGGGAATGCATTCCAAGTTACAAAAAATGGTACAAATAGGACTTTAAGAACATAAGCAGTTCATATATTCAGATTACACTCTAAGTTTGCTCTTTTCCTTTCTAAGTATCCCATTAGTAATCTAATGGTCTCCTCTGTTGAAACGCCACTCTGTAAATTTTATGAAACTGAAGTATGCCTTTGATACATGGATCCTTTTGCTTGTGTTTCATAGACTAATCTCTATTACTAGAATTAACTGTTTCTCTGTAACTCAGACCTTTCAGAGAAATACAAACCTTCATTGCATTGGTATATCCTTGGATTTAAAAAACAAAGGAAAGCAAACAAACCACAATTTACTGTGTCAGGCAAAGGAACCTCGGCTTATTCTCTGAATTTCAGAATTGGAAGGCCAACATTAACAACAGCAACTTATTTCAGATATAAAGAAGTCATGTTACTAAATACCGTTCTCCAAACCATAACATTCTCCGAGCTTTGCAGTAGGTAACACCTACACTGAGTTTTATAGGATTTAAGCAAGTCCAAACTCAAAGTAACGGGGGTGGAGGCAGGACAAAAACAGAGCAATAAGAAAGTCTCTAGACAGGCTCTCCAATTCTTTCCACTATTTTTTTTTTTTCACTCTAGAGGATATTTATAATTATTGTTTTTTAAATGCTCATGATGTCACAGATAACGAACACCAACTGCTCCCCACAGAACTCTTACTACAGTACATGTTTATAAGAGCAAATTACTGTTTATATACAAATAGGATTATAAATGAGGGGAAGAACATTACAAATTACATGTTATTGAAAAAAAGCCAGAACATTTCCATTTCTTGCTTTTCATGAAAAAACATCATAACCTGGATCATGCCGCCTTCTCTCAGTTCCCTCACTGGACACTGGCATGGATAACCCTACAAGATTAGAGTAGTAAGTTTATGTTTTTATGATATGATTTTAGAACACAGGGTAATACCCACAGTGATAGGAGCAAAATCACTCACATTTCCATATTTCAAACTACTCTACGAATCATTAGAGTACAAAGATTTTAACTTTAAGTGCTGGATGAAGAGATCATCCATCCCAAGAACTACATACGTCTGCTGCTGCTGCTGCTAAGTTGCTTCAGTCGTGTCTGACTCTGTGCGAGCCCATAGCCAGCAGCTCATCAGGCTCCCCTGTCCCTGGGATTCTCCAGGAAAGAACACTGGAGTGGGTTGCCATTTCCTTCTCATCTAGGACCTTCAAATAAATCCTTCCTAAAAGGCTGATCATTTAACATTTAGAACTGAATCTTAAAAGAACCTGAATGAAGTTTTGTACAAAATGGGGTCTTTTCTCTGCACATTTGGATTAATAAAAAGTAAGTGATATTGTTTTTACTTTCTTATCAATACTATCTACTTTATAAAGTGTGCTCTGCTCCTGGAAATAGTATTTTTGTGAACTAACATAGGGTCAAGTTATAGATCTACCTCAGGCCACCATATGACCTTAAAGAAGACTGAAAGATCACAGAAGCAGCATCTTCCTTTTTGGTTCTAATACTATTTTGAAATGAGTTAATACACCTAAAGTCCTCAAAACAGGGTATGGACCATAGTAAAAGTCTTGGAATAATGTCACATGTTCAGTGTTTCCATTCCATTGGAGTTCCAGGAATCCACGTCTGGGCAGGCCCAAAGCGGTTCTGCAGCAAATGAATGGAAGGCTTTTTTAAAGGTATGGCTTCCAATCCACTTCTCTCCACCATCAAAGGCATCTTTTCCTAACTCATTGCAGAAAAGGAGTTGAAACCGAGCAGGCAGTTCACCTGTGCTCTGAACTACAACTGGCAGAGACCTGGAAACGCTTTGCTTCTATGCTCTACTCTGAACAGCTTTCTGAGATTCATATGCTAAAAGACCCTTGTTTGATTGTGAAGCAAGGGTGAGGCAGTATGCAGGTGCACCATTTATCACAACAAGCTTCCTTACTGCTCCTGTTATTTAAAACCAAGACACTCACTGACCCCGTAGGACTATGAACAGCTCACACCTCAGATGCCTAGACGATCTCAGGGTTGGAATGGGTATTAAATGTTGTCTAGGCCCACCACCCTGCAGCACTGTTGGGCACAGCTCAGTGCTTCAGATTTCTCAAATGGCATGAACTGCCTACCAACGGCACCACTGTTTATGTTGCAGGGCTATTAACTTCCCTTAACCCAAGAGAGTTTCAAGGATACTGGGCCTAGGGGATAAAGGGAAATAGATGTGTGGAGAGCCCCAAGAAAAGCTCTCATCTCTATTTGTCAGGTATCCAACCTAAAGCAAATATTAAGGGACTTGGAGAAGGGAATGGCAACCCACTGAAGCATTATTGCCTGGAGAAGTCCATGGATAGAAGAGCCTGGTGGGCTACAGTCCATGGGGTCACAAAGAGTCAGACACGACTGGGTGACTTCACACCAGACCTGGTGGTCCAGTGGCTAAGACTCTGCATTCCCTTTGTTTGCTATTATCATGGGAAGCAAAGCAAGCTCCACCAGGACCTCCACAGTCATGCCAACACACTTTGATCTAAAAGCCATTCGTAAAAAGAGTAATGTAATTTGAAAATATACATTGAGCACCTACTCTTTCCAGACTCTGCCCGGAAGTAGTCAAAGGTCCACTGAATGATACAGACATGGAAATAGACATGAGATATAGGCAATTATTCTGTTACTCCAGAAAGAAACCACTGCTTCTAAACTAAAGGCAGCACATTTACAAATGGGTCCAAAGGAATTCTTGACCCGGAATTGATTCTGATATTGAAATATCTTTAAAGAAACAGATCGTGTCTACCAGTTGCTTACAATTTATCAAAATCACCTTCCCACCAAAATCACCTTCCCATTTTTGAGTAAAAATTCTCATTACCTACTGGACTATTTCAGATAAATGTCATGAAGGTGGTAGAGTCCTTCTCAGTGTTGAAGACCCTTCTCCTTTGCTTCAGGTGAGGTAGAGGCTATGGTTCCCAAGCTGTGAGACTGCAACTAACTCACAAGAAAGCCATGGGATATTTTAAAAAGTCAAGGGTAGCACAGTCTCTGTCAGTAGCAGACACTGCTACTAGTAATTTGAAACTATTAATATATGGAACTGTTGCTATTCCTCTTGGTCTAGGGAGTGAAAAAATTCCTGAGACACAAAGATACCATGAGCTGAGAATGTTTGAGAACCTTAGGAATTGGGCAGCGGGTCGGGTGTGGGGGGTGGTGGTTCTCTTCCTCATACCTCAATAACCTCAGATAGCAGGCTTAAGAGTGTCTCCACTCTTCAAAGTCACCTTGAAGGGAGGTTCTAAGAGAGATTTAATAGATTATTACTGTGTAACATGTCACTTCTGATTTACTAAAAAGAGATGGTCCTGTGGAATCATAGTTAGAGGGTGTCTTAAGATGTTCTTCAAACATGTATGTGCCTGGCATGTAATATATACACATATACATATATATACACACACACATACATATATATAAACACACACGTTCTTTTCCATTAAAAACCCTTCCATCAGGGAGTTTGGGTCTTTTGAGCATGAGCTGCCCATTCTCCTTGCTTGGTGCCCTGTAATAAACAGTATATTCTCCTTCACCACAACACGGCAACAGTAGCTTGGTTTTGCTGCATGTTGGAAAAGCAGATTCAAATTTGGTTCTGTAATGGGGGCATGCCCAATGTGATGGGTGAGAGCCTGGCTGTCACTGGACATGATCACAATGGCAAAATTGTTGTCCTCTCACACAGCCTCCTAGGGTCACCTGTCTCTTTTACTGGCATCTATGGATAAGACATTACTTTGCCAACAAAGGTCCATCTAGTCAAGGCTATGGTTTTTCCAGTGGTCATGTATGGATGTGAGAGTTGGACTGTGAAGAAAGCTGAGTGCCGAAGAATTGATGCTTTTGAACTGTGGTGTTGGAGAAGACTCCTGAGAGTCCCTTGGACTGCAAGGAGATCCAACCAGTCCATTCTGAAGGAGATCAACCCTGGGATTTCTTTGGAAGGAATGATGCTAAAGCTGAAACTCCAGTACTTTGGCCACCTCATGCGAAAACTTGACTCATTGGAAAAGACTCTGATGCTGGGAGGGATTGGAGGCAGGAGGAGAAGGGGACGACAGAGGATGAGATGGCTGGATGGCATCACTGACTCGATGGATGTGAGTTTGAGTGAACTCCGGGAGTTGGTGATGGACAGGGAGGCCTGGCATGCTGTGATTCATGGGGTCGCAAAGAGTCGGACACGACTGAGCAACTGAATTGAACTGAACTGATGGAGAAGACTCAACTCAGGTTCCTGCCTTTATCTGGTCTTCACACCCTGACATTGGTCAGAGGTTTGGGGTTCCAGCTGCTCATGCCTGGGCTGGGTGGGTAGGTACTGGGATGGGGAGTCTGACCACAAAATGGAGATGGGAGGACTCACTTAGATTAACATGATTCAGCCTTGTCTTTATCACCCCTTACCAGAAAAGCCCTACAGCGTGTATATGTGTATATGTAAATATATCCGTATAATAAACTAACAAAGTGCTCTGTCCCCACTGAGCTCTGATTTTTGCTGGTAGGGCACCTTCATCTTGGAGTCTATTTGAGTGAAGTGAGTGAGTTTGGGCAAAATCCCATCTTGACCTGTCTCTCAATTGAGCAGAACGTCCTATGAAACAGATAGGGCAGATATAATTAGCTCTGGCTTTGAGATGAGCAAACTCAGGTCCACTTGAATTTAGTGAGGTTAATGGATTTTCCCAGAGTCCCCAAGCTCCCAGAGCAGGGCAGTCCCTTGACCCAAGTCTTTCACGTCTAAACCTCCCTCTCTCTTCACGCCACTGCTGCCTTGGTTTTGAACAAGAAATCAGTGCCCTTCTCTACCTCAACATGCATACCCAGTGGAGAAGCAAGAAGACATTCCCTTCAAGGCAAGAAACATCCAGTTTCACCCATATGGTTCTGTGGAACTATATTGGGCTTCCAGGCAGCCCTAACACATTCAAAGACAGAAGTCATCATGTTGACACCCTGGAAGGCTATGTCCTCGTCTCTAGGAAGCTCAGTCCTCACCCTTCTAGTCTTGCTGGTATTCCAAGTCTGCTTTCCACAGAAGAAAGTCTGCAGAGGCATTTAAGAGCCAGGAGTGTATAGACCTGTGCTTCTCATACATGAGCAGGCATCAGAATTACAGGAAAGCTTGTTAGTGTACAGGTTGCTGGGCCCAAGCCCCAGAGTTTCCCAGGGTAGGGTGGAAGAATGTGCATCTAACCTGTTCCCAAGTGATGCAGAGGCTGTTGGTCGAAGGACCACTCTGAGAACCACTGATATGTAGTGAGTTGTCTCTCCCAAGGGCCTGGGTTATTGGTCCACACACACCAAATGCTTCTTGAGACACGTCCAGGAGGGCATTCACTGATCATCTTAACAAAATCATTTAAGTGGCTTCTCTCCTCAGCTTTGTTTTAGACCCAGTGCAATAAAAGTTAGATAAAAGTCTCTGCCTTTAGAAACATAGAAGCTAGACATGGACAAGATTCATGTGGACAGGCCTAGAAAGATAATACTATCATATTCTGATTATGATAACTCTCCCAGAATAAAACAAAAGGCTTACAGTGGCGACCGAAAATTTCCTTGGGGGTCTCCAAAGACTGTGCTTCCCAATTTTCAGTGATACCATCATGATCCTGAGGATCATTAAGCAGCTGTTACAGCTGTGTTTAATCACAATCCTACCGTCATATTGAGTGGCTCTGACCTACTGACTTGTGAGTCCTTGGCCTCCATGGAGTCGCTCTGACAGGCAGAAGTGGCTGCAGAAGGCAGTGATAGAAATGGGTTTAAATGCTGAGACTCATGGCATCAAAGATCTGTGAACTGTTGAGCTACACAGAGGAAATCATCAGAATAATGATCATTTTTTCTACCCCCTCCCTCACTTGTTCAAAGAAAAGAGCCCTTAATTGCTTCTTGAACTACACACAAGTGGGCCATTGACTGTGACTGTAATTCAGCCGAGAGGCAAGGAAAAATCTAAAACGGATTTTGTTGAGGCGATGTCTTAAACACAGAAAATGCTGCAGAGAGCTTGCCACGCACAGGACACTGCTAGGTAGAATTGAGAACAGCTTGGTATATATATGGTCAGCAGTCAAAGCCATCTTTCATTGTAGATGATACCAGAGTGGTCAAGGGAGATGTATTTTTTTAAGTGGAGAGGGGGTGAGAGAGAGAAAGAGAGGGGAAAAAATGGAATAGAAGTCATATTAGAAGGATATCCCATTACAGATGACCTAGCAAATTCAGATTCCTAAAGAAGATGACACTGTTTAAGGAAATCGAATTCTGAATTCAGTTGTTTACTATTTACCTATCTCTCTACACCCACATCCCAGGTATATATGACATCTGAAGGAGTCTGAATCATTTCCTTCCTTCTGGAATGCATCAACCTAGAAAGGGTTATGGACTTAGGCAGCGACTCTCTGCCCATACTGTCCAGTTTGCCAGCCATTCCACTCAGGGTCATGGCAACAGGGACTAAGAAAGGGGTGCCAGCAACTGAGAAACCTACTGCCAACTACATGCCTACACGCTTATCTAGGAAGAAAGTGGACCTTCCAAGGAAATCTCCTTTTCCAAACTTTTCTGTGCCGTTAGGCCCCTTAATAAAAAGTAATGCCTAATACTTCTCTGAAGTCTCTCATCCCACTCCATCCAGAGATCTTTTTTTCCATAAAGGCCTTTTGCACGCCCTGCTGGGTAGCTCCTCCATTCCTCTACCCTTCCATGGAAACCAGCCCACTCACGGCACCTACATCCCCTGCACTGAGGGAGGTTAGAGGGAGGGCCTCCACTTCTGCTCTGCACAGAGTAGCTAGGTCACATCCTCATAACACTCAAGTACAACCCTGTTTGCAAATAAGCCTCAGTGGCGAGAGCAAACGAGTGGTACTGACTTCCTAGTAAAGCAACCCCTGGATAATCAGAAGCGTAGGTGATAAAAATTAGCATTGACTACTTACTATGCATGGAGTCCATATTAAGGGCTTTAAACACTTTCTCTCAATCAGTCCCAACAATAACTCTCCAACCATGATCCCCATTTTAAAGAGAAGAAAACTGATGCACAGAGAGAGTAAATAAGTTACAGAAGTCATAGTGATAGCTGTAAGCTCATGATGTGAATCCACATCTCTGAGTCCAAGCTTTTATAATCTATTCATTATCATAAATGGGGCACATGCTGCACTGGGGCAATCGGACAATCTGGAGGGTATGTGTTCTCACGTATCTCATAGAGTCAAACACTTACATATCTACTACATGTTGGGCAAAGAACTTGATGCCCTTGACATATTATTTGTACACTTCACAATTCTAAAAGGTGAGCTGTTTTATCCACCTTTATCAAACAAGAAAACCCTGAGTCCACGTGACAATAACTCACCTAAGTTTCTCTGGTGGTAGGGCCAGGATATGAATTTAAAATCCCATGTGCTTTATTAACTCATGGCATATGTATTACCATCATCCTCCTGGCTAGTACCAAAAAAAAAAAAAAAAAAAAAAAAACCTAACTCTAATCCAGGACTATTTTAAGACAATAACCTTGAAGGATCTTCTGAATTCTACACATCAAAAATGATGCCACCAGTTCATTTAGATGGTGTCTTCAAATTTTCATATAAAAGGTACTCACCTTTTAAAAAAGCAATAAAATGGAAATTTATTAATAGATCAATTAAAGAGACATAAGTCACTTATTTCATTACCAGATCTCAGATGTAGTTCTACATTGTTCATCTAGTTTGTCTAACTTTTTTCCTGACATAAGCCTGACTTTAATCCCCTGGTGGCAGGATACACTCTCCCCCTCTCAAGCAATTATAATGCGACTTGCATAACTAAGTAGTGTACGAAGATTTCAAGGGTCTCTTAACAGTGGCTAAATTTCTCATACAGTCACTCGTTCATCTACTACTGAGTCATGTACCCAGTTTCAGAAGAGCTACATAAAAAAGGCCCAAGTATAAATATCATTATTGAATTCCTTCCAAACTCATACAAGAAGGACAGAAAAGGGGGTAAGAGAGAGTAGCTCCTCAGTTAGCAAGCACTGATTGAGAAGGTATAATGTGCCTGCTCCATCCTAGGCATGGGAGGGCTACCTGAAGAATCACCCTGCTTCTGATCCTCAAAGAGCTGGCTCGGAGCTGGAGTGGGGAGATGCTCAGACAACACAATGTGGGTTATTGGGTTTCATGGGCTTCCCTCTTTCTGGCTGGGGCACTTCTGGATGGAGGTGCTAAAGAGCTCATGTTGTGAGTTAGGCTTGGTCTAAAACCTGGCTCTGGTGCTTTCTTTCCTGTGCATCTGTGAGCAAGTTGCTTAACTCTTGCAGACTCCGTGTCCATATTTGTAAATGGAGATGACAGTACTTATACCAGGGCAGGAAGGAGGAAGCCAGTCTTGTAGAAACGGGTCAGCACATGACCAGCACATGGCCAGGACTATTAAAGTTAAGGGCAGCACAAAGTTGGCAAGAAGGGAGCTGGCTGGTCCTGTCCCATTGCAGGTAGCTCAGGAAGCCACTTAGTTCCTGAAAGCTTCCCTCTCTTACTTCTCCAGGGTTTGGAACTCTTTGGCTTGGTCTCAACTCCCACTTCCCTATGCCTGAACCTCGTGCAAACTTCACTTGGTTAACCTGTATTTATCTTTCAGCCCAACCTGAACCTCCCTTTCCATTTCTCACTGAAACTCCCACTCCATCTCAAGAGGCATGAGTCATCCCTGATGCTCTCTAAGCACCTAAGCTTACCCGTAACTCAGCAGCTGTCACTGAGTCCCTGTGTGCATGCCTACATCCCCTACCAGAGTGTATGAAACTGGAAGGCAGGGGCTCTCTCCCAGCTCCTCGTTTGATAATGGACAGTAGCAGGTGCTCGGGAACCATTTGTTTAGAAGACGCATGAATGAACGCAAATAGATACCATGTCTAAACCTGCACAAATCTGCCCGTAATAAAAAGCACATGGCTCAAGTGCGGCATCGAATTCTGCTGTCCTGTCTCGCACCTGGTGTCATTACATCTCTGGATAAGTAGAGACACTTACGGTGTCACTCTGAGGCCTTTCTAATACGACATCAGCTGCCTCTCCTGCACATGGTGGGCAGAGTTATGAGGTTTGGCCAGCTTTCTCTTGGTCAGTTCACCATTGGTCAACAGAGGTGTTCATGTAGATGCAGTTAGGATGTTTATGCCAACGTCGGGCACAAATAAACGTGGAAAGAATTCAGGTCAGTCCAACCATTAGTAACAGTATCTTCTTGCTCTCCTGGGAGCTGTTTCAGATTTCGGCTGCATCCCTACCCCTACGTAGAGAGACTGGGAGAGGACTGCAGCTTCTAGAATTACAACCATTTTGTCAACTTGTCATTTGCCTCACTGTCTGGCCGGTGCCTCTCCCTCTGGATCCAGAGACATTTTGCACAGGAAGAAAGCAATAAAGTGAACACAGGGCCGATGAATTCTCCAATCTTCAAAGTACCTTGTTCTGTCCCACAGAACATACATATTTCTGGCAAGCACCATGGAGAGCCTCACATTTGTTACCTCCTGCTCTGCTGGGAATCAAAGCATTTACCCCCCATGAGATGTTTTTTAAAGGCCCAAGGGCACTGGGCCATCTTATCCCCACTCCCTTGGTGAGCTTCCCTGACTACATGAAAATACCTGAAAAGGCTAACTTTGTCTGTTCCATATTGCCTTAAAAATAAGAATACTCTTAACCTTTAGGGATTTATATCTGGAAAAAGGAAATGAACTAGATACAGCTTATTAAAAAAAAAAAGGCAGGAAGGTGAGTCATTTTTCAAATTATTTACAAATTTGGGATGAAAAAATACATATATATTTGCAGCTATGGAATATGATGAACTGATTTGTTTCATCATTTCTCAGTGTACCATACCTTTGTTGGTTATATTTTACTTTCCAAAGAAAACTGACTGGGGCCCATAGCAGGTGCTGAAAACCGATTTGATTAACAGAGTAGCCGGAATTTATAATCCATAATTAGTTAGAATTAGCCTGGGGAATAATAACTAAAATTCTAGAGAATTGAGAGCCAGAAGATCCATATTTAGACTTCAGCTTTACCACCTACTAATCATTCCTGAAACATGGGCATAACAAACAGTCCCTTCACAGAGCTCTGTGATAATCAGACATACAGGATTTTGTAAAGCGGTGTATGTCTCAGTAGTAATGGAGATGTTTCTAGTTCCTCATCATGATTGAAGGGCAAATGTCAATGGGGTTGCTCTTTCAGAGAAAGTTACAGTAAGGTATTTTTTAACATGTTAAATCGTATTTATAAATAAATCTCCATCAATGGTTTCTTTAGGTTTCTTTTGGCTAGGACATTCTAGAATCCTAAGGGAAATGATACAACACAAATCATTGACTTGGTTGGTTTAATACTGGCTCAAAGAGTTAGAAAGTATTATCATTAGAAGAAGTTCAGAAAACAACTCATTCTAATCCAACCTCTTCATTTGACCATTATGGAAAGGGAGGTGAAGGGGAGGCTGAATAAATTCCCCGAGATGACACAGACAATCATGGAGCCAGGTTTAGATGGGAGGGCTCCTGACTCCCGCAGCGGGCCCCATCGTCAGTGCTCCACGCTAAACAAAACCTTCCTTTTCAGCTTTTCACACGAAGCCGGCATCTGAGGCCACAAAAGCAGCCCTCTCAAAAACGTGTGGAATCGCTGTGAAAGCCGAGTCTGAAGGTTGCAGATGGTACCCAAGGGCTCACTGTGGGATCCTTTCTCTGTATGTCCACAACGGGCAGACAGGGCTCACACCCCCTCCCTGAGGCCTGACCTGGCTTCTCTCCCCATCCCCTCCATATCTCAATGGGTCAAATCAGCTTCAGCCACAGTGACCATGTTATCAAAATCCCAGGCAGAGTAATATTCCATTGTATATATGTAGCACATCTTTACCCGTTCACCTGTAGATGGACATCTAGGTGGCTTTCATAAAAAATGAACTTGTGTCAGTTCTAGTGAGCTGTATGAACCTAGAGCCTGTTATACAGAGTGAAGTCAGTCAAAGAAAAACAAATGTTGTATATTAGTGCATATATATGGAATCTAGAAGAACGGTATTGATGAACCTATTTTCTGGGAAGGAATGGAGACACAGATGCAGAGATGGGCTTGTGGACACAGCAAGGGGAGGAGAGAGTGGGACAAATGGAGAAAGTAGCATTGACATATACACACTATCGTGTGTAAAACAGACAGCTGCTGACAAGTTGGTATATAACACAGGGAGTCCAGCTAGGCGCTCTGTCATGACCTAGAGGGGTGGAATGGGGGAGGGAAGGGAGGCTCAAAAGGGAGGGGCTACATGTACAATTATGGCTGATTTGCCTTGTACAGCAGAAACCAACACAACATGGTAAAGAATTTTCCTCCAATTAAAAAATAAATAAAAAATAAATCCCAGGCAGAATCCAAAGTGAAAGATCCAGATTATGAAATGTCTAGTTCCAGAAGGTACCAGATAAAAGAGGAGCTCTGTTCCTCATCTTCACTTGGGCCTGAAGCTGTTCCCCAAAACACAGCTGTGCACACTCACAGACATTCTGGAATGGGGTAGTTCATTTCTTAGCCTCTCTAAGTCTGAGGCTGGAAATCTCCCTGTGTTCAAAAACCCCATGCATTTCACAAAATCCTCTGGTGCAGGAAAAGCCCGATTTGAACAGACCCAAATAACCCCCAAATACGCTGTGGACGGCACATCTGTTGCAGTGTTTGTTCATCTGGAAAAGGAATCTGTAGCACTCGAATGCTGAAGGGGAAATCGGGAGGAAAAAGGAAAGACACCTTGGCCAAGTCCCCCCACCCTCACCAAGCATATTCTCCCTTATGGAGATTGCTCTCTCCCAGGAAATAAAATGCATCAGCCTCAACAAATAGGACACAGAGAAGAGGGAGGACACAGACCTCTAGATCAAATCCAAAAGCTGAATAATAAAGAACACAAAACTAAAGGATAATTCAGGAGTCATTTCTGTTTGGCTCAGAGTGATATTAACAGCACAAGCCTCCCAAGTCACCCCTGTACAGAAAGCCCCTTCCTGGTTTTACCAGTGTTCAAGGCCAGGAACTCAGCTGATGGAAGTGGGCAAGAGGCTTTCCACCACGGAGATGATTCCCTGTGGCCACCTAAAATGAGGGGCACCCAAGGGTTCAGGGAGCTCTCGCACCCAGATGGGGCCCAAGAGGGACTGTCTAGGCCACTTCTCCACTTGAATTTTCTGCTAAGACTCTCAGTAAAGGCAAACAAATTATTTCCTTCCTCTAGTTTAGAATGCTGTGGTCTATTTAGCTCTTTTCAGGTTCATTGGGAAAGCACAAGATTCTTCTAGACTTCATTAACCATGCTTGCAAGAAGCCCATCAGGGTGGTTTCACCCATATGGCAAGACAAGGCCTTCTAGGTACCAACCGTACAGACCCAAAGTCAAAAAGTGAGGGAAAAATCACAAAGCCTCTGAGAAAAGCACCGCACAGACTTGCTGAGGTCCCTTCTTCAAGGGCAAGGGTCATCACAGGAAAGGATAATGTGTTTGACCTTTCTTAAAGAGGTCTGGATATTGGGAAACATCCCACACTTTTCTCTGGGACTTGCTGTATCATTTTAGAAGTGTGTGTGTGTGTGTGTGTGTGTGTGTGTGTGTGTGTGTGTGAGAGAGAGAGAGATTTTCTAAATTTCAAGTAGTCTCTTGCCAGTTTGAGTTCTCTTGGCAGAACCTTCAAGTGTTCTCAGTAACAGATGCCTGGAGGAGAAGGAAGCTAGGAGTTCTGCAACAGAGCAATGCACCGAGTTGGGGAAGCAGCTGCTCCGCTCTAGTCACTGTGTATACAACTTCACCCAAAGTGTTTAGGAAACAGATCATTCGGGAGCCTCTACCACCTATTCAAAATTCAGGCCCTTTTAGTTTCACTCATTTTTTTCCCTCTATGCTGTTTGTTTTCTGCCATGAGTTTTAGCAATCTGTTTACGTTGTGTGTGTGTGTATGTGTGTGTGTGTGCGTGTGTGTGTGTGCATGTGTGCCTGTGTGTGTTTCTCTCTCCAGCCTGGCTGAATTATCCCCAAGTGACTCTTAATCCTCAACAGTAATTCCCAGTGATTGCACTGACATGATGGTAACGGGAGAGCCCAGGCTCCTCCCGCCCCACCTCACTCCCTCCTCCCTTGTTGCTAAGCTCAGCGAGGATGTTCCAGGGAGCTGTTTATTTACAAGATGAAGTTTGAGAGCAGGGCCACCAGGCTTTTAAGTGGACTGAGGCTGCCCAGGGTAGGAGGAGAGCTAGAGCTTACAGTCACGAATCCTCCCATTTCTTCCTGCCTCCAGCACCCCTCCACCATGGCATAAACGTTGGTCCCATATCACCACTCTTTTTAAGGCCCTTGGTCTCCTCATAGCTCATCTAGACTGGCACTGTTACTGAACAGAGTGCTGGACTAGAAACCAGATCACCAGATCCCCATGCCCAGCTAGCTGGTTTATGGTGGCACGTATCCTGCCCTCAGTTTCCATAAACATAAGAATGGACTAGATGGGACCTCCTTGGCGGCCCAGTGGTTAAGACTCCATGCTTCCACTTCAGGGGGCACAGATTCAATTTCTGACCAGGGAACTAAGATCCTGCATGCCAGGTGGCACGGTTAAAAAGAAAAAAAGAAAAAAAAAGACTAGACAGAGCTGATTGATGGATCAAGTACTTCTCAAACTTGACCGTGCCAAATAATCAGCTGGAGGCCTTATTTAAGACAGATTCCCTGGCCAACATGTAAAGGTTCTAAGTTAGTAGTTTGGCCATAGGGCCTGAGATTTTGCATTTCTAACATGCTTTCTAGTGATACTGATATAGAAGGTCTGAGGACCACACTTAGGGAATCACCGGCCCAAGCTATCTTCCAAATGTTTTACTGGTCTGTTACCAAATGCACTGGCACGTGAAAAGTCAGAATACTTGGTCCCGTGATGAAAGTCACAAGCCTCTTCCATATTTAGTGTTTTTCTCTTAGTCCCAACTTTTGATCACTTCTTTGCAAAGATAAATAGCAAAGATATGGATGAGCGTTTAGCTGGCAGCAGCTACTACACCTGGGAGGGCAACTTGAAAACCATGTGAAATTACAAGATGGAGACAAAACAGCAGAGGAGGAGGCATACGAATGCATTACAGAGGCTCCACTTGCCAGGTTGTTATCCTGGGTCATGTTTTTTGCCAGCTGCGTAAGTCACCTGGAAGGGTACAATGCAAATGCAGAGATCTCACTCACTGGAGACACATAAAAAATAACTCTAAAGCAATATAAAAAGTAGGATTACAAGGTACACTCTCAGATATCTACCTTGCTCTTAGCTCTAGAATCCTTTTCATATGGTGAAACCAGAAACCTTTCTGCCATACAGCAACCTAACCATCACCCATGAGGTCTCTGTAATATCCTGCTAGAGCATGCCCATTTTTACAATTATGTAGCCTGGTGTGAAATGGAGAAAGCACTGCACAGAGATGCTGGGATTAAGTCTAAGAGGAATTCTGATCCTAAGCTCCTGCATTCAGACGCCTAAACATTTCTGCTCATCTGAAACTCTACTTATTCAAATACAAGAGCTCATGCTAAGACAAAACTTTAAAAGAGAACTTGAAGAAAAGAACTCGGGGTAATGCCACCAGATCAGTGTTTGTCCTCTCCTCTCTTCAATTTTTCGCTGTAGTGAGCAGCTGTTATGAGGAATGCATCCTGTGCAACTGATGAACTAAAATCAAATAAATCTTAAGAATCATGGCGGGAAAGAAAAGAACCAGGGCACTAGGATCCAGAATAAAATTTTGATTTACCTTTTAACACTGTAACTTGATTCAGCCACTTTAGAAATTGCCACGTAGAATGGGAGTCAGGTAAGACGTCCATTCCCAAAAGGTCTGAAAAGGTTTCCACAATTACCCAAAAGCATTTTGAAAATCTGTATTTGTTTGAATCAGGGGTTAGCTATAGCCTGCTGCTGACTTTTGAAAATCAAGTTCTATTGGAACACAAATTCTCTTATTTACAGATTGTCTACTGTCAGTCTACAAGGGCACACTTGAGAGAGCATAAAGAACAGAAGAGCCTAAAATATTTACTATTTAGCCCTTTACAGAAAAAATTCTGCCAACTCCAAATAATAGAAAAAATAATAATGACAGCAATTTATACTCCAACTATCTTATAAATTAATTACAAACCTGTTCAATCAAAAAACTATCAGCCATTATTAGAGTCTACAGCCTCTTCCTGACTCCCAGTAGTGTCTTCAAATGTAAAGTAACCATGCTTTGAAATTCACTCAGCTGTTGAACAAACTTTTGAAAGCCTAAATCAATCTAAGGACTGAAAATTTATTCTTATGCCAGATCCACCAAAAAATAAAGCACAGCCACACTCAACACGAATTTCTTCATGTGATTCGAGTCATATAAAAACAACATACGAGAAGGAAGGCAAATTGGGTTTTTAAAGCCATAAGTCTGCACTTGGCAGATAAAATGCCATCTCAGATAATCACATTTGATTGTCACTAATGTTAATATATGTCGATAAGAGTCGAGCGCCGCACACCAGAGGTTAGGTTTACTGCTCACATGCAGATGTTTGCTATACTGAATCTCTGCCATAACCCTGTGG
This sequence comes from Capricornis sumatraensis, assembly GCF_032405125.1. NCBI lineage: Eukaryota > Metazoa > Chordata > Mammalia > Artiodactyla > Bovidae > Capricornis > Capricornis sumatraensis. The sequence goes on from NC_091070.1 coordinate 53,682,875, forward strand.
GAATGGCATTTTTTATGTGTTCTGCAGTGAATTTATGGCCAGGCAGCCATAAACGTTATCGTTCTTCAAACCTTTTGCTTGTGGAGATTGTCACAGTGATTGAAAAGGAGAAAGACACAGATGTCTTGTGTTAGTGGGCCATTTCCAGACCCACTCAAGGAGGCAGCCTATGTCAGCTCTGCAAGCTCAGGCTATCTGAATTATCAATGCCACACAGGTTTGCAATCTCCCATTATCAACTTGCTTCAGTTCAGATCTGCAGTGAGTTAGCAAGGCCCGTATGTGCCAGGTTCTGGCCTAGGCCCTGAGACAAAGTTCTTGACCTCAAGGCGCTCACATGCTAGGTATAGGCAATATACACAACATGGTATGGGAAGTGCTGTAACCACCAGAGAGTGAGGCAGAGTGTCATGGGGGCTCTGCATGGACAAGAGCAGGGGCCGAGACAAGAGCTGCGCAACATTGCTCACAGGAGGTCATGTCTGTGCCAAGACTTGAGAGATCAGCTTCAGGAGCATAAACAAAGAAAGCTCTGTGTGTGTGCGTGCATGTGCAAGTGTTACTCATGAAAGAAAAGGCAGGAACAAAGCCACAGGTGCAAGAACCATGCTGATGTGCTCCAGAGTGTCCACGGAGTTCAGCACTGGTGTAGCATGAAGTGGCAGGGGTTTGGGGGGAAAACAGTTGTGTCATGTGGGGAAAATATGGCCTTGGGAGTGAAAAAGATCTTAGTTCAAGCTCTAGTTTTATCACTCACTAACAGTGTGACCTTGAGTAACTTCTAGAATGTCCACAACCTTCAAAGTCTGGTTAGTAACATATACCTCTGAGGGTTGGTATAAGGGTCAAGGGAGGTGATGGGTGGGTCGTGAGAGCAAAATGGGCTAGTAAACTGGGAAAAGGACAACACAGCCACCAGGGAGGACATACACTCACTCTGTAAAGCAAGAAAGAAGTCTTTGGTTTTTTTTTTTTTTTTTTTTTAAGAATTCCATCCATAGCTTCTGCCATCAACAGTGAATAATGACAGAAGGAGTCATTTAAGAAAGAAAACCCAAAGGCATGGCAACATTGCTTGCATCTCCTATTTTCCTGTGTCATTGTCAGGCAGGTGAAACAAAGGCCGTCAGAGAGACGATGAATCACGAACACAAGGGGCACCTTTAAAATGGCAGCCCCTTAGGGGGACCTCCCCAGTGCCTAACCCAACACAAGCTCCACGTGCACCCACTGTGTGCCCAGTACTCGTCCCTGCACGAACACCGATGGGATGTGAAAGAAGCCTCCCCTCAACGTAACATAAAGCCCACTTCTGACTCGCCAGGAACTATATGACAGATGCGGAGGTTCTTTCAAGCAAATGAATCAGCACCTCAAGCATTTAAAAAAAAAAAGGCGGGGGGAGTTAATTTAGAACTTTCTGTTAAGATGAGCTTTGCCAGTTTCTCTTAGGGAGAATAAAAAGCCCCTAATGATGATGAGTAAATGCCTGTGCTCCGGGGAAACATTAAAGATGAGCGGCTACTCTTCACCAAGGCCTTCCTTAATTCTGTGTGAGAGGGAAGTCTGCAGAAGAATACAGCCCTTGCTAACTTGGGAAATCATCCTGTCTCCTGCAGCTATGGCTTTGTTCATGCTCTTTCTTGCATGAACAACACGCACGCACGCACACATACACACACACATGGAGAAAAGGGGATGAATCATCATGTCTGCAGGGTTGAGACCTCTATCTTTTATAAACATCATGCACGATGGAAGGGATGTCTAAATACGCAGACCATCCTTGGGGACGCCTTCTAAGCAGTCTCCAGGCAGATGCTCGTGGAGCCCAGGAAGAAAACCGTGGCAGAGCCGCAAATGGAGAAGATCCCCCTGATCAAGAAATTATCCTTCATAGGTTTAGAGTGACCCTCTTTTTTTTTTTTTTTTTAAGGAAGGAAGGCCCATCCAACTGCAGTAAAAACCTTCACTGCAGACACTGGGTCCCTAGAATCAGGATTGTTTTGCGGGGGTTCTCTGAAGCCCACCAGCAATAGCAAGCAGCAAGTTCCTAGTGTGCCACTGGGGGAGCCACACCTCGTCACTCTGGTGGTAAACACAGCTTCCCAAAGATGAATGCTTAAAAAAAAAAAAATCCCCAATTATCATGCCTATGACCATTCTGAGGGCAGATCGAAATAAACAAATGAACCATGCAAAGGCCACCTCTAATTAGACTGCCCAGAGGCTAGAATTCACACTAGCCCTGGTCCCTCCTTCCCAGTTCAGAGCATCAGATAAGGGCAAGTCCAGGGTCTTCTCCCAAAAGACTTACTTTTCTCTCAAGAGAAATTTCCCCATTCTTGACTTTCAATAGTAAGAAAAGGATGAAGTTTTGCCCTAGAATGGGGTGAAGTGAGGAGAGCTTCAGACCTGAGCCTGGGTTCTGGGGACTAACTATTTCACCAGGATACTCCTGAGTGAATTACCTTCAGGACCTTTGTTATTTTTTATTCTATTCAAGTGTTTGGACCAAGAGATGATCCTAAAATTCCCTGCCAGCTCTAAGTTTGTTCCATGATATTAAGTGAAAGTAACGCAAATCAAGTTGACTCTTGGTGGATATGAATGAGTCAGTTGCTAACTTAAAGGTGGAACAAGTGGGAAACAAAACCAAACCAAACAGGCCTTGACTGGGGATCCTTGAAAATCTTGCCATATAGTGACTTGGATGAAAGACTGGAAGTTGCTGAAGTGTACTCACTGCTTCCTCTGAGAAAGTGTGACCATTATCAGTCATTTAGTCATTTACAGAAGCAAGCTATCCAGCAAGTCAGCCAAAAGTTAGGTCATTGTGGTGGTGGCAGTGGGGGGAAGGTGGGCAGAACAGATCTTAACTCTGTAGCCCAGGAAAATGACAGTAGCCACAAGCCCAAGTATGTGTATATCACAAGGACTGCGGTACGCTACACCAGATGGAACAGGAGACAGGCTACTGAATTAACATGAATTCTCAACCTCTCAGTGTGAAGCAGGCATCAGTGGCCTCCAACTGGCTGTTACCTGCCTCTATACGTAACATGCCTCTGTGTGATACCTTCTGTCACTCCCAAAGCGACTCCCAAAATTCACTGCCTCAACACGCACCGGCATTTGTGAGTTTCAGAACAGCCAAAAACAGCGTCTGAAAGCCTTCCAACATAGCTCTGTCCCTCCTCGTACCTAAAATGAGCCACTGTTCCATTTCCACAGGCTTTTCTTCAGCAGATTGACAAGGTAACATCTGCTTCAGAAACAGATGTTTATGCCAGAATGCTCTTCTGCTCATTAATGCTTTTCCGGTTAACATCTAACTATCTCACTCATTAGTTCTTAATAATACTTTTTGTATCCAAGCCATGCCAAATACGCGCTCTTTAGAGTTCTGTATTATTGTTGCTTCTGTTGCTGTTGAATTACGCTGCTGAATAAAGGGAAAGTAAAAATAAGCCCCTCTAAGAAGGCTGCTATGTGTCAGAGCTCTATCTTTGTGAACTGAACAAGCTGAAATCAATTAAAAGTGTGTGTTTAGAGAATGCATCTCAGCTGTCTAATTGCACCACCTCTGCTTTAGGGCCAAAGTTTGACTTCCTGCCAAATTGCCATCAAAATGGGCGTCCGTCAGCGCTGCTACGACTGCCACTTGCCTGGGTGTGATTCAAGAGCTTGTTTAATGAAGGAAGCCCAGGCTGCTCTGCGGCTTGGTGCACAGGCTCCTACTTCCCAGAGGCAGGCCTCAGCGATGGTGCCCAGACAAAGGACACCACAGAGCCCTCTGGGATGGGAGTTCTGGGATTGAGTTATCGGTCCCACCCAGCCCCCATGGTCTGACAGGCCTAACAGATTAACTCTAGGGAGCATTCACATGATGGTCTCTACCGACCCACATGCAACTTCACATAAAGAGAACTGCTTCAAGGAAAGCAGAGTCAACACACCTTTGCTGAGTGCCTAGCTAGGTACTGTTGATCAATCCATTATCAAAACCACAGCACTGTTTCTATGGTTCCATACCCAACAGAAGCAAAGGGAAAACGAAAGGTTCAGTTTTTCACTATTTGTAATACAAGGGCGCAGGTTAAAATTATATTTGAAACACTTTTTAGAAACACTTTTAAATACTTCCTGGTGATCCCAAGGATGGGCTTTTACGTTTCAAGAAGTCAACACCATAGTCAAACAACCAAACAAACCGAGAGAGAAATAAGGCTACTGTTGGTCTGTAAGATAAGGCAAAATCCAATCCTCCAGGGAAGCTGTGCCAACACAATGTATTGTTTGGGGTTAGGAGAAAGAATGTTTAATAAATCATCAACTATTGTTTCCATGGTTACAGCACATGTAGAGTCACCTATATTGTTTAGCTTGGTGTGATCAGTTCTATAGGGAAGAAATGATGAAGGGTCTTGGTAATAAGCAAATATGGAACTCAGTTTACTTAAAGGCTGGCATACTATTCAAAAAATCTGAAATAAAATAGAAATTTAAGTCTAATCAAACAACTTATCAGTCTCCAGACTTCTTGGTAGCCAACGTCTTTTTATTCCAATGAACTTGACTGCAGCTCCATAACATGCTCTGTTCTTTTTATAGCATGCTCTTTCCTTTTCACTGAAGTGGCTGCTTTTCAGCAAAATTACTTGGCAAATACTGCTTTATCAAGTATAAATCAGATATGCTACTCTGGAATCTAAACCCACAAAGGATATGCCCCCAGAACACTACATAATAATGAAAACTAGAAATACCGCATCATTGCTGCCAAAAGAAATGGAAAAATATGAATGAGAATGATCCCTGGGTGTGTCTTCTACGAGATTCCACTTAAATAACATTCTCCACTTATTTAAATCTCTACAATCTGATGGGCTTACACAGTGCAAAACAAAAATCACATTTTAGGAGGAAATTAAAATGTTCTGAACTGCTCTGGGTGGTGCTGGCATTGTGTAAGGAATGGTGAGTACTAACCACAGTCAGAATCTCTCTGCCTCCAGTTGGCAGATACCATCTGAGGTTTCAAAGCAATGTGCGAAGGGAGTTCAAACTAGAGACTCAGGGGCTTCTCCCCAGCTCCTCTCTCCAGATACATTCCAGAGGGAGCCAGGCAATTGTGTAGGGCAATGAAGATGTAGGTGCAGACCTATGCCTTCCAACCCCCAGTCCTCTTGCCCTTTAAAGCACTCCCCACCTGCAGACCCAGTCTCCCGCTGCCATCTTTACTCACTGTGAACAGTGCTGCCACGGTCTGCTGGACTTCTTTTCTGAAGCCGTACTACTTTCATCTTCTTGGACTGTCTGGTCAGACCGATGGCTCACAGCTCTCTCCTGTGACTGAGGCTACAATATTTTCTCAATTATCCCACAAAGAGGTAAGTGAACAACAACAATAAAAAGACAATATTCTTCCATCTCTAGTAGTTTTCTAAATCTGAACTAGAACGAAAAACTTCCTTTCCTATGACTGGACTGGCTTTTGTTGTTGTTGTTTATAATTTTAGCAATTTATTTGTTTATGGCTGTGCTGGGCCTCCGCGGCTGCCTGCGGGCGCTCTCTAGTTGCAGCAAGCGGTGGCTACGCTCTTGTCGCAGTGTTCAATTTCTCACTGCAGCGGCTTCTCTTGTTGTGAAGCAAGGGTTCCAGGGCACGGGCTTTAGCAGTTGCAGCACATGGGCTCCATAGTTACGGCTCATGGGCTTAGTTGCTCCTCGGCCTTGGGATCTTCTTGGACAAGGGATTAAACCAGTGTCCTCTGCGTTACAAGGCCAACTCTCAACCACTGGACCACCAGGGAAGCCCTACTGGGTTCCTTTTAATTTGAATACATTAGGTGCTATTAGAGACCATCCTGGACTCAGTTTCCCCAAGACACAGAGCAAGGTCTAGCACTAGGTCATCAGGTATGGGTCTATCAAGGGCATGAGACAAGCAAATGATGTGAGGCCAAAGGCATACAGCAGGTTATCTGGGCATTATCCCCTAAGCCTGGAGATGTGGCCAAGCAACACAGTTCTATCTCCACCACCAATGGCAGAGCTGTCGGTTCACAGGCAGCTGAGAATGGCCCACCCACGATACATTTCTTGGTAGAGTGGTGACTGCAGGTAGGGCAAGAATGATCATCTGGACATGCAGGGTTGTAGCTCTTCTTGAGGAAAGCAGATTTTGCATCAGTCCCGGAGTGAGGGGGGGGGGGGGTGGGGTGGCTGTCGCAAAGCTGTCCTCATCATGACTGACAACTTGACAGCCATCTCCAAAGCTAACAAATTGAGAGGGGGAAGAAGGTGCAAGGCATGACTGCTCTCTTGCTCCATGACATCTCTAAGTAGCCTGCATGCCGTCAACAATCACTCACCATTAACAGAGGTCTAGCGCTCCATGAGACAGGGTTTGAGCAGGGTAAGAGCTGAACGAAAGTAAAACAATGTCCATCACACTCACAGACCAGAAGAGAACAGAGATGACTTTGAGGGGGGTGGTGGGTAAACTACAGACTTACCTGTTTCCATTGCCGAGGCCCATGATGGCCTGAGATCGTCACCAAAGCGCAACATGGCCCAGGGCTTTGACTTCACCAAAGCCCCAGTTGTAGTACTTGAGCCCAGGAGAGACCCTAACACTGATGAACTTGGCAGGTTCAAGGTGCAATACTCATTGGAAAGACCCAGCCTTTTCTCCTAAGGACAGAGAATAAAGAGGCTTTCATTTCTCTAAGAAGGGGTGACTCTTCCTTTAGGTGAGTAAGCCAAAATGCTGAGATTTCTGTATCTTCCAAGGAGACCTCCAAGTAATTCGAACTCTTGCCCCTAGAAACAAACCTATAAATTCAGGTGGCAGAGATTCACCTTCAAGTCACAGGAAGATCTAGACCATCAAATTGAGCTTAGAGTGGTATTTTAATCTCACACTCTATTTAATCAAGTGACTACAAGGTATAAGCAGAATCCATGTAACGTCCACTCCCTTGTCTGGTCTATTTGAATAGATAACAGTACAGAGACCAGGCTTTTCTAGGCCTCATCCCTAGGTGATGACCCTCTGGCTAGATGGCAAACCAAGGAAGGCAGCTCACGTTCTCAGAAAGGGAGTTCCTCAGTGACGGCCTCAGCTCTCTCCAACAAGCTGTGATAAGACCAACAAATGCACCAAGCACATCTTATTTGTGGCAACCCACTCCAGTGTTCTTGCCTGGAGAATCCCAGGGACAGGGGAGCCTGGTGGGCTGCCGTCTATGGGGTCGCACAGAGTCGGACACGACTGAAGCAACTTAGCAGCATTAGGAATGCAATGATGCATCAGACAAGTGACCAGCCCTCTGGGTGCTTATGTTTTAGTAGGGAATAGAGAACAGTCACACAAATAACTTGTAAACATAGAGAAAGATACATGTCATAAAGGGGAGGAATACGTTATTTTCAGCTTAGATAGAAAAGATCAGGAAGAAATGGGAAATATTTTTTGAGCAACCAGTAGGTGTCCAGTTGAACCAGCTGCTGGGGATACAGTGGCACATATAAGTCACCTGCTGCACTTTGAGGGGTGTAATACATCCAATAGACAACTATCTACAAAGCTGTGACGTAGAAGACTGAGAATAGACATATGTGCAAAGTGCGTCAGGAATGAGAAAGAGGAGCTCTTTTGCAGAAGTGAAGAGATGAATTCACCAAAGATGCTATCTGAGCTGGTTAACGAAAAGGTAAGCCCGCATTTCATCAAGCAGAAAAGAGATGAGAATTCCAGGGAGTAGGCACTACATCTCCATGAGGGCTCTTTTTTTTTTTTTTTTTTACCCCATCCCTACCACTCTTGATTCTTGAGAGTCTAGCAGTGCCTGAAACATCACGGATGTTCAATCAAGGTTACTGAATGAGTCAGAGAATTCAGGACACAGATGGACAGAATACCCTTTGGGGGCAAAACTGTAGTCAGGGGAGTCACTGGGAAGATTCTTGTTTTTGAAAAATGCTTCCAGCAGTCTAGAGCGTGGGAGCTGGCTCCATTAGCAAGAAACTAGAAGGTTCGGGTAGCAGAATGCTATACATGGTCTGAAGGGCCAGGAAGACCGGGATGTGCAGAGATGATCATAGAAGGCAGTTTCCAGAAATTTTTCAGATACTAAATACAGGGATTTATTACCCAAAAGATACTATTCAGAAAATTTGTCTCTCTCTCTTTTTTTAAAGGCATTACCTTTTAAAAGACTTATTTTCTGGAAATAAAGAACTTTTCATAACACATACTAATGATTTAAAAATAAGCTATATACAAAACTAAAAGACTTTGATACAACTAAACAAGGTCAGTGGCTACCCATCTGAGGAATCCTGGCAACTTTGTAAATATCAACTCAGTCTGGGGGCTGGGCCCTGGTGACAAATGCATTTTCCAATTTCATGGAGAATGAGATAAGACAGCGCCAAGGTTGTGCAAGGATACAAAATCGCAGAGTACATAAACTGGAGGTTTTAAACACTATTTTTTAAAGCAGCAGAACCCTTACCTTAAAATCATAGGCCATAACCAGCAGGCAAATCAGATATGCAATAAGAATGTTTGTTTGAGATGGCAGAGTAGGGGCTGGGGGACCCCAGGGGGCATCATTTTCTGTCCCCTCTCAGCCCTGGAGGCAGCCTACAGAGACCCTGAATGAACCCACCCTGGAGTCCTCCAGGGACACCAAGTACTCTCCTCAATTCAGGAAGACTTCCCAACTGGCCCAGCTTCCACACCAGAGACCCAGGTCCTCAGAATGACAAGATGTACTCCAAAGCCATCTGGATCGGACTTCCGGCTGTTTCTTGTATAATCACCAGTAGGTCTGGAAATATGAATCATGGACAACAAAGGAAAACTCCCCAAATCTGCCCACACGTGGGAGAAGTGAGAGTAGCACCGGGTGGGCTCCTCTTGATGAGTCCTGGAGCTGGGGTTCTGCAGAGGAGATCCTGAGAGCCCTGGGGCAGCACCTTGCCCAGGCACTCACACACATGGGGGAAGGCTGCAGCCGAGCCAGAGCCCAGGGCCCCAGGACTTCTACAGGATTCTGAGGCATAGTGGCTGTGGTCTGCCAAGGTCCCTTATGGAGCTGCTGCTTTCAAGAGAAAAACTGAAACTGGACATATCCTGTATCTAGCACTCTGGTATATGCACGCAATGCAATGCATTGTGGGTGAATCCAAGGACATTTGGACCTTTAGCAGAGACTGACAAGCTCATTTAGTAGCATCCATTCACAGTCCACCAGAAAATGCTGAATCTCACTTATAGACACAGTGAAATTCAGGGAAAGACAGCCAAACAGCGCTGAAAGCTATTTTGGACGTGCATATTTTAACACCATAAATCTTTATTTTTCTTAATAAAAGAAAAATTATCTGTTACAGCAGAGAAGGACCTATGAGAGAGGTTATAATCCCCATTTCAGAGATGGAGAAACTGACAAGGGCAGGCTTCCAGACAGGGAACGAATGCCGAACCTTCCTCATGCACAGCAGCCGTGAAGCACACACAAAGGGCTTCCACAGTCAGCAAAATGCAGCCTCTGGGTGCCTAGGGAAGGCAGTTTGGAGTCATTAAAAATCAGTCCTGTCACATCCCTAAAGGACATCTGGATAAACATGCACTGGGGAGACATGACTAGCAGGCTTACCTGAGGAATTTAATCCAAGGGTGCTTTAAATTCACAGTACTTCTGCCCTGGTCTGCGCTTTCCCTACTGATAGAGTGGCAATTCTCTAAGCACTTCACAAGAGAATTTACCTTTCATGTCTTTCTCACAAACCCTTTCCAGGAAATAAAAATTGAGGCCACTAATTGTATATAAACCATCCCGTCTAAGCAGTCTTTCCCCATTCTTGCTGATTTTCTTTTCCTGATCCCTTTTTAAATGGATTTCACACTCTAAAGGTTGCAGGCTGACATCCTCAGGGACCAGTCTTATCCATTTATGTGTAGGATCCAGAGAAGATGTTTGCCCTCTCTGCACACAGACTCTAAGCAGATGGAGCGAAAGGAGGGAGTGGGAGATAGGAAGAGAGACAACAAGGTTACCAGAATCCAGGGCTGTCCTACTGAAAAACAGTGCCCAAGGTAACAGCAAGTCTACTCCTGAACTGGCCTATTAGCAAGGCTTCTTTGAAATAGAGGGGAACTATTTTCTAAAAGGGATCTTCCTTGGGATCTCAGTGGTAAAGAATCTGCCTGCCAAGCAGGAGACACGGGTTTGATTCCTGGATGGGGAATACTCCCCTCGAGAAGGAAATGGTGACCCACTCCAGTATTCTTGCCTGGGAAATCCCATGGACAGAGGAGCCTGGTGGGCTCCCGTCTATGGGGTCGCAAAGATCCAGACACGACTTAGCGGCTGAGCATACTTTCTAAAACATACGGATTTGAATATGCAGCAACGTCTTTCATACTTGCATTGAATACAGTAGAATGAGAAAGAAGCTCAAAAAAACTCCAAACTATTTCTGATTCAGAGGTTTCCTCCAAACCCCTTAACGCAAGCATATTTGCTCTGTAATTTGGTCCCGGGTCATCTCTTCAGCCCCCACGTTCTCCTCTTCCCCATCCCCTCATGATTCCCCCCAAAATCCTACAACCCAACTGCACCACTGTTTTATCCTTTGTCCTAAAATGTCCTTCTCCAGACCTCCACCCCCCTCACCTGATTTAAAAGCCCAGCCCTTTCTTGGCAAAGCCTTTCCTGAAACCCACTAGCAGGTCCAAGTGTTCTCCATGCAGGAAACCGCACACCTCACAAGTCCCTCTAGTCTCCGCTCCCATTCACCGTGTACAATTACTTGCGGAGAGTCAGCTCTCCCCACCAGGTGATGAGTTTCTTGACAGCACAGTCAATGTCTAATTTGTCTTTGTGTGGTCTGGAAAACTCTTGAAGCAAAGTGCCAGAGTCAATGTCTAATTTATCTTTGTGTGGTCTGGAAAACTCTTGAAGCAAAGTGCCAGACACACAGCAGGTAGTTGGAAAATGTATGCTGAAAAAAAAAAATGGAGACTGTACTCCTAGCTTGACTCAGCAAAACAGGCCATTTGAATGACACAGTCAGATGTGTGAAGAGTTCATTGCAATAGCAAGAAACTGGCAACCATCTCAACAGCCCTCAATAGGATGAAGTGTAAACAATCTGCCCACATTAGGGAAGACTCTGGAATCACTGATAAGTCTATTGATAGAGGCAGGTCTATGTTACTGACACGGACAAAGGAAACGGAATAGCGTGTGGAAAATAATGGAAAAATAAATAAGGAAGTCTTAGCTATAATTATCCTGGAATAACAAATGATGCTGCAGATTTGAGAGGTTAATTCTAATTTTTCCATCCTATGCATTTTCTTAAAAGTTTGAAATTTTGCCAGTATGTAATATGCTTAGAACTTTATAAATGGATACTTTTTTAATTTTTGAAAAATTTTAAAAAGGATTTCAAAATTTCTATTAAGTTGAATTTTTTAAAAAATGAAGTACAGTTGATTTACAATGTTGTATTCATTTCCAGGGCACAGTAAAAGTGGTTCAGTTATACATCTACACCCAGTTTTCCATCATGGTTCACTCCAGGATATTGGATATAGGTTCCTGTCCTATAGAGTAAGACCTTTTTATTTTACTCATTCTATAAGTGGAATTTAATAGAGGTGTCCAGGTTAACGATCCTCACAATTAAATCCATCTAGTAGATGAAACACTCTGTTATGGACCCAACAAGTTTCTTAAAGTATAAAGACAAAATAGTGGAAGCATGCTGTGAGGGCTCAGGACATTTTCCATCATGTTTTAGATCAGCTTCTCTCTGGCACAAACAATGCTTTGGAAAACTAGCCCCTGCTGGCCTGATATGCAGATTTATTTCAATTCAATAGATATCTACTGGGCACTTCCCATGAAGAAGGCACACATGCACGGCAATGGATGCAAGAGAAAAAGTGAATGACACAGAGTCTAGCATCTCCAGGCTCCTCCTCTCCCAGGGGAGACCAACACCAGGCCTTTCAAACAAAGCAGAACAGGAGAAGCACCATGCCAAGGAACAAGCAAATGGGAGGGAGAATAGTTTTAACAGGATGACTGGAAGATCTTGGGAAAGAAAAAGATGGAAACAGGGTCCAGAAAGTTTAGACTGACCAGCCAGAGACAGGGGAGAATTAGAGAAGTGTCTGCCTTGTCCCGTTATCTTGCTGTCCTGGCACTATGGACTTCTGGCCAGTCCATTTGCGATATTTAGAAAATCCCAACTTTCAAGGACTCTCTGCATGCAAAGTCAATGCAAGACTCACACATACATATATGCATTAAAAGCTCTATCTGGGCTATAAATCACTTCACCTGCCATAAACCACAAGGCATTATACCAAGTATTAAGCCTGGCACACTACTGCCTTCCATTCCCAGGGTACTGATGTAGCTCTCGAATACAGGGTCATCTCAGTGTGTACAAAATGCCTTGGCAATTTGATTCTTACTTCACAGTTTAGAAAACTGATACCCAAGGCAAACAATCTCCTGAGCAGCCAGGAACTAAGCTTCAAAGTCCTGTGCCTGGTTTAAACCTCTTTGCTTATACTAAACCCTAGCTGATACGTTGGTCTTGGAAGAGAATTACTCTTCCAATGCTTAACAACCCACCTGCCAATGAGGGAGATGTCAGAGATGTGGGTTTGACCCCTGGGTCAGGAAGAGCCCCCGGAGAAGGGCATGGCGAGCCACTCCAGTATTCTTGCCTGGAGAATTCCATGGGCAGAGGAGCCTGGGGGGCTACAGTCCATTGGTTCGCAAAGAGTCAGACATGACTAAAGTGACTTAGCACACATGTGCGTAACACCAAACCATGAGGGCTTCTAAGTCTCTGATTATCTAGAAAGACCATCAGTGAAAGGTATCAACAAGGGAATGCAGTGAAGACTGGAGGAAAACCTCCCTCCTTGTACAGTCAGGAAAGAACCAAGCAAGTGTTAAACAATTACTCCTCAGTCGTGTTGCTTTAAAGCAAACATAAGTGCTCTTGATTACTGTTATTGGAAGGTCTAAACTTTTTAAAATAATAAGTACCACTTAGGAGCAATTGTTATTTCAACTGTGAATTAAGATTGCAAGTCTTCTGTTTAAAATACAACCATGGGTTCTACCAAACCCTTCCAAAGGTGCACGGCTGTGATTTGTTTGCAGGCTATGTATGCTTCAGTGAAATTTTTCACTTCAAATTAGGTTGGTTTATGGCAGAAAGGGCTAAATGAAAAGTCATCATCAGACAGATCAAGAAATGGGGCCATTCTTTACCTAGAAGGAGCAATTAGCTGAAACATCTGGGAAAATTTATCTTTCATATACTCTCAAAGGTATGAAAGAATCATTCTAAAAACCTCAAGAACACACCTAAATACTGTGTACCCCAGTGATCATTCCTATCTGCCTATTTATTCAAATTGAAGTAGGAGTTGCAGATTTTCCTTGAATGAGATACCATACCTTCCAATATGGAATTCTACAATGTGCTTCTGGTTCTCAAACTCCCAGCATGGGCAGGTTTGGGCAGATTCATTTTGCATTCATCTATTTAAATGGCAACCCACTCTAGTACTCTTGCCTGGAGAATCTCATGGAAGGAGGAGCCTGGTAGGCTACAGTCCATGAGGTTGCAAAGAGTCAGACACGACTGAGCGACTTCACACCATTTATATATAGGCTCCCCTGCTGGCTCAATGGTAAAGAATCCTCCTGCCCATGCAGGAGAAATGGGTTCAACCTCTGGGTCGGACAGATCCCCTGGAGAAGGAAGTGGCAACTCACTCCAGTACTGTTGCCTGGAAAATTCCACGGAGCCTGGTGGGCTACAGCCCATGGGATCACAAAAGAGTTGGACACAACTTAGTGACTAAACAACAGTAATCTATATATAGATATACAGGAAAAGTGCCTTGTTCTTGGCTTGTTCATACCACTCATTAATTGTCTGTAGAATGAGCAAATTTAATAGGTAACAACTGCTTACATTTATCTATATGGAAGCACCAGCAGGGACACAACCTGCTATGGCGAATTCATTCGATTATCTCCAAAAATACAGTCTATTTTGTCCTCCACTGGATCCCCCACAAGAGAGAGAGAACAGCTTCCTTGAAACATTACCTCCCTTGTTTAATTTTCTCGATAAATTAGGGAAGATCCAAGGAGAATGAGAGATGTAGGCTCATATTTCACAGGCAGTCTTAATAGTTATCTGACACGAGGTTGTTGTTAATCAGACATATGTTGATTGCTATTTATTAAAATGTTACTTATGACTTCCAAAGTAAAACATACATATATCCCCTATCAAAAGAAAAAAAAATCTCGAAAACTATTTTCATCAAATTTGTGTACCCTGTTCAGATCTATTTTTATTTCCAGCAAGTTGAATTCATTCCATTTTTAGTGGCAACTCCTTTAGGAAACACTCAAAACCTGCGTTTTGAGAAATGAAGTTAATGGGCCAGAACTGGTTTATCACGAAATACTCATCAAGTCAGGAAATAAAGTTCAAAGCCTTCTGCCCTTAGGTGAAGGGAACCGTTTGCAGGACAATCTCAGAGTAACTATCTAAAGGTCATTTTCCAGAGTTAGTAAAGAGAGCTCTAGTAGTGATGGACTTGGATTCCGTACTATTATTTCCTGTCATACATAATTTATAAAGGAGAGAAGAACACATTTAATATACTCAATAAAGTGGTCAATCACCCTAAATTACAAACATAATTCAAAAGAGCTGGTGCATATATATATATATGGCTAAGTCCCTTCATTGTCCACCTGAAACTCTCACAATACTATTAATCGACTATATCCCAATACAAAAAGTTAAAAAAAGTTTTAAAAGAGCCAGAAGTCAGCCCTTTCCTCTGTTTGCCACATCCAGTTATGAGAGGTCAGTTTTTAAATGTCTCCCAACTGGAAAGAACATTTTTGAAAAGCTGGCAGAACGGGGGCGGGGGGGTAGTGGGGGGTGTTCCACACGAAAGCAGCAGAATGGCTTGCCCTTGCTCCACGGCAGGGCTCCCAGGGCCCGGAGAGCAGGCATTCGTTTGGAATGAGGGTCTCCACTTCCCCAGAAGGTGAAGGGTGATGGCACACTCCTGCACTTCCAGACTCTCATTCTCAATGTTACTTATCAGCCACCACATTATCTGTCACCAACACGTGCCCTCATGTTACAATTAACTAGATCACAGCTTATCTTATGCTCCTTACAGTTTAGGTTAATGTCTGTCTGATGAGATTTGGAATGGTTAATCACTTGCCTGGTACATGGATTCTTAGCAGCTTTAATTTAAGAAAAATATACTTACTACTTTACCCGGAAGTCCGGCACAGGAGACCACTCTCAGCCCATCTTGTCTGTTACTCTACTGAAACAGTTCTCCTACTGTGTGGAATATTAGCTTATTATAAGATAGTTGCTTCCATCCAAATCCTCTTGAAAGAGCAGGCAGGCCTTATTCTTGCTTGCACATACTCACCACTCATTAAATATTTGCAGAATGAACAAATTTAAAAGGTAAGAACTGTTTAAATTTATCTACATGGAATTACCAACAGGAACAGATCAACCCACTACAGTATATCCATTCAATCCTTCATTCTTTGATGTCATCAATACTGAAAGTGCACTGGAAACACTAAGATGAATTAAACAGATATGGCCCCTGCTCTTAGGATGTTGACAGTTAATGAAGAAAGACACTGAACAATCATACAAATGATAGTCCAACTGCAAACTTTGACAAAGGATATGAAGGAAAAAGCAGGGGTATGTAGCTGCTGCTGCCGCTGCCGCTGCTATATCACTTCAGTCGTGTCTGACTCTGTGCGACCCCATAGACGGCAGCCCACCAGGCTCCACTGTCCCTGGGATTCTCCAGGCAAGAACACTGGAGTGGGTTGCCATTGCCTTCTCCAATGCATGAAAGTGAAAAGTGAAAGTGACGTCACTCAGTCGTGTCCAACTCTTAGCGACCCCATGGACTGCAGCCTACCAGGCTCCTCCATCCATGGAATTTTCCAGGCAAGAGTGCTGGAGTGGTTGCCATTGCCTTCTCCAGGGGTATGTAGAGGTAGTAAGAAACCTTGAGACACTGAAGAAAAGACTATTTATTCAGAGATTGGAAGAAAGAGCAGGAATTCAGCAGGAGGAGAGAAAATGCAGAGAGGATAACAAAAAAGTTTTCTAGGCATTGGCAACAATATGTCCAAAGGGCCTGAGGTGGAAAAAGCTTGACACATTCAACAAACTGATAAGGATGACTATAATTTAGCAGTAGGACAGTGAAGCAGGAATGACTGTGGAAATCTATTCTTTCCTCCTTTGACCCAAGTAAATAACCTTCCTTCCTTTAAAACTGGGCTTCCCTGGTGGCTCAGATGGTAAAGAATCTGCCTGCCATGCAAGAGACTTGGGTTTGATCGCTGGGTCAGGAAGATCCCCTGGAGAAAGAAATGGCTACCTACTCCAGGATTCTTGCCTGGAGAATATCATGGACAGAGGAGCCTGGTGGGCTACAGTCTATGGGGTCACAAAGAGTTGGACATGACTGAGTGACTAACACAAGGTTCCTTTAACATTATAAAACAAAATCTATGCAAGGCTTCTGTAAACCTGTCGAAGGGTTTCTAATTTTGTCCTCAGGTTAAAGAAAGTCTTCCAAACAGAAGAGGGACAGAACCCGACCTGCATTTCAGAAACAACATTCTCCCTTCTCTGCCTTGGTGGAGGGAAAGGTGGGGAGTAAGAGCAAAAGTGGGAGTTCAGCCAGGGGGCCCTGGGAGCCAGTGGGGACCAGGCCTGAACCAGAGTGGGGAGGGGGGTGTGGGTTTGGTGTGAATGTTGGAAGAAGTAACTTCCAAGGCCCTGGAGGATGGATTCAATGCGGAGGTGAAGTAGACAGTGTGTGTCTGTGGGTTTATTCATTCTCAAAGCTACCTTAGACCACCAGGGGCAATGGCAGTAGGCCCAACTCCCAAACCACCCTCCAAGCACACACCTGGGATGGGAGGTTTGTTGGAATGCATGGTAACAAGCCCGAGGTCTGGATCCTAGTTCTGCACAAGCAGTACGTACATTTCTCCCAGCCCTTGTCACAAGTTCTCATACCTTGGTCCAGGTCCTGGCTGCCCTAAAGGAAGTAGTTGGGCTCATCCTTGTCAACAGTGGTCTTGGGGTTTCCATGTAAGGAGCCCCTTCCTCAGCTCTACCAACTTGACATGTTCAGGGCTGCCGATGACTGACTACACAAAGTCACAGGGACAGTGAAACCTAATCTCTCCTCTTCCTGGAGTGGCCTGTAAACATCCTTCCTTTAAAATAACAAAATAAAAGCCCTGCTTCCCACTGTGAGTTCTGGCCTTGGCTGCCCCCACGGTCAGGGCTACAGCTGAGGACCTCTGGCCTCCCAAGCTTTTAGTGGTTGCTCTTTATTCCCTCTGCTCCATTCCCCTGACATCCAAAGCTCTTCTTAAAACATCCTTTGATATCCAGTTTCCCTTTCATACGGCCCCTACTGTCAAAAGCATGGTTTTGTTTTCTCGCTGGAGGACTGATCCAAATTTTTCTGCTGCGCACCCACCACTTCCTAGCTGTGCTCTTCCATCCCCACGCCAGACTGGTCGTCCTCACAAGCCCCCAGCCTGCTCTTCTCCAGTGACACCTCCTACTCTGAAAGATGCCCCCCACTTTTCCTTCTGTTAATATCAAACAGTCCTTTACCTTTTCCCTTGCTTGACTACTTTTTCCTCTGTGACAGTATTTTTTCTTTTTTTTACAAAACCAGATTCCTTCCAATAGAGAACTGGGTGCTTTCCTAAAGGGACCATCAGATAAAAGCCCTAGAAAGAGACAAACCACATTCCAATTCCTCTATCCCAGAATCAGCTTGATCTCTGACTTATGTCTCTTCACTATGAATGTTCAGTTGGGTTAAAGCTTGACAAAAATTATGGCATGTCTACTGTGTATTTAGCATAGGGTATCAATGATATTTCTATTCAAACATCCTCACATCTTTCTCACTTCTTAGTCCCTGCACTAATTTTAGGTGGATAACTGCAGACAGGGTGCTCCAGAGTGGGAGGATGAGGAGGAGCAAACAGCTGGCTAAACACAGGAAGGCAGAATGGGCCACGAGTTTCAGTCCCCAAGGGGGCGGGGTCGTGTCATCGGGCGGGGAGGACTAGCGATGAGCATGGGGGAAGGGACGGGGGATCCAGAGTCCTGATTGCATGGGTTATCAGCTGCCGGATAATTGAGAGTTAACTGGATGAGAACTTGAAGCCGGGGAGCTTTTTGCCCACTCTAACCCCCACCCTAGTACACTGAGGGCTGAGAGTAATGGCTTCCCTTCACGTGATGTCAACCAGGGGTTGAGGGCTTTCTCCAAGCCCTCGCAGGGTGGGTGGGACACTCAGAAGCAGAGTCCTCCCTTATATCCAGCTGACTTTGCAACACAATGGCAAGACACCAGAAGCACAAAAAGGTCCACTAAGGCACTAACCCATACGTTCCGTGGTGTCCAGCTCTGTCTCCTCCAGGGAGCCTCTGTGGGCCACTGCAGGAGAGCTCTCAGACCCGAAGGCAGTGGGTGCAGAGAGCTCAGGGATCCATTCTAATTCCCATGGCGCTTACACTTTCCTGGCAACTCACCCCCAGAACAGATCCCAAATACTGGCCAGCAGAGAACTGGATGAAGGCAACACCAAGATCATTTGCATGCTGGGGACAGGCCATACCCCATCCCGTCCATTTACACAGGCAGAATGTGCCCGGGGACTTGGACCTAAAAAGCCCTCTGCAAGCACCGCAAGTTTTACAGAATGAAAGGGGAACAATAACCAACTCAGCGAATCCAGAGGGAATAAAAGAGGATTTCTTCCCCTCCCATGTTGTTCACCCTATGCCAATTACAAAATAATTCACGAGCTTATTTAATTTTCTTAAAACTCTGAACACCCTGAGTTCATAAAAGTGAATTCTGTGCAGGAAGGAAGATGTATCTCATATGAACAAGGCTGCATTTGGGAAGGTGGGAAAAGCCACACCTGTTCTTATCCTCCCCTCCCCCTTTCTCCCCACTCACCTGTCACCTTTCTGTGCTTCTCCATTGCAAAACCAGCATTCCTCTCACGGTTGGCTATGCACAAAATATCCTTCTGTTCTCCTAGTCACATCAAAGCACCTTCACGCTATGCAGACAGGTCATCGAGGGAATGCAGAAAATTAACAAACCCACCTAGGTTATTTCTATTAAAATTAGCCCCTCAGCCTGTAGGCTCTGTCAGTTTCCATAGAACACAAACTCTGACAAGTCTGTTGAAAACTCTTAACCTTTCCAGGTTGTGTCAACAGCTTGCAAACACAACAGGAGGATGGCACCTCCGCATTCACTCTTCTCTTTTGAAACAGAGGAAGTATCAGGGTCCACTCACTAGCAGATTTCACCTTTATCTTCATCCTCCATCTCCTTGCTCGTCACCCACTGCCACCTACGGGGCATACAACCACCTAACTGGATAAAGACTGATGCCTTACAATTGTCTGTAAGGTCCTCACAGAGGTCTTATTCATCTCTCCCTCCATATCTTATTGCACTCTCCTTTTCACCATACTCAGCCCCACTGGAGGTTGCTTCCTTACTTCTTCAAATAGGTCAAGTTCCATCTGTCCCAGGGCCTTTGCACAGACCAGTCCTTGCATGGGGCCCTCTTCTCACCTACTTAACCCTTTCTCATCCCTCTAGTTATCAACTCAAAAGTCACTTCCTCAGACCAGGGGACAATTCACATTTACCCTGTCATAGGTTTTATATATTTATTTTAAGGTGTTTTCCATAGCTGGTAACTATACATGGCATTTATAAGATTATTTAAATAAAACTCTATCTTCCCTACCAGAATATAAATTTCATGAGAGCAGGAACAAAATTACAATTTGCTCTAACACAGAACTTGACATATAGTATGTGCTCAGTAAGTATTTAATTATTTTATCATGTTATTCTTACAGCTAAAAATTTTCCAGTAGCTCCCATGACATTTCACAAAGTCTGGAGAAATCTCACCAAATCATAGGAATTCAAGGGGATTTTTTATCAATCACTTGAATATCCTTCTCCTGCCAAGGTCATTGTACCTCATCTGAATTGATCTCTTTCTCCCCCCTCTGCCTGTTCAAAACTAATCAATCCATAAAAATGTAATTACATAGGAGGCAGTTAACCCAGCGGGAAGAGCATCACCCTGGATTAGAGTCCTAGGTTGAAATCAGCCTTCACTATCTTTTGAGCGACCATGGACCTGGCACTTCCATGCCCTGAACTTCTCTCTCATAAAATCGAAAATGTCATACTAACATACCACTGTCAGAGATAAATGACATTTTTTCAAGCATTCAACACAGTTCCAGGCACATAGTAGATACTATATAACTATCAGCCCCCTTATACAATGTGAAAAAAATGCCTTCATTTTTCAGGTTAGACTATCATAAACCAGAGTCCATATGCCTAAAAGTTGACATACTGTAGAAGCAACATGAGTCAAGTTCACACACAAAACTCATTGCCAGGAAAATCAAGAGTTATTGTCACTAGCTGGCATGGAGACCCTCATCACAGGTATACGGGCTCATTTCCACTGAGGTCATACGGAGCCTAGAGGTAGGTGTGCTGTTTGTGGTAGCAAAGCAATTCATGTTACAAAGATTTCTTTCCCAAAGTGCCCAACAAAATCCTAGTTTCTATCAAGGCTCAGCAAGGAAATCAAACCAGCCAATCCTAAAGGAAATCGACACTGGATAGTCATTGGAAGTACTAATGCCGAAGCTGAAGCTCCAATACTTTGGCCACCTGATATAAAGAACTGAGTCACTGGAAAAGATCCTGATGCTGGGAAAGATTGAGGGCAGGAGGAGAAGGGAGCAACAGAGGATGAGATGGCTGGATAGCATCACCGACTCAATGGACATGAGTTTGAGCAAGCTTCAGGAGATGGTGGAGGACAGAGGAGCCTGGAGTGCCGCAGTCCATGGGGTTGCAAAGAGTCGGACCCAACTTAGCTACTGACCCACAAGACTTCCTACGAGCAACTGAAAGCAGAAAGACAGGATAAGGATGGAAAACAACTTTTATAGAAAAGCAGCTATGTGCTAGGTACTTCCTCAGACTCACTGAAGTCTTAATAATTCCAGAAGAAGGTACTGAGTCTTCCCAGAAGACTTGTCTCCTCCTACACACATCTTCTGAGCATGGTCACTGACCAGCCAGCATTTGTCTGCCTTGGCCCTGGCTACATTTATTTCTAAAGTGGGCGTGTATTTCCCTGTTTGCAAAATCTCTAAAGCAATTACTTGCTGTATCCAATGGGCTGGAATCACCTCTGCTCTGCTTGTTCCTAATACACCCATCAACCAAATCTAAACACACAGGAGACCAGTGATAGAGCATGAGCTATTTTTGCATGACTGCGTATTTGAACAAATTCACAAAGGCCTCCAAGTGCCAGTAAGACCATAAGAATACAGAGGTTTAAAAATGATAAGTGGCAGTTTTACCAATTTGTACAGAACTACAGTATTTTTTTAAGGAAGTCCACTATTCTCCATCTCCCCAAAAGTTCTTTGTTCTTTTGCTCTAACAAAATAAATTATTCCTCACCTTGGGCAAGTTGGTAGGAACGTGAGAAAATTATATTAAATCAGACATCCTTGAGATCAAAATAGATTGGAACAGGGGTTCTCTTTGTTTAAAATAGTTCTTCAAAGAGAAAGCAAAAAAGCTTAAGGGAAGAAAAAAGTTGTCAAACACCCTCCAGCACTTTGGAAGTACCTAAGATCTAGGAACTATTGATATGTTAATTAAATTTACTTTTATCTAGGATAGGTGTTTGCTGGTCATGGTCCCATTACCCTGTGGCACTTTTTGGCCTCTTGAATAAAATTTCATTTCTTGAAAGTCATTAGAAAATGCTTCCTTACTCTATTTCAGAGTGGCTTCCTCTCCCTTAATATACTTTAGTGAGACCTCATTCGACTAGGATGTTAACATTATAAAGTTCATCACTCAAGTTCAGGGAGAACCTGCAACCCCATTAAGTTCCTCCACCATAGGCCTTCTGCCCAGATAAGGAACCAATCATCTCAGATAAGAAAAAGTCAGGCTTTTTCACCATTGAGTGATTAACAATTGTGTTGACTAGCTGCCAGAGTGGGCCCTATCTAGAATCGTAAATATCTAGAGAAGGAAAATGCTTTTCAGCAATAACCCACTTCAGTAATCTATTTCAATCTATTGCAAAGCCTTCACTGCTGAAAATTCTTCCTCATAACCAACATAAATCCCCTGGGACAGTTTAACTCTGATTCTATTCCAGGAAAGATGCCCTTTCCGGGTTCTTGAAACATCTTCCTTGTACTGGTCTTGGTCTCAAACTAATCAGGAAAGGTCAGGCAGAGTACAAAACTGAGACCATCAAGAGCTGAATGAATCCAAACCTAAAAGTATCCAAGGAGTATCCTGTGGATTTGAAGTCAGTTGATGTTACTTGATCATAAGCTCACATTTTCTTTTCCCTTAAAAAGCTAATGGAATCCATGATGCCATCACTATCAGAGTTTTTACTTTCTTCTGGAATAGGGGTTGTTAAAATATGAACTGTGGGCTGAATGCCCGCTTTTATAAATCAAGTTTTCTTGGGACACAGCTGTGCTCATTTGTTCATGTATTATCTATGACTGCTTTCTTGCTACAGTGAAGGACAGAATTGTAACAAAGACCCCACTGCCCACAAATCCCCCAATGTTCACTATCTGGCTATTTACAGAAAAAGTGTGCAGTCCTTTGTTATCATCAAAACGCACAGTTTCAAAATACTAGTCTAAGACCCAAAGAGAACCCTTTGGCTATCTTAAAAACCAAGGCCAACTACTGCATGTTGAATGCAACAGTGATAATGATGAAGACCAGGAAAAGAACCAACATCATCACCTTGTCATATGATCCAATTTATCATCAGCATCTACAAACCCAGTTTTGCCCCTTTCATTTGACTGTATCTTATCAAACAATTGGGAATGTACCACTACTGCCTGTAAAAAGCACTGAATAGCAGCACCATAATAACAGAAATAGATAACCAATCAGAGGCACCACACACATGATACATTATCAGGTGATGAGGATATAAGCTCCACAAGGGCAGGTTTGCTGGCTCCATTCACTGTAGACTTCTCAGTACTTTAGAACAGTGAGTAGCACATTGTAGTTATCCAACGAATGTGTGTATGCTCAGTCGCTCAGTCATGTCTGACTCTGTGTAACCCCACGGACTATACAGAGCCTGATAGACTCCTCTGTCCATGGAATTTCCCAGACAAGGATACTGGAGCAGGTTGCCATTTCCTACTCCAGGGATCTTACTGATCCAGAGATCAAACCTGCATCTCTTCCGACTCCTGCAATGTCAGGCAGATTCTTTGCCACTGAGCCACCTGGGAAGCCTGGTATCCAACGAATGCTTGAGGAATAAGTGAGAGTTCTCACCAAAATGCCTCAGAGCTCATTCTGGCATTAGGCAAAGTGACCAAGCAGAGATGTGAAACCCCATGGTTTCAATCTCTCAATAGCTCACTGCCTGTGCCGGTATGTGGTTCAATCGGCAAGCCCTCTTCTAGCCCATCTTGTTTTCAATTAAATAAAGACCCCTCGGTAATGGGATAACTAAATCTAACCTGATTAAATGGTAAGCATTTATTGGGGGTTGATTCACTTAGTACTGCATTAGAAACTACAAACCTAAAAAGAAACATGAGATGTTTTTTGCCTACAGCACACGCACAACAGTAAAGCTATTAAAAACCTGAACTCTGGAAAAAAACAAACTGCCCAACCTTCCCATCCTGGCTCCATCATTCATTTGTTATGGGACTTTGGGCACATTATCCAACTGCCCAAACCTCTGTTTCTCTATTTATAAATGGGAACAATTATCATATCTAACCAAGGGTTGTTGCACAGTTACAGTGCCACATTTATATACTAATATTAATTATATAATTATATATTATATATAACATATTAATTATATTAATACTTATATTAATATAAGTGCAATACACTTATATTAATGAGTGGCTTACTATACTTTTTATAGAATTACTTCCTTTTATTCTTCTATTGTCTCCTGGGCTTACTATATTTCTTTGATATTTATTTTCTATGGGAAAATAAGAAACCTGCAGCTGAGGCAATTAGTGAGCAATAATTTATCATTCATAATTTTGAAATTCCATGTGTGGGTAGGGTTTATAGTTAGAGAACAGAATCTTTTCTAAGTCCTGGAATGCTCTTCCTCTAACACATCCCTTGGTTAATTTCCACCCATTGTTTAAGTCTGACATTCAATGTCATTTCTCTGGAGCAAACTTCCCTGACCAATCCATCCTCCAATTGGACCAGTGTCCACCATATGGTACCCTCTTTACACCCTGCACCTCCTTTCTGTAGAGACGCCACTACTGAAAATACTTGTGCAACAGACTGTCAACGGTATGTATGAAGCTATTGGTTTCTGTGTGTCTCGTCTTCACACACAGGAGGCCTCCATAAACGTTAGTGGATTGAATGACTGTGTAGTATGGAACCCGAACGAAGCAGAGAGCATCGTGGGCTTGAAGAGTTTGTGGGGAGGGGAAACTCGGGGTAGTTAAGAGAGTAAAATGAAGAAATGAAGAAAGCTGACTGGTTTGCAGGTCTTAAGGTTTTCTTTTTTTTTTTTTTTTAAGGTAAGAAACAACAGCAGTATGTAATTTCTTGAGAAGAATGTATACAAGCTCATCCTCAATCTCAGATGTTCCTTTAGGTAGTTAATGGAAGAGACTGAGCTGGGTCTCTTCTTTTGAGACAGAAGTGAGATTTTCAGAGAACATCCATGCCAGCTGGTGCACAGGTTCCTTTGCACATCTCTGAAAATTATATCAGAGTGCATTCCTCAAGGAGGGAGAAAACCTCGGGAGGGAGATTTTTCCATTCAACATTGACTTGATCATCGAAGGCAATACTATAGTACAAAGTAACTTTTTACTCTGTTAATTCAATATGGTTCTTGAGTTGTGACTATTCATGTGAAGTCTGTTACATATATTAAATATATATACACACAGAGAGACATATATACATATATATACACATATATATAATCTCTTCCTTCTGTTCTCTAATTAGCACTCATTAAAAACTGTGAAATTCTGTCACTAAAGCACAAGGTAAGTGTTCTACTAAGATTCTCATCTATGCCTTGCTTCTCAGGATATTATCAAGTATGTCCATATTCTAGGGAAAGTACAAACCTTATCTCCACTTAGCTATCAGAGATGGAAGATTTTAAAAACTAAGCAAAAAGAATGAGTCTTAATATGCAGTGCAAATGAGTGAATTTTATAAAAGGCAAAGATAAAAAAATTAAAATCCCTTTGGCATGCCATTAAGCAAATTCTTCCTGAGGATTATGAGTTTTAAAAATGCTCTGAACAATCCATTCATTCATTCAACTAATATATGTTGTGCATCATTTATTTGTTCATTCAACTAATTTACCAAGCACCCTTTATGGATAGCTACTGCTGGGTGTGGGAGGTTGGGGTCATTGGATTCAATGTGTAGCTGAGGAACGAGCGCCAGTAGAGACAGAGATGACGTCATCCTTCACTTTTCAGAGCACTTGTGTACCAGGAACCACACAGGTCCTCAACCTGGGCATTACCAGTCTGGAGCAGGAAAAGTACAAAAACTGAGAGTAAGCCTTTATAACCTTTCACATAGATCTGACAGTGTAATTTTACCTCTGGTAACTCTAATAATTAACGGGGGCTTGTGTTTTTTTAATTGTCTTTGTTTTTAATTTTATCCTATTAGAGTTAGCAATCCACTATAGGCTGAGGGCAAAGAGAGACCAAGAACCCTGCCTGAGGGAACTGGCATAGAACCCAGGAGAAAGAGACAACAGGACAGAGAGTGAGCAAGAAAGGGAGCACACATTTAGCTGGAACTAGGAAGCAATGAGCAGTCCCTAAAGGCTTCCTGGAGGTAGTGGCATTTGAGGAAAGTCTGACAACAGGGCCAAACCTGGGAGAAAAGACCTTTTGAGGCAAAGTGAAAGACTGAGGTTCAGAAGTACAGGGTTTTTATAGGGTACAGCAGGTATCAAAGCCTCTGTAAAGCAAAGAGGAGAATAATAGCTATAATCATGGCAAATATGTATAGAACATGTACTGTGACATGGGCTCTGTGTTGAGAATATGGTAGGAGTTATCTTCTTTGTTCCTTCCAATAACCCCCAGGGACACTGACTTGGGAAAATGGTTCTCAGATAGGTGGAGGGGACAAGGGTGCACCCTGGGCAGGCAGGAGACAGATGCCACTCAGGGACGGGTGGGCCCCAAGTCTGTGTCTCCCACTGGATGAGGGTGGGGCCTCACTGGGACTGAGTTGGGTTAGTCAATAATCTCTTCAGATGAAGGACAGAAAGTTATCCTGGGGGTTCTTTGGAAAGGGTAAGGTGAGCCCAAGAATGAATGAACAGATGAGCGACAAACATGGGTTTCTCCAGGTCTAGGAAGATTCCCCGGAGAAGGCAATGGCACCCCACTCCAGCACTCTTGCCTGGAAAATCCCATGGACAAAGGAGCCTGGAAGGCTGTAGTCCATGGGGTCGCTAAGACACGGACACGACTGAGCGACTTCATGTTCACTTTTCACTTTCATGCATTGGAGAAGGAAATGGCAACCCTCTCCAGTGTTCTTGCCTGGAGAATCCCAGGGATGGGGGAGCCTGGTGGGCTGCCGTCCATGGGGTTGCACAGAGTCGGACACGACTGAGCGACTTAGCAGCAGCAGCAGGAAGATTCCCGCTGCAGTCTACCTCTTCTTAGTGACCTGCTGAAACCTCCAGTAAGCTGGCTGCATCTGGCTCCTGCTCGAGTAGCCACCTCATGCTGGTGAGATGTTGCGCCAACAGCTATTTAAACATAGATATTCATCTAATCTTAAAATATACATACTCTGCTATCTACCAGTTGGGTTTCCCTGGTAGCACAGTGGTAAAGAATCTGCCTGCCAATGCAGGAGACCTGGGTTCGAACCCTGGGTCAGAAGATCCCCTGGAGAAGGAAATGGCAACCCACTCCAATATTCTTGCCTGGGAAATCCCATGGATAGAGGAGCCTGGAGGGCTACAGTCCATGGGGTCACAAAGAGTCGGACACAACTTAGCAATTGAACAAAAACAGCAGCCTACCAGTTAGTACAGAAATGCTGCACTTGCTTTTATTTAAGTGTGATATGATGTGTATAGATGATTTGATCTTAAGCCTGATGGCGTCCTGAGAGGCAAGAAGAGATCCCGGCACAGCAGATAGGGACCAGGAGATGGAGGGAGGCCCTGATTTCTGGATTCAGGATGTGGACTTCGAGCCTGAAGATAAGAAGGAGTTGATGCAGAGTGTAAAAATCCTATGGGTAGCTCTTTGCCTCCACAAAGAACACTCTTTGGCACAACAGAACAGTACTGTGAAAATGACCAAGCTACTCATGTGGCCCTGGGTCACAGACCTCTTGGGGAAAAAAGCTGGGCTGAAACAACACAGTCAGCTCTTCCTAAAGTAGGTTCCTATGATGCCCAGACATTCCCAAGTCTGCACTTTGCAGACAGCATTAAAATGTCTAGCTAGGGAATTCTTGAGTCTGCTTTAAAATTTTATATATATTAAAATACTAAACATAATATCAAAATATGCACACATATATATATTCATATATATGCACATATATACACCCCCACCTTTTCTTGAGACCCTGCACGTAAGAAGGTCTCGTCCACGTACCAATTTGGGAGACACTTCAGCAACTTTTAAGATGTCAAGCACCGTAAAATCAAAGTCCCTGTTATTGTGGTAAACTGGCCTTCACTGCCAAAGCAAAACTAGAGACAGAGTTAACCGTTGTAGCCACGAATAGCTGTTCCTGAACAGCCAAGAATCATGATTTTCAATGTTTTTCCATCCAAAAGAGGGGAACATTACTCACCAGGGCCTGAAACCGTTTCCTGCCCCATGAACCTAAATTCCTACACCAGCAAGACGGTATCCACAGAAGCCCTTAAAACAGAAATGTCACTCCACAGAGTTCTCGTTGTGGCCAACACAGCTCTAGGTTTAAACTTGACTACAGAGACTGAAAATCTGTCTCGCCGCAGAAGCAAGGAGAGACCTTTATTTTTTGAAACGCCTGGAGACTGATGTCATTGTTCTGCCTCTCCAATGTCACCACTTCCCAAAACCCAAATGAACTCTGGAGAACGTGACAAAGACCTGAGATTTCAGTTTTATCCCATGGCTGGCATGTATTTCCAAATTCATTTAGTGCTCAGGTAAGTCTCAGCTTTAAAAAACATGGTGAGGATAAAGACTGGATAGTTGACTCCACTGGCGTCTGTGTCATAGGAGGGGGACAGGACCATTAATATGATTTTCAGCAGAAAAATGCACTACTGTTAGGCAGGGTTCTCCAATTTCTTTGTTACAGCCATATTTACTATAGTGGTTGTTGCCATGATTTAAAAAAAAAAAAAAATGCCATTAACATATACTTCTAACACCTGTAAGAACTTACTGGTGATTCTTCCAGGAAAAATTCTATAGAATGCTATACCTAAAAAAGGGTTGAATAGGTGCTGGTCCATGACCCACCCCTCCCCCACTCCCCAGAAGGAAGTTGGTTATATAAATAGATGGATTTTCTGTGAGGACAACTATCCCTACACCCTGCTCTAGTTACAGCAATTAGCCTAAGTAAGCTTTGTTGTTACTTCGTCGCTAAGTCATGTCCAACTCTTTTGCGACCCCATGCACCATAAACTGCTAGACTCCTCTGTCCATAGGCTTGTCCAGGCGAGAACACTGGAGTGGGTTGCCATTTCCTCCTCCAAGGAATCTTCCTGACCCAGGGACTGAACCTGTGTTTCCTGCATTGGCAGGCTGATTCTTTATCACTGAGCCACTGGAGAAGCCCTCTTAGCAGGTTCACCCCTTCTGATTTACAGTCCTGGCCAATGTATGTCCACCGGGACATGGCCACAGACAACTCCCCAGGGTCTCTGGACATTGGCTTTTTTCCCAAAGGGTGTGAGGACTCCTTCATGACATCAAAATATGATGTTAACTTCCAAATCATTAAAGTTATTATTTTAGCCCATTAATTGAGAATGCTCATAAATTATTTAGCCATGTTTCAAATATTTATATATCGCAAGGCCGTCTACATTTATTTCCCAAAGAAGACTATAGAAGATGTGTGTGCAGTGAGTGGGGAGGTGCTGTTCGGTGGTGGGAGGTATCCAGATTCCCACATCCCTGGTGAAGACTCTGAGGTCCATGGGAACCCAGCACCCACAGGTTTGGCATCTTGGGTTTGGCTGCATGAAGACACTGCTCCCTTTCATATCTCCAGAGTGCAGGAAGGAGCTGGCTTTCAGGTCTTTTAATTTTGCCCCTTTAACTGGGATGTGCTCCACTATGAAGGCTTTGTAACAGATAGTCCAACGAAATGCAAATATGAGCCACATTCAAGGGCACCATTTAAAATGAAAACCCACACAAGATCTCTTGGCAAACCACTGGCTTTAAAGGGAGCCTGGCTGACTTGAAAGACAGGACACTTGATCCTGGATGCACTGCGCCACCCGGCTTCCTGCCACGGCTCTGCTGGTTCTGACCATGGAATTTCCAAAACAGACACCCTCCAACAAAGCCAAGAGCACATTTTTGTGGCTATGGAGTGAAGTGAGGTTTCTCTTTATTAGAGAGAGATGGCATTGCTACATGCATGGACTAGTTTTCCCTCAGAGGGTACTAATCTCAGCAAGCGAGCCTCTCAAGAGAAGGGCAACAGGAAGAGAAATACCACATGATTCAGGCGCCACATGGTTTGGGAGGCAAGTGGGCTCCCAAGAACCCTGGGAAGAAAGAAGCAATTTCAGCACCACAACTTTTCTGAAGCCCAAAGGAACATGGACTCCAGAACTGAACGATGCAGTGATTATTCCACAAGGACCACCCACAAACCAAAAAGACATGAAGTTATCAGTGAGGGGGCTTCCTTGATGGGGGAATCATGAGCTCACTTCTGTGATGGCAGAGAAGCTACTTGGGGAGGGTGAAGAAGAGTGAGCCATGTGTAGGTAAACTGGTTCAGTGGCTCAGGGTCAAATACAGACCTACCACTAGTGAAATGCCTCTGTAGGCAACCCACTGCTGGTCCTGCAACACGGTCTCAAAAACACTGTCTTGATGGAGAATGAACCATTTTAGCAGTAATGGGCCAGATAAATTGGAAAGGCAAGACGACTAGGGGAAGTCTGTAGTCATCACTCAAGTGTGATATAAGATGGCTTTGAAATGAAGATGGTGGATATAGAAATGTGAATTAATATGGAACCCCAGAGAGATGCCTTCCCCCTCCAAGCAAGATATCAGACTTACTGCCCAACTGTGGGTCTGACTGTAGCATTTTAGGTGTAGACACTACAGGAGAGGGGTTGGCCATATGCACCACTGGCCTAAAGAAAAGAAAATTCTAGGATAACCACAGAATAAAAGGATCCCCATTTGTCTCTTCTCTTGAAACCCTCCCAGCACCATCCCTGAACACCCCATTCTTAGATACCCCACGCCAAGCGGGTGATCACCGTTCCTTTGAGGTGAACTGATAACGATGATGCAGGAAAAGAGAGAAGTCGCCCAGCTGATGACAAGCATCACTGCAGTGTGACCTTTCCAGCTGGAGGGAAGTGAAGCTCAAACAAAGCACGCAGTCTACGAAGGAGGCCATGGAGGCCCGTGAGGACACAGTTTCCCTGGGGAACTGAGAACTGGGCTCTGTGGCGCTAGGTGAGGCCCGTTTTGGCCTCTGCCACTGTCACACCGGATAAAGCTGAAAGAATGATTTTTCTGAGCCTCGAGATTCTGTATTTGTAAACAGAAGAGATATAACTAAATGGCTCCTAGGTCCCTGTGAGCACTAAATTCTCGTGTGATCAGTGCTTCTGAAATTGGGCTGTGTCCAGGTGGGGAAGTTCATTTACCCCCTATCTGGCTTACGCTCACCAAAGGGAGTGATTTCTTCCCTCTGAGGCTCTCATCTTGCCCATTATTCAGAGTGAGCTGCCTCCTGGAGTGCTGTCAAAATACATCAGCTTCAAAGACAAACACACACCTTTCAATCCAAGGCCAAGATAGTTTACTGTATAATTTATGATAATGTTAAGTCTGCTTCTCATAAATGTTAATGGTTCCACTTTTTCCCTTCATAGATGGGTAATTCTTAGAAAAGCAGCTGGATGCTAAAAGTTACATTTTTTTTTTTTTTAAACAACAAAACTGCCTCAGCCAACAAATCGGATTAAAACAGAATCAAACCCCACCAGGTTGCAGGCACAAAGACTCTGTTAATGGCAGTAAGTAAATCCAAAATAAAACCATTCAAAGTTCTGTTCTCCTGCGCATCTACCATGATTTTGTTAAGTTCATAGTCACAAAGCTTTGTCCATGTTAGTGTGTAAATACTAACAGAGAAAGAGTTCATTATCTTACTCCACATTCTTTCTGTTCCTATCAGTTGCTGAATTTGTTGTACATTAGTCTAACATGTCTAATACATCTGAGTGCCACCAGAGTAAATTCTTTCCTGCTAAAAACATTTTGCCATCCAGTCTTCAGCCTTTTCTCATTTACAGAATTAGCAAACTTTAATTTGAAGTAGAAATGCCATCCCTTCATCGTTTATACCCTATAGAATTGCTTTGACTGTTAAGTGTGTTTGAGGAAGGTTCTCTCAGACATTAGGAAGTTGGATTTTGAAATCGCTTGAATCTTTCAAACTCATTTTCTGACAAAAGAGTCAATTTCAGTTTAGCTAGTGAAGGTGAGGCTTTTGAAATTCCAAATTTTGAACCATCAAAATAAGACTGTAGGTCTTCTAAATTACTGAGTCTACAAAATACAATAATAAACAAATTATAACCAAAAAAAAAGTTTTCAAAATTCCGCACAAAAACACCCACAAAATCATATGAAAGAAATAAGTTACATGTCTTCAAATTGCTTGGTCTCAGGATACCAAGGTTCTAGTTTCTCTTCCACTTGATAACTCTGTAACATTATTCACTCATTCTTTCATTATTTCATTCAACTAAGACACACTAAATTTGACAGCAAGACCCTGCTCTGGACATTGGTTATAAAGAGATGACAGAAGATAGTCTCTGCTTTCAAAGAGCCCA
Source organism: Capricornis sumatraensis (assembly GCF_032405125.1). NCBI lineage: Eukaryota > Metazoa > Chordata > Mammalia > Artiodactyla > Bovidae > Capricornis > Capricornis sumatraensis. The sequence goes on from NC_091070.1 coordinate 53,715,271, forward strand.
CAGTCTGGGGGAGAAAGAGACATACAAAGAGATAATGCTACAGTGTGGTGGGTATGTTGATCAAGACCTGCAGAGAGTGTAAGGAAGAAAAGCGCATGGTGATGAGGGCAGAATGTCAGGGTTGCAGGGTGTTTTAAAGAAGGGGATGCCTCCATGGAGCCATAAGATCTGCCCTGTCTTGGCTTCCCAGGCCAGTTGTGAGGCTCCTGTAAGATAAAGCCTGGGAAAGGGCCTTGTGAACTGAAGCACAAAAGAGCGGGACTGGGATTATTTTCCATGGTGAGAAATAGCAAGCAGCCGCATAATGAATGAGTTCTTTGGCATCTCTGGCTGTTAAGGAAAACATCCAAACATGATTTGCAAGAGGGTTTCTAAAAATCCAGTTTCAGCCGATTTTCTCAATTTTACCTGTATTTAGAGAGGACTTAAAATGAAAGGACTATACATCTCCATTTCACAGATGAAGAAATTTCGGCAAAGAGCCCCAGGAACTGGGGAAGACTACAGAGGAAGAAAGGTCCAAGAGCCACTCAGGCCCAGCGGGTGGTGATGGTGGGAGATGCTATTTTCCTTAAATCATATTCTTTTTTTAGAAGAATTTTTTTTTAATGTAGACCAGACCATTTTTAAAGTCTTAATTAAATTTGATACAATATTGCCTCTGTTTTACCTTTCTGTTTTTTGGCCCTGACACATGTGGAATCTTAGCTACCCAACCTTGGTTCAAACACACACTCCCTGCATTAGAAGGCAAAGCCTTAACCACTTCACCATCAGGGAAGTCCCTTACATAACATATTCTTCTCAAGGATGACACTCCTGCCAAAAATGGGAAGAGTGATTTTCTTTTTTTTTCTTTTGGTTCATAAAAACACATCAGAAAGTAAACAAAATCCACATTATAAACATCCCAAATACCTGTGAAACACTTTTCTCCACCTCTTTCCAAGGCAGACAGAACACAGCAGGTGTTAAGACTCAGTTCATCTTCCACTTGAGATGAAGGTGGCCCTGACAAGCTTGTCATAAGCGTCCCTGATATGGATTTGAAATTCAAGAGGAAATAAAATGAAGGAAAGAAGGAATCTGGGAGGGCTGGGATTCGTGGAAGACACTGTAAAGACAAGACATCCACAGGAACTGGGGAGATTCAGTGAACACAGAAGGAAGGGCAGCCGCTGGGCAGAATGAACCAAGCACAGGGACCGGCAATGGCCTTGCCCAGAGACACGACAGCTCCCAGAGACGCCATCAGGAGTCGCCCGTGACCAGGGCTCGCCCCATTGCTGCTTCCACAAAGAATCAAACTGAACTGCCCCTGCTCCCTGTACCCCCTCCATCACAGCTAATTCTCCTGTTGAGAAGCGAATGGCCAGCATGATGAGAGCGTACCAGAGTTGACACATGTATTCCACCCATGCTCTGTTGTGCTTGCCCTGGGGCGATGAAGAGCCAGAGCAATCCAATCTTTGTGCTAAAGAAGCTCCTAGCTCCCAGCGCCACCCACACGCTCTGTAGCACACAGTGCTGGGGGCAACAAAGGAGGAGGGTGTGGTTGCTGGGGGCACCCAGACAGGGAAGAATAAGAGCTTTGTGAAACAGACGATGAGAGGAAAGAGCCTGGGCCCAGGGGTGTGAAAACACACAGGGCATTTTGAGGAGGGAGGAAAAGCTAGTGTCAGATCCAGTGTGGGTGGCCATCTGCTTGGGCTGTGGTTCTCAGCCCTGACTGCCCATTAGACTTAACAGGAGAAAAAAAATGCAGATGTCAAATGTCCAATGTGGTGTTATGGGTGGTAGCACATGGCTGTGTTCCTATGTAAAAATTCAAACCATACCCTAAAGATTTGTATACTATACTGTCTTAAATCACACCTCCCTAAACAATTAAAATCCCCAGGTCCCATTTCAGACCAATGAAGTCACAGTGGAATATGCAAAAGCAGGACTGAAGATCCTTGTCCTGGGGGAGAATTTTTTTTCCTTTTTTTTTAAGTCCCCTCATTTTAAGGTCACAAATCTTTTTTAACAGGAATTAAAAAGTTATATTCCACTATCTGCTAGGGAGAAATTAACAAAAATAAAATGTATTGAGGGTCCTTTCAGTGATCTTTTTTAAACAAGCAGTAGCTTCAATCCTTTCACACTACCTTGTAAACTAAATAGGTTGAGTCCCCTTTTACAGATGAGGAAACTGAGGCTCAGAGAAGTTATTCTCTTGTCAAAGGGCACACAGCCATTAAGAAGCAGAACCGGGGGCTCTGTGTGGTGCAGGGATGAGTAATTTTTCTGAAGGATCCATGCATCTTTTCTGAAGGGAATTTAGTAAATACCATCAAATGACATACACATCAAATGACAGGGAGCCCACCACCTTCTCTGACTTAAGCTCTAAAAACTTCTTAAAACAGGAGCTTTTTGCTGCTTATAGGAATTATTTCTGCAAACCAGTAAATCTGAAGTCAGCAACGCTTAAATTGCTCCTTGAAGCCCGTAGCCACTTGCATGCCTCTTTGTCTTGGTCGGGGGGTGGGGGTGGTCTCATCTCTGCAATTCATTTCAGCTTCAGTCGATACCAGAATCTCCAATCTGTCATGCCAAGAGCAAGAAGAAATACCCTCCTAACAAGACTCTGGGCAACACTAGGGCTGCCTGCAATCTAGACTTTCAAAGAGTCATATTCTGCAAGAGCAGCTAACGAAGCTCACAGGAACAGGAAAAACTGCACAAAAGCAGAAAATGACAATTTAGAACGTACACCCATGGAGTGATGGCATTAAGGAAATCCTCAAAGCCCCTAGCAATGTAGCTGCCAAAAGAAAAGAAAAAAAAAAAGACTTCTTATACACACACACACAAAGGCCCAAATTATAATACGGATCCATATACATACCACAGGTTATGAACATCACTGCAGCATTTAAAGTGATAACAGTGTAATATTAAATCCTGGACAATATAAGACAGGTTGCTTAAGCATAAAGGCTCACAGAGTCTGGAAACACCAGGGAAATAAGAAGCACATGCAAGAGAAAAAACATTCACTTGTTATTTCTGGATCACTTTTCCTGGTGCTTGTAGGAGAGTAAACAGTGTTTCCAGATGACATCTCAGTAGTTCCCTGCATTCACACAACTTCCTTCTTTCCCAAGCCCAGCTCTGCTATTTGAGCTGAAATCTTCTGGCTGCCTTCATTCCATCTTATTACTTCACTTCCCATTCTATTTCTACAGTTTTGCAATGGATAGCAGACAGTGAGGAGGGGCATCAAGAACTAAGATGCACTTGAAAAAGGATACGTGTGGAAACCTATACACCCACCATCTCCGTAGAATCCAGACATAAGGACTATATAGGGAAAGTTAGAACATACTGAAAAGCGTCCATTCCAAACTCCTGACTTTAAAACTGAGGAAACCAGGCTCAGGGCAGTGGGATGAGTTGCCTGAGATTACAAAACTGGCTTCCCGGCCAGAACTGGATCTAATCAAGTCATAATTTGCACTTTCTATGTGGTTCTATCCTTCCCAGATATCTTACAAATAACGTACTGAGGGTATCCCTCACACAGACAGTGTGACTCTTTTTTCTGAGCTAGTCAGGGGTGGATCTTAAAGCCAGGTGTCTGGAATCCTCCTCTGGTATCCAGAAAAGGACTTAATGTTAGGTGTGTGGCTGGTAGGCAGACGTCCCTACCTGCACCAGGCTTCATTAGTCCGATTCATCCCAGTGGAACTAAGGCGTCCCTCTCTGTCCACATCTCGACTAAGGGAGACCACATTACTGTGTAAAGTATATTCGGGTTGCTTAAGGCACATGCTGTACTGAGAAAACTGAGACAAAAGGCTAAGGGTGTTTGGGCAGAGGCAAGAAGCTCTATTACAAAGGTACATCACTTTCATATTCATTTGCACATTTTTCCTCATAAGAAAATTAGGCTTTAATGTAACCTCAATTTCAACCTTGTTGCTTTATTGCCTAAAGCCCATTAGAGAGCTATTTCCCAGGGCCAGGAACTTAGATTGAAGGTCAGGAGGCTGGAGTTTTAATCGACTCATGATGAAACTTCTTTCCCGGGGCTCCGCTCCACTGTCTGGCTCTGCTTTACTATGGGGGGAGGCAGGGTGCATCCTATATAGGTGTGGGAATTTTTCTTAATACACCAAAGGCTCAGTTAACTGCCTGTGTGGGTGTGAGCATGCATGCACTGGGCAGTGGGGACAGAGCTTCTACTGACTCACTGACAAGTATACGTCCAAACAGAACAGCTAAAGCACCACCCTAAATAGTGGAGGCAGGCGCCACCTTATCTGTGTCTTCTTCCTCCTCTCCCTTCTCCTGAGGACCAGTGTGTCTAATCCACTTTAGGATGCAGGTGAAGAGCCTCTGAAGAGTTTCCTATGGCTCAAAACAGCGGATTCCCATTCTGCCCCCCAAATCCCTCAGACAAATAAAACTATCTACACGTTAGGAATGTTCTTGTCCCCTGGCTCTTAAAAACTTAGATCGGTATGGAAAAGACCTAGGTGGTCTTTAAAAACTGCTGATCCTTCAGCTCCCCTAGTCCCTCCTGATTGGTCAGGGGTGCAGCATAAAGCAATGGGATTTTTTAACCACTCCTTCCCCTCTTCCCAGGGTAACTGTAATAAGCAGGCAAGTTTGAGGAGCACTACTCTGGCCTAGGGGCTTCCCAGGGGGCACTAGTGGTAAAGAACCCACCTGCCAATGCAGGAGACCTAAGAGACGCTGGTTCGATCCCTGGGTCGGGAAGATCCTCTGGAGAAGAGAATGGCAACCCACTCCAGTATTCTTGACTAGAGAATTCCATGGACAGAGGAGCCTGGCAGGCTGCAGTCCATGGGGTTGCACAGAGTCAGAAATAACTGAAGCGACTTAGCATGCACCCATGCTCTGGCCTAGGTGAGACTTAGAAGCATGCCTCTGACATCAAATGTTCCCTAACCCCTGCCCACCTCTACCCAGAGAGAGGGAAAGCTGTCTACACCCTCCATGCTCAGGCCAACCTTTCCAGCCACTTGCCATCTCCAGGTAGGATGCTGGGGAGAAGACAGGGACAATTTACTGACTGCTTCTGAGTCCTTTAAGTTTCTTTTTCTACTAAATAAAATGCTTATCAGGCCTCGACTTCCTTAAGTACACATGAACAGCCCTTGGCAGCCCATGCAAGGTTCCTTACCCCTCAGCAGCCAGGACCACGTGGGCTCTGCTGATTCCCTTCAAAGCACATTTCTCTCCCTGCTCCCCAGGGCCAGGCTCCCACCTCTTGGCCAATTATGCAGCCTGGCAACCCCCACCATTAAGGTATCAGCTCCTTTTCCTTAAAGCCATTCCCTTATCAGGGCTCAGAGATAATGCCAACACTAGGAAAATACTATTTTTATATTCCAGTGGGTACAGCTTATAATAATTCATGCTGGTAGGTTTTGTTTCCCATATATGTGGATCCTGACTGCAGTCTACCTCCAGGCAGGAACAAAATGCATGCACGTTGGAGGCAGTGGGGGAGGCTCTTGCCTGCCTCAAATGCCGATTCAGCACTCTCTCTGCCCCCTGAAGAGTGAAGGGTGGAGGGGCTGCACACGTCCAGCTTTTCATAAAGCAACTCAGCAAGACTAACAGCAGAAGGCTTTCTAGCCAGAGAATCACAAAAGGAAAAAGTCCTGGAGTTCCCGACACAGGTCACTATAAGTGACCTATTCTCTGTATTTATTCAACCAGTTTTTAACTTTCTTAAAAAAAAAAAAAATCAGCATCACTCTTCCCTAATTATTTTTCAAATCTGGCCTAGAAGTAATAAAAAACTCAATCATAACCCAAGTGCTTCAGCGAATGAGCCTCAGAACTCTAAAAAACAAGGTATGCCTCCCTAGGACTCAGTTTCCCCATCTGATAAGGAGATCACACTTCACTAGGTGACTGCTAATCTTCCACCCTGACCTCACAGGACTCTGAGACTGTAATCCCTCTCTATTCCATTATCATCTTTACGTCTTCTTTCCAGCATCGAATCTACAGCAGGAGCTGACACTGTTATCTTTCCTTGTACAGTCCACCCCAGTCCACCTCTAAAAGGGTGTGTTTGGGTTGGCAGAGGAGTTGTGTGCATGCTCAGTCGCTCAATGGTGTCCGACTCTGCAACTCCATGGACTACAGCTCACCAGGCTCCTCTGTCTATGGGATTTCCCAGGCAAGAAACTGGAGTGAGTTGCCATTTCCTCCTCCAGAGGGTGGAGGAGAATCAAAATGACTTAAAATTTTTTAAAGTCTTTATCAACTCTTCCTATTATTATAGCATGGTGGTATGAAAATTAATTGACTATAAAATATAAAACTTCTTTTTCTCCACTAATGTCATATTTTACATTTATTAACATTAGTATTCTTATCTAAAGCCAATTATTACATAGTTGCAAAAAGCACATCTTTTGCGAGTAAAAAGGATGAGGAAATGCCAGAAAGTTATTAAATACTCTATATGTATATATAAAGTAATGGAGTTTTGTAATATTCTTGGTATTACAGGTAGATAGAGAGGTATTGTCAAATTACAAAATTCAAGACTGCTGATATTTTCTGCAGAGCAGTTTAGGTTACAAGATATGTACATTCCACTATTCTGAATGGTGTTCAAACAAGTGGGTATAGTCTATTAGTTTTGTTAGAATTCATGCTTATTTCAATTATATATCAAACAATTCTATTTATTATATTACAATGGATATGTTGTTATTTGATCCCAAGTATTCCCTTTCATAAAAATTAGATTAGAATAATATAGTTTTATTATACTAGTTCAAATTATTCCATGAGCAGTTTTTTTAATTGACAATGCTTCTCACTCCTTTAGCAAATACTGCTAAATTTTTGCTTCTTTTTTTGTTCTTCCCCATTTCTCCTACTAGCTGAATCACAACTACTAACAAAGATGAACCTAAAATTTCTGTTTTCCATCAAGCTCTGCTATCAAATGCTTTTGATTTGAATAAAATCAGTGTCATTAGCACATTTAAAAAATTCAATTAGCTAAAAGGTAGTGAAAAACTGTCACATTTACTGTGAGCAATATTGTAAAAGCCACAGAACTGTAGCACAGAAATCAAAAAAGCAAAATTTTTTGGTTGAGAAGCCATACTGTAATACTAGTTGACACCAGTATTAATGTCATTTTTAGAGGGCTCATATTACATTAAATTATAGCTCTGCAGCTGTGAAATGAGTGCTGGGAAGATTTCTGGTCACTTTTCTCTAGAAACTCCCTCTTCAGAAGCTATGAGGAATTAATCTTCATTGTCATTTACCACACCTCCAGTCAACAGTCAGACCTTGATTTTCCCTATCTTTGAATCAACAAAGGCCCTCTTTTTTTGTTTTTTGTTTTTTTTTTAAGTAATTACTATATGGGGACAGTGAAGAATGCTTAAATGGGAAAATTACCATTTTCCAGTGCGCTTCATGACTTTCTTCATTTAATAATCATACCTGCCCTCCCCCACACACAGACATGTATACACACCTAATAAAAAACTACTTATCTTCATTTTACAGGTTAAAAAAAAGAAAACTGGAATTTTAAGAAGCTAAGTATTGAGTCCAGGGACTCAAGACTGGGAAGAAGCAGAATCACTGTTGGAACTCGGCAGACCATGATGGAGCCCATGCTCTCTTCACCAGGCTGTAGGGCTGGAAAGTGAATGGTTAGTCACTCAGTCATGTCTGATTCTTCACGAACCCCATGGACTATAGCCCACCAGGCTCCTGTGTCCAGGGAATTCTCCAGGCAAGAACACTGGAGCAGGTTGCCATTCCCTTCTCCAGGGGATCTTCCTGACCCAGGGATCAAACCCAGGTCTCCTGCACTGGAGGCAGATTCTTTACTGTCTGAGCCACCGGGGAAGCCCTATACAGCTGGGGTGAACCATACAACAAGATGAAACACCCAACAATAAAGTGACTTAGGTTGTTAAGTCAATAAACTAAGGCAAACAACACAGCATGCATTTTATTCTCCCAGTATATGTTTGGTGGAGAACAAACTGCCCTGGGAGAGGTATTGCATAATTTCATTTGGAGGATCATCCTTCTGCAGCAGCAAACAGAAACACACACACTAAAACCAGATTGCAATTAAAATCCAATTATATTATATTACAATATTAGACACCTACCCAGGAAAGATTCAGCAGGGACCTTCTCTGGAAGGCAGTGTGTCACAGTCTTCAAACTGCTTCCAAGAGTGCTTCTGACTCTGCCCTCTGACCCTGAGCATGTGGTAAACAATGCCTGGCAGCCTTTCTCCAATAGCAAAAGGACTTGGTTTATTTCTCATGACAGAGCAACTTTAATAACACCATTACTAATTTACTTCAGAGGATGACATAGGAATATTAAGTATTCCTCATGTATATTATTAAACAAATTAAACACAGCATTTCAACTGGTGGGAATCAAGAGATGGAGTTTGTGTGCAGTCAGGAAAATCAGGGTCACAAGAAAATGTCCCCTGTGTGACTTCACATCCTCTATGCCCTTTGTTTCAACAACTTGTCATTTCACTAAGTTAAAATGTTCAGCAAATACTTCTCCCAAGAAATAGTCATTTCTCCACCACCCATGATTTTCTCTCATCCCATGATTTACAAACCCAATTAATGGCAATAACAAATATGCAGTCTATCTGAAGATGTAAGAATTTCCTTCTGGTGGCCTTCTAGAAGATATGCATTGCTGGCATTTAGGCTGATTTTTTTTAATTTAACAGAACATTACAACTACAGAACTCAGGCTTCCAGTATTTTTCAACAGTTGTCTTCAAGTTCGTTTGTCATCGTTAACATGGGCCATCCAGAAAATCACCCAGCAAAACTCCATTCAGCCGTCCGGCTCTCTAGTGAGGACAGAACACTAGGGCTGGCTCTCGATATTTTTAATTTATGGAAATGTCTAAAGGCCAGAAGTTGAACCCCCACAGTTCCTTTTTAAGTGGTCTGGCATAGACTCTAGGTCTACACAATATGCACCTTCTTACAGCTACAGGACAGGTGCTAATTAATCTACCTAATTATGTAGTCAGTGGAAGAGGCTTACCCATAGGATTCTAAATCAGATGGAAAAAAAAAAAAAAGGAAGGGGAAAGGGAGGGAAAATGCTTTTGGTTTCATACTGAAACAATTTCAGGAGTCAGCTTCCTTGTCATTTCTACTTTAGTTGGATTGATTCTTTATCTCTCCTATATTGTGATTGATGTGTGGCTTTTTTTCTCTTCCAGGTGTACACCTAAAAAGCACTAACGAAAAAAAAAAAATGGTAAACTGACCTGGGGATGACTGGTTAGTGTTTATTTTTATCCAAATAAAGAAAAAAATCCAAACAGCACACAAACTCCAGATCAGTTCAATGAAACATGCAAGACCCCAAATGGTGCTGTTATTCCAACAGGCTTCTGTTTGTAGTTAACCACTCACAGGGCTCATCACTAGAATTCCCTGGGTACCCATACAAATGAATTTAATTACAGATATCACGAGCACGGGCCTCTGAGGCTGTGGATTACATTAGGTAACTCAGGGATGCTGGGAGAGAGAAAACCTGGGATGTGCAATGAATTCTGTCGCAAATACTCCCTTGGTCTTTCCAGCTTTATGGAAGGGCCGAGGTGTTGTTTCTGTGGTTCTCAACTGCCAGGAACACATATGAATGCTATGGTAACTGTCTGAAAAGGGGAGAGGAGAATGCTTTCTGAATTTCCTCCAGGGGAATAAAAGCAGATCACAAGGGATATATTCTCTCAGGGCACAAGCTAACATTGGCAAAGCATCCCGAGAGAAAGAACGTCAAATGATAAGTGACGTCCAAGGGCATGAGCAGACTGTGGCCGGGAAAAGAGACTCACCCATTCAGTCCTACACACTAACTTCCATGCCACCCACAAAGAAACACAGGCCATCACAGGCATGTGTCGATGTCCCATTCCCTTCTTTGAATGCCCCCCAATCCTTTGGACAATAACAATTTAGTGTGCTGAATTAAAATAGCTGAAAATATTTTATTTAAAATAATTTAAGAATTCACATGTCTCGTTAACACTAAATGACTTTCCAGCTGGGCAGAAAATCAAAATCTGCATTTGGCAGTTTTACAAGTCATTATGGAAATATGTCTACTCTTTATCTGATCTCCTATTTCTAGATATGGTCTAGATACGGTCTCCCAGATATTTTTCTCTTCTGAGGATTACTGCAAGTATCTGAAGAGGCTTAAAAAAATCAAGCACCATGTGTGATCTGAGGGCAAATTAAGAAAAAAGTAAACTACCTGGCAATTTAAGATAACATGTTTTTAAGAAAATAATGACAAGTGAAAGAAGCCAGACACAAAAGGCCACTTATTATATAATTCCATTTATATGAAATGTTCAGAATAAGCAAACACACAGAGAAAGATTAGTGGTTGCCAGGGGCTCGAGGGAGGGAATTCTGTGAGTGTTGGGAGTGACCGCTAAGGGGACAGGGTTTCCATTCGGGTGTGTGCAAAGGTTCTGGAACTAGAGTGGTGATGTTTGCACAACACCGTGAATGTACTTAATGCCACTGAACTGCAAATTTTTTAGCAGCTAAAATGGTCAGTTTTACGTGTATCTATTTTATCACAACTAAAATGTGACAAGGTTTTTTTTTTTTTTTTCATTTCTTTTCTAATTGGAGCATAATTGTTTTACAGTGTTGTGTTAGTTTCTGCCGTACAACGATGTGAATCAGCTATGCATGCGTGCGAGGTCGCTTCAGTCGTATCCGACTCTTCGTGACCCCATGGACTGTAGTCTGTCAGGCTCCTTGGTCCATGGAATTCTCCAGGCAAGAATACTGGAGTGGGTGGCCATTTCCTTCTCCAGGAGATCTTCCTGACCCAAGAACTGAACCTGGGTCTCCTGAATTGGAGACAGATTCTTTACCAACTGAGCTACAGGAAATCCCTTTATACATGGTAGTGTATATAGTTGGGGGCTCCCTGGTGTATACATAGTCAATAGTGTGTATAACATATATAGTCAATGCTGCTGTCTCAATAGTGTTTATAGGGTATATAGTCAATGCTACCTTCTCAATTCTCTCCTCCCTTTACTTCCCTCCATGTAGGGAAAAAGAATCATGACAGTTTTAAATGGTAAAGTGCAAAGTGTGGGTTAAAATGAATGGCAGATGGATCAAAGGATCAAAAACTCTGGGTACTTGATTACCCCACCAGGGCTTCCTGAAGGATTAGAGAAAGAAATGCCTCCATCTACCTTCTTTCCTAATTCAACCTTCTTATCCTATCTGTCTGAAGCTCAGAAATTCAAGACAGAGAGGACAGTAAAGACAAAAGACCACCATCTCTCCCTCCCTTCTTCGTTGAAAAGTCCTCAGAGTCCAGCTAAGCAGGTAACCAAACCACAGCCAGCTAACAAAGTTTCAGATGTTTTCAATTTCTTAAGACTGTTTGCAAACAACAGGAAGTTGAAGATGACTCCTCATCTATTCCAAAATGCTCTGACAGTTACAACCTGATCATGTCTCCCTTATCAAGAAGGAAGGAGAAAACCAGGAAGGAAGGAAAGGAAGCAGAAAGACGATGAAGAGTAGGAGAGATGACAGTATCTGTAGAAAAGTTCTCTTGAACCCCGAGTGCCTAATTACTGTTTTTCTATTGGTCTGAAGAAGAGGCATAATCATCTTAGTTACAATAATGCTGGCATGATATTTTACAGTTTCTTCATCCATACGATAGCAGCAAGTCAGACATGTCTGGGAAGTGATGCTGCTGCTGCTGCTGCTATGTCACTTCAGTCGTGTCCGACTCTGTGTGACCCCATAGACAGCAGTCCACCAGGCTCCCCCATCCCTGGGATTCTCCAGGCAAGAACACCAGAGTGGGTTGCCCTTTCCTTCTCCAATGCATGAAAGTGAAAAGTGAAAGTGAAGTCACTCAGTCATGTCCAACTCTTGGCGATATACACATAAATATCTGATGATTGGGAATGGTAATTGTCTCTACACGATCTCCGAAGAGGCTGGAAGAGGCTTCGAAATCCTCTACAATCCCCTCATCTTACAGATGGGAAAAGAGGTCCAAGGAGATCCAAGAAGGTACCTGAAGACCTACCAGGACAATGTTGTATGGTGGCCTTTGAAGATCGAGACTATGAAAATCAAAGAATAAAGTGAAAGCTTTGTCATTAGCAGTGTGAGATGTTTTGGCAGTAGGGTGGTGGTTAAATGCAGAATTTAGAATTAACAGACAGGTTCAAACTGTGTATTTTGCCACTTAATAGCTAAAAGTACTCTGAATAAATAATTTTATCTCTTTCAGTCTGATTTCCTCATCTATAAAGTGGATTTTAATTTATTTTTAATGTTACCAATAGGATTAAGTGAGGAAAATGCAGATCAAGGGTTAGCACAGGACTTGGAACATACATCTTCGATACATTAGTTGTTGGTGACGTGGCAACTGTTGAAATCCACTGTGCAATGGCTTTTCCCTATCTATTTCTTGCAACCTTATGTATCGTTCAACATATTCATGATAAAGTATTAGGAAATGAATTGAAAGAAACAAACAAAAAAAAAGTAAGTGAGGGCTTTAAGAAGCAACAAAGAAGAACAGGCTGACATCCGTAGTTCTGGTATTAATAAGACCCAGCTCATCAATAGTGAAACCCAGGTCTCTGTCTCCAGTATAAAAGATTTCCCAATACTCCATGCATATAAATAATTTTAGCTCATATACGTATTTCCCAGGATGCACCCACTACCTAAACCCTCTACAGCATTCAGTGACACACAACAGAAATCATCTCAGAGCTACCTCACCAGTGTGTTTTAGGGGAAGAATTAGCATGCTCTGCTTGAGTGGCAAGGTCAGACCACTTTTAACATTAGGTGTGAACATGACTGTCTCCAACATTCCCACTTTGCTTTACCTTGGGCCTATGTCAATAACTTTCCAGTAGACCACATCCTGTTCATGTCTCAGCAAAATGTTTCCGCTATTTGTGTATTTATCTGTTAATGCAGTTGTCTTTGAAGTTCTTGATCCACATGTGGGAGAAGTCAATCGAGATTCTTTGTCAAGGAAACTTCTGGCAGATTGAAGCAGCACTAGCAGGGGCAGTGCCTCCAGCTTCTCTGGAGGGAATGCAGCTGCCATCTCTTCAGAAGCCAGTTTAGTGCTGGGGACCATGGGGGTGGCTTTGATCACTCACTGGAAAATCCAGAAACCAGGGTCAAATTACTAATGCTACAAAAATAATAGCATTAATAGCCAATGTTGCTATACTGTTTACTACCTGTTAGATGGTGTCCAAAGACTTTTGATATATTAATACGTTAAATACACAATGAAAGTCAACATTTGAAAATCCAAGTCCCGCTTTTATACAGTGTACAAACCAACAGCCTGAGCAGAAGTTCCAGTGCTCACAGCGGAGTCAGAGGGAAGGAGCCTCGGATTACTGAGTGAAAGCAGACCTGACTCCTGATTCCTGCCACCGAACGGTTCTAAGTGTCATTCCTGTCTGGTAAAATGTCATCATTGGCAAAAGGAAAAGTTTTCATTTGGAAAAACGGCACTGAACTGGAACTGGGGAGTGGGTGCTGAGAGCCTGATTACTAGAGGGTCTGGAACATATAGGCAGACTTTATGTCCCTCTGGGCATTCCCCATCGCCTCTCTCTCTTCCCTTCCTGCCCTCCCTCTTTTACAAAAGAGAAATCAGATTTGCATTCAAGCCTTTAAAAAAGAAGTACTTTGCTCACTAATCTGTCTATTCTCTGTATAAAATGGAAGTAGAAATTCAGTGAAATGCATAATTCAGAGTGGTTTACAGAAACCATGCCATTCCAGAAAAATAAATTCATCTTAATTTCCCCAAAGTATAACCACATTAAATGCTAGCATACATACATGTCAACAAGAAAACTATTAATTTTTTAATATCTTAACGGATGTTTGAATGATCAATAAACCATGACCTCCATCATGGCAAAACAAAAACGATTCAGCAAAGCGTCTCCTATGTTAGACTTGTTACTGCTGTTTAAAAAATATTGTCTCCCATAGTAAAGTATAATCATCTTTGTTCCTGTTTTATAGGCATCAAACATTCCACTTCAGACTTTTCCTTCTTCTCAATATTATCTTTAGTAATCTCATGGTACTGCAATAAGTAACGGTGAAAGATGAATGATAAAAAGTAAGTTTCAATGTGCTATAGTTACAATTCTTTGAAAATGAAGTGTAATACTTAAGGACTTGTTCTTTAGTGATTACAAACATAAAAAGAATTTCCTCTGGCTTTTGGATACATTCGCCTGTAACAGTACTGCTGTCAGAAATGCAAACAACTGAAAGAGCAAACATCGACTTTACCGACTGTTCCATAAATAAAGTCAAATTGCACTGCTGGCTGGGGAAACACAGTCCATACGTTTGGTACCGTCATTTGCCGGGTATACGGTTATATGACTGACCTGTATAAATGTGTGCTGTTTTCACTGGTGACACTTTTATAAATATCAAGAACTTGCTGCATAAATCCTGCTATATATCTCTTGGATCAAAATGGAACACTCCACTATTGTGAAATCTGGCAGTTAATAAATATAGCCTACTTTTCATTAGATTTTTTTCTAACTATGGGAACACACTAGTTTGATAGTAACTAAGCATGCTTCAAAAGACAAACTCGTCAAAACTGAAAATATTAGGAAATGTATAAAAGAAATAGTTTTGTTTCCTGTCCCCAAACACACATTTTCTATTTTTGAACTACTTTCCAAATTATTAGTATGTATGCAAAATACTGTCATTCAAATTATATATCAGGTTCTGCACAGTAACTGCTAATGCCCTCTGGGAATATAAAGAGAAAGCAATTTCGAACACTTTCCTGAACCTTTTTACTATGGGATAGCAACACAAATTGGCACTGCCTAACTCTCACTTCAGTAGTAATTATAGTAACAGTAGAACGAGTTAAAATTACCCTATCAGCAGGTTTACATAACGATCTTACTGTGAAAACAAAACTAAAACAAAAATGGTCCAAGGCAAGAAGAATATGGACAAGCATATGTAACGAGCAAGAAACCCAGGAAGTGGCCACCGACTGATGGGACAGGAAGTTCAGCAGGCACTGTGATGTCATGCAAGCCAGGAAAAGGGCGGAGTCAGAAGGCAGAGTGGCCAGGGGAGCCCAGACAGACGCAAGGTCCATTGGCTCCCAGGGAGGGACTCTCAGACAACGACTAAGCTATGCTCACATTTATGGACTACAGCTATGACCACATTTATGGACTACAGCTACGGCCACATTTATGGACTACATATATGGTCACAGAGAAGGTAAACCTACCTTCTCTGCTCTCCTGCAACTTGAAATCAATCAGCCATTTGTTGAAATGGACTGGTTTTCTACAGCATCCTACTTATGGTTCCTTGCAAGTTCCAAGAATCTGGGAACACTTGCCTTCATGCCACAAACCCTTGGCCCTACCTTTTCGAACACCTAACCTTCTTTCTACTCTATCACTAGGTTCAGTGAAAATGATTCTAAGGGCAGCACAATACACTGAAATTTTCCCCAAGGAAGGCAAATTCTTGTGAACATCTTACCAAAACCCAGCTGAAAGAGGAAGCCCAGTTTGTTTGTCGAAAGCACTGGCTGGTTTCTTTTATGATATGCCTGACTCCTTGCAGGCTCAGGCAGGGAGATCATGGATTTCTGGAATCACAGTCGACTAAGTGAGCAGCCCAGAGATTTTTTTCTTCAGCATTTGAACTCTCAGTTCACACCCACATTTAGCACCCTCATTTAGACATTTACGGCTCATTGAAACTTTACTTCCCTCCCTTGGAAATCTTCAAGTCTGAGAACAGGCTTGGCCAGGCCAGTCTCAAAGTGTTGAATGCTCTGCTGGACTTTCAGGGCTTATTGACGGTTAACAGTGTTAATATAAAAGTTTCTTAGGCTGGCCTAAAAAAGACTTCTCCCATCTTAGAACAGCTAGTCTAGGGTTAGCACAGAGTACAGGCCCTGCAGCTACCAATAGTGCTTGAAAACCAGGTCCCTGGTAACACTGCACCCTGGTTCTTCATTGATGAGGCTAGAGGACAGAAACAGGCCCTCGTCAGCTTTGTACAGCAGCATCAAAAGAACACACATAAGTCACTTAGGAGAGTACCAGGAACAGAGCAGGCACTAAGTAATTATTAGCCTTTATAATTAACCCATAAGGAATTGAGCAAGAATTCCTGTTCTCAGTCCCTTGAGTAGGAAAAATACACAAGTATGCAATGATTCAAGTTTGATTTCTAAAAAAAGGTAAATGTGCATCTCATTTTTTAGATAACCAAATATACAATTTTCAAACCTCCTTCAGACCTGTTCCGGTTGTTCTTGCCCAAGAAAGATAACACAAATATGTGGCTGACAGGTGTGATCATACTGGACTGTTTCCATCTATGTTTTGATGGTCCTTCGGAGAAGGCAATGGCAACCCATTAGAGTACTCTTGCCTGGAAAATCCCATGGACGGAGGAGCCTGGTAGGCTGCAGTCCATGGGGTAGCTAAGAGTCAGAAACAACTGAGCGACTTCACTTTCACTTTTCACTTTCATGCACTGGAGAAGGAAATGGCAACCCACTCCAGTGTTCTTGCCTGGAGAATCCCAGGGATGGCGGAGCCTGGTGTTAGTTCAGTCGCTCAGTTGTGTCCGACTCTTTCGACCCCCTAAATCATAGCACGCCAGGCCTCCCTGTCCATCACTAACTCCCAGAGTTCACTCAAACTCATGTCCATCAAGTCGGTGATGCCATCCAGCCATCTCATCCCCCATTGTCCCCTTCTTCTTCTGCCCCCAATCCCTCCCAGAATCAGGTCTTTTTCCAATGAGTCAACTCTTCGCATGAGGTGGCCAAACTACTGGAGTTTCAGCTTCAGCATCACTCCTTCCAATGAACACCCACAACTGATCTCCTTGCAGTCCAAGGGACTCTCAAGAGTCTTCTCCAACACCACAGTTCAAAAGCATCAATTCTTCGGCACTCAGCCTTCATCACAGTCCAATTCTCACGTCCACACACAACCACTGGAAAAACATAGCCTTGACTAGACGGACCTTAGTCGGCAAAGTAATGTCTCTGCTTTTGAATATGCTATCTAGGTTGCACATAACTCCTTCCAAGGAGTAAGCGTCTTTTAATTTCATGGCTGCAATCACCATCTGCAGTGATTTTGGAACCCAAATATAAAGTCTGACACTGTTTCCCCATCTATTTCCCATGAAGTGATGGGACCAGATGCCATGAACTTAGTTTTCTGAATGTTTAGCTTTTTTAAAATAAATGTATTTATTTTAATTGGAGGTTAATTACATTATTGTATTGGTTTTAGCCAAAGCAATCTTGAGAAAGAAGAATGGAACTGGAGGAATGAATGTTGAGCTTTAAGCCAACTTTTCCACTCTCCTCTTTCACTTTCATCAAGAGGCTTTTTAGTTCCTCTTCACTTCCTGCCATAAGGGTGGTGTCATCTGCATATCTGAGGTTATTGATATTTCTCCTGGCAATCTTGATTCCAGCTTGTGCTTCTTCCAGCCCAGCATTTCTCATGATGTACTCTGCATAGAAGTTAAATAAGCAGGGTGACAATATACAGCCTTGACATACTCCTTTTCCTATTTGGAACCAGTCTGTTGTTCCCTGTTCAGTTCTAACTGTTGCTTCCTGACCTGCATACAGGTTTCTCAAGAGGCAGGTCAGGTGGTCTGGTATTCCCATCTCTTGAAGAATTTTCCACAGTTGATTGTGATCCACACAGTCAAAGGCTTTGGCATAGTCAATAAAGCAGAAGTAGATGTTTTCTGGAACTCTCTTGCTTTTTACCATGATCCAGCGGATGTTGGCAATTTGATCTCTGGTTCCTCTGCCTTTTCTAAAACTAACTTGAACATTTGGAAGTTCATGGTTCACGAACTGCTGAAGCCTGGCTTGGAGAATTTTGAGCATTATTTACTAGCATGTGAGATGAGTGCAATTGTGTGGTAGTTTGAGCATTCTTTGGTATTGCCTTTGGGACTGGAATGAAAACTGATATTTTCCAGTCCTGTGGCCACTGCTGAGTTTTCCAAATTTGCTGGCATATTGAGTGCAGCACTTTCACAGCATCATCTTCTAGGATCTGAAATAGCTCAACTGGAATTCCATCACCTCCACTAGCTTTGTTCATAGTGATGCTTTCTAAGGCCCACTTGACTTCACATTCCAGGATGTCTGGCTCTAGGTGAGTGATCACACCATCATGATTATCTGGGTTGTGAAGCTCTTTTTTGTGCAGTTCTTCTGTGTATTCTTGCCACCTCTTCTTAATATCTTCTGCTTCTGTTAGGTCCAGACCATTTCTGTCCTTTATCAAGCCCATCTTTGCATGCAATGTTCCCTTGGTATCTCTAATTTTCTTGAGGAGATCTCTAGTCTTTCCCAATCTGTTGTTTTCCTCTATTTCTTTGAATTGATTGCTGAGGAAGGCTTTCTTATCTCTCCTTGCTAATCTTTGGAACTCTGCATTCAGATGGTTCTATCTTTCCTTTTCTCCTTTGCTTTTTGCCTCTCTTCTTTTCACAGCTATTTCTAAGGCCTCCCCAGACAGCCATTTTGCTATTTTTGCATTTCTTTTCCATGGGGATGGTCTTGATCCCTGTCTCCTGTACAATGTCACGAACCTCCATCCATCGTTCATCAGGCACTCTGTCTATCAGATCTAGTCCCTTAAATCTATTTCTCATTTCCACTATATAATCATAAGGGATTTCATTTTATGTCATACGTGAATGGTCTAGTGGTATTCCCTACTTTCTTCAATTTGAGTCTGAATTTGGCAGCAAGGAGTTCATGATCTGAGCTACAGTCAGCTCCCAGTCTTGTTTTTGCTGACTGTATAGAGCTTCTCCGTCTTTGGCTGCAAAGAATATAATCAGTCTGATTTTGACGTTGACCATCTGGTGATGTCCATGTGTCGAGTCTTCTCTTGTGTTGTTGGAAGAGGGTGTTTGCTATGACCAGTGCATTCTCTTGGCAAAACTCTATTAGCCTTTGCCCTGCTTCATTCCGTACTCCAAGGCCAAATTTGCCTGTTACTCCAGGTGTTTCTTGACTTCCTACATTTGCATTCCAGTCCCCTATAATGAAAAGGACATCTTTTTTGGATGTTAGTTCTAAAAGGTCTTGTAGGTCTTCATAGAACCGTTCAACTTCAGCTTCTTCAGCATTACTGGTTGGGGCATAGACTTGGATTACCGTGATATTGAATGGTTTGCCTTGGAAACGAACAGAGATCATTCTGTCATTTTTGAGACTGCATCCAAGCACTGCATTTTGAACTCTCTTGTTGACCATAATGGCTACTCCATTTCTTCTAAGGGATTCTTGCCCACAGTAGTAGATATAATAGTCATCTGAGTTAAATTCATCCATTCCAGTCCATTTTAGTTCACTGATTCCTAGAATGTCGACATTCACTCTTGCCATCTCCTGTTTGACCACTTCCAATTTGCCTTGATTCATGGACCTGACATTCCAGGTTCCTATGCAATATTGCTCTTTACAGCATCGGACCTTGCTTCTATCACCAGTCACATCCACAACTGGGTGTTGTGTTTGCTTTGGCTCCATCCCTTCATTCTTTCTGGAGTTATTTCTCCACTGATCTCCAGTAGCATATTGGGCACCTACCGACCCGGGAGTTCCCCTTTCAGTATCCTACCATTTTGCCTTTTCATACTGTTCATGGGGTTCTCAAGGCAAGAATACTGAACTGGTTTGCTATTCCCTTCTCCTTTGGGCCACATTCTGTCAGACCTCTCCACCATGACCCTCCTGTCTTGGGTGGCCCCACATGGCATGGCTTAGTTTCATTGAGTTAGACAAGGCTGTGGTCCGTGTGATCAAATTGACTAGTTTTCTGTGATTATGGTGCTCCCGTCTATGGGGTCACACAGAGTTGGACACGACTAAGCGACTTAGCAGCAGCAGCAGGAGAGCAGGCAATTTCCTTCATCAATAACACTTTGACCGCTCCCATCCTTCACTGATTATCACCTCCAGAAACATGGCCCCTTCCAACATCCCACGTCCTGAGAGATTAAGAGAATTTACCATATAAGGTTATTTTTTCCTAGAGTGAGAGAGTTGAAAATTTAAACAATTATTTGGTCTGTTAGGAAAAGCACATAAGAATTCTTCTTTTGACCTTAACTACCTGTTTAATCAAGGGGAAAATGTTTTTATTCTTCAGTATCTAGATAATCATTCCATTCTTTCCTTGGTTTTTGAAAGTGTGTATGAAAGTCAACAATCCTGGTTAATAATTGTTGTTTTTGTTGGTAAGTCATAACAATATTGTTATTGTCAGTCACTAAGTCGTGTCCAACTCTTTGTGACCCTATGAATTGCAGCATGCCAGGCTCCTCTGTCCTTCCCAATTTCCCAGAGTTTGCTCAAACTCACGACCATTGAGTCAGTGATGCTATCTAATCATCTCATCCTCTGCCAGTCCCTGCTCCTCCTGTGCTCAATCTTTCCCAACATCACAGTCAATAATTAGCTTCCTATTGAAGATGGGGACAGAAATAAAGTCAAAGGATATCAGAGCTGGGACTCAGACCAGATATTATAATAAATGAGAAGATAGGTGATTTACATTAATTCCCAGAGGTAAAATGCATGTATTTATGAAACCAGTTTAAAGTTTTTTTGTTCAAACTCAAATCAGTTCAGTTCAGTCACTCAGTCATGTGCAACTGTTTTCTATCCCAAGCACTGAAGCATTCCAGGCTACCCTGTCCATCAGCAATTTCCAAAGGTTGCTTAAACTCATGTTCATCGAGTCAGTGATGCCATCGAAACTTCTCACTCTGTTGTCCCTTTCTCCTCCTACGTTCAATCTTTCTCAGCATCAGGGTCTTTTCAAATGAGTCAGTTCTTTGCATCAGGTAGCCAAAGTATTGAAGCTTCAGCTTCAGCATCAGTCCTTCCAATGAATATTCAGGACTGATTTCCTTTAGGATGGACTGGTTGGATCTCCTTGCAGTCCAAGGGACTCTCAAGAGTCTTCTCCAACACCACTGTTCAAAAGCATCAATTCTTTAGTGCTCAGCTTTCTTTATGGTCCAGTTCTCACTTCCATACATGACTACTGGCAAAACCATAGCTTTGACTATACAGACCTTTGTTGGCAAAGTAATGCCTCTGCTTTTTAATATGCTGTCTAGATTGGTCATAGCTTTTCTTCTAAGGAGCAAGCCTCTTTACCCAGGGGTTTAAAAAATAATTTTAAAAATTAGTATCTTCCTTCCTTTTTAATTGGGAATGAACTCAGTCAGGGGCACCATGATTTTAATAGTTCAGTCAGAATCTGATACAGACTTTCAATGCTTAAGCAGTAGAAGAACTCACCTTAGCTGTACATTTCTTGAGGGTAGGACCATTCTTGAAGATCAAGAATCCTTATAAACCACAAAAAGTAGGCTTCCTTCCCATTTTTTCTAACAGTACCCAGTTCTTGTTCTTCTTTATATTGTTTTGTTTCTGGCATGTGTACTAGTCAAATGTTTGCTTTAACAAAAGTTTTGTGTTGTTATCTGTTTATATCATAACTTTGGAGGAATAATATGATACATTCCACTTACAGCAAGTGCAGACACAACCTACCAATAAAGCCTTATTTTTTCCCCAAAGTGTGAGAATAATATCTAAGTGTGAGAGCTTTTCTCACACTTTGATGCTATTCTCACATTTGTAACATCAGACTTTTATTTCTACATTTCAAAAAGTCAAATAAAACTTACCACCAAATACTAAAACCATGTAGCTACAAAATACCAACACATCCTTATGGACAAGTACTTTACGCAGCCCCAGGTACGTGTAAAGCAGGACTATTAGAACCATAGGTGGTGAACTCAGAGACACCTGAAAGTGACCACTAGATAATCTAAGGGACACCAAGCAGAGACATTACTTTGCCAACAAAGGTCCCTCTAGTCAAGGCTATGGTTTTTCCAATGGTCATGTATGGGTGTCAGAGTTGGACTATAAGACAGCTGAGCGCTGAAGAATTGATGCTATTGAACTGTGGTGTTGGAGAAGACTCTTGAGAGTCCCTTGGACTGCAAGGAGATCCAACCAGTCCATCCTGAAGGAGATCAGTCCTGAGTGTTCATTGGAAGGACTGATGTTGAAGCTGAAACTCCAATACTTTGGCCACCTGATGCGAAGAGCTGACTCATTGGAAAAGACCCTGATGCTGGGAAAGATTGAGGGCAGGAGGAGAAGGGGACAACAGAGGATGAGATGGTTGGATGGCATCACCAACTCAATGGACATGGGTTTGAGTGGACCCTGGGAGTTGGTAATGGACAGGGAGGCCCGGCGTGCTGCAGTTCATGGGGTTGCAAAGAGTCGGACATGACTGAGTGACTGAACTGAACTGAAAACAGTTCAGAGACACCAGTACTGATCAGCCAGCATGAGACTGGCATTAAGTATGATGGTCACAACAACAATGGCTATTATAACACAAAGCCCCTGTGAAGCACTTGAAACTTCATTCACAGTGCTTTCATGCACTGGATATTATCTCTTCCCCAAGTTTATGCTCTTAAAATCAGGTTCATAACTGTCATATTTACTTTAGCCAAAGACAAGGTGGCCACACACTCACATATAGATATTTCTTGGGATCTGCCATGTAGGCATCCACCCATGCCATGGTCTAACTGCCAATGAGCAGAGACCAAAGCTAGTGAAAAGGAGCAGCATGTATCTCTTCAGACCGAGATAAACATAGTCCATATTTCTCAGTATAAATGAAAAATAAGATTTTAACAAAACCTGTTGTTGTTTAGTCGCTAAGTTGTGTCTAACTCTTTTGTGACCCCTTTCATGGACTGTAGCTTGCCAGGTTCCTCTGTCCATAGGATTTCCAGTCAAGAACACTTGAGTGGGTAGCTGTTTCCTTCTCCAGGGAATCTTCCTGACCCAGGAATCAAACCTGTGTCTTCTGCATTGGCAGGCAGATTCTTTACCACTGACCTAACAGGGAAGCCCTGAACAAAACCTAGATTTACACTAAAACTGTCATCTGAATTCTACCAACTTGTTCAGTTGTATTTCTCTGCAGGTTCTTGATCACTCATTTGGTCCACAGCATGTACAATGCAGAAGCAATAGTAGCTGCTGGGCTAACATTCACAGGTGTTCTCTCTCAATGAAGGAAAGAGGCCCAAATCTGGACAATGAGGCCCAACTGCCTTTTGTGTTTGTGAATAGCAACTGTCTTAAAGGAACACGCTTTAAGATCTTTCCTGAAAAATTCATATCTCTCACACACACTTGTTCTCATTTATTAAATATCTCCTTTCTTGGGCTTGCCTGGTGGCTCAGATAGTAAAGAATCTGCCTGCAAAGCAGGAGGCCCGGGCTCAATCTGGGCCTGATCCCCTGGGAAAGATCCCCTAGAGAAGGAAAAGGCAACCCACTCCAGTATCCTTGCTTGGAGAATCCCATAGACAGAGGAGTCTTAACATGCTATGGTTCATAGCACAGAGTCAGACACATATGCCTATACCCTGGCTGAGCTCATACTTGAAAGGCATCAGACTGCAGTGCTGAACCACCCTGCTCTTGTCAGTACACTAGGCCTTCTAAATGCAGACATTCTCTAGCACCACAAAGCACACCTCCTCTCCATGCTCAGAACAAAGCTCAAATATATTTACCATTTTTTAAATTTAAAATGTGTCTGAAATGAATGCCACTCTTGCTGAACAATCAATTTGCATTAAGTTAAATTAACACAATAATAGACAGCTATAAAATTACACTTTTCATGCACTGAATTTAATGATGAAATAATAGGTAGTAACAGGTTACAATTCTGACATAAATATCACACAATGAGTAAATCCACTCAACAGTAATGAATAACTTTCAATATCCCATTTCCTGGGAAACAATATTGAAAGAGCAACAAATAAATTGCAAAGTTATTGTCCATTAGGACAACATAATTTTCTTCTGGAAAGAGAACTACAATGAGCTGTTAACCTGAGCATATGGTTATAATGGAGTTTTCGGGGCTTGGTTTATATTGGATAATTTAATACAGTATCATCTCTATTTTGACATGTTGTTGCAGTATCATTCATCTTTACGGTTAAAAAATGATAACTTGCATGCTTGGATTAGGACAAGAACGAAGGTGATAATTACTGGCAATCCAAGAAAGTGAGAAACCTATGTATTTGGTGCTTAAGGTTCATTTGGGTTTTTTAATTAAACATGATTTATTTTTACTTTTTTTTTTCCTAATGATCTATGTGCATGAGACACTTTTTTCAAAAGTACTTTAAAAAAAAATGACACATAGAAGTGGGATGAAGCTAGATGGTTCTGTGTAAGCTGAATGATGTCTGAATAAAAATATTCAGAGCAAGCAGACTTTCCACAGTATGAAAACTTACTGCTTTGGGTTGGCTGTCACTACTTCCCTGGGGCAAAGAAGACCACTCTGAAAATGTTCAAATTTCAATGGCTGCCTGTTTTAAGCACAGATCTTTGGAAATCTTTTGCAAAATGTGTGAGCTTTTATATTGCAAAGAATCCAAGTCCCTTCATGCCTTAAAATCAAACTACTACACCAGCAAAAAACTTGTGAACCACACATAGAAAAGCTCCCACAAGATGTGGGGAAGGTCTTACTCTGCACAGTCTAGACTATTGTGTGGAACACTTGTGTGCCCTGGATATTAAGATGTACTATCAGTGAAAAAACATGCTGAGGAGGCAAAAAAAGAAAAAAAAAGTTCTGCAAATACTGGACTCCACAAATTTTACAAATTGTTTCTTTTAACTGCAAACATGTCAGGCTTTAAGATGGTAATGTGCAATGAGAAGCTACCAGGGGAGATAAGGCAGGTAGTGTTTCCCCAAACTAAACTGAACTCGGATATATTATCCACGGCATAATACTAATGCTGTCACGGATTACCAGTGTTCCATGGAACGCAGTTAGGATAACACTTGTTTAACCTAATAGATGAGAAGAACTGGTCAATTTGCCTGGAGGAAAAAAAAAAAAAGACCAAGTCTTCTTTACTTCCTTACAAACACACCAACACAAACACACCAACAAATGAAGGAACACAAAGTATTCCTATTCAAGCAATCAGACTGGGGAAAAAGGAAGAAGAAGATTTTAACATCTCAACTTATAAATAAATTAATGGAAAGATTTTTGGTTTGCAGGTAAGAAAAAGTCATCAAGGCAACCAAGGCAGGGACCACCTGAGTCAGCAGCCCAGTGGTAGCCCTGTAGCTTTAAGGGAATATAGTCTCACCCAGGGAAGCAGATTCCCTTGAAAAAACCTAGGAGTTTGATTCTGCAGGATCCTCAGGTAAACCCCTGGCTCACTTTTCTCTTGATGAAATCCAGCTGTTCTGCCACAGTGGCTGGTACCAGGGATGGGTGACACAGAGGGTGCCTAAGACCTGAGGGGAGAAAACAACCTAAAAAAAAAAATCACAAGGAAAACAATGCTCCCCAAAAGCTTCCCCCCCCCCCAAATTCTAGCTTTTTTCCAGGTTCTCTTTAAAAATACTGTTTTCAAAAAACTGGACTAACAGGCATTGTTATCTGAATGGAAGTTCCTCTCATCCCAGGCAAGTTCCACTCTACGCTGGAGGACACCATTTGGCACCTCCCAAGACTTCATTTGCACATTCTCAGCTGTTCTGCTATAAATGTAACCGCCAGTGCGCATATACATTCACAGTACACTGAATGTACAATGCTGAACTTATTTTTTGAGAGAAAATTGCTCCTCTACGTGTCAATTGTCTCATTTTACCAGAATCTGCTCACTTTCAAAAATGCAAAGACAGAGTAAGAAAACTTGGTTCTGAGTTCACTTGCCTCATGTTTAGGCAGAAGGTCTAGCATAGACCCTAAAATTTTCAGCAATACCATGATTCCTTCAAGGCCTCTGTGTTCTGGGTGCTTTTCAACTAAGCTACGAATTATGCTGCCTGGTAGGGGTACTTAACAGACCAGCTCGAACAGATGTGCCTCACTGACAATCTCTGTCCACATCCTACTCATGGTAAAGATTCAGTTTAAATGTCATCTTCAACAAACATTCTACGATGTTCCCACCTGGATGTGAGCTCTCCCTCAGTCATTAATGTTGCTCTGCCAGAACTCTCAGACAATGCCTTCAGAGTATTGGTTTTTAATTTTTTTTTAATTGAAACTGAGTTGATTTACCATGTTGTGTTAGTTTCTGTTGTTCAGGAAGGTAATTCAGTTCATACACATATATGCACATATACATTTCTTTTCTAGATTCTTTTCCATTTGGTTATTGAGTAGCATTCTCTGTGCTATACCATAGGGCCTTATTGGTTATCTATTTTATACACAGTAATATATATTTTTTAATCTAAACTCCTAATTTATCCTTCCCTATCCCTTTCTCCTTTGATAGCCATAAATTTGTTTTCTATGTCTATGAGTCTATTTCTGTTTTGTAAATAAATTCATTCATATCCTTTTTTTTTTTTTAGATTTCATATATAAGGAGTATCATATGATACTTGTCTTTCTGTCTGACTTCAGTTTAGTTCAGTTCAGTTGCTCAGTCGTGTCTGATTCTTTGCGACCCCATGAATTGTAGTACACCAGGCCTCCCTGTCCATCACCAACTCCCAGAGTCTACTCAAACTCATGTCCATTGAGTCAGTGATGCCATCCAGCCATCTCAACCTCTGTCATCCCCTTCTCCTCCTGCCTCTAATCCCTCCCAGCTCAGGATATTTTCCAATGAGTCAACTCTTCACATGAAGTGGCCAAAGTATTGGAGTCACATAGTGGTAATTAAACAAGAAGGCCTTCAGACTGAAGTGGCTCTAATTCCCTGAGAGCCTACATAAGCAAATCAAACCTGAGCCTGTAAATGTCTCAAAGTTACAAAATCAAAATGCTAAGGCTGACCAATTACAAACAACCAACTAGGCTTGAGGCTCTAGCCAGTCATGTGACTCAAGCCTTTTTTGGCTTCTATATTTCTCATACCCCTGGGTCCTGCAGGTAGGCCTTCCTTCTAACCACTTCTGGTTTGGCACTACCAATTTCGAATCTATTTTTCAATCAAATCAATCAACTCAAATTTAATAAATTTAACCAAATCAACTTGAATTTAATAGGCCTCAGTTTACCTTTTAATAGAAAGCAATAGAACCAGGGAACCTAAGTTGCAGTGGTAGATGGAAAGATGAGCAATTGTTCAAACCGTGGGGGAAGGGGTGGAGCTGGCCAGATAGAGAACCCTGAAACCTTTTTTAAAAAAAAAAAATAGCCAATGTGGGGCCAGGGGTAGGAGGCCCAGGAAATTCAGAGCAGAGGCACAGGGGTTCACCTCAGGGGCATTTCCACAGGGGTCAGGGTTTTAACATAGATTCTCTGGGGGAAGAGAGAAAAGGAAGAAGAAGAAACTACTGTACAAAAAAAAAACTCTACTATATATTCATATTTGGGGAATATTTTTAGTCTTGTGTTTTTGACGTGTGAGCTGCCAGCACAAAATACACCAAACACCTTCCTAACTCCCTCAAACTAAATAAATAAATGAAAAGAGAGGCTGCTGAAAACCTTGACAAGCAGCTTGTCAAGAAAAGCTGTTTTTCACACAAGAAACCTCCTTTCAGAACCCTAAATCCTAAACTCTCATTCTATTTGCAGTACCCTTATCTGTTAGTATCAGAATGGAAAAGTGTAAATTGGACCCTAAAAAAAAAAAAATCCTCTTCATTTTTAAAGCCAAAAACTGATCAAGGAGTTCTGTCCACATCTCAAAAGGCTGTATTCACATTTCAGTTATATGGATAGAGATGTATAATTTAGAAAGGAGTACTTATTGATTTCTGGTGTTGAAGCCACATGCACAGATTTGTCTATGTATTATGTCCTTCAATTTATAAGTAAATTTTTATGATCAGTTAAATTTGGAATTAATGTAGAATTTAGAATGAATTTTTCAGAACTACGTGTGACTGGAACAGGTTTAAACCAATACACATGTCATGAAGCAATCTTCTGCCCTGTTATAAAGTCTAATGTAATTTCTCACAATTAGCAAAGAGCAAAAGAAAAATCTGAAAAACCAGCAAAATGATCTAGTGTAATCCCACTGTCTGGCATGAGAAAGAGAGGAAATATAACACTAGAAAAAAAGTGCCATTCTTTTAAAAATTTTAATTTTAGAAATCTATTGGAGGAGAGCAAAGATTGCTGAGGCTGAATCAGATGGTACCATGACTTGACTTTCTAAGTATAAGATTGACCCTATCCCTGTTGTCAGTCAGATATTAGGAACATGGTCCCATCAGACATACAAAAAGACCCAGCAAGCCCCTCTGGTAGGCCACTGCCTGCTCTTTGGGTTTAAATGTTATCAGATCACCCTGTCAAATACAAACGGGTCATGTTTGGCAGACACAGAACCAAACCATGACCAATTTGCACTTGAGTTTGGATTAGCCTAATAGTTCCTTAGTAAGGAGCTGTCACACAAAGGGCACATTTTCGTGGGAAGGAGAAACAACAGTTCTGGCATCTGGCTGGTGAGTACTGCCCGGTGGGTCCTGGGCTACATGGGGAAGGGGCAGGAGGCTCGGGTACGGGGAGGGTCTGTCAAGTAGGATGCACAAAGGCACTCTGACACCATTTACCCTTCTCACATTTTCCTACAGGGTAACTATGTGAATAAAGAGTTATGGTTTCAGACTGCACACAATGCAGACCAATTTACAAAGGCCTTTTTTGAGTGTTGTTACCCTAAATATCTCCAAGATTTTTCAGTGGGTTTCCAGAGTGTTCTGGCTGATTTCCACAGCTCCCCATCTTCTCATAGAACTCACACACACACTTCTCATCTCCTCTGGCATCTCTTGCTAACTGAGGGACATATCTGTTAGCCTTCCATCTTGCTTCTTCAGCTTGAATAGTACGGGTCTTCTTGAAAATTACTAACTATAACTCGTCAAATACTCTCCTCCCAAAACATATTTAAGGATGCACTGAAAAAGACACTAACAATGAGCTGTTTCCTGCTGATTCAAATTAAAATACTCAAATATATATTCAAGAAAGAAAACTCTCAATTTATCTTTTCAAAACACTGATTTCAAACCTGACAAAATACTCCAAAAAATGAAAATTCAGATCTAACTTATAAATAATTATGTAAAAATATTAACTCAAATATTAGCAAACAGAATCCACAAGCACAATGAAAGAGTAACATACCATGACCTAAGAGGACTAAGTGTAAGGATACCAGGCTCTTTCAAGAACAGGAAAACTACTTTGATAATTCATAGTATTTAATTCAAGAAGTTAAGGGAGAAAAACCATATAATCATCTCCACAGATGCTGAAAAAGCATCTGAAAGACTCATAGTCACCAATGTGTTAACAGACTAGGAATCTATAAATACTTTATAATTTTTTTTAAACTGAAGTATAGTTGATTCATAATGTTGTATTAGTTTTAGGTGTATAATAAAGTGATTTAGTTATGTGTATTTCATATATTTATTCTTTTTCAGATTCTTTTCCATTATAGATTACAAGATATTGAATCTCTATACTATACAATAGGTCCTGTGCTATTCAGTTGGTCTTGTTTATTTCATATATAGTAGTGTGTATCTATTCATCCCAAACTCCTTATTTATCCCTTGCTCCCCTATAAACACTTCTTAATATGAAAGAAACAAAGATATTTTCAAAGCCAGAACAAAGCTTAACAGTGACACATACAGCATTCTCACTGAGACAAGAAGCAGCACTATCAATACTCCATATTAATAATTTTATACTTTCCAATTAGCACCAGCCAGTGCAATTAGGAGAAAGTCATTGTTATGAACAGAATGTTTGCGCCACTATCTGAAATCATGTAAAGCCCTAAGCCCCTAGGTGCGGCTTTAGTTGAAATAAAATGAGGTCCTATTGGTGGAGCTCTCATGCAATTAGACTAGTCCTTAGACAAAGAGATATTCAGGAGCTCTGCTTTTCCTCTTCTCTCATTCTCACCTTGGATTTCCTAGCTGCAAGTATAGAGAAATATAAATTTGTCTTCTAAGCACCTTTGTCTACAGTACTTTGTATGGCAGTCCAAGCGAGGTAACACAGTCACGAACACTTAACGTTGAAAAGCTAGAGGCAAAAATATTATTTTTTGCAGATGATACATTTACAAATGTCTAGAAAATCAAAGAAAATCAACCAAAAATGAATAAAACCATTGAAAGACAATTAAGCTAGATGATTATTAAATTAGATAACAAGTAACAGCTTTTCTTATAAAAACAGAAGTCAATTAAATGTAAAGAAAGATAGTATGTACAAGAGAACACAGAATTTCAAGAAATTTCGAAGTGTGCAGGATTCCTAAGGAAAGATGTAAGATGACAAATAAACTATTCACAAATGTAAAACTCACTGTAAAGATGTTATTTCCTCCTAAGTTACTTTATAAATTTAAAGCAATCCCAGTAAATATGCCAGTAAGAATATGTTTGAAATTTGGCAAGTAAATACTAAAATGCACATAAAAAACTCACCTGTAAGAACTGTCATGAAATATATGGTTATTAACCTCACTGGATATTAAAACACACTATGAAGCTAAGGTAATTAAAACAGTTTGTTACTAGAAAATCAAATCAGAAAAATGGGATAAGAATAGTTCAGAACAGACAATACATATAGAATTATATAATAAAGTTGGCATTGAAGATGTGGGAGAATGATGGATTACCCAATAAATATCCTGGGTACAAGCAGCCAGTTCTTAGGGGGAAAAACTTTGCTGGTTCCATTCTCATGTCTTACATCAAAATAAATCCCAGATGGCTCAAAAATGTAAATGTAAAATATAAAGTTGTTAGAACAAAAAAAGAACATTAAAAAAATATTTTTAGCCTAAGAAGGCCTTCCTAGGCAAGGGACAAAAAAACAAATGCCATAAATTTAAAAATAAAGGGAAAGAAAATTGATAAATTTGCATCAGCATCTGAAATGTTCAAAAAGCAAAGAGTAGCCACAAGAAACAAAAAAGCAAGTGACGAAGCAAAAATACTTGTAACTCTTAAGTGAGACAAATGTCTCAGTTCTCCTAAATAGAATATCTTCAAATCTTTTAGAAAAGGACCAAGATCATGGAATAAAGTTAGTATTGTATTGCATTTTGGGCTCTCTAGGAAGCAGATAGAGATGGAGAACAGGGTGCAGGAGGCTCACTGGAAAGTGTTCGGACAATCAACACGCACTGGGGAAAGGAAGGAACCACAACCACGCAAAAGAAGTTGGGCAGTGATGAAATCCCAACAAGACCTCCACTAGTTCCACGCACAGCTCAGGGGCTGGGAATACCAAACTGGCAGCAGAGGACACAGGCCTCTCCAGTCTTATTGATTAAGAGCTGAATATGGATATTCCAGGGCAGGGGAGAGAGACCTCTGGCTTAGGGGGATCTTGTCAGCTGATGCAGTTCCCCAAAAGCAAAGGACATGGCTAATAAACATACTAGAAGATACTCAACTTCATTCACAACTAAGGAAAGGTTACAATTAGTACCATTTTTCCTATCAGAGAGGCAAAGAGTAGATGGCAGCCGAAGCAGAGTGGTCAGTATTGATACTTACAATGCTGGTGAGGGGAACAGAAACCCCAAGACCTCTTCTGCAAAGATGGGCACAGAAAGGAGAGAAATGGTATGGACCTAACAGAAGCAGAAGATATTAAGAAGAGGTGGCAAGAATACACAGAAGAACTACACAAAGATCTTCATGACCCAGATAACCACGATGGTGTGATCACTCACCTGGAGCCAGACATCCTGGAATGTGAAGTCAAGTGGGCCTTAGGAAGCATCACTACGAACAAAGCTAGTGGAGGTGATGGAATTGAAGCTGAGCTATTTCAAATCCTTAAAGATGATGCTGTGAAAGTGCTGCATTCAATATGCCAGCAAATTTGGAAAACTCAGGAGTGGCCGCAGGACTGCAAAAGGTCAGTTTTCATTCCAGTCCCAAAGAAAGGCAATGCCAAACAATGCTCAAACTACTGCACAATTGTACTCATCTCACGTGCTAACAAAGCAATGCTCAAAATTCTCCAAGCCAGGCTTCAACAGTCCGTGAACTGTGAACTTCCAGATGTTGAAGCTGGATTTAGAAAAGGCAAAGGAATCAGAGATCAAATTGCCAATCATCATAAAAGCAAAAGAATTCCAGAAAAACATCTACTTCTGTTTTATTGACTATGCCAAAGACTCTGACTGTGTGGATCACAATAAACTGTGGAAAATTCTGAAAGAGATGGGAATATCAGACCACCTAACATGCCTCCTGAGAAACCTGTATGCAGGTCAGGAAGCAACAGTTAGAGCTGGACATGGAACAACAGACTGGTTCCAAATTAGGAAAGGAGTACATTGAGGCTGCATATTGTCACCCAGCTTATTTAACTTCTATGTAGAGTACATCATGAGAAACGCTGGGCTGGAAGAAGCACAAGCTGGAATCAAGATTGCCAGGTGAAATATCAATAACCTCAGATATGCAGATAACACCACCCTTATGGCAGAAAGTGAAGAAGAAATAAAGAGCCTCTTGATAAAAGAGGAGAATGAAAAAGTTGGCTTAAAACTCAACATTCAAAGAACTAAAATCATGGCATCTGGTCCCATCATTTCATGGCAAATAGATGGGGAAACAATGGAAACAGTGACAGACTTTATTTTCTTGGGCTCCAAAATCACTGCAGATGGTGACTGCAGCCATGAAATTAAAAGATGCTTGCTCCTTGGAAGAAAAGCTATGGCCAACCTAGATAGCATATTCAAAAGCAGAGGTACTACTTTGCCGACAAAAGTCCGTCTAGGCAAAGTTATAGTTTTTCCAGTAGTCATGTATGGATGTGAGCATTGGACCATAGAGAAAGCTGAGCACTGAAGAATTGATGTTTTTGAGCTGTGGTGTTGGAGAAGATTCTTGAGAGTTCCTTGGACAGCAATGATATCAAACCAGTCAATCCTCAAGGAAATCAGTCCTGAATATTCATTGGACAGACTGGTGCTGAAGGTGAAACTAAAATACTTTGGCCACCTGATGCAAAGAACTGACTCACTGGAAAAGATCCTGATGCTGGGAAAGACTGAAGGTGGGAGGAGAAGGGGACGACAGAGGATGTGATAGTTGGATGGCATCACCGACCCAATGGACATGAGTTTGAGCAAGCTCCGGGAGTTGGTGACGGACAGAGAAACCTGGCATGTGACAGTCCATGGGGTCGTTAAGAGTCAGACACGACTGAGCAACTGAACTGAATTGACTGAAGACTTCTTTGGAGGAAAATCTGGCCTAACTTGCTAAATTCAAAATGTACACATCCTTTGCCCCAGCATCTCCACTTCTAGCAACTGCTCTTACCAACTGATTCATATGTATACACCAAATATGAACAAAGCCTATTAACCCTAGTTACTTCTGGGGATTCAATCCAGAAATAAAAGGAGAGGAGATGTGTTTCATTGTACACCTTTTGATACTATGCTGATTTTTTCCCCTATATATGTATTACTTTTAAAGTAATGATCTAAAAGAAAATCTGAACATGAAGCTTAAATGCCTATCTAAAGAGATATTGGTGCTGCTGCTGCTAAGTTGCTTCAGTCGTGTCTGACTCTGTGCGACCCCACAGACGGCAGCCCACCAGGCTCCCCCATCCCTGGGATTTTCCAGGCAAGAACACTGCAGTGGGTTGCCATTTCCTTCTCCAGTGCATGAAAGTCAACACTGAAAGTGAAGTCGCTCAGTCGTGTCCGACTGTTAGCGACCTCATGGACTGCAGCCTACCAGGCTCCGATTTTCCAGGCAAGACTACTGGAGTGGGGTGCAATTGTCTTCTCCGAAGAAACTACACTACCTGAACGCAAATCCTGATGGTTCATAACACTTTCGGAAAGCAAACTTGAGCTACTGAAATATTATGCACTAATTATGCTAATGGGGACTCTAATATACATTCTAATTTAATTCTTACAACACTATGAGTTACATATCATCATGCCCACGTTACCAATACTCAGAGCACAAAAAGATGAATTGACTCAAAATGGCCAGGTCCAGTTGACATCTAGCTATTCACCTCTTTCCACAACATCCTTCTATCTCCCACAGTATTTTTCTTTTGCCTCTTAAAATATTTTGGAAGCAATCACTGGTATCCTAAGTGGTTGGTATGGTTTTAAGCGGCATGCTTTTCATCTTGAACAAAACTGAGAAACAGTAATAGGTAAGTATCTCTTTCTAGCTGAGGAAGCTAAAATTTCACATCCTAGAATGCAAGTCTTCATCCTCCTACCGCTTCCTTTGAGTAGACTTTCATCTGCTCCTAAACCTCTCCCTAAAAGAGAATTCACAGTAGGTGGATCTCTGCCCATCTTCCTGTCCGGACTGCCATTAGATGAAGGGTTAGAGGAAGTATGTTCTGCCAAGAGAAAGGGCAGGAGTCCAACACCATTGTTTTCCTGTTAGTCACTAAACTCAAGGTTGAACAAGGGAAACCCATGTATGTTTGGGTGAACTATTTCAATCTGAGGAGAGACGGGAGATGAACCAAATTCTGAGACAAAACAAGAAGGGCACAAAATGAAGGATGATTCTTACATGTCAAGATCATTGAATGAGTTTGGGGATGGTGGGTACACTGAGTTCCTGAATGCTGGAAGCAACTGCTTCCCAAATGAAAATAGCCAATGCTACCGAAAATTAGACTTGAACCAATGACACATCCTTTTAAGATTCTAATCATAAGCAATCAGAGTGAATAATGGGTTGGTTTCAATGCATATATTGAGGATTTTGAACCTACATAGTGTCGTTATCCAGAGGAGGAATACTATCGCTTCTGCTGCAGTGACACTTTTTTATCATTTCGCCCAGACCCTTCAATAGAAATTGCTGTTTCTCACTGCCGACCATCTGTTGTCATTGACACGAAGGATCTACATAAATCCCTACTAGTTTCTGTACCTCAGAAATGCCCCCTCCCAAAGAAAAACGTAAATTAATTGCTGCTGCTTTCAGGGTGGGGGAGGGGGTGGATTTAAACACTCCCGCTCTTCCCAGTATATGTACACGTACAGCCAGCAACTTTCAGCTATAATTTAGAAAATGGATGCAGTTCAGCAACAGTTAAAGACTGATTCCTTATGCTTTTTGTGCATTTACATAATTGATTCGCTAGATAATGCACTCTGCTTCCTTATTTAATAAACATGTTAATGATTTCAGACAATTACTCAAAACTGCCTACAAGTGTCTGCCTAAGAAAAGCAACAAAAAATAATTAAAATGAAAATACACACCAAAAGGCACATCCTTCATCTCACATTACACAAGATATTAAGTCAATATGTCACCCTGTCACCAGTCACTTGCTACCTGCTGTTATACACTTATTCAAGTTCTAATGTATTAGCTGAAGCTGATACATTGGTTAGACACCCAAGCGGGCAGACACACAGAGCAAGAGAATAAACCTGGTGCTTTGTCAGGGTAGAGGCAGTAAAAAAGCAGCCGAGTAGGGGGAGACAATAAAACACAGGCCAGAAACAGAAGGCTGAAACAGACGTTTTCACAAGAAAGCTCTCTCCAGGCTATTCGTGGTAGGGGGCAGTCACTGGGGAACGAAATGGATCCCATTTCCTCTGCCACCCCTGAGTGCTTGGAGAGCAGTGAGCAGGCCAAGCATCAAAAGAGGTCCAATTTTGGCAGATGCCTCAGGCATTCTGGCCCTTTTCAGGCTGTCATATTTTATTTCCCAGAACTTTCACATGAGTCACCCACAAAGCCATGGCCTGAGCCGAAGACACTTTCACCATCCAAGGGGACTGTGAGGATGCCGGTGGCAGGGAGGCAGAGAAGTACTGAAGGAACCTGCTGGCTGGGCAGCCATGATATGGCCTTCTCTGGGGCTTGGCCAGTCCACTTCGGCTTGGCTCCTCCAGCTCCTGACGGAAGCCAAGTCCCCAGGGCACAGCAAGTCCCAGCTGCCCTCCCCAGCCCTTGGTGAAGTAAAAGGAAGGTCACCTAATGGGTACAACAGGACACTGAAGAAAGAGTCTGGGCATTTCCACCTCTTGCTAGACGCTGGCTGATTTTGTTTCAGGAAGTCCTGACTCCAGCCCTCCCAGACGACAGAAGACTTGGAGACCAAAGACAAAAAGATGAAACTGAAAAGAAACATGGGCCCTCCATCAGTAACTCAATCTGCTACAAAGGAGGGTAAGAAGAGTACACAGGTATGTTCTCCTAACCAGGTGGCACTGCTTTCGGGTTTCAAAGTCCAGGCAACCTGAGTGAAGGCACACTGATCTCATGTCAAAAACAGGCGCCATCAGGCAGTGGGCAAGGATGTGTGTGCAGGCATGTGTGTGTGTGGTGTGTGTGCGTGTATGTGTGTGTCCCCGATTTCCAGAGTTTTGCCGTCCCTGCTTCATTGTATCAGCTCAAGCGGCTTAAAGCCTGGATATCATATGGAGGAAATGGTGAGAAATAGAACAGAAGCAGAAACAAGAACAGCTCATTCAGAAACATCTGAAGAAATATGCACTATGTGGAAGGTTGTAGAGAGCCACAAGGGGATTTTTATTTTTATTTTTTAAAATTTGTTTTCCTCCGGAGCATTTTAAACCAAGAGAGACAGGGTCTCTGATTTGTTTCCTGGAGCCATCACTGTGGCAATAAGGTGACAAGTGATGTGAAGGGGATACAGAGATCAGCGAGGAGGCTGTCGTAGCAATCCAGGGAGAAGGGGACTAAAGACGCGGACCAAGGGTACAGCTGTCGGGGACAGGTGGGCAGCAGTGCAGGCTTAAAGAGGCGGCATCACATTTCTGAGTATCAGGCCAGGATAGGGAGGTAGAAGGTGATGCTAGTCTCTCAGGGATAAAGGTAAACAGAAGGAGGAAGAGGAGGGGAATGGCAAGCACTGCTTTGCGCATGTTCGCTTATTGATGCCTAAGGTACACCCAATTGAAGGTTTCAGAGGCCAACACTGGACTTCTGGCCTGCAGTCTCATTTCCCCAGATATTAAAAACAGTCCGCTAGACTACAAAGGCATGGAAAGGGTGACCTGATCACGGTCACTGCATCACCTCGCTCACTATCAAAAAGCTCCCCTTCGTCTCCAGAAACAGAACCTAGGCATAAAATACAATTGATCTACTGCTCCGAAGTATAAATAAAAGAGCGAACTAATTCAAACCACCCCTCCCACCCCCAGAAAGAAAGGAGAGCAACAAAAGAAGAGTGGGAGGAACTGCCTAATAATGTTTATAGCATTCTTGCAATTTCATGGCCAATTCATTCAGGTCAAAAAGTAGAGCAGTTAACACCCTAATCAAATGTTCCATATTATTACACAAGGTCCTTGTAAGCCTCCTCAGTAGTTATGTACTTTAAAGTTACATACTCATAATGAAATCATGAAGTCTGACTAGTCCAAGAGGAACGGAGAACTGGGTAATCTTCCGCATGCATCAAAAATCTACCCACATGATCCCTTTAGAAAGCTGATTAAACAAAGGAAGCTCACGATCCCTGCGTACAATGCACTCGATCTAGACGCACCCATTTCAGACCCCTTCCCTTGTGCCTGTCAGATGGGATTCCCTTGCCAGCACTGTTGCGGCTTCCAATCAGGCAACTTGCTCTGTTCCTCTTGATGATACTTCTGACAAATGGACAGAAGCTACATTTGGGGATTCCAAATGCTGAAGTTTACAGAAGCTAATGTAACTCCGGTGTTAAGGACTTCATCTAGTTGGGTGACTGTGTGCTATCACTCACAGCAATGATAACCCCTTCAGCAGCTTCCATGAGAAACTCAACCATTCCCAGCCTATGGTGACTGTGCATGTTATTCAAGACCTGTGGGGCTGTAAGGTAGAGTGTCGACTGGACAGCCTTCTTCCACGTCTCTCTGTGCGCAGCTTGCCCATCCATGGTCCCTCTTGTCCCTCTTCATCTACAGAGCGACCCGGTTTGAAAGCCGGGTGCCCCAAAGGCTTCCTTCTTTCCTACAGAGAGCTCACAGAGACAAGTGTCTCATCGAAAAAATCCCACCAACAATGACTAAAAGTTATTCAAGCTGCTAAAAAGATACCCTTCTCTCTAAATTATTTCCTTTTTTAAATTTTTTTATTTCTCATTTCCTCCCAGAGAGGGTTTGAAGCAGCGTAGAACAAAGGGAAGATATGCCATAAAGAAAATCAGTTCCCCCCAAGGAAGAAGTCAACATACTGTTCTTAAAATGATCAGTAACTGTTGAGATTCAACACAAACATTAGCCAGGGGCTTCCAAGGAGCCACAACAAAAGGGAAACAACTGTTAGTGAAAAGTTGCCTATTTCTTAGTATCAGAAACGATCAAACATACTAATACCCCAGAGGAGAGAGCTTCAGGGCAGCTTTCAAAGCATCAACTTGGGAAGGCTGAGTCATTGGCTAAGAACTCCCATTTCTTCTCTATAATATTCATGTGACTGTCTCTATTTTATACCCTCTTGATTTTCTTAATTATTTGAGTTAAGAACAGATACTGGACCAGAAGTCAAGAGTTCCTTGTGTGATGCCTAGATCTGCCATAACTAGCCAGGGAGCCTTAGGCAAACAGCCTCACCTTTGCAGGAAACCGAGAGACAAGAATCAAGATAATCCTTCTAATACCAATATTACATGGCTGTTAAGATGACCATCACAGGTTTTGAAGAGTTTTGAAGCATCACACATGGTAAAACTTTTTGTGTGAAGAAACAGGACTAAACCTTCCTTCTAAATTAACTCTAAAGTTTACATTTTTGGAGAGATCATATGGCAGTCTACAATTTATATAGCACTAAGTCACACCTGATGGTGGGCATTCTACCATATTTCTTAGAAGTAAAAGAAATGATGCTTTTGAACTGTGGTGTTGGAGAAGACTCTTGAGAGTCCCTTGGACTGCAAGGAGATCCAACCAGTCCATTCTGAAGGAGATCAGCCCTGGGATTTCTTTGGAAGGAATGATGCTAACGCTGAAACTCCAGTACTTTGGCCACCTCATGTGAAGAGTTGACTCATTGGAAAAGACTCTGATGCTGGGAGGGATTGGGGGCAGGAGGAGAAGGGGACGATAGAGGATGAGATGGCTGGATGGCATCACTGACTCGACGGACCTGAGTCTGAGTGAACTCTGGGAGTTGGTGATGGACAGGGAGGCCTGGAGTGCTGCAATTCATGGGGTCGCAATGAGTCGGACATGACTGAGTGACTGAACTGAACTGAAGAGAAATACACTATTAGAAAATCACTTATGAAGTATTTACCAGTCTCATGACTGATCCTACTTGGGCTTTTAAAGCTTATCTGTATCAACTGCCCATCTTCTAAATGGGATGTACAATTTAAAATAATTCTTTTGGAGAGTGGAAGAAGATGGCAGAAGAGTAAGATGGGGAGATTGCCTGCCTCCCCACAAATACATCAAAAACTCATCAAAATATGGAACAACTCCTACAAAGAAACTTCTAAATGATAGCAGAAGACCCCAGGCTTCCAAAAAGATATCAAGCCTATACTGTAAAGCAATTATCCTTCAATTAAAAATAAATAAATTTTTAAAATTAAAAAAATAATCCTTTTGGAGCTACTTGCACAGAGATGAACATACACAGAGAGCATGTACATAAAAACAGATCATCTCAAATTTGGTCCATATTTAATGACCTTCTTCAGCCCTCCCCATGCTAACATTATTTAAACCTACAGTCAAAAGAAAACAGCCCTAATGAAACACACTTTCAAATTAGAGTTAGAATCTGTCTCCTAGACCAAAATATACAAAAGGTTCTTGCTTATATTTTTAAACTTCATGTGACTTATTTAAAGATTCAAGGTTTTCACTGAAATGACGCAGAGATGACTAAACTTTCATTTAGGGTAAACAGTAACTCAGGAAGAATTTTACTGATGCATTTGGATTAGTTTCAATACTCTTCAGCAAAACACATGGAAACAGGATTGGCCAGGGCAAACTACACTTTCTTTTGTTCTATTTAAGGCCAATGGTCTGAAGAAAAAAAAAATGTGCTTGTTAAAAAAAAAAACAAAAAACTGTCGTTTTTCTACTTTTAAGTAGGAATTTGTAATCATTACATTGCTTCAGGTACCCTTTGGTGGTTTTCATTTCAATTAAACTAAACAACTATACTTATCTGCAGAGGTTTTTAGTTCTTGGAAGGCAATGACAACCTTAAGGAGACACAATATAGAGGCATTAGAACTTGACAGATTACGTGACCCAGGATGATAATTTATTTGCACACATGCTGTAACTTCCTATCCACTGTCCACAGCAGACATCACCAGCCAATCATGGATAGCATTCATTTACTCCACACCCAAATGTGGACTCAGATTTCTTTTCAACCCAGCACTGTAGGCAGTTAATCGACAACACATGAGGTGAAACTTTCAGCATTCTGTGATGTCGACAAGAAAACACCAAACTCCAAGTTGGTTAAGATGCAGAGTGGTTAAGCCTGAGTCAGGACGACATTCTGAACGCTACACTCCTGATTCGGTGCTTTTTCACTAGACACCAAAGACAGTGTTGTAGACCCAGTAAGTCATCGTCAAATGGGATAAATGAATATATAAACATTTCCCTTGTGTTCATTAATGCCTCCTGCTTTCTTTGGGGAAGACTGATATGGAACAGTGCTCCTAATCATTATCAAGTCATAATATTTGGGTAGCAAAAGAAGCTTAGTAGGTAAATGAAAAGTAGCAAACCACTCCTGGATTAAAACATACAGAGCATCCCATTACTACACATCTCACGACTGTCAATCCAAGTACACCATCAGTTAAACCCCACTGGATAAGTACTGCGTGTGTGTGTATGTGTGTTAAGTTGCTTCATTCGTGTCTGACTCTTTGCAACCCTATGGACTGTAGCCAGCCAGGCTCCTCCTCTGTCCATGGGATTCTCCAAGGCAAGAATAATGGAGTAGGTTGCCATGCCCTCCTCCAGGGGATCTTCCCTACCCAGGGATCAAATCTGCATCTCCTGGATTGCCGGTGGATTCTTTACTGCTGAGCCATTAGGAAAGCCCCAAGTATTGCATACCTGTTCTGATTTTGCCACTAGAGATCTGTGACACCTTGAATTGAATATTCCCTTTCCTAGGCAAAATCGTTTTCATTTTTAAATGGAACGTTTTAAAGATCTGACGTCTAACACCCTTTTTGATGATGAAACAAACATTTCCTTTAAATACAACACCTATTTATTCATAGCTTAGTGTAAGCAGAGTGCTATGATCAGTGCAAGGAAAAAAATCAACCAACAAAACAGGATACTGCCCTCCAATCTGTATGTCTGCTATTAGCAGACGGTTGGGCTTCCCTGGTGGCTCAGACAATAAAGAATCTGTCTGTGATGTAGGAGACCTGGGTTTCATCCCTGGATGGGGAAGTTTTTCTGGAGAAGGAAACAGCAACCCACTCCAGTATTCTTGCCTGGAGAATCCCATGGCCAGAGGAACCTGGCAGTCTACAGTCCAGGGGTTGCAAAGAGTCGGACACGAATGAGCAACTAACACTTTCACTTGTCTTGCAACTTGCCATATTCATGTTGTAAAGAAGGCCCAGTTTGCTTTAGAGGTGGTGAAAATAGCTGTTCATCTTTCTCCATCAAGCTGTCAGCCATAATAGCTTGGGGAAAATCCTAGTGTTATTTCAAACACTATCTGCAACTCAGTAGCTTCTCTCCTCTATACCTAAACTAAACACAACTGCACATACTTGCTGTCCCCTCCCTCAAATGCCCCAGTAGGAAATGAAACCAGGAAAGGCTGTGGTAGAGAAGTCAGTGTTATAAACACATTTTAAGTTAACCTTTTGGGGAGCCTGGGATTGACAGGTACACACTGCTATATTTAAAACAGATAATCAACAAAGACCTACGAGTAGCACAGAGAACTCTGCTCAATACTCTGCAATAACCTAAACGGAAGAGAATTTGAAAAAGAATACATGTATATGTATAACTGAATCACTTTGCTGCACACCTGAAACTAATACAACATTGTTAATCAACTATACTTCAATATAAAGTTTTTAAAAACATCTTTTAAATGGGCATTTTTCTAAAGTCTGTGACCCTAACTCCCCTTCCCTCAAAGATTCCCCAGTTCCTACCACGGAGAAACAGATAAGCTCCTGCCCAACTATGAATGACAAGAAGCTACCAGAAGCAAGTGGCAGTCCTTGAGAAAGATGACAAAGATGTGAACC
The DNA here is from genome assembly GCF_032405125.1 of Capricornis sumatraensis. Lineage (NCBI taxonomy): Eukaryota > Metazoa > Chordata > Mammalia > Artiodactyla > Bovidae > Capricornis > Capricornis sumatraensis. The sequence goes on from NC_091070.1 coordinate 53,757,800, forward strand.
CACTGTGAAAAAAAGAATCACTATAGGTGTAACATATTTTCTTCTAAATTGATCATACTTTTGAACAGAAATCTACTATCTTTTCAGTTAAAATTTTGAAAAAAAAATTCCATTGTGTTTCATTCATTCAACAAATATGTATTCAAATCTACTATGTGCTAACTACTATTGGAGAAGCTGGGCCATTCAGCAGTGAACAAACCAGACAGACTTCACTGCTCTTACAGAGTTTATATTTATATAAAAGATAAACCAGGAAAGCAGTTCCTGTGTCTATCCATCTGTCCTCCTGCACACTAATAGGTATTTCTTAGGGAACTACATGCCTTTCTAGGTTAAGCTAGGAGAAGAAAAAGATTCTAACATTCAAGCACTAACAAATGAACAATCAATTCAGAACAATCAACTACAGGATAATGGGCGACGGTCACAGGAGGTAACAGGGCTTCCCAAGTGGCTCAGTGGTAAAGAATCTGCCTGCCAGTGCAGGAGATGTGGGTTCACTCCCTGGGTCAGAAAGATCCCCTGGAAAAGAAAACGGTTACCCACTCCAGTATTCTTGCCCAGGAAATCCTATGGAGAGAGGAGCCTGGTGGGCTACCGTCCATGGGGTTTCAAAAGAATTGGACGTGACTTAAGCCAGTAAACAACAAGGCGGGTATGGACAAAGCACTTGAGAGAGAGGAGTCGTCAATGTTCTTGACAGTTTAGGGGAAGACAAACCACAGCTGGACTGGCCTTTCGAGGAGAAACAGAAGCAAACCAAGTCAACTATGGGAGGAAAGGCTTCCTAACAGAGTTCCATCAGAAAGATCATCATGAGCAGGCAGAGAAGGCTGGAAGATCCACAAGAAGTCCTGCAGCCTGAAGAAGGCATGTCAGGTGGGAAAGGATTCTGAAAGGGCAAGCTGGAGCCCCAAGGGGCTGGGTCTCAACACCAAATCCAAGAGTTTGTCCTTGAACCAGGGTAAATCACATGATAAACCCATTTCTGGTTAATATCCTGTTCCAATAAGCTTACCCTGTATACTCCTTAAGTGTGTTGGGATGGTTCATCTCTCAAGATTTTGATCCTTCTCCAACCTCTAGACAAATGAGGGAAATTCTGCTGATTCTTACCAGGAAAGGACATGTGGGTGTGACCAGCCCAGGCTGGATGGGGCCCAACACACCTAGAGAGATAGTATTTTCTTCAACTATTTCATCCAGCGAGCAGCTGCTAACCCACTAGTTGTGCCAAAGAGACTCCATGGGTCTGATGGCTAATGGGCTTTATTACCTTGTTGAGTACCTCAAACTCCAGTTACTAATTACAGGGCATAGATGTGAATATTTGGCTATATAATTTTTGTTAATTGATTTGCATGAGGGGATTTGGGCATGACATGCTCTAAATTTTCTTCTGGCTCTAAAACTCCATGACTTTTCTCTATGGCTATATGCATCGGTAATGACCTTGTGCATTCTGGATCATGAGTTTCACGCATGGGCTCCCTCTTCAATTGCTCAGAACCCTTCGGAGCAGTGTTATGCAAGGACACACAATGACATGGAGGCCCAGGCTGGAGAGCCATTCTCAGCCATTATACTCAGGGCATCTTCCTGACCCAGGGATGGAATCCGAGTCTCTTGTGTCTCCTGCATTGGCAGGCAGATTCTTTACTACTGTGTCACCCGGTAATTGCTTCCCCTGGAGGAAGAAATGGTAACCCACTCCAGTATTATTGCCTGAAAAATTCCATGGACAGAGGAGCCTGGCAGACTATTGTCCATGGGGTCGCAAAGAGGTGGACATGACTGAGTACACATTCATGTGTACCTAGGGCCACACAGGAAGGATCCACAGATAAACTGACTTGATGCTTACACCAAACTTCCTTGAGGCCATCTGCCAGGTACCAATATATCACTAAAATAATATATACCAGGCAGGCTGCTCTGACTCTCAGGCCCATAAGCTTTTTACGCCCTGGTTTTCAAAGTGAAAAATACCATTACTAGGAAACCAAGCTACAATGCTCCATTACCAACCAAACTGCTGGGGAAGAGGTCAGTGGAAAATCTCTGGAATGGAAAGAAATATTTCTCAGTGACTCTAGATGGCCTGTCATTCCGGATGTGTCATCCACTATTTGTAGCTAAGAACAGGACACCTTCTCAAGTTCTCATTCAATTAAGGTTTCCTACAAAAATTAAAGGGACTAAAGGCTATACCTTAATCAAGCTCCTCTTGCAGCCCTATATTCTGATATGGATTCTCAAATGAGAAAGAATACAGTGATGTGGGAGCTAAAATTCCCACTTTATCTATGTCTCCACGTGGGTGTGTCTCCTGCAGGGAAATGTCATTGGTTATGTCATCCATTATGTCTGCCATGTATTCCAGCAGGAGATACACACTGGTCCAACAGTGAAGAGTGAACTGAGAGACATGAAGAATGATGGTTCTGCTTCCTCCGTTATGGAGGGGATGTCAACTGGGGCAAGGTCTTTGGGCTAATCAATGATACAGACATTATCATGTTCCTGGTTCACAATATTGGAACCAACACTTCTTTAGGCATGTAAACTGTAAACACAGCCAAATTCAATTTAAGGCACCAAAAGTGCTTCCATTCTAATAAAAGAAAGAAGGGAGAAAAGTTAAAGAGCAAAGCTAGAACAGTTGTTTGGTTTTTCCTCTTTAAATGGATTCTGGCTGTTTGGAGAGTTACAACCTCAGGCTCTTGGGCAATAGACATCATTCAAATGGGAAAGATAAAGCAAAATACACTTGTGTGTGATGCTTGACAAACACCGTAGTCAGCTGTGACAGACTACAGGGGAAAAAAATTCATTGTTTCCTCCAATAACATTAACTGTCCAACCACAGCAGAAACTTGACAAAGGCTGATGATAACGTCTAGATACAGCAAATGTGGTCAATCACTTGGCGCAGTTCCAGAGATTCTGACACCTCAAAAGAGTGACTTTCTCCTCCTCACACTCAAGGTAAAGGGTGACCCTAGCATTTTCAAGGCAGGAATGGGCCAAGTGTGTCTTCCAGGCTTTCTTTTCTGGAAAATGGGATCAATTAGAGAGAGACAGATGCCACGGATGCCTCGGAATCCAATAGGCAGGGTGTTAATCCAGCTGCAACCATTTACCCGCCACATAACTTTTCTGGAAGAAATTCCCTAAAACTTCTGCAGACGAAAAATCTCATGAGCTGCTCAAAGTCAAGGGCTGTTCCTACTCTTTATTGGGTGACAAGCCAGTTGCTTGTCACTTAAGCAAAGCAAAGAGGATTTAAAAAAGAAAGAGGGGGGTAGTCACAACAGACGTATTAACAAATTTAAATAGCTGTTTTTGTTACCATGTTTAGGATAATTCTAGAGTTTTTTGTTGTTGCTGTTTTGTAATTTTTGCAAAGGGTCCAATATTATGTAGAAGAGAAGTCTGCCAGAGACAGTAGGTTCCTTGAGTTGTTTCTTATAAGCAAAAGGAAGAAACAAAGGGAAGTCTCCCTTCTCCCCTCAGAGGCCTGAATCCCCTACAGCACATGAGTCATAAATTAGCTCATGGAAGAGGCTGCTCCATGGAGTCTTGTCTATTATGTTCCCCAGAGACGGGGAGAGATGGCGCCAGAGAACAGGCCAGCAGGAATCTGTGGGAGTAAAAAGCAAACAGGAAGCCTGAGATCTTAGGAGGTACAGGCAGTTTGGGAAGGAGGAAAATTTTGGGAACGATGGCATTCTATGCACCATCCTCTAGGTTAGGGCCATGAAATACAGCCAAGGCTTGGAATTATAGAGGCCCTTGGAGCTGGAGACTCCTCCAGACCCCTCCACTTTACAGATTATGAGAAAGCTGAGTGGAGAGAGCTTAATAAGCTTGTTCTAGATCACCACGTCTATGACTGAGTAGTCACACCTAACAAGGTTTTGCTTTCGAAAATGATCTTCCAGAATGTAAACCACGACCTGCACAGATTTGGTTCAACACCCTCTATCTTCTGGAATGAATGGGAAGAAGGGTGTTCTTATTGAAGAACCCGGGGACTGTCAGAGCCCCAAGTCCCTTCTCAATCACCCCAGCAACAGTACGATTAACACATTTTCAAAGCAATGCTTAACTCAATCATTGCCATACAGTAGAAATGAACACAACATTATAATATGGTAAATCAACTATATGTCAATAAGATCAATTAATAAAATTTTCAAGGCAGAATATAATTGATTCTTTTCCCACCTTCAGGAAACCCACCCCCCCTCCCCCTCCAAAAAACAAAACCCCACACACAAAAACCCCATGTTGGTACATGGAGTAAATCTTAAAACACAAGACTTATGTTAGCTCCTGGCACATGGAAGGTACTCAGTATGTTTATGGGATTAACAAATGACCAAACCCAAGTACTTTGGCCAAATGGGAACAGATGATATCACTGGAAACATTCGGTCTTACCACCTCTTGGGGGAGAAAATAGCTCTTTAGTCTGATATAAGCAATGCCATGAATGCAAAAAGAGACTTCAAACAAGAGACAGGTCATTCTGGTCATAGTAACCAACACTGTCTGATACTGGAGAGCTCAGTTAGCTCCTGGTATTTCATCTATCAAGGAAAAAGCACACCTTTTAATCTAAGAGTTATTGAGTAGAGCAAATAAAATAGTGAATATGAAACCAAAGTATAAAGTTAAATACTGGGCAGAATCAAGTATTTGTGCTATACAAATACCATATATTTGGTTCTCAGAGCACCTTGCAGGCAGCTTGATTATGACACTTATCCAATTGTTCTCAAATAGCCCAGATTTAAGAGACACACCCACCCTCAGGAGCCAGGCACTATGAAAAGTAACTGGCATACACAGCTGAAATAAAATCTTTGTGATTCATCTTACATAGATCTGTCCCACTAGTCTTTATAGTGACTAGCTCGAGACTAGCGACTGCCACAAAGTAGGCTATCACTATAGGACTACTGAATAAATGGATGGGTAAATGCACGCATGCAAGGATGAATGGATAAAAATGAAAGCAGCACCAGCTAACCAGCACATGCTGTAGACCCATGTCAGTAAAATCCCATAATCCACTGAGTTGCAGAGAGCCACAACATCAGGCCTCAGAGGTGTGTGTATGTTCCTTGGTTGAAGCCAAATCCCAACCTCTGGAGAGCATGAGAGCCACTGACTATCCATGAGCGAATGTGCCAAGGACAACTCCAGCTGCAAGCGGATGCGTACGAGAGCTTCCCCAATTCCCTTTCAAGAGAGGGTGCAGGACCACAGTCCCCAACAGAGTGCTGATCACATGGCAGACTAGGAGGCCAAGCCCTCCTCCAGAGGGGGGATGAGCAATTCTATCTTGACAGACGTGATCTCCAGAGTGCCTGCAGTGACAGTGCAGAGTTTTCCGCTCCTCCAGACAGCAGGGGAATATGTGCTCATCTGACGTGGCTTAAAGGAAAGTCTGACAGTCTCCTCCCTGGTGGGGTCATCTCTCCTGGAAATCAGCCAGAATGTTTTTCTAAGTCCTGCATTCTCAACTATGGAGAATCGGAGGGGGATGGGCAAGCTGGAGCATTCATTGGATATTAACCTTCCATTTCCCCTCCAGGGTAGATGATATTGCTCACAGGCACATTATTTTAACCTACTCTATGTCTACATAGGTAGGAAGCTCATTACTTTCTGGGCAGCAATCTTTGCCTTTTTTGAATCAACATTCTTTGGGCCCTTGCTATGTATTAATACCAACCACCTTTCTGCTGCTGCTGCTGCTGCTAAGTCACTTCAGTCGTGTCCCACTCTGTGTGATCCCATAGGTGGCAGCCCACCAGGCTCCCCCATCCCTGGGATTCCCCACCCAGGCAAGAACACTGGAGTGGGTGGCAATTTCCTTGTCTTATGCATGAAAGTGAAAAGTGAAAGGGAAGTCGCTCAGTCATGTCCGACTCCTAGCAACCCCATGGACTGCAGCCTACCAGGCTCCTCTGTTCATAGGATTTGCCAGGCAAGAGTACTGGAGTGGGGTGCCATCGCCTTCTCCGAACCACCTTTCTAGTGCTTTGCAAATATTACTGATTCACTTCTCAACTAATCCTTTGAGGTTGGTGCCATTATTCCCCTTCCCCCCACTACCCAGTTTACAGATGTAGTAACTGAGGCTCCAAGAAGCTAAGAACCAGCTCACCATCTGGGTAGTTGCAAGAACTGTCATGTCAGGTAAAACAATATTTGATAAAAGACTTGAGAATAAAAGAGCTCCATTCCTTTTTAGGAGTGAGTCATTCTGAAGCAAAAAGTCTCTTGTATTTAAAGGATGGGACCAGTGATGGAGCAGTGAGGACCACAAGAAAAAAGTACACCGTTAATATTGCACTCATTTTTATTAGCACCTGTAGCCAAGGACAGAGGCTACAAAGGGAAGCACATGACCCAAATGCCATAGGCTTTTCCCTTGGATTCAGCCTCAGTCATTTGAGGACTAGACTTCAGTAAACAGAGTAACTCACATATAAATATACAGACAGGATATATATATATATACAAATCGATATAGACAAAGCAGGGCCTCTGAGTCAATATATTAAGAACAGCCTCCTATCCTTTGTTAATTAGAAAACAACCAGCTCTGGCAAATTCCCCTACATGAAATGCAAGGGGGTAACTCATCCCATATTAAGAGTTTCAGTTACCAGTCTTTTTGAAGGAAAAGTCCCAGCCTTTGAGACCCTTCTCATAAAGAAATGGGTTTGCCTTTCCTATGTATCCATCTACTCTGGCAAACCGTGATTAAAACATTAAGCCATCATCTAACCTAGACAACAAAATTTAATCCTGAAAATCTACTCCCCATTTTTTTCTTACCATGTTATCACCTACAGCTCTCTCTTTCTTCCATCAGAAGTCCTTGTCAAAAACTGATGGTTTTTGCATACTAATTTCATCACAAATACCTGATCTGAATTCTAAGTAATTAGCAAATCGGGTAACCTGAGAGATGCTGATCTTTTTTTGTAACCACAAAAAAAGCTTTTCACTGAGGATATTTTAGTTCAAGAACATTTCCAATCAGGAAACCTCACATTGTGTTTCAAAATACCCCTCAGTGTTGCATTCATATATTCCGGCAACATACTGACTGAGGATAATAATGTACCTTCACATCAATCACACTGCATTTTGAGCGGACAGTGGCAACAACGTATTATGTATATTTCACTAGTTTGGGCAGTTGTCCACAAAGAATACTAGCTATCACCAAATTCATTTTTTGAGGTTCAGTTCTCTACTGTAAATGAAAAACATTTGTGCATTCAAGCGGGAATACTTGTTTACTGAGATTTTCATTTGTGAGGCTCTGGGGACACGTATACCCCGACAACAACAAACACCATTTCTATCCAATTCTGAAAAATCAAACCAGGATGTAGCAGACCCTGAGAAAATGATTCATTCCCTTCTCTGCGATCGCCGGCGAGGGGACCTCAGTTTCCTTGTCTGTAAAGTGGGAACACTAGTATGTACATACCTCAAAAGCTGTTGTGATGGATTTTTTAAATGGGAGAGTTTTATACAAACTTAAAGCAACACACCACATAAGCTTTCATGGTACTGACAGGGAACACGAAGACAAGAATTGACAAGACCAAGTTAAAACAAACAAAAAACAGCAAAGCTGCATAAACCTGCCTCTAATTATCGAGACTAGTAAAAGCTGCTCCCTGTTTACAGCTATTAGCTTGCTAGGTCTTTAGCCTAAGGTAACATATGTAAAGTAACTGAGGTGAGAAAGATGCTTTTTTTTTTTTCATAATTTACAAGTTCATGTTATGTTAAAATTTATTTTCACAGCACTGTTGTTTTAATGTTGAAACATTTCACACTATGGCGTCTTACTATTGAACTTTAATACACAGTAAATAAGTTTATTCTTATTAGTACTTTCAATAAAGGTAAAAAAAAAAAAATCCCTCGTAAAACCACATTCTACAAATGGTAAGAAGAGAGACAGTGGTGAGGAGGCAGTCAGGCTCCAGGCCTGGTCCTGAGGTGGTCTTCAGTACCTGCTTGATGAATAAATAGAGGAAGAAGTACACTGCAGAGGTGATAAGAAACAGTGGCAAGAGAAGCATTTCAGATCTGCATGCTACTTTAGAGCCATCATGATTGATCATAGCCAAGACAGACAAATCTCTGAGTGGGAACTCTTAGGGGGTTAGGAAGACAACTGTCTTCATAAGTGAAGTTGTAAAAGTCACAAATACAGAGTTAATACAAAGAGAAAATTTTTTCACTGAGTCCCAACCAATAATCTGTTCAATGAAGGGAGTTTCCATTAGAAATCTGGGGAAGATGTTCCAGGGGATGTACAACTCTAACATGCCCACTTTGAACTGTGGGAGCACAGATCTGCTTCAAGCCAAGTTCGCTTGAAAAGCCAATCATATCCTTGTCCAACACCAGGGCAGGAATTCTGCTACTTTGAGGAGGGGCCAGGGCACAAGTGTGGAGGAGGGCAGGGGGTGGGACATTTGACTCAGAAGCCAGGTCTGCCATACTAGGAAAAGCTGGGTTGCTCCGATTGAAGCTAAAGGAGGGGAGATGCAGGAACCTGAGCATCTACTTGGATCCCATGTGAAACCCACCCTCTCAGGTCCGAGTGGGTCTCAGGAGCCAAGAATCCTCAAGAGCAGGGGTTGTCTTTCTGAGTTTCTCCAACAGATTTGCAGTGATGTGGGGCCCCAAAGCAGGTAGCAATTACCTCAAGCCAGGCTTTCACAATGATACATTTTAGGATAATTTGGCATTTTGTTTTTTAAAAGGGGGTTTTGGCTTGTTTTCTGGGGCAGGGGCAGTTTGGTCATGCTGCCTGGCATGTGGAATCTTAAGTTCCCAAACTAGGGATCAAACCCACATCCCCTGCCCTGGAAGCACAGAGTCTTAACCACTAGACTGCCAAGGATGTCCCAAGAATTTGTTATTTTGGATTTGATAGACCTAGGTTCAAACACTGGTTTTGCCATTTTCCAGCTGGATAAACCTGGGCCAGTGCAAAACCTTTCTGAGCGCAGTTTTGTCTCCTTTGCAGTAAGGTACCGTTTATCTCACTGGCTGTGGCAACCTTATGAGACGATGTATGCGCCTCTGCCTAGTCTGTGCTCCATTAATGCCATTTTTCATTCCTTCCCATCTTTCCTTCATGTTTTATTGTTTTGACTCTTATTGTGTTTAGTCACACATAAGGTCAAAAATAGAATCTTCAAAAGAAGTTCTTATGAATCCCTTGAATTTTTAAACATCTTAGATTGTGGCTAGAATAGAAAATTTTAAGATGTTAATTACCTGCAATTTCTTCTCACAATCAACATGAACTTGAATCTGTTATTCTGAAGACCCGTTGGTCTTCCTACCTACAGAGGCCACTTTAGAACAAAAACCTCGCCTGGTCTAAATTACAAAGTTGTTTTGATACATTGTGGCAACAGTTAATGAATTATGAAACTATTACAGATGATATAAGCAGCCACTGAAAATTATGGTTTTGAACTACTTTTAATCATATGGGAAATGGATAAGCTCTAATATTTAACATAAAAGTTTGAACATAGATACAAAATAGAAATTTATACATATACTAATATGTCATTTCTAGGATATTTTATTGCTTTCTATTGCAAAATATGGAAATATTTTGCCTATAATAAGAAATTAAGAATGGTTTTCAGAATATTCTATAGTGTAATAATGAGTTTCTAAAACTATAATGAACTTGTTCTGAAATGGACATGTATTTTTCCCATCATATGTGCACATGCCGATATTCTACAGTGTAACAACGAGTTCTATAGCTTGAATGAACTTGCTGTGAAAGGGACATGTACTTTTCCCCATGTCAGTGTGCCCCGGGTCATAAGAAGACCCAGAGAAAGATGTGTTCGGTGACCACCTTGTGGACTCTCTGGTTCTAGGTCACATTACAATGGTGATAATTTCTAATAGCCAACTTTGGTGTTTATACCAAATGAAGTGAGAAAAATGGTAACGCCAAAAAAAAAAAGAAACACATTCACCTGTATTTTTATAGAAACCAGTCTTGACACCACCTGGGTGTCAGGCTACACCCAGAAGAGCAGTTACAGATGTAGGAGTGTTCATGACGGAGATCCTTCCGGCAGCGGCATTTCTGCCGCTCAAGTCATAAGGGCACTTCCACACCAGGCTCACAAGCAAGGGTCTTGGTAAGGGACTCCACCAAATCTGAGCAATGTAAGGGCAAGGCGAGAGCAATCCAGGGTTCTTTTAGCCCTGACATTTCAAATTAACTTTCTATAAATTATTAGAGTTCAAGGGCTGGCTCATCAAGACCAGCAGCCTCATCTTAGAGCTGCTGCTGCTAAGTCACCTCAGTCGTGTCCGACTCTGTGTGACCCCATAGACAGCAGCCCACCAGGCTCCCCCGTCCCTGGGATTCTCCAATTTCCTTCTCCAATGCATTAAAGTGAAAAGTGAAAGGGAAGTCGCTCAGTCGTGTCCGACTCCTAGTGACCCCATGGACTGCAGCCTGCCAGGCTCCTCTGTCCATGGGATTTTCCAGGCAAGAGCTAAAGAAGCCAAAGTCCAAGATGAAGGTCAAGTGTTTTATCCACAGTCTCAGTCAGTCACAAGCTGAGACCACTAACAAGGTCTCCAGACGTACAATCCAGTGCTCCTTCAGCTGCATACAAGCTACTCTGTGGCCAGTTTCTAGCTACTCAATCCTCATTATACTTCTTCAATATAAAACTAGACAAAAGCCCATGATCACTGAGGAATCTGGCAGAATGTAGAACTGTCTTATGCTCCATTTAATAGGGTTGGAACAGGTCTTCTAATCTGTGTGTCACACTCACTGCACGCAGCAGAACAGCTCACAAGGTGCTGAGACCTGATGCAGCCCAGGTAAGTCAACGCATCAATGAATCAATGTCAATGGCTGCAGGCAGCCAAAGAATCACATCCAATATAGTTACACATGACGACTTCTTTCTATCTATTCCCAGGGAGTGGCGGGTGGGGGGGGGGGGGAAGGGGCCGGGGGCTGGGAGGGGGCGGGGTTACCAAATTCTGCTTCCTCTTCTGCAGGTATCTGGATCTCCATTTATTCGTGTGTCTTTACACATGACGACTTCTTTCTATCTATTCCCGGGGAGTGGCGGGGGTGGGAGGGGCGGGGGGATGGGAGGGGGCGGGGTTACCAAATTCTGCTTCCTCTTCTGCAGGTATCTGGATCTCCATTTATTTGTGTGTCTATGCTTGTACACATCAGTTGTTTCAGTATCAGTTTACCAAAGCACAGAAGGTTACATGGGAATTAAGCAGGCAAGGGTCCTAGGTCCTAGAGGAGAAACCAAGAGCATTCGTGTCCACTTCACACCAAATTAAGTCAGATCTACTACAATCTTTTCAAGGGCAAGTCATCATTCCAAAAATCATCAAGGCCTCAGGGCAGAGCATGTAGAAGGTTCTAGAAACTGACAATTAGACAAGGCAAGAAAGCACCAGCAATTAACACTCAGACATGAGCCTAACCTTCAAAGTAACAACAATTTGTGCTCAATACTTCCTCCCAGAGCAGCGGGGATGTGGAGGGAAGAGAGAAAATTGAGTCCAGATGTGTGGAGATGTTGGTCCACGCTGAGCTAAATAATCAATGGTAGCTGGTTAGGGAGGAGAGAAATTAGAGCTGCAGGTTTGCTCTGGAGCAAAGATGACTTATACAGAATTCTTGCAGGAAATCTGGTGTCACCTTCTCATCTCGAACCAATGCATAGCCTGCCGACCATCATACCCAACATCCTTCAGAGAGCATTTCATAGGCAAAGGATTGCCCTAAGCTCTTTACGTATTGTTCCCTTACAAAAAGAGGCTGTTATCTCCCTTATTCACATGGAGAAGCTAAGGCTTGGCTGAAATCACGTGACTTGCCCAAGGTAACAAAGACTAATTTGATCTAAATTAGTCAATTACTGAGGCCAGGCTCAATAAACTTCAGGATAATTTAATCACGTGTCTGCCCAAAATAAACAAGGAAAAACCCCGACAAGCTTTCACAATTGAAGACTTCATCTCTTACTGCAGTGTGTCTGTCCTTGGAACAGCCAATGTTTAGCCAGGTGGTTCAGTGACTTCTCAGATCAAAAACATGTGAGGAGTCCATTCTTAACTAATGTATTCATGTGTGCTTTTTTTTTTCTAACTTTGAGGAAAAGGTTTCATCAGCACATTTAAAGGTGTTTCCCATATTTGTCGTCTTTTGGCAGTCTTCAAACCCCAAAATTGCTAGGCTACTAATTTTCCTATGTGGTAAAGCTGCTCTCTTTCAAACTAATTAGGGAGAAGGGGGGGGGAGAGAGGACCATTAGAATAAAAGGAAAAATGTTTGCTTTTTCCTGAACAATTAGGTATCATTCTTTTTTATCAAGAACAACAACAGAAGCCTAGATAACACAGCCTTGCTTTGAAAGCTCCTGCTTTAATGAAAAGGCAAGAAGGATTTGTAATGACGACATTACTTGGCTCTCTCTCAAATACCTACAAGCCCCTTGCTCCTGTGAACTTGCGCTGGACAGCTCTCTCCTCCTAAGCAGAGCTGGAATCCCTTTTGCTCCACCTCTGACACAGCAATCCCAAATTCTGAATCCATCAGGCCTAAATGAACACTTATTCCTCTGCCCCAGATCTGCAGATTCTAAAGAAGGTCCCCATTTTAAGAGCTCAAAAGGTCTGAAAGCTGCACATTTTGATTTTTGAATTATTAAAAGAGAAAAATTAGACTGTTGCAAATAACAGGAGCGCTCCCCAAAGAAGTCCTGCTCAATTCAAAATGCCCATGTGTACTAATGAATACAGTGCTGTTTTAAAACAGAGAATCTTTCCCAAGCCAGACTAGGTGTCCTGCCCCCAGTCACCCTGCACCCGATACTACCTACCCCACTCCCGAAGCTCCTGCTTTGAGGTAGGCCTCCTGTTTCTCTTCCCAGGCTCTACTCTCAAACCCCAAAGCATCAACTGCTGTCATTGTGAACACAGCATTTGTGTCTTGTAGGAAGAACGCAGTTTCATTCTTTTCACCTTCCTGCTGCTCTAACCTGGAGAGAAGCATCCCCAGGTTAACATCACCCCAAGGACCCAGTGACAGAAATCAGCTTTTCACCAACTTTAGAAAAAGACCATCAACTGAAAAACTGATCGTACACACAACTCCAGCCTTCATCCTTCGGAATTATTTCTTGCTGGAATGACAGCCCCACCTTCAACTGTTCTAAAGTAGCTACATCTACCCAGGTCCACTCTTTATTCCCAAAGCATTTGTGGCATTTTATAGCTGTTCCACCTCTTCAGAGTCTAGTCCTTTATCTCTTTCTTATGATCCAAGGTCTTTATCCCAGACCAAGGCCAATGCTGATTTTTTCAGACTCCTTTTGCCAAAGAATCTTTACCCCAAAGAAATCCCATTCCAAACTCTAGTATGTCAGACAGACCAAAGGCAGGCTGCCTGGTTAGAGCTAAGTAAGGGCTGGGGCCCTACCAACCTTTTTAAAGAACAGTTTCCTTTAAGAAGTTACTGAGGAAGCTGATGAAGAGAGACAAGGTGGATACTGACAATATTCAGGACCTGATAAACTGGCCAGTTTCTACTAGAACACACATGACCAGGCACTGGTAGACAAGAGGTGAAATAAGACAACCTGGAATGCCAGAATAATGTTCCCCTGTCCACCTTCTGAATCTGACTAGAGAAAAGGGCTGGGGCCAGAGGCAGAAATAAGAACTGACACAGATTGGGAGCAGGAGCAGCAAAAAGGAAGAGGAATGGGGAGGGAATCAGAGGTAAACTTTACACGGCATTTAGACTTTTCAAAGAAGCTGCACATCCCGGATAACTATTATATCACCTTATAAGAGTTGTTTGACTGAACTTCACAGCACCACTATATGAGATTTAACAAAAGAGAGAGAGATGGATTAAAAAACCTAGTTCTACAGCTAAGGAACATGTGGCCTTAAGTCATCTTGCCTGGTTACAGAGCTAATTAGGGGTGGAACCAGAGCTAGCACCCAGACTTCAGGACTCTGCAAAGCACTCATCCCAACACAGAGGGCTCCATGGAAAGCAGACAGATTCTTGATGCATTTATCCACAGCTACTCTGCCGACTAAAAGCTAACACAGTTGTCTTTTTTTTTTTTTAAGACTCTTTCCTTACTACGTCTTCTTGGTCATATGTATTCCTCCCCAGCCACCTTCCCTAACATCCTTACTGAAACAACTATCTGAGCTGAGCTATGCTCACTCCTTCAGCTCATCTCTCCTTAGAGAATGAAAAAGTCCTCGTTGCCAGAAGATGTCTCACATTGGTTATACTGATTAAAAAAAAAAATCACTACATTGGCTACATCTCCAACTCTTCTGTTCAAAATCCAGTCCTTGTTGCAATGACATCTAATCAGGCAATGGAATCAGCTGAAATGAGGGCTTCCATAAAAATCACTGCTCATTTGGGACTCAGCAGTTAAGTCTCTTAAATGTCAACCTGGTAGGAATTAAAGTTTTTTATTCTTCATAACAAGTCTCAAAACTATCAAGTGCTCTCAACTTCCAGCCAAACCCAGATACTCGTATATTCCAGAGGATATAAATGTTCTTTATCTGCTGGGTTTGAACAACTTTGAATTACTTTAAGAAGCAGTGTCCACATCATTAAAGATACCCAGGTTAAGACTAAAATATTCCATGCCTTATACAGATATTTATAAACCTTTGGAATTCTTTGGAGATATAGGTGCCTCGACTAGGATATTTGGCTTTTGATGCAGTTTTTCTACAATCGAGACCACTAGCCCTACAATTTGGCTGTGCAACCACTAGGTGGTGATGGTGTGCCACAACCCAGAGTGAGCAGTGCTGGGATCAGGGGACTCGCCCCAGGTTTCCTCTACCAAAAAAGCAACCTGCAAAACAAAGTCCCCACTTAATTCCTTGCCACAGTTTAACTGTACCTCTCAGCAAAGCATTTCAAATCTTAACCTGGCATTCAAGGCCCTCCAAGGTGGCACTAATTCCATAATCCATACTCAACCCCAGTATTGTTCTACACATACATATTACATATTATTACAGCCGCATGCGATTCCTTGTTTCCTGCACATTCACACAGACACAAAAATACTCCTAATATGTCCTGCTTCTAGACATTTGCTCTTGCTCTTCTGATATGCTTGGAAATTCCCCAAAGGCCACCCCCTTTCAGGCACCTCTAAAATACTTGGAAATCTTTGCTCAGACCAGATTCTTTCAACTGAAGCTCAGAGCTGTTAGTATTTATCAATACATTAAATGTTTCCCATAGACAATTTGTAAAATATAGACTCAGCAAGAATTTTAACAAATCACCCCCCAGCTTCAACACTCTGAGGTATCCACTTGACGACATTAAGGTGTGTTATATATTCATTCGCGATCTTTTTAGGATAACTGTGTGTTAATAAGAGCTGGATCACATAACCTGCTTTATCCACTTAGCTGTATCTCTTGAATGGCTTTCCACGTCATTAAATAACTCATGAGGCATTTTATGATTCCCCCCAGGAGTCAATGCAGTGTGGTGGAAAATATATTGGGCTCAAAACCAAAAGCAAGTTTCACTCCTGGTTCTGGCATGGACTCGCTGGGATTGGGCAAATGAATGAACCTCTGTGAGCCTCAGTGTAACACCCACCTACCTCAGCCTCTCTGACTGCCTAAACGAGAGAATTTATGTGATGATATCTAGGATGGAACCTGCCTCGGAGCTAGCCTCTGTAACTAGCCATTTCTTTCTCCTCCTGAGCCCCATTCTTCTCTGTGCCTCCCTACGGCTCTATTCTGCTGGTTCTTCCCTGAGGGAAAGGTGTGAAAATGCTGTATTCTTCCTCGGAGGGCCTAAGAAGGCCCTTAAAGAAGGAGCTGGCCTGCCTCCAGGAACTAGGTCCTGCAGCTGTCAGCACAGTGCTGGCCCACCAGTGTTCACGGCTTTCTACCTTAACCACTGCCATTCTGGCCTTTTCCCTCCGGCATCCTGTTCACAACTTCAAACATAGTCTGGGCTTCTTTCAGCCTCTCGCTTACCTCCGATATTAAGAACATTATGTGTGGCAGGGGCCGCCACAGTGTTGTGAAGTGACTGTCCTCCAATTAAAATAAATAAATTGAAATATATCTATTAGAAAAAGAATTCAGTCTGGAGCTGGGGTCTTGGGGGTCCTGACAATGCCTCTCTTCTTGGCATCCTCCCCCAAAGGATCCTCCAACCAGAGCTGCTCTCCTGCTCAGCAGTTTTGCTGCCTCTTCTCCAGGCTCCTGAGTCTTTGATCCCAGAGGATAAACTTACTAAGTGAGAGGACAGCGTCTTCCCTCCGCCCCTCCTCCATCTGGGAGATGAACAACACGCTGCAGCTGTGAACTGTATCGCAGAGGCTTGCTCCAGTCTCACAAGGCTTTCTTCACTTCAGTGTTTCTTAAATGTTATATTCCCCTGCCCCCATTTTCATGAAAAAGCACTTTGAGGGAGCTCTTTTTCTGAATCATCTGAGAGATCTGCACTGGATGCTAAAGCCTCTTCCTGTTTTCCTCTCCACACCACCGCCAGAAACTGCCTTCCTTTAAAACCACCTTAGAAAAGAGAGATGGCTCACATTCACGGTACAACATACTTGGGAAGAAAAATTCCTCTCATTTCACCCCAGCGTTGAGTCTGCTGTGAACCTTCCTGCTGACTCTACTAAGCAAGTGAATAGAAAAGAGGGCCCAGAAGGCAGTCAGACGGTACCAGAGGCCCCCTGCTGCAGACGCAGTATGTATCCTGAGGGCGGCAGGCATGGGCTCTGGAGCCTGATTTCGGCGTGATTCCCCAGCGTACCACTTCCCTGGCTGAGTGACCCAGGGAGAGCTGCTTTGTCTTTCTGGTCCCCAGTTTCCTCATCTGTCAAATGCACACAGTAGTGAGACTTCCTACATTATTATTTCCTACATTATTTTTCGTATGGCTGCTGGAACAAACAACCACAAACTTAGTGGCTTAAATAACATAATAAATGTATCACTTACAGTTCTGGAGCTCAGAAGTCCTCAAAGCAAGGCATTGACAGGTTGTGTTCCTTCTGGAAGCACTGGGGACAGTTCATTTTCTTCCCTTTGCCAGCTTCTAAGAGGCCACCTGCAGTGTGTGCTTCACGGCCGCTCCTGCCATCTTCAAAGCCAACAGTGTAGCATCTTCAAATTTTTGCCTCCCTCCCTCTCATGTGTTTGGGCATGCTCTGTCTCCTCACCCCTCCCCTCTAACTCCAGCATCAGTCTCCTTCTCTGGCTCTGATCTCTTGCCTCCTTCTTACAAGATTCATGTGACTACGCTGGGCCCACCCATATCATCCAGGAGAATTCCCCCCTTCAAGGTCCTTAACTTACTACAGCTGTGAAGTAATGTCCTCACGTGTTCGGGGGATTGGGAGGTAAACATTGGCAGGGGGTCACTGTTGTGCCTCCCACCCTTCTCTATGTAAGAGAAGGGTGTTATGAAAATGTAAGAAGAGAATACACGTCTAGTTCCCCGCACACTGCCAGGCTCCCTGAAAGGCTTCCCACGATGTCAGCCACAGTTATCGCTATAAAGCAACAGCAGCTTCGACAGGAGTAAGGGAAACACTTGTTCACACTTACACAGGTAAACTGGAACCATGTGGTCAAATTTTAATGCAAGCCACAGGAAGTACCACTGGGGCCCCAGAGACCTCCCTTCGGTTTCACACACTCATCCTTCATTTTGGGAAAAAAAAAAAAAAAGTTTACTAGGCACCCACTAGATATCACTATGTTTCACTCCTCGTAGTAGACCTAAGCTGCAGAGTTTGCTTAGGTTATTCAGCTGGTGACTGGCAAGGAGAGGCTTTGAACCCCTTTTGGTCCAACTCAAGAGGCTGTCCTTTTCGCAGACACCAGGGCCTGGTAACTCACTGGCTCACAGGTACTCTGGTCATCAGGATGCTGCAAGGCCAACCCAGCCGGCAACCAGCACACTCTTTCAGGGCAGAGAGCAGGTCTGTGCTTCTCTCGTGTACTCTTGGTCATCCACCCAGTGATGAGCACACGGGGATCTGGGCTGTGGTGCCTTGGTTATTTTTTGAGGTGCAGGTGGTTCTGATGAGATGGACAATCGCCTCTTTACCAGGAGCAGGCATCAAAATCACCTGGAGAGGCTGAGAAGCCAGACTGTAGGCCCCACCCCCCAGACTTCGATAGGTCTGAATTTGCATTTCAAATAAACATTCAGGTGCTGCTGCTGCTGCTGCTGGTCCAGGCTGACACTTTGAGAAACACAGTTCTGGATGGTATGGAGGTAAATTTAGGAGAGGAGAACAGATGGCTCAGGTCTGTGGGATCCAGGCTCCCTGGCCCCCACTCACTCTTCCCACTTTTTTATTTTCACAGACCTGCTAGGGCCACCTGACTAAGACATCCAGCAGAGGGGATGGGACCCGCAGCACATTGCTCACTCCATCGGCAGCCTCCCCACCCCCACTTCTCCAGGTGGCCCTGATTGAAAGCCTTAGGTTTGTATCATCTTCAGAAGAGAGGCCTGGGCAGGTCCTCACAGTCTCTGCAGCTCAGCCAAACAATGAAACCTAAGATACCAAGGATCAGCTTTGAGAATTGAGGCAGCAGGGGAGTTTGGGAAGATACCCTTAAAAGGGCAAAAGTTCTCGTGGTCACAGATCCTCAACACCTTACCCACAGCTCAAAGTCATGAGTTTGCCCGCATTCAAAGAATTTGGGAGCCAAGTTCTCCAGTGTGCTCCCTGGGGGTGTTTTTCTTTTAATTTATTTTTAATTGGAGGATGATGACTTTACAATATTGTGTTGGTTTCTGCCATATATCAACATGAATCAGCCATGGGTATACATATGTCCCTCCTTCTTGAACCTCCTCCCCACTCCCACCCCATCCCAGCCCTCTAGTTTATTTTCTTATTAATTTCCATTGCAGTATAGTTGCGTTATAACACTGTGTTAATTTCTGCTGTACAGCAAAGTGAATCAGCTATATGAATACATCTGTCCCCTCTTTTTAGGATTTCTTTTTCATTCTTATTAGTTATATATTTTATACATAGCATCAATGGTGTATAGGTGTCCATCCCAATCTCCAATCTATCCTTCTCCCCCCACAAACATTCTCTATGTCTGTGTCTCTATTTCTGCTTTGCAAGTACATGGTGGTATTTAGATATGACCCTCCAGGCTGAAGGTCATGCACATCAGCCTATTTTGGAATAGCTGTTGATGAAGATTTTTTTATGCTTTGCTCGGGGGACCAGTTGCAAGGAGGAGCTTTTTATGAGAACAATACATATCACAGACATCTGAATATATTTCCATGAGAAAATAAGGATGAAGGAAACGAAAAGATGGTGTCGTTTTCTTACATGGCAGATGAATATTTAACATGCTCGCGTTTATCTTTAAGGGGAAAAAAAAAAGACCCTTTGCAATTTGACATGCTTCCTACAACAGCAATCCATACACAAAACACCAAACACTACAGCCACCCATATAAATACCATGTTTTTCATTATTCCCTTATTACAGTGGCACAAAGACCAGCTGCTACATGAAATATCATGAAAACATAAATTACTGGTTATAAATAGCATATTTAAAGCATGAGGCCATCCAGAATGGGCTGGTTTAACATAGGCTGCCGAGAACGAGTCCAAGGAATTGATAAGACAGGCAGGGGAAGTCAGGCAGGGTCTGCACATGGCAGGAGATCAGCCAACAGAAGCTGCAAGAGGGGCTCTTGAAACAGACTTGGAGGAGGGTACAGTGGAGCTCTCAGGAGCCCGGAGGAACAAGTCCACTTTCTGTTGACCCTTGCCACCCCAAGAGGGACCAATTCGCAGACTGCTTATCACCACTATTTTTAACTTCCTGGCAGGCTAACCCCGTGCAATGGGAAAATCGCCCAAAGTAAATACACACTCTCCCTTGATTCTTCTCCTGGCGAGTAATTTTCTATTATTTTCCGTTAGAACCATTTCCAGGATAAATCATGCTCCAGTGCGAGCCTGAGTGTGAGAGTCCTCTAAGGAGCCTCCATCCTAAACCGGGAGCTCAAAAAACCTACATTTTTGCTCTCTGCTCTAGAGGCTGTGTCCAAACAAGCCCTTTGAGAAGCTTTCCAGGCTTTTCACCTTCCAGGTTCCTTTGCTATATTTTTATTTCCCTTGAGTTTTGCTACTAGACAAATTATGGATCATCATATGTAATTATCTTTCCATGAGACAGATTAATATGAATAACAGTTTTTGAGCTTAGAAAAGAGAAAAAATTTTAAAAAATTCTTTATGTCAGGCCCTGCACATGCTTTCTCTCACGGAATCCTCTCCATGACTCTCTGAGCTGGGCACTACTGTTTTTCCCTTTTTACATGCGGGGAATAAAGTCACATCGAAGTAATTTACTTGAGATCATACAGTTGGAAGGTGGTGGAACATGTCTGAAACTCAGCTCTGTCTCCGAACTCCACAAGCTGCCACACCATGTTAAGACAGTTCCAAAGTTAACACAGACCAAAGTAAGGGCTACATAAACTAGTTGCAAACTTAGGAAGGATAAATGCAGAATTTGATTTAGATTGTTTGAAACGTCTAACACAGTTTGAAGACCCCCAGTGAAGTCTTTGTGGACCCCTATCCCTCCCAGACCTCCCATGAGGAATCCCTAACCTAGAACCATTCACATATCATTTGCCATGTGCGTCTTCTATGTCTGCACAACTAGTTAAAAATACTGCCTGCTTCCCTGGGATCTAAGACGAATCAAGTCCAAACTCTGAATGACGTTCAAGGCTCTTCTTAACCTGGCCCTCGCTATCTCTTCAAATCCATCTTCTACAACCGTGTTATGCAGAGCCCGGTACAAGAAGTGAGAGGAGTGAGAATGTGAAGCAGAACCAGGAGATATTTACAGGCAGGTAAGGTTGGGCAGCATCTTGACCATGACTCTACACAGACATGGTAACTCTCATCTTCCAGGGCAACTCACCATGTATTAATAAAAGGTACACTGCCTACTCTCTCAGCTTTGTTCTTTGCTCTGGACCATTCCCCAGCCTGTCCCACCCTTTCTTCTTAGGCTCAGTTCCCAAGCCTCCTCTGGGAACCTTGCCTGCTGTCTCCTATTAGAAGCTGTCAGGTCCCATCTGCCCCCACAGCACCCTGCTCACATTCTGCCTTCTGTTGTGGAGAGCTGCCCCCTAGTCTGACCCAGTGGACAGTAAGCTCTTTAAGCACAGAGCTGTTTCTCACTAACCTTCTTTGCTGCCCCCTGTTCTCAGCACAGGCAGCAGCCAAAGAAGGTTCTTAATAAAGATTAGCAGGTCTGATTTTTCACCAGAGACCAGGAGCAGTTACTATACTAGGAACAGGAGGAAGGAGGAAAGAGAAGGGAGAGGGGTTCACACAGGAATTAAACAAAGAGAAAAAAATGATGGTTCATTTTTTCCTTTAAGAATGTGAGCCAGGATTAATAATGTACAAAGGGTTCTCAGGAACTAGTATTTCACTGTGATCAAAACTTCCTGTAATAAACTCTGACATAAAGTTTTAATGTTTGCATTTGTCATCATTATCAACCACTTCATTCACACCCAAAATAGAGCAAACGTCTCCTGAGCCCAGGTGCACCTTCCCAGACCCCAGGAAGCCTCAGACATCCAACTCCACATTTTCACTTGGCATCTGTCCCCTAGGGGACCAGAATTTACTGATTTCTAGCTAACATTTATTGAGCACCTACTGTGTTCCAGGAACCAAAGCCTCTATTTATATGCATAATATCTAATCCTCATCAGAGCCCTCTGAGATATAGTGATCACCATTTTCTAGATAAGAAATCTGAATTCTGGAGGTTAAATAACTTGCCCACAGCTGCATAATTAACAATGCTGCAGATTGAGCTCAAATATGCCTTACTGCAAAGCCCATGTTCTTAGCTATTCTACTAACTTTTAAATAAAAATATCCTCTATGATTTTTCAGAGTATTAAGTTGTGACATCAAAATACTAATGGAAGAAAAGGCTCTGGATCTAGGCTAGAAAACACTCTTTCAAAGGACACAGCTTCCTCATGGGAACTCACCAGCCAGGGGCACAGGACTCTTCAGGCAAAGGTTTGAGTCTGCTCAGGCACACTTCTAACTAAAGATGCGTCAAGAGCTGTGTCTTCAGTGCTGAGAACCCTGGATTCAAGGGGACCTGGAACCTCGTCAGCACTGAGTCTCACAAGGTTTCACATAATGGAAGGGTCCGGGAGATTCTAGACATCCCTAGTCTCACCTTCTCATTTTGTAGATGGGGAAACTGAGGTCCATGGAAGTTAGGCATTTGCGCAGGTCATAGAGCTAACAAGGGGGCTTCCCTAGTGGCTCAGATGGTATGGAGTCCAGCTGCAATGCAGGAGGCCCAGGTTTGATCCCTGGGTTGGGACAATCCCCCAGAAGTAGAAATGGCAACCCACTCCAGTCTTCTTGCTTGGAGAATCCCATGGACTGAGGAGTGTGGCGGACTACAGTCTATAGGGTCATGAAGAGTCAGGCATGACTGAGCAACTGAGCACAAGCACATGTGTTGACCATATTCCCAGGTCAACAAGATTTAGTTCCTTCTTCCTCGGTGACGCACATCACTCCACTGCGAGGAGGGGGGACAGTGCATTCAGACAGCCTGTTACTGGTGGACAGTCCGATCATGGGGTGTGCCTTCTGCAAGTCACCCCACTGCCACTGAAATAATGAACCCTGCCAGTATGGGGTCAGGGATAATTCGAAATCATTTAGTTTCACATGGATCAAAATGAAAACCTGGTCTAAATGGAGTCTAATGACTACATCACCCTGAACTCACCTGATCTCATTTAGTTTTCAGAGAGGTTCCATTTCCTGGCACATCTGATGGCTAGCAGTGTCAGTAAAGCAGTCTATGAAAATAAAATATTTTTACTGATGTTTAAAAGTCTACTTACTGAATGGCATGAAATTGGATGAACTGATATTTCTGCATCTGTAAAATCGGAAAAAGATAGTACTTACCCTACAGAAGCTATGCATTTCAAAATCAAATGAAATAATACATATGAAGTGCCCAACATGATGCCTGGCACACAATAAGCACTTAACAAAAATAGTTAACATGGGACTTCCGGCAGCCCAGTGGTTAAGATTCCTTGGGCCATGGGTTCAATTCCTGGTCAGAAAACTAAGATCCCACATGCTGCATGGTGTGGCCAAAAAAAAAAAAAAAAAAATGGTTACACTATTATGGCTGCTATTGAACTTCTGGCGGACATTCACATATGATCAAAAGAGGGACACAAGTTATGATATGAATGTTTTTGCTTTCTTTGTCTTGACCTCTTTGTTACACATGTTTGTGAAAGACCTTTTCCCATAGATGTGAGAAAGAGGATGGTGAACAAGAAAGGACCAGGGTGAGTGCTGGTGGTTGAAGGTTAAGACACTAAAGAGATTTAATCCCCACACAGCCATTCAGTGTGTATAACAGGCCTGCAGTGAAATGACAGAAGGAGTTTTCACATTTGAGTCTAGTACACTTCTGCACCCATGAATAATGCTACCTGTAGCAGAGTGGAAGAGGAATTGCTGCCCTGGGTTAGAGCATCCAGGTGAGCACAAAGAGGCCTTCGTGGAAAATGTAATTAGGAAAGCAGGTAAGTGGGGACTTGTGTCTCCAGAAATCTGTTTTTAAAATACTAATAGCCTTGGGTTTTTTACCCTAGAGAACATTTTACATCTTTGAATATGTTTGCAATTTGTGTGATCTGCACACTCCAGATTTTGTTTTGCAAGGGGAACTTTTAAATCACTGCATTATTACTACAAATAATTAAACCAAAGACTAATTTGTGGTTGCACACATGTTCACAACCATGTGAAAAATACTGCTGCCAGCACCAGGGCCCAATTTCCATCACATCACTGTTTACAATTTAATGGGCCTCTGAATGTTGCAAATCTGAGGAGAAAAGAATAAAGAAGTTTTTTAAAAGCAGAAAGTAGGAAGAAAGAAGAATGTGAAAAAAAAAAAAAAAGAGGAAGGAAAGAGCAAGAGAGAGAAAAAAAATTTCTTTCCATTTCTTTATTCTCAAGAAAAACTGCCAAGAGCTCCACTGGAAAGTGTGTTAGAATATTCTGATTCTCTGTTAATGGTATTTTTAAAAGAGAGAGAGAGCAATGGACCTAATGTGTGTTTTTCAAAATCCTTTGATTCTAAATCCATTCAACTATAAATCTGGGTTCTTACTTCAAAAGCTAGATACATCCTGACTTTCCTAAAGTGACGCAAAATATTCAATCCTAGGCCAAGAAAAATCCCAAACCAACCAACAGAAGTCAAGGAAAATTGAATACAGAAGCTTTTAACTTGAATTATTCAGGTCCAAGGAAATTAAGTCTTTCATCTTTTCTCTCTAGTTAACTTTTAAAACATTTTAAATACTCTGCCCTAAATATTTCAGAATATAATCCAAAAGTGATCAAATTCCATTATATGAGTTGAACAGTACAGATAAATAGATCAATTTTTATCTGGAATATTCATACCCATTTCTTCCAAAAGTGTTGAAAAATACTGATAGTATTGTGTTTATTCAAATGCTTTTA
Organism: Capricornis sumatraensis; assembly: GCF_032405125.1. Lineage (NCBI taxonomy): Eukaryota > Metazoa > Chordata > Mammalia > Artiodactyla > Bovidae > Capricornis > Capricornis sumatraensis. The sequence continues at coordinate 53,782,549 of NC_091070.1, forward strand.
GAGTACCTTGGAAAGCTTTTTGATATTTTGATTAATTTAACTCTAAACCATCCATCTAAAATAAACCATCACTCCAAAATACTTCTAAAGATAAAAGATACTCTCTAGGAAGAAACTACAAATTATGAAACCCCTTTTACCAATAAACATACCACCACCAGACAGGGAAAAAAAATGATTTATGAATTAGTTCAAATGGAAAACAACCCCACATATAACTGACAAACAGAAAACTGCCAAGAGACATCGGATAAGCAGAAACATCACACAAATGGCACTGTCCTTGAGTAGCTAACTGCCTAGAATATATGCAACTTTTGAAACAGCTTTTGATGGGATGAAACATTTTCGTATACCTGGCACATTATTTAATGTTTTTCCATGACTATCCCTCATTCATGTACTTTGGCATGAAGAAAACATAAATACAGGAGGTCTCTTCTTATGTGGACTTAAACCCAGAGAAAGTCTTGTGAATCATCTGCGGACTTCTCTTTTGGAGTATAGGGTAGATGGGAGACCACTAGTCTGTAGTTAGCTTCCTCTCATTCTTTTCAAACACCTCCAGTGTTTCAGCATCTCCCCTCTAGGGAGAATAAGGGCATCATTTAGCAAAGCAGTTCCCACAGGTGTGGTCCTTGGATCCCTGTAGGTCCCCAAGACTCTTTCAAGGAAACCTATGAGGTCAAAACTATTTTTATCATAATACTTGTCACCAGAAGTAGAGTTTTCCACAGGCTACATGATGCGTATGGCCACAGGCTGAATGCAGAAGCAGAGCTGACAATCCAGCTGTCTTCTATTAAGCCAGACTTAAAAGAGATTATTTACAAAAACACACAAGAACGCCATTCTTCTGTTTTTGTTTTGGAAAACAGTTATTCTCTATTACAATGTTTTTTATGGTAGGATGCAATGGGTTTATTTTTTAAAATAAATATTCTGTTAAAATTTTCTCCATTTTCAGTTCTAATATGGCAAATATCAAGCAGCATTTACATAAACAAAAGTTCTTGAAGGTCCTCGATAATTTTTAAGAGTGTAAAGGGATTCTGAAACCAACGAGTTTGACAGTGATTCAGTAGCACAATTCTTGACTTATAGTAAATGCTCAGTACACAAATGTGTGGCAAATTTACTCATTAGAGGGCACTGAATATTTTTCAATGTGCAAGAGACTCCAGAGTTCAGAATAAGAATATGGCCAGTAAAGACCCTGGGATGACCATGTTCAGGCCTCTGCACCTGCTCACAACATGATTGTTTTTTTTTTTTAAGATGCTAAGAACACAAAAGTGTAGAGCCAAAACAAAGACAGAATAGAGAGTCCCTTGGACTGCAAGGAGATCCAACCAGTCCATTCTGAAGGAGATCAACCCTGGGATTTTTTTGGAAGGAATGATGCTAAAGCTGAAGCTCCAGTACTTTGGCCACCTCATACGAAGAGCTGACTCATTGGAAAAGACTCTGATGCTGGGAGGGATTGGGGGCAGGAGGAGAAGGGGATGACAGAGGATGAGATGGCTGGATGGCATCACTGACTCAATGGACGTGAGTCTGAGTGAACTCTGGGAGTTAGTGATGGACAGGGAGGCCTGGCATGCTGCGATTCATGGGGTCGCAAAGAGTCAGACACGACTGAGTGACTGAACTGAACTGAAGTGATGGCTCAAAGACAGGTAAAGGCAAACAAAGGAAAGGAGGGCAGGTATTGGTGGGGATGGGTTCTGATAATCAGTGGATTTCCTTTATCTATCCTATCACCACCTATTCTTCATTTCAGGGGAAAAAATATCATCTATTACTTCAGAGACAATGTCTTTCCAAAGGGGTTTATGGGGACTTCATACACACACTAATTAAACTACATAACACCCTGAATGGTTCAAGTCCTAAGATCCCACAAGGTCACAGGGTCATCTGTGTGGACCAATTAGTTAACTTCTTTGGGTTCCATAGTGTTCATGTGCCTCTCCCAATTTTTATTCCTGGAAATTTCTTAATCTTGCAAAATCCACTTCGGACAATACCTCCTCCAAAAGTTCTCCTTGCCTTCTTTCCCAGAACAAATTAAAAATTCCTTCCTCTGCCTAACCTCTGTACCTTGTATATATGTCTGTGGCAGCATGGAGCACATATTATTGAAATTCCTCATTTTCACTGTCTCCTTAGCTCATGCACTGTCGACCAGTACTTATTGGTGCCAAAACATTGTAGACGCTTTAAAAACCCACACAAACCCTAGTCACCTTACAGATTCATAAGACAACTACCAGAATTAAGTACAAGGCAAAAGAATAATAAGGAAGTTATTACTCGAAATTCTACTTGTTTCTAGCCAACTAGAAATCCAGCATGGGTGTCTTAGTGATGGTGACTTAGTCTTGCCATGTTTGAGAATGAAGAGGAGCCCACTGAAAGAAAGCCATCTCCTAAAAATGTGTTTCCTGGAAGAAAGTATAACTTTTCATCCCTTCTGAAAGGAGACAAATTGCAAATGACAAAGGCAAGTATTGCAAAAGATAAATCAAACCAAGGTAAAAACTCACAAGGCAAAAAGATGTGCTAAAGTGACTAACAGTCAATTAACAGGAAAGGACTGGAGAAGGGGAGAAATCTAACTATTTGAATGTTTATATGACATCAAAGAAGGCTGGAAAGTCATGCTCTAAAATCAACCAGACTTCATCACCACCTTTTAAGTGACATACTCATCAGCAAAGAACACAAGAACACACATTTTCATTAGTACAGCAAAGAAAGAATTTGTATGCCTACGGTTAGCACTGGCAAAGAAATGGGTAAAGTAGGTTGTTTCCATGTTTACCTTTAAGAATGTGGCCATATGGTAAGAATGAAGATGCTGCCCAGAATCTAATATGGAAGAGATGTCTTCATGCCTCCAAAAGGTGAGGGCAAAACCAGTAGCACTCAAGTGGAAACTTGAGATTGGGTAACTAATGGCCACCTAATCTTATGAAAAGCTACAGAGAGTAAAGGTCTTGAAACACAAAGAGCCTGTTCATCCTCATAACCACCCTTATATAATTGTATATGTATCCTTGTGCTGGACTTTGAAATTAGCACTTTCCCATTCATCAGTCTGATTTCAAACCACCCTTATTGGATATCTCAATTATCTGTGACTCCAAGGTTAACTAACAATTGGACCCTCTCCATATCCGTTTTCTTTATTCCTCATTAGAGTTAAGAGTTTTAGCCCAGGGGAACTCTCACTATGGAAGCCCAGAGTGCTATAGCAGAAAGTCATCACAGAAAGTGACTAATCTAACCCATCCACTTTGGGGAAACTGAGGCCCAGAGAACCCTTACCCTGGGATCACACAGCTAAGGACTGTCAGAAATAGGGCCTCAACACAGCCCTTCCTGCAACACAGTACTATTTCATCATACCAAAGCAAAGAAGTATAGATGCTCATTTGGAAATGTATGTTTGGACAAATCGCTAGCCCCAAGCACCATTTCCTCCCTACATAAATAAAAGCAATGCTTTCCACCTGCCACCACTACCCTGGGAACATCCATAGCATGTGTGTTTATTCCCTCGAGCTGACTGCAGGATGATGGAAGACAGACCATGACTGCGAAGCAGCAGAACTGATCCTACAAGGAGGCAGCGAGAGGGAGCCCGAGCCAAGGCTGAAAGAGCTGCCACACGTCTGGATGTTTAGAAAGACGGGCTGTTTGTCTAGCCCCAAAGTGTCTCCCCGAAGTGTCCACTGTTCAACGGGGAAAAGAGTGACTTTACAGTGGTGAATATGATAGACCTCATCTTCTCTAAAGGACAAAGATCTACATTCCCTGAAATGGAGCAAAGTGGTATCCTGTTCCCATGATGTGTCAGGAAGGGCACTGCCCCACTGTAGGCTTCCCCAGAGCCCTAGTCTCCACTTAGCCATGAGGAAACATCAGATCACCCAACCTGGGGTTCGTCATCCTAGAAAGTACCTGACTAGTGCTCTTCATGAGGGTCAACATTATGAAAAACAAGGAAAAACCAAGGAACTGTCCTTGCTGGAGGAGACTAAGGAGACAAGACAATAACATGCAATGTAGGATCCTGGATTAGATTTTGGAACTGAAAAAGGACTGGTGGAAAGCCGGGTGAAATCTAAATAAAGTCTGTCGTTTAGATGGTGGCATCGTGCCAAAGCTCATTTCTGAGTTTTGGTAACTGTAGCATGGGGATGCTGTGGAGGTTGCTAACTTTGGTTGAGGAGCGGGCAGGAGCTCTTTGTACTATCTTTGTAACAGTTCTGCAAATCTAACATTATTTCAAATATTAAAAGTTAAAGAAAAAAAATGTGGCTCATGGCTGGGTGGGAGACATAGCTGATGAGTTTCCGGTCCCTCCTCTCAATCGCTTCTTAGAATTAATCACTCTTCCCTCTCTGTTTGGAAAGAACGTGGCACAAGTTTTTCCTTCTCCTTTATTCTGGGTTATTTGTATATCTTCAAAAAATGATGATGTTTTAAGAGCAGAGAGAATCTTTATCACTGCTAAGAGCATTCCCATGTCCTGTGTTTTTCACAAAGTAAATGCTTAGGAAGTCGGCTAGAGGAATGAATGAGTGAATGCACCTGCTTCCCCTGGATGAGATGAGACACATTCTGCTCCATTTTATGATTGTGCCTAGTCTTCCCCATCCCATGAGTTAAAACGCACAAGCTGCATTTAAAACCACACTTCTTGCTTCACAGCATCTAATACAGCACACTGCCCTCACCCACTAAATGTTTAAAGAGCAAATGCTATTCAAAATCCCCTTTGCTCTTTGACAAGACTGCCTTTCACCTCCTTCTCAGTTTGGAAACGTGTTGAGTCATCCTCCCAAACTTTGTGCCTTGCATCACCGTCTCCAGTAAGCCTCCTCTGGCCACCCCTCAGCCCCTTCCTCCTCAGAATTAATCACTTTCACCTCTGTGGCACTTATGTACCTGGTACATAATTTTGTTTTAGTACTCATAACAATCTGTTAATAACCTATTTACAGATCCATCTCCCCAACCATAACAGGAGCTTCTTGAGAGCAGTAACTTGGCTTTATTTCTCGTGTACCCTCAACTCTGGGGACCGTACTTGGTATGTAGTCAGTGATACAATAAATGCGTGCTGAATCAAAGAGTGACTGCTATTCCCATTTCCTGACTCTTGCCCAGGAATTTACTGCAATGGCAGACACACAGGCCATGCAGGCGTTACCCAGAACAAGGGAATGAGGGCTGCAAAGACATTCCAAGGGTCTTTTTCATGACTGCAGCAAGCTGGCAGGTTGGAGGCATCAGCATGGGTGTGAGACATGAACGATGATCTGCTGACTCTGATCTGGCTGAGCCTCTACAGCCAGCTCACTGATACTTAGCCTCCAGACCTGTTGATCCAATCTTTTCTTATTGCCCCGTGAGTCTTCATGCTCAGTAAGAGGGATAGGAAATGGATTTGGGCAACCAGACCCAAAGGGTGTCCAGTGATGCCAGGGTCACCATAGTATAAAGAAAAAGTATATAAATCTGCCCAGAATTTCCTCATCAATAACTTCATCTCAGCCAATCCAGTATACAGAGTGAATGGGCTTCCTCTGTTTGTCGCCTCTCTCGTGCCTTCTGAGGGCTCCTAGATTTAGGCCAGCTGCTCGGCCATCTCACTGGTCCCCTAAGCTAGAAATCTTCCATTCTTCACTGTGTCTCTCTCCCTTGACCCCCACCACCAAGTGAAACCCTCACCTTATTGATCAGACACTGCAATTACCTAAACAAACACACCCCTCCATCCTGGGACAGGGCTCAAATCCTAGCCTTTGTTATCTCCTGCTCAGCCTGGGACAGGGGCCTCACTGGTTTCCCTACAGACCACTCAATGTGAGACTGAGGCACAGCAAAAATCTCAGCTCCTCCCCCAGCTCTGGTGGCCCCACCAGAGGATGGTCTGCGCTTGCCTCCTCCCTCTGGTATCTTACATTACAAGCTCCTTGAAAGGCTCAGACTGAGACCTGCTCTGCTACCACTCGCCTTTCCTGGGATGTCCCACTCTCTTTCTCTCAGCGATAAGCTCCTAAACACCCTGCACGGCCCAGCTCGAAAGTGCCTGGTTAACCTTCAGCCTGGAGAAAACACAAACACAGGGAATCACTCAGGACTCCACATTAAAGCTCTGTCTGTGGCTGGCCCCCACCACACGGTGAAGAACGCACATCTATGAAGTGTCTCCAGGGCACAATTTTTCTGTTTCATGTAATTGCTTAGCTCCTGTCACTGAAGTTTTCACATGCATATGTGTTGTGTCTCTGACTAGATGGTAATCTCCTCCCTCCCTCATATCTCCCAGCACAGCGCTCTGCCTACCTGGGTCATTTAAAAAGATGTGCTGGGGTGGAAAATGACTGAAAAACCATCTTGTACCAGCAGATGAAAGCATCCGGGATTATACCTGTGGTCCTCAGCTCCTGTGTGAATCAGAAACAGCCAGGAAGCTTGTTAAAAATGGAAGTGCTTTTGCAAGGCCTCTGCAGATTTGGACTCAGAGGATTAGGGAGGGTTCTAGAAATCACTATTTTCCACAAGGTCCTCCATGCCTGTGAGTTAACTGTGAAAGTAAAAGTGAAAGTCGTTCAGTTGTGTCTGACTCTCTGTGACCCCAGGGACTATACAGTCCATGGAATTCTCCAGGCCAGAATACTGGAGTGGGTAGCCTTTCCTTTCTCCAGGGGATCAAACCCAAGTCTCCCGCATTGCAGGCGGATTCTTTACCAGCCGAGCCACAAGGGAAGCCCGAGTAAACGGTGCTGCTCCCCAAACATAAGATCTTCCCCCTCCTTCACCCATCAGGTTTGAGGAGCTTGAGTCACCTGCTTGCCCTTCAAGCTTCCTCCCTCTGGGGTGAGTGGTCAGAGGTGATGTCAGAAGGAGTCACTAAAGAAAAGTCCAGGCCCCTCCATGTCAGCTCCCCTCAGGAACTGGCTCCTCACCTCAGAAGCAGCAGCTGAGAGAGGCGATCGTATCTAGAGAGCACACAGGCTACTTCTATGCTCTCTCCAAAATGCCAGTGAGTTTGAAAGGCACTTTGTCCAATTAGAAGTGTGGAGAAATATTCATCCTGTCCATGACAGAGATAAAGTGCTTCTTTCAAAAGCAGCGGTGGCAGCCTGCCAGGTTTAAGAAGTCCAACTATTCCACACCGAGCCAGCAGTTATTAATTAGTTTTATTAGTGGCAGGTCTTTAATGCAAAATGACAGAGGGAGAGCGCGAAGATCCCCGTCGCTACTAAAATACAAATTGTCCGGATTTAGGTTGTGTTGTTCCCCAACATGTACAGGCGGCCAGCCAGGCCCAAGTGGGGAACAGAGGACGCAGCCAAATGCCTTTCTGCAGAGTTCCGGACTATTAATGGCGTGACAAAGAGGCTCGGGTTCTTACCTCAGGTAGCTCTCTAGGGGAAAATCCACCAATTTCAACAATCGAGGAGGAAGAGGGAGAGGACGGGGGCATCTGAGGGGAACCCCAGGAGCATGAGGAGGGGCTGTGGTGGGGGCAAGACGGGGGCAGGCCTGCGTCATCCACTCTGCTCAATGTGCCCCTGCGAGAAATGAGCGTTTCCAGAGAGCCGAGCGGGGCTGCTTTGTGGAGAATTAGTCTTACACTGTCAACCTGCTTTTTATGACCATTAATCACATTTGTATTTATAAGCACTAAGACAGGATAATCAAATCTCATGCTTCAAAGCATATGTTTATCACCGCAGGCATAAAAAGGAAGGAGAAAAAGTTTACAAGCCTGCACTGTTGGCAAGAGCTGCTGTTTATCTGGTCGCTTCCCCAGAAGCCCCCTGGGGGGCTCTGGAGAACATTCTGTGAGGGAGAAGGCAGAACTGCCCAGTGTCTCACTCTGTCAGTGTTTCTGCTTTGCTCTGCGCTGGTCTGAAGGCAGGAATTTAAAGACAGTCCCCAAACAGCCTCTCCCAGAGATGCTCACCTAATACAGCCGGGAGCTCTTGGCCTCAGGCCTTCCAGACCTTTCTCCTTTGCCTCATGAAGGGGTTCCTCACAGACTCTGGGCAGTGCATTCTCCCCCATGCCTTTTCTTTAAGCATCCTACACAATTCCAGCGGTCCCCCAGTTGCCCTGTTACCCAACCCTAAGCTCCCTATGCTTCAAAGAGGCTTCCCATACCACCCTCCTCTGTAGCCTGCCTCTAGACCAGGCCAGAGATGGCAGAACTTTTCTGTCAAGCGCCAGACAATAAATATTTTAGGGTTGTTGCTGTTTCTAATTTAGCAAAGGTTTAGTTTTTTTACTTTTATTGGAATGTAGTTGACTTACAATGTTGTGTTAGTTTCAGGTGTACAGCAAAGTGATTCAGTTATACATCTATCCATTCTTTTTCAGATTCTTTTCCTATCTAGGTTAGTACAGAATACTGAGTAGAGTCCTCTATTATACAGTAGATCCTTGTTGGCTACCTATTTTATATACAATAGTGCTGCTGCTGCTGCTAAGTCGCTTCAGTCGTGTCCGGCTCTGTGCGACCCCATAGACAGCAGCCCACCAGGCTCCCCCGTCCCTGGGATTCTCCAGGCAAGAAGAGTGCAGTGGGTTGCCATTTCCTTCTCCAGTGCATGAAAGTGAAAAGTGAAAGTGAAGTCGCTCAGTCGTGTCCGACTCTTCGTGACCCCATGGACTGCAGCCTACCAGGCTCCTCCGTCCATAGGATTTTCCAGGCAAGAGTACTGGAGTGGGGTGCCATCGCCTTCTCTGATATAGAATAGTATGTGCATGTTAATCCCAAGATCCTAATTTATCCCTCTACTCACCCCAATATTTCAGTCTTTGCAGGCCCTGGAGTGTCTGTGGCAACTATTCAACTCTGCCCTGGTAGCTTATGTAGACAATATATAAATAAATGGGCATGGCTGTGTGCCAATAAAACTTTATTCCTTACAGGGCAGAGGGTGGGCTGGGTATGATCTGTGGGTTGCAGTTAACTGGCTCTTCCTCTAGAACAGCAGGGCCTGATCCAGGAACCCAGGTTCTAATGAGTTCTACAAAACTGGATGGAATATTTCCAAAATCCTGATAGAAAAGTTGCATTTGCATTGGCCATAATAGCTCAGATTCACCCAGATCTCCTGCCTGGAACCATATCAACTACTTAGTTTGCTAATATATGCCTCCCATTGTCTGATTAACAAATATTGGGAAGTGATCATTAAATGCAGCTAGGTAATCAAAATCTTTCAAAGCACAGGGTCCATGATGGGAAGAGAACAGATAGTAAAAGTGGTCCTACTGCTTATATGTAAACAGGGCATATCAGCACATGCTTCTCTAGAAGATTCCCTCGAGCAGATCCAAACAGTTTTAATGAAGGAGGACATCGTCTCCTAACATATAAGTAACACAGGTCAGTATGAAAACACCTTATCATCATTATCAATATTAAGAAGAAAAATCTAGAGGACTTACTGAGAAAGGAAATATTTTACAAGCCTTTTCAGAACCAAAGGCACTACCAACCCAGGCACAGATTTTCTAGAACTGAATAGAAAATGAAAAAAATAGACAGCTCTGGGGAAAGAAAACAAGTAAGGAGACCCTGCTTCTCTTGGTGACTTACTGAGTGATAACTGAAGATGAAAAACATATCTTCTTCCTCTTTGACTCTTCATTGTTAACACAGTACTTAAATGTTTCTTTTTTAAATTTATTTTTAATTGGAGGTTAATTGATTTACCATATTGTATTGGTTTCTGCCATACTCAAATGTTTCTTGAATGAATACATTTTTACATCCATGCTTGATGTTATCAAAGATTCAAAAGTGAATGTGAGATGAACTTTGTCTTCCCAGGGTTAATGGTCTAATAGGAGAAAATTTAAAAGGATGTAGACATAAATAATACACAGCATCTATATGTAGGTGCTGTGTTTGTAGGTTCTCACTCAGCATCTTTGGGTCCTGTCTTAGAAAGGATATACTCTAGCCTTCTTATCTAGCTTCCCAGCTCCTAGTAGATCCATAGTATATGATTCAAAGGATAGTAGAAGAAGGAGCCATATGAGGCTAGCACAATGTCTAGGTCCCACCAAGATAGACAGATACAGCCTAAAAGGGGCTGCAAATGCTAAACATAGATCTATTATCTGTAATTATTCCAGCATTGTTTGCAATGAAAGGAAAAAAGAGAAAAAAAAAAAGCACTGCAAACAATATACATATTCATCAACAGGGATGAATAAATTAACATGTATCTATACTACGGGAAATTTTGCAATTCTTAATAAAAAGAATAAATTAGATTTATACATGTTGTCTTGCAGGCCATGATACATTTTGAAGTTTATCTGCTCCTCACTACAAAAGCCTGTTGAAGCACATTCTCATGTATATAAATAAAAATTTTTTTTCTCCATCAGTTAGTACTTTGGCTAAGGAAAAAAATCAGTGTGTCATGCTTTAAGAACATCAGTGTGCTCAGACCTAAGCTGAAGAAACACACACAAAAAAGCTGTAACTCCTCCCCTTGCAAAGGGGGCCACTAACAAAAAGAACTTCACTAGGTTTTCTAAAATGGAGCATTTCCCAGGGCACATGGAAAGCACAGTGTCTCATGAAAACTAAATATATTAAACTTTACAGAGATTTTCTGCATAAGGTAAAGCCCACCTTTAAATATCAGAAGATGCTTTTGCTAAAAAAAAAATAAAACCATGAAAGATAGGTTACATAAAGAATTCAAGGAAGAACCTATATATGACCCAATGGGTATATTAAAGAATGCTTGGATATATGTGTGTGTATGTATGCATAATTTCATATACATTTTACATAAAGCACAAATGCTTTCATATTATATATAAGAATACTATTTTCCTATTGACTTCCTTTAGAAAAACGAACACTCAGTTGATCTTCAGTAGCTCATAACAGTGTAATTTTTAGAGTTCCTGGCCTTTCAGCTGAGAAATTAATGGCCTATAAACAAAGACTAAATGCGTCAGAGATATTTTGTATATTTGGGTTTTCACTGGGGAAGCAGTGTTGTGTAGTGGAAGGAACATAATCTTAAGAGTCGAAGAGACCTTTGTTGAAATGCTGGCCCCGCTGCTGTGGCTTTGAGCAAAGCCTGAACCTCTGTTTCCTCATCTAAAAATAGAAACAGAAGCCCTTCCCTCGCACAATCAACTTGTAGGATGGAAACACTACATACGAAGCCTCTAGTACCACTCCTGGCCTAGAGCGCACACTCCTTAATTGTTACCTACATGACTGTTTCACAAATTCGTGATATGATCATCAGAAAGAAAAAAAGAGAGATCCACTTTGATCGAGGGCACACCTAGCAGGTGAGAGTGAAAAGTGAAATGGGAAGTTGACACCACCACCCAGCCTCTTTCAGGCTCATACTGATGTGTACCAGGACACTAAAAGGCTGGCTACTGGATTTCTCAGGCTGTGTCCAAACCACTTCAGTCAAAACCAGAGCTGTGCAGATGAACACACTGTCAAGCTTTAAAATATTCATCTCCCCTTTCTACCCTCCCTTCCAGTGGAATGGTGAGAGTAACTGCTGATCTAGACTCTCTCTCTCTAGACAATAAACACAATAAAGTGACACTCAGGCAGCCATGACTCAAGCACCAACCCAAGGACACACCCTTGTAACCCGGATACAGCTCTGTCCATCAGGCAGCTTCAGCAAGACCCAAGCTGCCAATGGGCTCGTCCAGGAAGTCTGCTTCCTCGTGTTCTGTTGGGCTGGCTTCTGTTCCGAAAACCTGGTGGTGACAGGAATATTTAAAAATCAGGTCTGCAAAGTGCTATCAGGTCTGAATGCCAACGACTACTGCCGTTCAAGCTTCACTTCTCATAGAAGAGGCTGCCCGGAATGAAGATCACAACTGCAGGCCAGGCTCAATTTCAGCCTTGCTTAATGGCGCATAAGGTACTGAGGTGATGGTCGAGGGAGATGCGCAGCTTTTAGGGGGTAGCTCTCCAGAGAGCAAATTGTGCAGACAGAGGTCAGATCAGCTTGGGTCGTCCTTAACCAACACATGGCTATTTAAGTGAGTGCTAACCTGTGGTTTCAGCCATTGTGATTTATTGAGAAGGGTAGTGTCAATAATGCAGAGGACCTGACCACTGGCCCTTAATTCCTCTCATTTAGACAGGCTGCTCTTCATCATAAAATAGTCATCCTGTAAATTAATGTGTTTTATTTCAAAAGTGACATGTTTTACTGGCTTGTGCTTCCAGGCAAATTGCTTTGGATTGCCGGTTTCCCAGCCAGGCTACAAGGGTTCCAGCCCACTTGACCCCCTGGTCCAAGAGAAAATCTAAATGGAAGGCAAAGGATGACAGATCTAATATCCCTACCTGGGGCCCCCAGGCACTCCATGCATCTGCAAAGGCAGACCTGCTACAAAATAGAGGGAGCTGTGCTCAGTAACTGGGCCTCATCTGCAGCTCAGTGCTGAGCCTGGTCTTATCTACCTGGAAGCATCCCAGCAAGGTGCCTACAGGACCCAAGGTGGCTCTTAACTTCGCTGAGACCCAAAGTCAGTTGGGCAGTGACTTAGTCTGTGCCTTTCCTGGTGGCTCACATGGTAAAGAATCTGCCTGCAATGCAGGAGACTCAGGTTCCATCACTGGGGAAGATCCTCTGGAGAAGGGAATGTCTACCCACTCCAGTATTCTTGCCTGAAGAATTCCATGAACAGAGGCAACTGCGGGGCTACAGTCCGAGTAGCAACTAATACTTTTCCCTGCTTAGCACTCAACAGTGAGTCAGGGAATGACTGGCACATGTGGCTTCCAGTTCATATTCAACCCCTGCCGCCGTGTCCCTCACCCATAGTATGTGACTGAGTTGGTGAACAGAGCACCACCCAGCTCCAAGTCTCTGGCTCTCAGGGAGCTCTAACAAGCCCCTTAAAATCTCAGAATACATATTTTCTCATTTGTAAAAGAGAGCTGACACCTGCTTCCCAGGGCTGCTGTGAGGTCCAACAGACAAGGTATCGATGGCAGCGACTGGCCAATACAGAAGCGCCTGCAAATATGGTGGAGAGGTCTGACAGAGTGTGGTCCACTGGAGAAGGGAATGGCAAACCACTTCAGTATTCTTGCCTTGAGAACCCCATGAACAGTATGAAAAGGCAAAATGATAGGATACTGAAAGGGGAACTCCCCAGGTCGGTAGGTGCCGAACATGCTACTGGAGATCACTGGGGAAATACCTCCAGAAAGACTGAAGGGATGGAGCCAAAGCAAAAACAATATCCAGTTGCTGATGTGACTGGTGATAGAAGCAAGGTCTGATGCTGTAAAGAGCAATATAGCATAGGAACCTGGAATGTCAGGTCCATGAATCAAGGCAAATTGGAAGTGGTCAAACAGGAGATGGCAAGAGTGAATGTCGACATTCTAGGAATCAGCGAACTAAAATGGACTGGAATGGGTGAATTTAATTCAGATGACCATTATATTTACTACTGCAGGCAGGAATCCCTTAGAAGAAATGGAATAGCCATCATGGTCAACAAAAGAGTCTGAAATGCAGTACCTGGATGCAGTCTCAAAGATGACAGAATGATCTCTGTTCGTTTCCAAGGCAAACCGTTCAATATCACCATAATCCAAGCCTATGCCCCAACCAGTAATGCTGAAGAAGCTGAAGTTGAACGGTTCTATGAAGACCTACAAGACCTTTTAGAACTAACACCCAAAAAAGATGTCCTTTTCATTATAGGGGACTGGAATGCAAATGTAGGAAGTCAAGAAACAGCTGGAGCAACAGGCAAATTTGGCCTTGGAGTACGGAATGAAGCAGGGCAAAGGCTAATAGAGTTTTGCCAAGAGAATGCACTGGTCATAGCAAACACCCTCTTCCAACAACACAAAAGAAGACTCAACACATGGACACCACCAGAAGGTCAAATTCATTGATTATATTCTTTGCAGCCAAAGATGGAGAAGGTCTATACAGTCAGCAAAAACAAGAGCGGGAGCTGACTGTAGCTCAGATCATGAACTCCTTATTGCCAAATTCAGACTTAAATTGAAGAAAGTAGGGAAAACCACTAGACCATTCAGGTATGACCTAAGTTAAATCCCTTATGATTATACAGTGGAAGTGAGAAATAGACTTAAGGGACTAGATCTGATAGATAGAGTGCCTGATGAACTATGGACAGAAGTTCGTGACATTGTACAAGAGATAGAGATGAAGACCATCCCCATGGAAAAAATGCAAAAAAGCAAAATGGCTGTCTGAGAAGGCCATACAAATAGCTGTGAAAAGAAGAGAAGCGAAAAGCAAAGGAGAAAAGGAAAGATATAAGCATCTGAATGCAGAGTTCCAAAAAACAGCAAGAAGAGATAAGAAAGTCTTCCTCAGCAATCAATGCAAAGAAATAGAGGGAAAACAACAGAATGGGAAAGACTAGAGATCTCTTCAAGAAAATTAGAGACACCAAGGGAACATTTCATGCAAAGATGGGCTTGATAAAGGACAGAAATGGTATGGACCTAAAAGAAGCAGAAGATATTAAGAAGAGGTGGCAAGAATACACAGAAGAAATGTACAAAATAGATCTTCACGACCAAGATAATCACGATGGTGTGATCACTCACCTAGAGCCAGACATCCTGGAATGTGAAGTCAAGTGAGTCCTAGAAAGCATCACTACGAACAAAGCTAGTGAACCATAAACTTCCAGATGTTCAGGCTGGTTTTAGAAAAAGCAGAGAAACCAGAGATCAAATTGCCAACATCTGCTGGATCATGGAAAAAGCAAGGGAGTTCCAGAAAAACATCTATTTCTGCTTTATTGACGATGCCAAAGCCTTTGACCATGTGGATCACAATTAACTGTGGAAAATTCTGAAAGAGATGGGAATACCAGACCACCTGACCTGCCTCTTGAAAAACCTATATGCAGATCAGGAAGCAACAGTTAGAACTGGACATGGAACAACAGACTGGTTCCAAACAGGAAAAGGAGTATGTCAAGGCTGTATATTGTCACCCTGCTTATTTAACTTATATGCAGAGTACATCATGAGAAACACTGGGCTGGAAGAAGCACAAGCTGGAATCAAGATTGTTGGGAGAAATATCAATAACCTCAGATATGCAGATGACACCACCCTTATGGCAGAAAGCGAATAGGAACTAAAAAGCCTCTTGATGAAAGTGAAAGAGGAGAGGGAAAAAGTTGGCTTAAAGCTCAACATTCAGAAAACGAAGATCATGGCATCTGGTCTCATCACTTCATGGGAAATAGATGGGGAAATAGTGGAAACACTGTCGGACTTTATTTTTTAGGGCTCCAAAATCACTGCAGATGGTGACTGCAGCCATGAAATTAAAAGACACTTACTCCTTGGAAGGAAAGTTATGACTAACCTAGACAGCATATTCAAAAGCAGAGATATTACTTTGCCAACAAAGGTCCATCTAGTCAAGGCTATGGTTTTTCCAGTGGTCATATATGGATGTGAGAGTTGGACTGTGAAGAAAGCTGAGCACCGAAGAATTGATGCTTTTGAATTGTGGAGTTGGAGAAGACTCTTGAGAGTCCCTTGGACTGCAAGGAGATCCAACCAGTCCATTCTAAAGCAGATCAGTGCTGGGTGTTCTTTGGAAGGAATGATGTTAAAGCTGAAACTCCAGTACTTTGGCCACCTCATGTGAAGAGTTGACTCATTGGAAAAGTATCTGATGCTGGGAGGGATTGGCGGCAGGAGGAGAAGGGGACAACAGAGGATGAGATGGCTGGATGGCATCACCGACTCGATGGACTTGATTTTGAGTGAACTCCAGGAGTTGGTGATGGACATGGAGGCCTGGCGTGCTGCAATTCATGGGGTTGCAAAGAGTCAGACACAACTGAGCCGCTGAACTGAACTCAACTAATTACGATTACAACTCCTTAGTGTTGAAACTTTCAGCAACTCTCTATCACCAAGAGAATTAACAAAAACCCCAGCTGTCGAGACCCGCCACAGCAGATTCCCTCTTCCTCCTTATATCTCCCTCCTTCTCAGGATGAACCAAGTATTCCAAACGTAAGTCTTTTGATTAATCTTAAAACACATGATGCCAATTCCCACCCCTTTTATTTTTGTTCGTATCATCCTGAAATAGACCTGTCTTTCTCCCAGCTCAGCCTATCTAAATTCTATCCTTTTATCACACAACAATATATTTGTAGAATCTACTGTGTGCTCACAAGGTGAGACACAGGACTCAGGATGGCTGCTGAATGTCATCCAGCCCCCATTAGAGGCTGTTAAGGGTGCAGGTTGGAGGTCACATGACCCAGCCTAAGCCAATGAGCAGGGTTTTAAGGATTTCACTAAGTCCCAGGGGAGACGAAGTTGTACTTTTCTCCTTGGATCTCCTGCTGGAGAGGAAATGCCTGAGAAGAGAGAAAGGCCAACTCAGAAATTCTTTGTCTGTCCTGATCTTCCCTTTAAACTTTCTAGTTACATGAGCCCATTAATTTCCTTTTTTGGCTAGCCTGAGTTTGTTTTTTCTCGTTTGAACTCAGAAGAATTGTGATCAATACCAATATGAACAGTAGCTCCATGTGAATGTGAAAAACATTTTTTTAGCTGCTTTGCATGTATATCTTTTAATTCGCCACTTTTACAGTCGTGCATCTGCTAAGAACCAGAGAGGCTTGATAATTTTCTCAAGGTTGCACAGTAGTGCCAGTGTCAAAGGCCAAGACTCCCAGCTTAATGCTCCATTACTACCATCAGTTATTGGAGCCACTGACCGAAGTGGATGGCTTTGAGGCATAGGAAGGGTTGCCTGTCTTCTAATGCCCTGTTTTCAAGAACTGCCTTAGTTGAAAGGGGCCTCATAGCAATTCTCCACAGCCCCGAGGAGTGCACTGTTACAAAGCTCACCTCCCGCTGCCCTTCACTCACCCTGGCAGCCAGGCCAGACTCATAATGAATGGCCAGTGAGAAGTACACTGAAGTCCAACATGAATCAATGAGAGCACTAATGAAATTGCTTCAAGTTCTAGAGCAGAAGGTAAGTTGAATACAGTTCAGAGATGTACAACCCTGTGCCCTTCCAAGTTCCCAGAGAAGAAAGGAAAATACACATGGATAGGGGGTGGGGAGAACAGGTGCAAAGCAACACATACTTCTTACAATGACTTTAAACGTGTAATAGTCTCTCAGACCGTATTGCTGGAGAAAGCAACAAAAGTGATTTTATAGATAACGGAAACTCAGTCTAGTTTTTCACCATTAGTATTTTTGGATGAAACGCTGGACATTTCAGTGTGCTATTAAAAGAGCTTCCTGAATATTATTTTATCATGACTTCAGGTTTGGAGGTTATTAGGAAGTAGAGAGTATCTGTTAAAAGGCATAGGTAAAGCAACACTGCCTAGGTTTGCATCCTGGTTATACAATTTTCCAACTGCTGTGACCTTGGGCAAGTTAATTAACCTCTCTAAGCTCCATTCTCCACATCTGTAACATAAGGATAATAACAGGACCATTCTCATTTAAGTGTCAAGAGAATTAAATAAGTAAAATGCTCAGCCCTGTGCCAGTCAAAAAAAAAATTAGCCTTTTTTTGTCATTATAACTAATATAATTGTATAATTGTTAATGTTGTTATTTTATGTCATCAAGTATTATTTTTTTGGTAAAACAGTGATTTCGTTAGGATCTCCAGTGGCATATAGGTGGGTTTATGCCATCCCTAGATGATCCCCAGGCTGCTTTATAATTTTTTTCTCTGCTTTCTATAGTTCTTTTGACTCTACACGTTTTCAGACTGAGCCATCACTGTAGTCAGCCTGGACATTATTTACATTCTGCTTCTGATTCACAATATAGCCAAGCTTGTGAAAATTAGGTGTGAAACAAGACTCCATCATTAGGCTTTGCAGTAACTTTCTCGGCCACTAGAGGTCTACCTGCTATTTAGAGGCTCGCTGCCCTGTTGGGCTTCCCAGAAGTGTGCTGGTGTCTCCTGACTTTCATGTTTAAACAGACCAAACCACATTAGATGGTGCAGTGATTTCCTTAACTTGGTATTCAGAGCTCTGCGCAGTGGGGTTCAGATCTATATTTCTAATCTCCTAGTCCACTACTTGCCATATTCAAATCATCAGCCCCAGACAAAGCATATTCTACTGTTGCCCATATCAGCCTTGGGCCTCTTCATCTTTGCGCATTTACACACACTCTGCCCCCACTGACAGTCAAATGACACCCACCACACCCACACCCACACCCACACCCACACCCACACCCACACATTCTCCAGTGGTCTTTCCATCTACCCAAATTTTTTTCATCCTTCAAAGACTCATCAAGGTACACCTGCACTTCAACTTACTAGTGATCTAGCCCCTCCTTTGAACTCAGTGAACTTCAGGTCTATATCAATCCTTAGCCAATGAGTCCTGAACTATTTGTGACAGGTTTCAAACAATTACTTGGTACCTTGATTTAAATCAGTACACATTCATGCTTTGCCTCTCCAATGAGACTGTAATCTCCTAAGGCCCCAGAGGTATTTTATATTCCATATGAGTGTCCAAGGAGAAGGCAATGGCACCCCACTCCAGCACTCTTGCCTGGAAAATCCCATGGACGGAGGAGCCTGGTGCTCTGCAGTCCATGGGGTCGTGAAGAGTTGGACATGACTGAGTGACTTCACTTTCACTTTTCACTTTCATGCACTGGAGAAGGAAGAGGCAACCCGCTCCAGTGTTCTTGCCTGGAGAATCCCAGGGATGGCGGAGCCTGATGGGCTGCCGTCTATGGGGTCGCACAGAGTCGGACACGACTGAAACGACTTAGCAGCAGCAGCATGAGTGTCCAAGAGCAATTAAAAGAAAGTCTGACCATTTAGTGAGCATCTCATATGCACCGAGCACATTGCTGGCCATTTTATAATCTTGATCACAATGCCTGTGCTGTGCTGTGCTTAGTCGCTCAGTTGTGTCCAACTCTTTGGGACCCCATGGCCTAGCCTGCCAGGCTCCTCTGTCCATGAAATTCTTCAGGCAAGAATACTGAAGTGCTGCCATGCCCTCCTCCAGGGGATCTTCCCGACGCAGAGATCAAACCTAGGTCTCCTGCATTGCAGGCAGATTCTTTACTGTCTGAGCCACCAGGGAAGCCCAAGAATACTGAAATGAGTAGCCCATCCCTTCTCCTGGGGATCTTCCTGACCCAGGAATTGAACTGGGGTCTCCTGAATTGCAGGTGGATTATATACCAGCTGAGCCACCAGGGAAGCCCAATCAGCATGCCTATCAGATGGATATTTCTATTGCCTTTGTAGAAATTGAGCCTTAAGGACATGAAATTACTTGTTCAAGACCACACTGTAGGTAAGCCAAAAGTCAGAATTCAAAGGTAAATCTGACCCCCAAAAGACATGCATTTTTGCCCCATTAAATCACATCTATTTAGCATCACAAGCAGTACTTCCTCAATGAATATTTAGGGCTTGCTTGAATAGTTAAGGAGCAGCTTGTGCTGAATATCTGGCAAGATCAGACTATCAACCAAGCAGTAACATGTGTCACCAGTCCTCAGTACCCCTGAGTCTCTGTGTGACAACTCAAGCAGCCCAGCAGTCCCCCAATGAGCCAAGGCTGCTTAAAGATGGAAAAGCCTCCTTCTCTGGCTGGAGCGGCCCCGAAGACCCTACGGCTGGTCCACCAGCCCACTCCAGGTTGCAAGGGCTCTAATGATCTCACATGAAAGCTGGGGAGGTGAGAGCCACAGAAAAGTGACACAAGAGCACACGAGGCGATGATCAAAGAGTACACGGAGCCTCACACGCACATTTTCCCTGCAAGGAGCTTTACAATTCCAGCAGCACTCTGGTTCGGTTAGCCATAATATTATGAAAGACGCTGCAAACAACTGGATTTCATTTCAAACAGTATAAATTAACAAATTGCACATGTGCACACAGCATCTGCTAACCTAATAATTAAGATATTACAAAAAGTCACCTAATGGCACCCAAGTCAGCATAATGGGATAATTGTTACAGTGCTTAAAAAAATTTAAAGACATATAAGCCGGTCACCCATGGAGCACACCAAACGGAAGGTTGCTTTTTCATGGTCTCTTTGAGCGCCGTGTTTGGATTAGCACAATGTGAAAGGCAGCAACTGCTGTTATGTAACTAAACCCTGCATATACAGTTGTCAGTCTGGGTAAATTTAACTCTGCAGGTTTAAGGCAGAGCTGGCTTGCCAGAGCAGAACTTAGGAAACAACAAAAATTTAAAGCCACACTGCCCTGTGGGCCACAGACGGCTGATTAGAGAGCGGTGGAGAAGGCCACCCTGGCCAGCCTGTGCCATGCCAGGGTGCTAGCTCCCTGTAATAGCTGCTTGGAAAGCAATGAGGGCTGACAAGAGCATCGTTGTTCAATTAGCAAGCTGTCTGCATTTTCTCTCCCCCTACATGGCAATAAAGGCACTTAGGGGGCCTGATGTAGTTCAGAAGGAAAGACACTGAAACCTAGCATCAGGGGGAGGCTTTAATAACAGGTTGCTTTGCAGCAAAAACAAAGTGGATCCCATCCCCAGGCAAGAGTTCCACATGGCCATGGCATGGCCCAGGTTGAAGAGGGTGGCACTATGGCCTGGGTTCTAGGCCTGGCCCTGCGAGGCCGGCCATGGGGCTCAGAAGGAGCTGGGTCATCTCCCTGAACCGCATGTTTGTCAAATGCAAAATAAGAATGAGGGTTAACTCTCCAGGAGGCCCTTCCAAATCTATCATTTCCCCCTCTGGTTATATCGGCAGATCTTTATTCATTACAGACAAGGAATAATTCTGCAGGGAACCTCTCATTCTAAACTGGGCTGTGTCAGGTGAGGCCAAGAGAAGGACATTCACTGGGAACTGTCAAGATGTCAAAAAAGATAAATCCACTGGACCATGCTGGCAATCCTCTTCACTCCCCAGCAGAACTCATTATGAAGTGGGTTTGCCCTGGACCCCATCCAAAGAGCCTTGGTGAACTCCAGTTAGACAAAGAGGTGCCCACTGATAAGAAGTTCTCCCCCTGCACAGCTCAAAACCTGATGCTGAGGGCTATGGCCAGGAAAGACCCCGTGACCACAAGACACCCCCAGGGAGTTCAAGGGAGGCTGGAGAACTGTGTCAGTTTATTTACTGTTTGTTTCACGTGGTGTGAGGGGCATATTTTACAAGGGCAGAGTAGACTGGAAGAGATGCCGAAAAAAACTCACAGCATGGAGATTTTCTACTCTGTTTTGTAAATTCAACAGGGCCAGGGCAAGCAAGAGACTCACCTCAGGCACAAAATTTAAAGGAGGCCAAAAAACGTAGTGATCAAGATAAATAGTATTTTAATATAATACTTTAAAATTTAATGTCATGAAAAAAAAATCATGATAAGCAACATATCAGAATCTTAAATAAAGAGACAAGCAGTCCGGGAATAAGTGCACAGCCAGAGTCTTCTAAAAGCGTTTAAGTCTAGTTCGCGTGAAATAAACCATCATAACATCTTCCCATTCCGTTTTAAATTTAGATCTAAGAAAATAACTGGGCAAATGACCACTAACGAATGATCCACGTTCCCACCCCTGTCCCATGCACATCTGCACTGGCTACACATTCTGATCGTGGATATCCGGAATGAGTATGATTCTGCAGAATCTATGCCAGTGGGAGATGCCAGTGAAGGGGATCTGGCTTCTATTGCTAAGACTGGACCGTGCAAAAACCCTCAAAGATGACTCCCGGGAAAGTTTGTGTCCTGGAAGGAAATAGTCTCAAAAAAAAGGTATATTCTAAAATGACAACTCTTTAAAATAATTACTATTTAAGCATTGATAAAGCTTTAGCCTGCATTATATCTTCCTCTAAAAGGAAAAGATGACTCTCTCCGCAGCTGTATATTTTACTTCGCTGGAAGCATAATTCTGAGGATGCCACTCCTTACTCAAGAAACTTCCATGGCTCCCAAGTGCCTACAGACTTAAATACAAACCCCAGAGCCCAAAGTAATCAGAAGTCTTACTCTCTACACATATTCCTACGATTCAGCTTTATTCTTTTTTCCTCTACCCACATTCCAGCAGGCCTGCCTTTTTCCCCACTCTGTTTTTCCAGCCCTCCTGCCTCTGCCGTGCCCCCTAGAATCAGAAAAACCCTTCTTCCATCGGCCTGGTCATCTCTCCTTCTCCAAATCTTACTCATTCTTCCCATCGCAATTCTACAACTGCCTTCTCCATGAAGCCATAGAGCTCTGCTGGGTGCTAAACTACAGGATGAATTAACTTTAGTAAGAAAGAGCTGCAAGTAGCTTTTGCATTTCAGTTTAACCACAAATTAATAAAGGTACTTAATTAACCCCAAATGCCCCACTATCAAAGCATACTGATTCTTCCTTCTTTGCCCTCAGGAGCAACACCATGGAAGGGGAGAAAAGAAAAAAAAATAAAAAAAGAAAAAAATAAAGCTCCTTTTCCTCATTGATTCCTCCTAGAACAAAGGAAGTATTCAATCAATGAAAAAACAAACACAACCAACTTCTAGGAAAGATGAAATATGGAAAAAAAGATCTGTCCAGTAGTTCCAGATACAGATACAACAGGAATATTCTCTGGGGATGCTGAAGAACACACACACACACACACACACACACACACACACAGAAACACATACCACTCTTGGCCCGCAGGGGAGGAAAGAAAAATTCCATTTCGCGTTCTGAAGCTCAACCGAAGCCCTCGGCTCTCCCAGGCCTGCACCGCCTGTCCCGGGTGATTTTGCTTCTGCAGCTAAGGGCCTGGTGCTCAAAGCCTGATTTTCCCTGAGCAGAGCAATTCCAAACCATCTTAGTCACACAGATAGAAGGTGAAAGTATATTCCAACCAAACTACTGGACTGAGGTTGGGTTTATCAAACCAATTACGCCAAGATGTTATGGGAAGTGGGGGGCAATGTAATCACATATGACAGGATGATCAAAACTGCTTACACAGTAAATCAGGAAACTGCTAACAGGCTGACAACGGCATCTACCTGACTGAGGAATTTCAGGCTCAGATTCCCCAGGCTTGTAAAACAGAAATAACAACACAGAACAAGCTGTGCAGCACTGCCGGGCGCCTGGGCACCTCTAGGGCGAGACTGGGAGGTAAGGAAGTACCTGGTGCTGCCAGTGGGAATAGGCAAAGGAGCCCTTCTGAAAGGCCCACCTCCCAGACCGTGGTTTGCAGGAAGCAATCTCTCACTGCACTACTCAAAAACATCTTAATGGGTCCTGACCTTGGACACCACAGAAATACAGCACTGAGTCCGGGGACTCTATGGGGAGCCAGAAAGAGACAGACAGAAGGCAAAGTTATCCACTGCGGTTGAAGACTGGCGACTGCTGAGCGCCACCCGGCAGAAGGCAGGGAGAAGAGTCACTAAGCAAGGTTTCCCACCTAAGCTGACTTACTGAGGAACGGCCTAGAAAGCTATGTAGGCCTTCTCAATGGATGGAAGCGTCCTACACACTGAGAAGGTCTGTGTCCTTTGGGGACCCCGCCTCTCAGGTGTCCAGAGAGCCACCCAGGGTAGGCAGGCTGTGGAGAGTGGGGTCACTGTGCATGCCAAATAGTAATAAATTAACTTTGGGGAACACAGAGTCACTGCAGGATCTGCGGGGCCCAGAGCAAAAGCCAACTGCAGGAGATACCTACTCAATCACTGACAGGACACCAAAACAGAGGCCCTAAATAAAGCAGCTGACCTGAAAAGGAAATAAATACCTGCATTTTAAAGGAGGGGGGTCGTACTCTGTGCCTCACTCAGCTTTGTTTTCCATTCACAGTGTGGTGTCTTGAAATACCCTAACAAGTTTGGCTGACTCAGGGCACCAGCTTAAACTTTACCAAGGCCTTCTTTGACAGTCGTGATCTGCATCAAGTTCAATGCTGTCCTTTTGGCAGTTGTTGCACTTAATTGAGTGAAAAAAGCTGTCAGTCTAAAGCCCCAATCCCAAGGTAAATTCACTCTGAACTAACCATCTGCCAGGGCTTCTCCCAGGGTAGTCAACACTTATCATCCAGAGGACTAGATTCACTTCCTCATAATTAGATCATTCCTGAATTAAATTGACGGTCCCAGGGAAAAAAAAAAAAAACAATGCAAAGTGTGTTTTGAGACCAGAAAGGAGAAACTGGCTGGTTTTAACAAATGCAAGAAGCTACATATTTTTTCACAGCGATAGAGTGGCACAATAAACAATTTTTCTAAATAAGGCTTCATAACAATTATTATCTTCCATGCCACCCTTGTCATTTACATTCAGGTTTTTGTTTTGGAAGCTGAGGCATTTTCTTGCAAGCACCAAGCGCAAACTCAAAGGATGGGTAGCTATTGTCTTCAGACCCAGGTGCCCAAGCAAGGTCAGACCAGGTTGACCAATCTTATTAAATGTTGTGAATGTCAAAGTCTCAGTGAATTTGTTGGCACATCCACGAACCTGCTACTTCTCCAAAATAAAGGGAAAAAATTATCGACTTTTTTTTTTTTTTTTAAATATATACCCCACAGTAGCCACAGTGGCTGGAAAAGCTCAGGGAAAGAGGCAGATAAAATAACTCACTAAGTGATAAATCTGGAACCAGGCCCCCAAAATAATGCAATCATGCTGCAAGCCAAAAAAGAAAAAAGGAGGTAAAGAGACGAATCGAGCGGGTAGGATTCTGAAGGTTTCTCTGTAAACATGATTTCATTCTCTGCCAGTAATTGGGTGATTTGCCTCTAGTCAGATTCAGTCCTCTGAGTACTTCACTGCACAAGGTTTTTCAAACCTTGCATATTAACTCAAAATTTTCCAGGAAATATTTCTTAATTAAAGAAAGTATTTAGTAATTCTTTTGTTCTTCAGAAGTTTGCACAGCACTTGGTTATCCTTACATCTTTGATGAGACAGAGAGAAATTCGTGAACCACTGTCTCACAAGGGCTTCTCCAGCCACGGAACAGGAAAGATTAATGTAACTCAAAATAGAATGAGACCAACTCATTTTTGCCTGAATATCCAGATTAGACATTTTAGGGCCCACTTTTGTAGAGAAGTGATATGAGAGGGAAGACAAAGGAAGATGGACAGAAGCAGAGAAAGGACCACTAGGTCCTCATAACATCACAGACTAAATAGAACCTGAGAGATTACCATACATAATATTTCTACTACTTGCCTGATTTTAATAGCCACCTGAAGCATTTGATAAACACACAGGGTTTTTAGATCCTCCTCCTAAAGATTTAGATTCAGGAGGTCTGGGCTAGGTCTCAATAATCTCTTGTTTGGCAAGTTTGCCAGAGATTAAAACTTCCAGTAAGACACAGAGGCCAGACACAAAGCAAAAAAGTTAGAGCCAGAAAAGCAAGGGCAACATGGTCCAGTGATCCTGGGTTGTGGGGGGACACATGCTCTGTACACACACCCTGGGGAAGGCGCAGAGAGGCCGGGCTCCTAACACCCTCACAGGGACAGGAGATGTCACCCTGTGTCCATAGAGAACAAAAGCTAGAGCTGAGATCTCTACCAAAACAGAGATCCACAAAAAGCTTCCCACTCACGAAATAAGCACTGTAAGAACTCTACCCCTGACACAGGGAAGTGAGAAAGAAACTTGCCACCTACTGAGAATTCCAGGTGGGTAACAAAAAAAAAGTCTCCTACAAGAAGCTGTAAATCTTACGCCAATGCAATATGCAGATGTATCCAGGTTCGGAATTTATACTACTCTTGTGCTGTTAAGAGCACTTCTATAGCTCCATATATTCAGGACTCACTGATGAAAAATTCTGATTGAAGATGAATTTGCAATCAACAAGCACATAAAGAAAAAAATCTATTATACATAAGACACAAATTTTAAAAATTAGCACCATATGAACTTAATAGAATGTTATAGCAGGTTCCGTAAAATAAGTAACTCTGAATTTACTAGAGGTTAAAAAAAATAAGAAAGAGGATAAATAATGAAGCGACAGGCCATTATGGCAAAAAATAGACAAATTTTAAAAACATTTCCACAAGGGACAGATATTAGTCATTTAAAATTAAAAACTCAAAGACTGTGAGACAAAAAGATGTGTTTGGTATGTCTGGTATGTTTCCATTCATACGAAACTCAGTACAAGCAAAACTGATCTATGATGATGGAAGTTGAAAGAACACTGAGCCTTGGGAGAATATTGCCTGAGAAGCTGTTTAAGGGAGCAGACAATGCTCTCTATCCTGACCTGGATGATGGTTACAGAAGAATATTCACAGGTAATACCATAATTACTTCCTTGCATGCCTATTAAACAACCACATTCAATGGGCAGTTTAGACACAAACTGAGCATAGATTAGTGAACTCAAAGAAAAAAAAAACAAAACAAGGAGACAGCCCAGAACGTTGAACAGAGAGAAACAGAGATAAAAGACGAGAGAGACAAGAAACAGAAGATAAAACGAGATCTCACATACATCTGAAATGAGTTTCAGAAAGAGAGGAAAGAGACAAAGTCTGAGAATTTTCCTGAAGGGAAGGAAAGAATTATCAGAATGAATAAGCACACCAAATCCTGAGCAGAATGAATTCATGGATCCATGCCTAAACATGTCACAGTGACCCTGCTGAACAGCAAGGACAGAGAAAATCTTAATAGCAACCAGCAAGACAAATTACCTATAAAGGGGCAACAATCTGACTGACAGCCAATATCTCCTCCACACAGTAGGTGCCTCCTATGGTTGGTCAAGGGCCACTACTAAGTTGTTGACAACATGGAAAATGCATTTTGTTTGAAATGACTGCAGCGAGAACATTTTTCTCACCAAGAACATTCCACGTTAAATGCATCCTTCATTCACTTCTTCAACAGGTTTTTACTGAGTACCTACTATGTGCCATCCTGGTCAAGGAACTTCCCCGTTCTCTAAAAGCTCAAAACTCTGGATTCAGGTGAGTGATAAATGCTTTGACCGGAGAAATACAGGTGCTCTAAAAGGACAAGGAAGTATATCTAACCCAGAGGAGAGAGGTCAGGGAAAGTTTCCAGGAAGAAGCACATCCAAGCCGAGATCTATCAGATGAATGGGATTAGCAAGGGAGGACATTAAACTCTGTGAGAACAAGGGAAGACTGCCTGCAATGTTGTATCCCTAGGATTCAGAACAGTACCTGGCATCCAGAAGGATCTCTATAATTACTTATTGAATGAATGAATGAGTGGACAAATCAATAGAGTGGCCAGAATACAGGTATAAGGGAAAGAAGGCGGAGGCAAGGAAACACTGCATGTTTGAGCCCTCAGGTCAGTACGGCTAGAGAACAGAGTATGGAGGTGAGTGTGGGGAGAATGGGATGATGGGGAGACAGGGGCAAGATGAGCTCGAAAGCTAGACAGGAACCCTTTCAGGAGATGTAAAGGGTTTGGATTTTATTTTAAGAGCAATAGGAATTCAAGGAAAGGTTTTAAGCAAGGGAGTGGTATATTAGACTTGGATTTGCAAAAATCACTCAAGTCCTAGTGGCAATGTCAGGGAAGTTAGCACTGTTTCATAAGGAGAAAGAATATTTCCTCACCAGCAATATGAGGAACAGCTTTCAGATTTCCACCCAAAAGAGCTTGAGAGAGAAGAAGGGAGGGAAGGAGAGAAAGGGAAGAAGGAAGGCAGGGGAGAGGGGCAGTGAGGTGGAGCAGGAAGAGAAGGAAGGAGAGGCCCAAAGACTGCACGTGAACAGGTCTACGAAATAAACAGAAAATCCTGGCTATCCACATCCTGCAGTGGGTGTGTTTCCCGATCAGCCCTGAGACTTATGGCAGAGATAAAATAGGAAAAGAATACGTCCCCAGCTCCAGCTGAACATTCTGTTCAGGCTTTTCAATCTAAAAACTTCAATGCGCCGGTCGGCACCGTTGCTGTTCTCGTGTTGTTTGCCCTGCACTGGGCCAAACCCTGCCCCAAAATACCAACGTGTCACCTGTGAGCCCAGGCAAGTCTTGCTAACTTTATGAAGTCTGGGTTTTCCCCCTTGTTGCAAAAGCAGTGAACCAGGGAAGGGTCGATGGTAATAATTATGAGTTTTCCTTGTACGAACAGCTTCCATAATAGGGGCGGCAAGCCCACAAGAGCCTGGCTGAATAAAACCATGCCCAGCCAATGCCAAGTTCAGCAGCTTCTCTGCTGGCAGCTCCTGTTGGGACTGCAAAGCGTTGAAGGAGCAAGGGAGATTCTGAGGATGCGTTCACGGGCCCTGGCACGTGGTACACTCAGCATCTTTAATATTCACAGCTCACGGCACATGTGGCTGCCAAGCCACAATCAGGTTGCTAGCAACAATCCGTTAAAGTTACTTGTCAGAATTGCAAGCAGGAATTCCTCCATCAAGATTGGGGCTTCATTTCATCCAGTCAGCCGGAAGTTAGCCAGGACAGTGAGGAAGAGATAAATTGCGAAGAGTTCTCTGGGAGGACCACCTTGGGCCTGGGAAGGGCAACAGGATACTAAAGAATGAAAGGAAAACCTGCAACCACAAGGATGAAGAAGCTGTCACAGGAACAAACAGCCAGAGGGCAAGAGAGAGTAAACAGCCATTTCTAGGGGCAGCTGTGATCAGCTGACTTGGCTGAACACTGCACACCTCCAAGGAGCTCTGCCTGCCCAGACTGCAACCTCCTGCTTTTGCAGATGGAGAGGAACATAAACAGAGATGGAGAGGGCCCCAGGGTCCCAGGGTTGCTGTCTAGACACACTTATCACAGTCAGGGGAAAAGGAGGCAAGCTGTGGTAGGCAGAGTCCACGTTCTGGGCTCTGACTAAGCCATTGGCAGAGGCCTCAGTCTTCTCATCTGCAAGATGGGGGATCATAATACTTTTCTCCGAGGAAGTCAGAGAGAAGTTTAAGGGCTGAGCTCAGTATACCCAGGGCCTGCTCATCCTCAGGAAAGTCTGGAAGCACCCAGCCCTGGGCAGGCTTCTCTGCCCACACAGCTACCACAGCTCAGACTCGGCACAAGGGAGGTTCTAAGGTCTACTAAAGAATGTCCTGGTTTATCTTTCTCAGCACCAACCTACCATATCAATTCAACCAAAGCTAAGCTTCCCAGGACCCAAGAGGCAGGGTGTGATGCTCTAAACATACTTCCACCACTGGGAATAGTAAACAGTCTAACATCTAAATTCCAAAAGATATTACTGATACTGTTTATAATTAGCATGCTAAATAAAACAGAATCAGGCTGCTGGCTTTCAGAGGCTGAGCAGTATTATGCAGTTGGAAGAATATATGTGTGTGTGAATCTATGTGTGTGTATATGTACACATATGTATATATATACACACACATGCACATGTGTGCACACGAATGCACACATACTACTCATGGGTCCAGCTTCTGAAATTTAGACTAGAGTATGGCTACAAAACACAATGACCCCATGGAAGTGAGAAGAGCAAAGGGAGGGCAAAGGGCAAAGCTTTCCCCTTCATCCTCCATGACACACTGGCCAAAGATGGATTCCATAAAACTGAATGGACCTGGGAACAGCTAAAGATGGAAATATAGATTAACCACTTTTCAAGAACTAAACTCCAAACTGGAGAATCATTTAAGAAGCAGTCAGAATACTAAGTTGCTTACCCTTCATTAGCTGCTGCTGCTGCTGCTGCTAAGTCACTTCAGTCGTGTCCAACTCTGTGCGACCCCATAGATGGCAGCCCACCAGGCTCCGCTGCCCCTGGGATTCTCCAGGCAAGAACACTGCAGTGGGTTGCCATTTCCTTCTCCAATGCATGAAAGTGAAACGTGAAAGTGAAGTCACTCAGTCGTGTCCGACTCTTCGCAACCCCATGGACAGCAGCCCACCAGGCTCCTCCGTCCATGGGATTTTCCAGGCAAGAGTACTGGAGTACTTCTTTCATTAGCTTCTCCCTTCATTAGCTGCTGCTGCTGCTGCTGCTAAGTCACATCAGTCATGTCTGACTCTGTGTGACCCCATAGACGGCAGCCCACCGGGCTCTCTCATCCCTCGGATTCTCCAGGCAAGAATACTGGAGTGGGTTGCCAGAGGCTACCAAACGGCCTACACATCCCATCTTCACTCACAACACAAAAAGAACACCAAATATCAAAATCTCTAGAGCTGTCTAGCCTATGGTGTTTTTCTCTAGAAATTAAGAGCCTGAATACTGAACTCAAGCATCTTCTCGTTCTATCTACCTTTCCTTTGCAATTATATTTAGTTGTCTTTGTGATTCATAGCTAAAGAATAAAGCATGAATTTCTCTGCAAGTATTTCCCTCTCTGAATTTGTTGCTCATAATAATTCTGATGATTTTCAGAGAAAAATGTTGAAAGTGACATAGTGGCCAGTGTTCTTATCTCTTGTTTCCAAGTATTTCATCACCCTGCATGTAAAACAACAAGCAAACTGCCATTGGGAAAGCTTTTGAGTCAAGTTCCCTAATGGGACACCGTACATTTATATTAGTTGTATACCACAAAGAAGGGTCGAGTGCTTTCCATTTATTGATAGTTACTATGTGGTTGTTTAATCACAGTGGACTCAGCAGAATCAGTCCACTGACTTGGAAGATTTTAAGGGTTTTAAAACACAAAATTCTGGCCTCTTCCACTAAAGAAGACATGAGATACAGAATTAGGATTTTGCTAAGAGAGATCTGTTAGTTCCCCATACAGAGCAGGCTACAGTGAGAATGCACAGTGAGAATATGTGTTCCACAGGACAAAAACGGAAGAAAAAGTAAACTGCCAACTGATGAACGGATAGGCAAAATGTGGTATATCCATACAATGAAATAGGATTCAGCAATAAAAAGGACCCAGATACCAACGTCTCCTACAACACAGATGAACTCCAAAACCACGATCCTAAGTAAAGTAAGTCAGACACAGAAGACCACACAGTATATGATTGCATTTAGATAAACATCCAGAAAAAACAAACTCTAGAAACAGAAAGTAGGTAAATGACTCAGCCCGGGCCATAGGAGGGGGTAGTAACAACACATGGGCATGAGGGATGTTTTAGGGGTGACAGAAGTGTTCCACAACTGAATTGTGAAGGTGGTTATACAACTGTGTAAATGTACTAAGAATCATTCAACTGTACCCTTAAGGAGGATAAATTTTATGATATGTAGATTAGGCTTCAACATTGTTTAAAAGAGAGGAGAAAGGAGGGAAAATATATTTGTGGTTGGATTTCTTTAAAACATGGGTCCGGTCACAAGGTCATACTGTAGGATGCCAGAGCTGGCAGGAACACGTAGTTTGGTGCCTCCCTGAGACACACTCAGAGCTCCCCTGAAGAAGGCGGGGGTGGGGCTCCGGGGAGGGTGAGAAGTAGTGGTGGGGGCGAGGACGGGTTGTTCAAAGCCATTCACGTAATTAATTACCAGCGAAGCTAGGATGAGAAGCCAGGCCTCTTCATGACGGGTCTAGTACACTGTTCCTGACTTATCTTCATTATTGTGCTTCATACAAACTCCCAATGCATTAACCATACAGGTAACCAGTCAGACAAATGTGCTTTGAGTCAAAGGTCAACATTTTGGGAAATATCGGGAATATTGGACAACCTATGAATCAGTTATCCTCTGCTTGCTTAGGGCTTGCATATTTCATTTTCTCGTCTTCTCAATATTTGTTTGTATGTGAAACCTATGCCTGTGTATGACCTTCAGATGGAAGATTCTTTCCTAACCCGTAAGAGTCACAGATGTGTGTTTTAGAAGCTGAATCCACTCTAAAGTTCTCACTGCTTCCGTACCACTAACAGCAAACATCCTAATTCGGACCTAGCCACAGGGACTTGTCTTTCTAATAGAAATGTAAAATAGATCTCTATTTGCCACAAAATTAAAATGTGATCCAATTATGCAGAATAGGAATGTTGTTGAATTACATTAAAAAAAATCACCCACACTAATTTAAAACAATGATGCCACAGCCTTAATTACCTTGAGCTTTACTACTGCAGCTTTCAAACAGCACAGGAATAGGGTGAGACACAGTCTATGATAAAACATACAGAGAAAAATAGGGTTCTGCTTAAACAAACAAATGAGCAAGTTAAGACTTTTAAACAACGTTTGGAGACAAATTGACCACCCTGGAAATTATTAGAAAGCTTTAAGTGTCAACCAATATTACAGACTATAGGTATGTGCCCCCTTCCCCCAAATTCATGTGTTGAAGTCATAACCGCTGCCCCCTGTGATGATGTTAGGAGTGAGATCTCTGGGAGGTAATCAGGTTTAGATGAGGTTATGCAGGTGGCGTCCTCAACGGGATTAGCACCCTTATAAGAAGAGGAAGAGACACCAGAACTTTCTCTCTCCATCATGTGAGGAATACTGTAAAAAGATGCCCCTCTATAATCTAGGAAGAGGGCCCTCATTAAGAACCAACTCTGCCAGCACCTGGGTCTGAACTTCCTAGCCCAAGAACCACGAGAAAATCGACACGGTTTAAGCCACCCAGTCTATGGTATTTTGTCACTGTAGCCTGGGCTAAGACAACCAAGTACTTCCTTTACAGTTTGCAGACCTCTGTACAATTCACTACAGGGATCAAGGTGAAGTGATTATACAACACCCCTTTCTCAGGAACTCGATCAGAGGTTAGTTATCCATGTGCATTAAAGTACGTGAGAAAATATTTAGCCTTCCTAAATTTGCATTTTGCAAGGGGCTATTCTTGCAGTGACTTACTTATACATTTATAGCCTATCTCCCAATGCTTTCGCCTTGGCATAAAGTAAAAATTAAAATAGAACTGCATATTTAGCTCAACTTCCCTGTCACAGAACCAGTCCTTAACTTTCTAAAATGTATGACTTTAGCCTTAAAACAATGCCCATCTCCAAACTACTTCACTTTTCAGTTGTCTATATTCACCGGGGCCAGCTGGGTGGATGTGCCCAGGATGCTGGGGGTTCCGCCGAGAGGCAGGTATCTCCTCTGAAAATACAAGTGAAAATATGCAGTTAATGAAGAGGGACAGAACTGTGCTGACCAGTATGAGTGGAAGCTCAGAATTTAAATATACCAATGACCTCAGGCTCAAGAAGGCTCCAAATTGGCCCAAGGGAATCAAACTTGTCTAGCCAGTCTTTGTCTAACAAAGCCCCAAAGTCTTCCCCTATTCCACCTGACTGACCCAGGCGATACCTAGAGTAGAAAGAAAAATTCCAAAACTGAAGGCAGTACTTGTACAAGGAGGTCTGTGAGCCCTAAAGCAGAGAATCTTTGGGGAAGGAACAATATTCTCTAATTACAGAGCCTAATCCCATCCCTGTTACAACAGAAGCAAATAAAATAACCTCAAACCACACAATATCTAAACTGTCAAATCCTATATACATCCTAATTTTCTCAGGTGACACAGTTTACCTAATTTGTGAAAGAAAGAGACAGAACTGGGGACAATAGAAATATGTAAGGTGGGTGTAAAGTTACGGATATCTTGTTCTTTGAGAAAAAAATAAAAGTAAATGGAATATAAAAGTAAATGGAATAAAATGAACTCGCTGAAATCTTGCATAATAAAGAGGAAAGATTACACCACTCTAAGACAACTAGGTTTATGGTCATAAAGATCTCCTCTGAGCCATTTCTCCTCAGGATGCTTATAGAGCCTCAACTGTTTACAAGCTGACATTGGACCCTTTCAGCAACCTTTTTGGCACCAGGGACAGTTTTTGTAGAAGACAGCTCTTCTAAGGACCAGGGTGGGGTGGGGGTGGGGGGGTGTGGTTTGGGGATGATTCAAGCACATTACATTTACTGTGCACTTTATTTCTATTACTATTACATCAGCTCCATCTTAGATCATCAGGCATTAGATCCCAGAGGTTGGGGCCCCCTGCTTTAAAACATAATCCAACCTTATGCTTCTTCTGCTGCTGCTGCTAAGTCACTTCAGTCGTGTCTGACTCTGTGTGATCCTATAGATGGCAGCCCACCAGGCTCCTCTGTCCCTGGTATTCTCCAGGCAAGAACACTGGAGTGGGTTGCCATTTCCTTCTCCAATGCATGTAAGTGAAACATGAAAGGGAAGTCGCTCAGTCGTGTCCGACTCTTCACGACCCCATGGACTGCGGCCCACCAGGCTCCTCCGTCCATGGGATGCTTCTTCAGCAGGAGCCATAACTCTCTTCCTGCATCTCTGCACAGAAAGGCCATGACCCTCAGCTTTCCCTGGCTCTTGGGATGGTGGCCAAGTGAAAAGTCAACCTGGAGAACTCCCCAAGGTGGGTCTCAGGTAACCGGCTGGTTAGATTTTATCTTGCGTGGGTGAGCTTAGCCTCACTAAGCCAAGGAGGCACTTGGCTTGGGCTGAGACTGATTTCTGTTTAGGCTTCTCCAGGCCTTGATTCTAAACAGCCGGAAGAAAGGCTCCGCTGTCTCGAAGGGCACCTTTCAAGAGAAACCAAAATAGGACGCTCGCTGAACAAAAGGGGACTGTTTGGCCACCAACGTGCTGAACGGGGTCTGCCCGTAGAACTGGAAGGGCTTTCTTGCAAAGTTAAAAAGACTGAGAAGAAAACAGCAGCAAGAAAAGATTCATCCAAGAAATCACCCACTCCAAACTTTCCTTCCCCCACAGAAGTGCCAACGGATAAAATTTAAACTTCTTTGAAGAAAAGTCCAGCCAGAGCTCAGCTTTCAGGTCTTAGAAGACACCAGCGTCCCAAGGCCTCCCCACTGTCAGATCAAACACACACAAAACAGTTCCTGATATGGGCTTGGTTTCCCCCTTACCATACAAAACAGGCTTTCGTGTTAATCTACTTACTGCACGGTGGGGAAAGGACTCTAATTTCACAGCTCGGAGATAACACAAATAATTCATATGACATATTAGCGGAGTATCTGTGGGGAAAGTGTTTAGTTAGAGCTCATTGAAAACAATAGGAGCTCGGCCACCACGTCAGAAGGTGAAGAAGAGACGGCCCTTCCAAAAGGCTAAGCCCCCTCCTGTCGCACTCCTTGTTGTTCCAAGTCAACAGGTCTCCCTAATTACACAACACTTCTTTATTCTTTAGTCCGTCCATGGTCTGGGACATTATCAACTTCTTTCCAGGGCCTTCAGATGCTACTGAATACATGAAAGGCCCCTGCAAACTAAGTGCCATCAGTGTGCAGACCAGCAATTCCACTAGAATCATCAACATTGTCACCACCTCCTTACCAACAAACTACTTGTGTTGTGGATTTCTCTGTCTCTTAATGGTAAACTTAAAAATAAAAAATCTTCCCTTATCTTCCCTTGTTTCCCATGGCTAGACCCATCCTTTGAAGATCTCATGCTCTTTCTCAAGACCTTCTTTCAAGTTTTTCTCCCATGAAGTCTTTCTCCCAGGGCAGTGTGGAGGCCTCTTCACAGCGATTATTCATTCTATTTCTCCCAACCTTGAGATTCTGCCAAGCGTGAGGCAGATTCCCTTTAGAAACACGATAAATCAATCCTGGGCTGTGCAGAAAGTTTTTTAAAGGTGGGGGTAAAGGGCAACAACTCTACAATCATCAGTTAGACATGTTGGGAAGGAGACCACCACCCAAGCAGATAAAACTCAAATGCAATCTGGAGCATCAATATGCGTTAAAACCTTACTATGAATTAAAGACATTCTTGGTTTGGGATGTGTGTGTGTGTGTGTGTGTGTGTTTGTGTGTGTGTCCGTGCATGCCTTGTATAGGATTTCTGAGTCTAAAGCCAGTTTTTTATGATACTTGTCTCTGTCACTGCACCAATTGCTCCTCTTTACTTTCTCAGCCATACCCACCTGAACCTGAACCTGAGGCTTATTTTCTCAGTATTGCATTTCAAAATCCAGCAACAAATCCTGATGTAAAAATCTCACCTTCAAAAATGCTGCTTCGTAACATCTCCACCCCAGCCGTCCCTCTGGTTAAATGACTGTCTGTTTGTTTAATTCCACAGCTGACATGCTGTCTCATACTCCCTGCCAGACCCACATTTCCAGCTGCCCAGGAGACACATCCCCAGCACCTCCAACTCAGCCCATCCCAAGCGGAACTCCTGTCGTCAAGCCATCCCAGCCAGTAATCACACCCAACTCTGGGGCTGACCCATTGCTGTCATTACTTCTACCACGCACCTCCAATTTCACCTCTGAGCCTACCTCCGAGCCCCGTTCCAGCCCCAGCCCGCAGTCTGTCTCTCCAGAATCACCACGGAGATTGCCTAACTTGGCTCCTCCTCACCATCAATCCTCCACCACAACTTCAGCATACTCAGGTTGAAGTACTCTGTGTGTGTGTGTGTGTGTGTGTGTGTGTGTGTGTGCGTGCGCGCGCACACACGCGCAGTCTCTCAGTCATGTCCAACCCTTTGTGACCCCGTGGACTGTGGCCCACCAGGCTCTGTCCATGGGATTTTCCAGGCAAGAATACTGGAGTGGGTAGACATTCCCTTCTCCTGGGGATCTTCTTGATCCAGGGATCGAACCTGAGTCTCCTGCACTGGCAGGCGGATTCTTTACAGAATGAGCCACCAGGGAAGCCCTTAACTACTCTATCAAAGAGCAACGAGGTATTTTTCACTTGCTCAAAATTTTGCCCTAGAAGAAGGTCCAAAAAGCTTAGCTGGGTCCCTGCCTTCTTTCTCCATCTTCATCTCCTGGTCCTTACTTCGGCAAGGCTCAACTGCACTCATCGACCTAAACGTCCCATGAACCTGCACTTCATGAAACTTGGCCCCAAATGCCTGCTCACTTTTTGCCCTCTAGGCAAATCACTTGCCATTTTTCAAAAAATTAGGCAGATGAACCCACTCAGTGAGCTTTCCCTGATTCCTTTTCAAGTCTTTTTGCCCTCTTATGTGCATTATATATTTTTTAATATTATAGCATTCTCTGTATTTTTTTTGAAATTACTAGTTAATGTGTCTTTCTTGCTCATCAATTCCTTTCGTTCAACTCTGTACCTACACTGACCAAGAGGGCATCTGGCACATAGTAAGTGCTCAATTAATACCTGATGCATCAATGAAAGAAGGCAATTTATTGTATCACCTTTAAACATCTGAAGCTTTCTAAGAATATCAGGTTTTCTTGTCTCATCCCAGTTTTGCCTTGGCTGGCTCATTTTTCACATATTGATTCTAAACTGTACCATCACTAGCATCCTGAAGGCATTCATTGAATGCCCAAATAAGAGACAGAGATGTACAGAAGACTCAAGACAGTCTACAACACTGCCCTCCAGGAACTGAGACCAATGAGAAGATAAACTGACCTGACGCAGCACAATGTGACTTCAGTAAAGACTGTAACTAATTAACGCTAAAACCAGAGTGCATTTGCTACTGAGAAATAGTAACGGACAAGACCAATTAATACCAACATGTTGTCAAACACCGTGGTAATTTTCATTGTAATATTTTATTGGGAACAATATGATACCGATCTTTTTTTTTTTTTTACCAAAGTCTGCAATAAACTTTCTTTACTATTTTCTTAATCCGGATGCCAGCCATGGATGCTGTGTACTTTCTCCTCAAATGCTCATGGAGTTTAAAAATCAACAAGCTTGATCTGAAATATAGAAAATGCTCAGTTGTTTATGAAGAAAATTTGCTTTCGATATTTTGATCATCAGAGTAAGCGTTATATAATGAAAGGTAAATATATCTTAAACTATATAAAATCTCAGATTCTCTGGTGGCTCAGACAGTAAAGAATCTGCCTGCAAATGCAGGAGACCTGGGTTCAGTCCCTGAGTCAGGTAGATTCTCTTGAGAAGGGAATGGCTACCCACTCCAGTATTCTTGCCTGGAGAATTCCATGGACAGAGGAGCCTGGTGGGCTACAGTCCATGGGGTCGCAGAGTTGGACACAGCTGAAGCAACTGAGCACACACATAAAATCTCGACTCTTCGGATGAGGGGTTTCTGGGGTTTCAGATCACCAGGTGGGGGTGCTGATTGACAATGCTGCCAACGCACAACAATGGAGTGAGGGCAGGTGAGAAACGCAGAGCTCCATCAAAATCCCTTCCAGGTGGCCTCTGCACGAAAACCTGGAGAGGAGACCATGGAGTCAGAAACCGAGTCTGGAGATGAACCAAGTACGTCTTCAGGACCTCCCTGGACACGGTTGAAAATCCATGCTCATTTACTGGCAGACTTCCCCAGTGATGCCAATCCTCCTGCAGGTTCAGGGCTAACATCCCTGGAACCAAAGTGAAGAGTAATTCACCCTGGGACTTTTAAATTCACATCCCCCACTGGGAGCAGCCACGTCTAAGGCTGCCTTCACAGATCCCATTTCTGCTCAAGGGTTCGCTTATGACTTAAGGCATAAAAATATGTCTTTATCTTTCTGCTGTGGCAGAAGCTGTTTAGCCAATGTTCTTTCTTGGGAGATGAATGACAGAATAAAATGACCGCAGTTCTTGGGTCCTTAACGCTTTTTCCCCAACCTGAGACATGTCCATTAATAGAGGCTCTCAGACATGATAATAAGGGTGAAAAGGCTGAAACGAATACACGAAGCCTTGTTTTCAAACACTATCCTTGATACTATAATTGACTTGGTCAGCCATAACTGATACCTGTCCCCAGGCAAGCCAACCAAGTTGTTAAAAAGGCAACACAAGCAAGCACATTAATGCTAATCATGCATTTTCTTTTTGATCTGCCTGACTGGTATAATATGTATATGCCTGTGTGTGTATGTGTGTATGAAAATATGTGTATATTTGAAGATATAAAAATTTACTTTTTCACTGAACAACAGTTTATTTTCATTCCCTGACTGTTCAGTATTATAGGACTGGGGCTTCTCTGCTAGCGTCTGCTTCTTAAAGACCAGCTACTCTAAGTCTGTATGTGTGTGTATCACCCCACCATCACAATACAGATTAGACAAAATAGATGCTTAATGGTGTAATTCACTTTACAATGGCACTATTATTACAGCATTACTCTATTTTCATTACTACTGCATATTAGAATCAGCTTCCAACATGTTTGAGTGAAGAAATAAAACAATCTAATCACAGTGCCAATTAATTCTGTAAAAGTCATGTAGTATATCAAAATGAAAACATTTTCACAGCATCCCAGGAAGACAGGATTCCACGCCTGACTCACTTCCTCTAGCTTCCTACGCTTCTATCCCACCATACTTTGACCTAGCCTAGTCCAATTACAAGCCAAAAATCGATCAAAGACCCGTAGCAAGCTTAACTGATTCTCTAAGAAAGGATATTATAATCCATCAGCACACCCTCATCTTGTGCTAACATTATTTTCCCAGATTTACCCAACATCATTGTAGTACCAATAACTACTCTTTCTCACGCTGCTCTCTCATCAGCTCAAATACTGTAACAGCAGAGTGATTTCAAGCAGGTTGTGAGTCTCAGAGAGTATTGCTTGCAAAGTGCATGTAAATTATTAGATTACATTACAAGTGAAAGACTCAGCAGTGGGTCACCATAGTGGAGCATTAATGTAGAGCACGTTGAATGGAACCCTTGCAGACAGGCCTCTCCTATGTGATTTTTTGGCAGGGAGGAGAAAGTGACTACGGGGGAAGGGAGGGCAGGCAAGGATGGGGTACTGAGAAATGAGACACGAGAGAACACCAAGCACAGTGGGGTGGAGGGTACAGTCTCGATGGCTGGAGGGGGCAGCCAGCAGTACTACAGGAATAGGGAGGACAAAGGGGAGAGGAGCAGGCAGAAGTGGGACTCTCCTCTTGTTCAGCTGCAGTCAGTTCAGTCGCTCAGTTGTGTCCGACCCTTTGTGACCCCAAGAATCGCAGCACGCCAGGCCTCCCTGTCCATCACCAACTCCCGGAGTTCACTCAGACTCGCGTCCATCGAGTCAGTGATGCATGGCGTATAACCTCTGGGAAACCCAACAAGTGGCTGATGGGCTTGAACTTAAGTGATTCGTCTGAACTTGGCAGGATCTAGCCTATGGCAGCTGAACTGAGGGACTGGCATAGGATCCAGTCCAGGAGAGAGAACTGGTAGTTAAATGAAAGGCCCTTGACGTCCTGGGATTCATTAATTTCACAGAGCAACCAATCAGAAACAGGAAGCAAAAGGGGCTGCAGACCTGAGGAGGAGATGGGGAGAGGTAGCCGGAGGGGCCCTGCGTCTGGACGTGCTCCACCATCACCAGAGTGACACCGGATGTGTGCCAGGCATCCTCACACGTGGGCTTCTCAAGCACCTTGGGAAGCCGGCATCGTTAACATCCCGTTTTCAGGTGACATAAGGAAAAGACTGAGTGGTGAAGGAACTTACCAAAGGTCACACAGTTAGCACACCTGGGCCCCACTCCCAGCAGGACTGTAACAACCACGTAAGCTGTTCATCATGGTCTGAGTTGCTCAAGACTGGAGCAGGCCTGGGCCTGCCACAAGAGAGGGCGGGATTGGTGGATCCAAGAGAAACAGAAGTGGGACAAACTAGGGTGGCTGGGTCCAAACCCAAGACCCAGTTGGAGGTAAGAGCAAGTAGAAGCTGTGATTATAGGGCTGGGAAGTGCAGACCTGAATCTTCTGAGATGCCAAACAGCTTTCCAGGGCAACGTGTGAGACAATCTGCACTATTAATGAGCACCTACCTTTTGCAAGGCGTTGAGCATGCGTGAAAGAATACACCATGGAGCTCATCTTCTCGGGAGGACCTGACTCTTGCCCAGGAAATACTACTAGAAAACAATGTAAAGAAACCTGGCAAAGGAAGAGGTGACATGTTGATTGAATGAGCAAAGCCATCTATGTGTCTGAACACTGTAAAAGAGAACTTCAAGAGGGAGAGGGTGAATCTTATCAGGAGCTAGAATGACTGCAGGATCTCAGGAAGCAAGGAGATTGGACCAGAAGTGGGAACTCAGAAGGGGGAAGAAGAGGAAGAGGAGGAGGAGGGCCTATGCTCGCGGAAAAAGAAAGTGAAAGTGTTAGTTCCTCAGTTGTGTCTGACTCTTTGCAACCCCATGGATTGTAGTCCACTGGGCTCCTCTGTCCATGAGATTCTCCAGGCAAGAAAACTGGAATGGGTTGCCATTCCCTTCTCCAGGGGATCTTCCCAACCCAGGGATCGAACCTGGCTCTCCTGCAATGCTGGCAGATTCTTTAGCCCCAGCCCATACTATGAATGCTAAGTCGCCTCAGTCGTGTCCGACGGTGTGCGACCCCATAGACGGCAGCCCACCAGGCTCCCCCGTCCCTGGGATCCTCCAGGCAAGAACACTGGAGTGGGTTGCCATTTCCTTCTCCAATGCATGAAAGTGAAAAATGAAAGTGAAGTCACTCAGTCGTGTCTGTCTCTTAGCGACCCCATGGATGGCAACCTACCAGGCTCCTCAGTCCATGGGATTTTCCAGGCAAGAGTACTGGCGTGGGGTGCCATACTAGGAATAGAGAGAGGTAAAAGAGGTTGAGGTCAAGACAGCTGTGGAAGAGAAACCTTACAAGTCTTTGGTCAAAGGCGACCCAGACAAAGGGCTACACCAAGATGTCACCAGGAGAACTTCAGATCGAGCAAGGCAGGGATTCTGACTTCTGAGCACAGAGGAGGTGCTCAGTAAAGTTTTGTTGATTGAAAGAATACCACCCTCGTGCCTGTACACAGTGATGACAAACTGCAAGCAAAGGGATTCCCAGAATCTACATGCTGAACCAGACTAGACAGATGCGTGTCTAAATGAAAGAGGATGTTAATGAGCATGTTCTAAAAGGGCATAAAGATCCTGAATGATTAAAAATAACAAGTATTTACCTTATTTTCCCTCCCTCAACTCTTCCTTGAAATTATAATAAAGTAACACTCGGAGTCCCACATCAGTGACTGTGGAAAACCTCCCTCCCTCCCTCCGTCCCTCCCTCCTTCCCGCCCACAGTCAGGCCATGGCCCGCAGAAAGGCTGCTTCAGCCTCATGCCAAGGATACGGGTTTTCAGCTTCACGAAGCCACCCATATAGGCTGTGAAACCAATCTGGCGGCTCAGGACTTGTATTTTGTCTTTAAATAATAGAGGAAAAATAATAGAACATTGCAGGTAATGGATAATTTATATGAAAAGTTTATTGATGTGTGTGATATATCTGTGTAATGGCTTTCAATATATTGTGTTTTTCTCATAATAAACACATGAAAGACACTGTACTAAAGGGACAAGAAATTCCAATATGAGGACACTTGTTTTCATATCCAAGCTGAATGACCTTTGTTTTCCTGGCTAAATACAACCATCAAAGGTGCTGCTCTTTGGGCCAAAAAACTTGCTTCATCCTGAAACATCATGAAATTCTCTGCAACATACTAAGTTCAGAATCAGTTCCCTCAAAGCAGCATCAGTTTCAGAACACACAATCTTTTTGAAAAAAAATTAGATTTATTTTTTTTTTCCAGTTACAAAAATAATACACACATTAATGCAAGAAACTCGGAAAATAGAAAAGGGCACAGAGAAAGAGGAG
Source organism: Capricornis sumatraensis (assembly GCF_032405125.1). Classification (NCBI taxonomy): domain Eukaryota; kingdom Metazoa; phylum Chordata; class Mammalia; order Artiodactyla; family Bovidae; genus Capricornis; species Capricornis sumatraensis. Next base: position 53,825,095 of record NC_091070.1, read on the forward strand.
CTCATAGATAACCCCACTTTCCAGAGATGACCACTTTATCATTTCATCATTTAGGTACATTTGGGCCCATGCTAACATACACACACACACACACACACACACACACACACACACACACGTTTTTATAAAAATGATCTCATTCCATGCACACTACTATGAAAGCTGTGATTTTTCACTAAGTACAAGATCCCAAGCATCTTCCACTACAATGTGAGTTTTACTGACTACATAGTATTCCATTTGCAGACTTGCTCAGGAGCATCCCCATAAAAGGCCCAGACAAACCCTCTGCCTTGAGGAAAGATGACAGCTGCTGAGAAATGCCCTCTCCCACTGCACAGCTAGGGCTGGCTGCCTCCAGCTCCAGAGAGCTTAAAAGCTCCAAGAACAGAATGCCCCACTCTATGTCCCTTATTTTACTTTCTATTAAATCAGAGAAGGACACGCAGACACAATTTTCACTATGCCCCCAAATGGCTTTACTGGAAGAGCCACAAGCTCTCTAGCTAATTTTTAAAGAATAATAACAATGCCCAATGGGATTTGAAAATAATAATACTGAGAATGTTCTGCTATTGATGCACAGCCAAGACAAAGTGTGCTGACTTTCAAACTTATTTCCACCTAAGGCTTGGTTAACGCATATCTATTATAATAGCCTCAGAGGGGGGGCATCTCCTGGTGGAAAGGAACTTACTGGAACTTCTGAGCATCTTGACACAGCATACAAGTGGAAGGAACATTGTTAGGGAGGAAGAAGATCTGTGTTCTAGTCATAGCCTTGTTACCTACTAGGAATGGGGCCTCAGGCATATTTTGATCTCTCTGAAAGCCAGTTTAAATGGGGAGAGAGGGTAGATGAGATGGTTCATAAGACCCCTGCTGGCTCTAACAGGTTTTAGTCTAATAAAACATAACCAATGGCAGTCTCGTGAGTGAGCCCTACATATATAGGAACATGCACCCTCACGCTCAAGATTAGAAATCAAGCTTTAGAATTTTCTAGAGTCCTCTCAGGGGAACCCCATTTGTTCTACTGATTCTCCTGGGGGTCTTGAGAAAGTTTAGCAGCTCACCAATCTTGAGGCACTTTCTGTAGAAACGTGCTTATCCAAAGTGGGTCATGAGTGCCAGAAACGGTAAAATACAACTCCGGCAATTTCACCCTTGTCAGCATCAGTCAACCAATATGATCACTGAAAGAAGCATCATCTTTGATGATCAAAGTATTTCATTTGCCTTGCTTTCCCCCTGCTTCATTACCTGCACAATTGAGAGTTACGGGCAGTTCACCCTTCCCTGTCCTTTCAGACATATTATCCTCGTCATGCCCATGTTCCTGGGAGTACATACTGTATCGTCACTGTGGCCTTCTTACCATCATCCTGGCTTTATGATTGTAAAGCGAAAATGAAAAGCAATGCAGTTTATTGAAAAGTTTTTAAACTTGTGAAATATACCCTTGTTTCTTCTCTGATTTGACTCTCAGAAATCCATTAACTTTTAAGCAGTCACTCCTCCCCATGATTGGCATCGATCATTAAGGGATGATACAGGTCTCTTTGCTCCTGGAAGGGCGGCATCCCATCAGGGCGTCTCTTCTCCGTCTCTGTCCACTTCTTCGGGTTTCTTTAAAACTAATTAGAAGAGTCAATAAACACGCCCGCCAATTCCCTTAACACACTCGAAGCACATCGGCCTGCCCTTCAGACCTGTTCTTGTTCTGTTGCTCCAAGTATTCCCTTACCTGCCTTTGTCAATTGGCATTCTCGACAAGTTCGTCATAACTTCTCAAAGTGCCAACTTTTCCTCTGTTCACCGTCCTTGTTAAAGATAATTTAAAATTAGAAAGGCACGTTCCCAGCCATTACAGTCAATGCTAATTTCATTCTCTTTTGCACGTAAGTCTCCTTCCCTCTAGAGATTCCCTTCCTTGGTTTGCAGCCCCCACTCCCCAGCCCCCAAAAGGCAGCATCCTTAATCTCTGTACGCACGACTCCCTTCCCCTGTTTCACCGCTCTTATCTTCCCTCCTCCCAAATACTTCACCCAGTGAAACACACTTTAGCATGTGGTTCTCCTTCCTTCACTCCACTTCTGAGAGAAATGCCTGTGTCTGGAGATTGTAAAGTCACCTTCAGGAAAGAGGCATACAGTCGGCTGTCAATTAATCAGGATAAGACAGAAAAAATTACAATGTGTGCAGTTCTGCTTCTCGGTACATGCATGTATGCTTTGGGGATCAAGAGGATTTCTCGTGCACAACCTAAAATTCGCACCAATACCTTTTTGTTGGGCTATGACGAATTCTCTACCTAGCAGCAATTCTCTACCTAGTCGTTAACAGTCTGGATTATTTAAAACAGTGATTACCATACTTTACTATAAACTCAAGTGTTGGTCCCTC